>NC_082639.1:153417341-154043341 GCF_028023285.1 Balaenoptera ricei
ACGGAGAAAAAAGAATTGAGAGAATACTATAAAAGTATTAGAAAAAGCATAATTACAAAATAAAGCTAAAAGCAAAACATATTGCATTTTGTCATAACTATCTTTAATAAGAGAGGATAAAAATAGGAGCTGAGAATTTAAGAAAATGCAAGTTAGAAGTACATTATCTAAAATTTATATTCAATAAAAATAAATTTTAAGCTGTCTTTAAAAAAATTCTTTAAAAAATATTAAGGTATATATTTAATTTTTAACCACATAAAATAAAAACACAAAAGCAAAATAGCTAAACCACTCAGTGGAAATAAAACAGACATCTAAGTTGATCAGAAGCCTTTATTTAATTAATAAAATCTATTGCTGTTTCTAGTGAGTATCCTAAACATCAATCCTTTAATATGGGACTGATTCTTTTTCACTATGGATTGTGACAGTAAGATAATTTAAATACTACTTAACAGAACATGGAATGCAACAAAGAAAAGGCTTCCATTAAGTCTCAAGTCTTAATAGCATACATGCTTAATATTTAGACATATTTCCTTGCATCTGATTCTTGTATTACAGAAAGTCTGAATTAAAATATTTTCATTAAATATCTCTTCTTAAACAGATATAAACTATTTTGGTTTTTTTTGTATTCTCGCCCATGAAGAACAATAGTTAAGTTTCCTCAAAAATTCTTAGCACTGTAATTAAGGGCCCGATCTTCTGACACAAACTGGCATCCAAACTGTGGGGACTAACAGCTCTTCTAATATGGGTGTATGGGTGTGTATGTCTGGAGTATAGAGAATGCCTAATTAGGCATTTCACAATGTTCTTTCCCTGACTCTTGAATTGGACTCCACCATTTTCATTCATATATGTGTCCCACTAGGACCAAAAGATGACTGATGTTTATAGGAAATGAGAGATATCTTAGCATAATGGTTAAGAGTGTAACCACTTACAGAGCCAGACTCCAGGTTTGCATCCCAGCTCTGCCACTTCCTAGCTTTGTCACCTTGAGCAAATTTACTTAATCTGTCCGTGCGTTAGTTTAACCCATCTTAAAAAATAGGGATAATGAGAGCACCTTCTTCACAGAGTTGTTCAAAAATGAAGTGAATTCATATATGTAAAGTACCTGGCATGTGGTAAGCACTATCTAAGACTTATGATTACTACTATATGCTTACTGAAGACAGTTCTTTAAGTCCCCTTCTTTCTGTACGCTGGAAAGGCTTCTTCTTACCTTATCAATCAAATAAAAATACAAATGTATAAAATCTCATGGGGCTCTAACTCAAACGGCTGATGACCTCTCTTACCAACCCTTTGAAAATGAAACTGAATAGCTGAAATGACTTTTTTGTTTTACTGACAACTCAGATCTGATTCCTCTCCTATAAAATAGGAGAAAGTAACTTGCATTATTAAAAACAATTTACCTCTCAGGATGACTTGCATTCAGTAAAGCTTTACCCTTTCCATCATAAAAGTTGAAGTAAACCAAAATATTTAAAGGACATAAACCCAATTTTTATTTTGCTTTTATCTAAAACAGTGTTTAAGATTATACCTCAAAACTGTCTGATATTCAGAAATAATACCGAGAATCCAATTTGACTCAGCAACAAAATAACCAAGGCCTTAGAAGTAGCCTAGCTTCTGAATGGATCAAAAATAAACAAACCAAAACTTAGACAGCAAGCAACCACAATTTTAAAAGACTATAGTAGCTCAACAGTTATGAAAATAAAATTATTGAGCAATCAGTTTTTTAAAGTATTAAATGAAACAAAAGTTCAAGCCTTCTGAAAACTTTTAGATCTCCTTAACTGCAGTTGGTAAAATACATTTATGAGACCAATTTGGGGAAAACCAACAACAAAAGTATAATTTTGATTAGGATTTCTATACCAATAGCAAGTTTCAAAGTAAGTACAAAAATATAAATCTTCTATTTCTTTTAAGATTTCCTTTAAGACATTCCAACTAAGGATTTTGATGGAAATTGTGGAACAAATATTCTATATAAAGAACTTAAATATTGAGATCAGTAAGACACTACAAATATTTTTTAAATATACTTAATTCACCAATTTCAAACTGAGGTAAACAAAGACATTCCAAGAGGTACACAAGCATGAATAAGTTTTCTGGGAATCAGTTTTCAGAACTTCAAACTTCCCTGTGTTTTCTTCCCCGAGACAATCTGCCTGAGAACTCACCTGCAGTCTAAGCTGTACACTTATTCTACTTCTGACTTCCTTCTTCACAAACACCCTTCCCTCACTTAAAAAAAAAAAAAAAAGGCAGGTCTCTCACCCATCCCAAATCTTACAAGAGTACACTGCCTAAAATTTAAAAACCTCTATGATGTCAAATGAACATCAGCAAAGCTCTCTTTTACTCAAGGCACCATGACTATTACAGTTTTAATTAATTACACATTAATTATAATAACTCAAGCCAGAAGAGATTTAACACTTAGAACCTTTTGTTCACAAGAATACATACTATGATGGTAGATAAATTGGATAGGTGATCAATAATGCACTTTCAAGCACAAAAATGTATTACAAAATTCTGTGAGGAAAATGCACAGAAATGATTTCAAAAACAAAAGGAACAATGTTAGGAGCCTGTTCATATATTTTATAAAATAGATACTACCACATTACTATCATATTTACATTTAATTGGATGCATTTCAAATAAGTATATAACAACTTTATTTCAAAGTGTTAACATTTTCAGTACAATGGAGATTACATTTTTCAACTAATAAACTCAGTGACAAATAACAGATGTCAACTTAAAAATATGGGAATCTGTTTTTTCAAATTTCTTCTACAAGTATGCAGGCAAAATATTTTGAATGCCACTGCTTTATATACATTAATTTTTACTTAATCTTGTCATATAGTTAATAGTGTCTCCCTTTTACAAATGAGAAAACTAAGGCTTGGATATATCAGGTACCCAGTTCATCCAAGGTCACTACGCCATAGTGGCTAAAAGGCATACGATAAGAGGTAAGACTCTTAATCACCACACAAAACTGCTCCTCATGATGTAAGCATAGTCAGTAGGCACTAAATAAAAGTTGGGGAGGCCTAGCAAAGAATCAAAAGGAAAAGAGTCACCTAAAAAAGAATCAAAAATCCACTTAGTAAATTTTTATAACAGCATTCTTAGCAATGGTCCATCAATTAACATAAACTGTTCCTAATCTCCTAACTTCAGTAATTCCAATTTAAATCTCAGTTCCTTTCATATTTTCTAAAATACTCATATTAATAATTCATTCTTTCTGTCCTTAATTTCTATCGTCTCCTCCAATAAAAATATCCTCCACAAAAAAATCCTCTTTTAGTTTTCCTACATTCTGATCATCATAATCTTGATACCTCAGGAATTTTTCTTCCAAATGACTTGGATGGCTACGGGTGGGCAATCTTCATGAAGATAGATTGAGTGGTTTATGAGACTAAAGATAAGAGTACGAAGAAGGGAAAAGGAGAGGAGCTGACCATTTCTCAATTTCTATCATTAATTAATAAACATCTTTTCCTCTTTATCTCTTCCAAAGAAATATGTTTAAGTTCTCACCCAATGATATTGATTGATGTGGGGTAAAAACTTCACACACCACCACAACACTTAGAATAAGATAGAGCAGTGGTACTATGTTGAATGGCATACAGGCTCAAAATTTCCTTGTAAAAGGTGTCTAATAATTGATAATCTACATTTGCTTGACAAGATTTGCCTATAACAACTATAGAAAAGCCCACCTAAGTTTAAATGATAACTGGTTTTAGTTGTGTCCTTGGGTTCAATATTCTGCAGATTATTAAGGAGAAAATGAATACAGGCATACCTCATTTTATTGTGCTTCACAGATATGTTGATCAAGTCTATCAGCACCATTTTTCCAATAGCATTTGCTCATTTCATGTCTGTGTCACATTTTGGTAATTCTTGCAATATTTCAAACTTTTTCATTATTATTACATTGTTATGGTGATCTGCAATCTTGGATGTTACTATTGCAGTAAATGGTTAGAATTTTTTAGCAATAAAGTACTTTTTAATTAAGGTATGTACATTGCATTTTTAGACCTAATGCTATTGAACACTTTTATATGCACTGGGAAAACTATAATTCGTGTAACTTGCTTTATTGTGACATTTGCTTTATTGCAATGGTCTAGAATTAAACCTGCAATTATCTCTGAGGCATACCTGTAGATGAATTTAAAGAATATCATATTTGTCCTTATTCTAATAAAAAGTATCAACTATAGTCTGAGTAAATTATTGAGAATATAACTTTAAAAATTGTAATATTTGTGATTTTTCCCTCAAATATTCTACTTAGACAAAATATGATAATGTAAATTGGATAATACAAATAGTGGCCATGTGAAACCACATAAAAAGTATTCTGTACTTTCAATGAATTACTTTTCAAACTTTGAAATTTGTTCTAGTATTTGCTTGCTTGAAATTTTTTCCAAAAGTTGCTACAGTGATCAGGCCATGGCATGCATAAATTTGGTCTAGCATGAAGTCTGGGTCTTAAATACAACATCCTTAATCAACTTGTGTATAGTTGTCTATGAAATATAAACCTATCTAATGGGGCAAAAAGATAGGTATGCTTATTATGCTGCTGAGTTCTAATTTGGAAATAAGTTTATTCCAGAAAAAGCAGTATACCAATGAAAGCCCCAAATCAGAAAGGAATAAATGTATGCAGAATCATTCTTCACAATTATGAAATTTAATCTTCACTGAGTAACTGCCATTTGCCCACTCACACAACCTTGGCAAGAATTCCCCGAAGTATTTTTATTTCCATTTTACAGCTAGAGAAACTGAGGTTTACGGAGGGCCAGTGACTTGCTCAGGGTACAAAAATAAGAGATGAGTGATTAATTCAGTCTGTCTTAAGCCAGAGCAAGCACTTTCCAAATGTCAAGCTAAAACCTGAGGCAGAGCACTGTAATGTGAAAGTGCCATTCACCTACTCGCTACATTAATAAAGAAAATTAGTTTCACAACATTTAAAATTATTTGAAGCCCTCCAGCACACACAGTGATAGCTTTTGAATAAAATGTATCAAAGCCACGTCATTTAGAAGGCAGCTTTTGAATAAAATGTATCAAAGCCATGTCATTTAGAAGGCAACTCTGATCTAGTGAGCACTTTTGTATCATTGTTTTTACCTGTTGAAAAATAGCCTGCGCTGACAATCCTTTTAACACACATTATTTTACCCTCTCCCTTGGGACAAGAAAAGCTGTCTAAACCCTAAAAATCTTTAAATGGTTGGTAAATATCACTTTGCATTGCAGTAATGGGCAGGAGAGGAATGAAAATACCCATCGAGACCCTATAATCAAATAAACATGCTATTTCCCCCCAAGAAATACAAGTAACCCCTATTAATATCTAATATAGAATTCAAGAGTCTGACAGAGACACAACATTACTATAAGCGGGCAATGGGCAAAAACTAAGTACAAGAAGCGGGGGTGTGGGGTGGGGAAGCCCCTTCAAAGTCTGCCCAAAGCCTGAACTGAAGAGGGTCTGTGGTGGGCTGGGGGGAGAAGGAAATACGCTCCACTCCGAGAGGCTCCAACAAGGGCGCCTCCATATGCGGAACTCTCGCCCAATCCCCGTCCAGGCTGAAATCCCGTGACCGCCAGAGAGCCTGTTTGGAGAAAAGTAGACAGGGAGCCCGCAAGCTGGGTTGGCAGAGGACGCTGGAACCTGGCTGCTAGGGGAGAAAATGTCTCCTTGGCAGCTGCAGTCACTGTCCTGTGGTCTGACTTCCCAGGGCTGGCTCTGGAGCGAGGTGTGCCTCTGGCTTCTCCCCACCCTCTTCCCCCAATCCCATTCGCTCCGCGGCTCCTACACTCCGCAAAGCTGTCGCCACCAAAGCTACACCACCTAGCCAAAAAGAAAGAAAAAAGAAAATCCCGTGTGTGCGCGGGTCGGGCAGGGCTCGCCCTCGGCTTCGGCCGGTGACAGCAGCCCGGGGATCGCCGCCCTAGCAGAGCGCGGGCCTCCGCTCCCGGGGGCCGGTGGTGTGGCAACTGACATTTGCATGGTTCTTCCACACACAGCCCGCACACCCTCTCCTCCAGCTCTCGGCCCCGCAGCCGCTCCACCCCCGGCCTCCGACCCCTGAATCCGCCGAGGGGCCGTCTTCCTCCGTTCACCCCGGGCTCAAGCGGTAGAAAGGTGATGCCACTAGCGGGCAAGTGGCCTCCAAAGGAACCATGTTAACCTTGCAATGCACACATCTGCCCACACGCCCTGTGTCACAGCCCTGCCAAGCGTGACAGCCTCCCCGCCAAAGATGCCTGCCCATCCCAGCCCCGCATCTCCTCCCAACCGCACACCCGGACCCCAACCCCACCCGCCCGCCCTCTACCCCTTCCACCCTAAACCAATCCCAGAAAAGGGGAGACAGGATTTTGCTTAAGCAAACAGATCTACCTGGATCAAATTCAGGGATCCGAGCTTGGTATTCAGCTCCGACTCTCATCCCAACATCTGCAAAGCAAGGTCAAAACAGAAAAAAAGAGAAAGGCGTGGGGGCAGAAAAAGAAAGAAAAAAGAAAAAAGGAAGAGACACTTAATAAAATATGAAAATTGCTGAAGGGAGGAAAGAAGCGGCGGGTGGATGGGAAGATATTAACTCCGGGCACTCCGGGAGATGGCAGCGGATGGGGGCGGGGAGCTGGGGGGGGGGCGAGGGCGGAGGATTGGGCGAGGGCGGAGGGACGGGGTCGCGGCGGGTGCTGCTGCACTGCACCGGGAGTTCGAGGCTACCGCAGCGCCCGGGCTCCGAGGGGAGAGAGGGCGGGAGCGCGGCGAGGGGAGGGGGCTGGGGGAGGGGAGGAGGGAGGGGGGCAGGCGGGCTGGCTGGGAGGAGTTCGAGGCTACCACCGTGCTCGTCGTCGCTGCTGCAGCCGCTCTCGGGCTCCGAGAAGTGCAGCCCGCCGTTGGTGGACGAGGCGCCGCTGCCACCGCCGCCCGCCGGGCTCTTGGCGCTGCCGTTGGCCGATCGGTTCTTCCCCAGTAACTCGGGCCCTTTCTCCATCATGCCGGGCATGGTAGAAGAGGGGAGGGGGAAAGGTGAGGAGAAGAGGTAGGCGTCAGGGTGAAGGGGGAGATGGCTTACGAGCGCGGGCGGGAGGGAGAGGAGGAGGAGGAGGAGACGGCGGTGGCGGCGGAGGAGGAGGAGGGTGTTAATATGGAGCCGCCATAACCGCCCCGGTCCGGCAGTAGCGCAGTCGCCTCACAACAACCCGCCCCGGCCCCGCCTCTCTCCCCTCCTCCTCCGCCCGCCGGCCGCCCCGCGCAGTCCCCGGCGCCCCTCTCGGCCGCGCCGAGCTCTACGGCGCCGCCGGTATCACTCCGCCCCGCAGGGAGGTTCCGGCCTCCGGGCGGGGGAGGGCAGGAGGGGCGCCGGGGAAGAGGGGGAGGGGAGGGGAAGTCCCGCTCGCCGACGGACCGGGCAACCCCAACCGAGCGCTAATAAAGTCGCCGCAGAGGCGCGGCCGCCTCTCGGGCTTCCTTTCTAGGGGGCGCTCCGGAGCGCGGGCGGAGGCGCACGCGAGGCATCCGGACTCTTTGCCCTCTCTGGGCGGAAGGAACGCTGCCGGCCTGAGAAAGGGCCCGGTGCGACCCTAGGCGGCCGAGTTCTGGGTGCGGCCCCCCCTTTTTTCTAGAGGGTTGCGCGGCGAGATGTCAGGGCAGACCTCGGCGGGAGCGCGGCCCTCTTGAGATGCTGCGGAGGACCGGCTGCCCAGTTTCAGGGCTTCTCCAACAGCGTCGAGCTAGGGTCGCGCGCTTGCCCGCGGTGGAGTCGGGCGGAGTAACAGGGAGGTCTTCGGTCCCGAGGCCCAGGTGGCCGGAGAAGTAGGCTCGGTCCCAACCATCCAGACGCTGCAGTTCTGTTTCTGATCCTCAGAACTGGGGCCTGATTCCCTGGAGAGACTGAGGCTTCCGAGATGAGTTCCCAGTGCCGAGCAATACAGCTGTATATTTCTGAAAGGTGGTTGTTTTTGTTGGGTTTTTTTGGTAACCTTTTCCCTCCGTTTTCCTTCTCTTACTTTTTTTTTTTGTCTTTGCTATTTAATTAGGGGAGTGGGTGCTGTCAGTTGTGAAATAAAATTAGGACAGGGTCCTTGCCCAGTTGGCGCTTTCTCAGTGCGCTGACCTGCGGTCGAGCCTTGGAGCAGAACTCTGGAGAGGGCGGAGGCCCGGAGTGGAGGTGAGGCCAGAGCTGCAGCCTGGCAGAGTTTCCAGCCTGGCAGGCGATGCGCTCTGTAATGCTTTCCTGAATTTCATTAGGCAGGAGTAGGAACTGCATTTTTCGTTCACCAGATTTGAGGACGTCTGCTCTGCGCCAGGCTGCCTGGCATTGGGGGCTACTTAGGATTTTCTTCCTTTTTTTATTTTTTTGAGGTTTTTGTTTTTTTTTTTTTTTTTTTTTTTTTTTTGTTTCACGGGTTTTTAAAAGTGATTGATTTTTATAAAGGGGTTTAGCTGCTTTTTTTTTTTTTTTTTTCACACACACACACACTGTATTTTATTTTTACAAGAGATAAATCGACTGACACCAAGCATTGTACATGGATGACCACAACAAAAGCAACAATGATTGCAATTACCAAACATGAAACACACTCATACTATGTCATAGTATTGACATTCAGTCCAGTAATCCTCCACTGTAACAGCTCCTTTACTTTGCAGTGAAAATTGATTTGTATATTCTTTGCCTCTGAGTCCTTGTGGAATTTTTTTTTTTTTTTTTAAATTCAGACAGAAAGTCACAAAAATTATACTCATCCTCATCAGTTCACTCAGTCCCATGTAATTAATTTTTTTTTTTCATCTTGATCTTTTGTTAGCACTTTTATGAGTTCATCAGTTTTTCATTAGAGTTCTGAAAATGCTTATTCATTCAGTTCAGCAGTACAGTCCGTTACCAGAAACCTGTACTTGTCAGAGTCTTTTCCATGTATTTCTTGAAGATGAAACCCTTTTATAGGAACATATTTGCAAAATCATCAGAGTACACCCAGAACTGTCTGTAAATGACAAAAGACTTAAAAATGACCACGGTTAAAGATTTGATGACAGTTCATAATAATGCAGTTGACAAGAAAATTAGTTATTTCTGAGATATACATTTTAAAGTAATAAATAGGATTATTACTTATAACATTATACCAGAACATATAAGATTTTTAGAAATTTCATGTAATGTCTGAAACATTTATATTAACATATTTCCATACATATTTCCATACAAGTACAAATATAAGATTTTTAGAAATTTCATGTAATGTCTGAAACATTTATATTAACATATTTCCATACATATTTCCATACAAATACAAATATGATTTTTAGAAATTTCATGTAATGTCTGAAACATTTATATTAACATATTTCCATACATATTTCCATACAAATACAAATATAAGATTTTTAGAAATTTCATGTAATGTCTGAAACATTTATATTAACATGTTTCCATACAAATAACCCAATGAAAGTTTAGTATTAGTTGTTTTGTTTGTTTTTTTATACTGCAGGTTCTTATTAGGCATCAGTTTTATACACATCAGTGTATACATGTCAATCCCAATCGCCCAATTCAGCACACCACCATCCCCACCCCACCGCAGTTTTCCCCCCTTGGTGTCCATATGTCCATTCTCTACATCTGTGTCTCAACTTCTGCCCTGCAAACTGGCTCATCTGTACCATTTTTCTAGGTTCCGCATACATGCATTAATATACGATATTTGTTTTTCTCTTTCTGACTTACTTCACTCTGTATGACAGTCTCTAGATCCATCCACGTCTCAACAAATGACTCAATTTCGTTCCTTTTTATGGCTGAGTAATATTCCATTGTATATATGTACCACATCTTCTTTATCCATTCGTCTGTTGATGGGCATTTAGGTTGCTTCCATGACCTGGCTATTGTAAATAGTGCTGCAATGAACATTCGGGTGCATGTGTCTTTTTGAATTACGGTTTTCTCTGGGTATATGCCCAGTAGTGGGATTGCTGGGTCATATGGTAATTCTATTTTTAGTTTTTTAAGGAACCTCCATATTGTTCTCCATAGTGGCTGTATCAATTTACATTCCCACCAACAGTGCAAGAGGGTTCCCTTTTCACCACACCCTCTCCAGCATTTGTTGTTTGTAGATTTTCTGATGATGCCCATTCTAACAGGAGTGAGGTGATACCTCATTGTAGTTTTGATTTGCATTTCTCTAATAATTAGTGATGTTGAGCATCTTTTCATGTGCTTCGTGGCCATCTGTATGTCTTCTTTGGAGAAATGTCTATTTAGGTCTTCTGCCCATTTTTGGATTGGGGTGTTTGTTTCTTTGATATTGAGCTGAATGAGCTGTTTATATATTTTGGAGATTAATCCTTTGTCCGTTGATTCATTTGCAAATATTTTCTCCCATTCTGAGGGTTGTCTTTTCGTCTTGTTTATGGTTTCCTTTGCTGTGCAAAAGCTTTTAAGTTTCATTAGGTCCCATTTGTTTATTTTTGTTTTTATTTCCATTACTCTAGGAGGTGGATCAAAAAAGATCTTGCTGTGATTTATGTCAAAGAGTGTTCTTCCTATGTTTTCCTCTAAGAGTTTTATAGTGTCCACTCTTATATTTAGGTCTCTAATCCATTTTGAGTTTATTTTTGTGTATGGTGTTAGGGAGTATTCTAATTTCATTCTTTTACATGTAGCTGTCCAGTTTTCCCAGCACCACTTATTGAAGAGACTGTCTTTTCTCCATTGTATATCTTTGCCTCCTTTGTCATAGATTAGTTGACCATAGGTGCGTGGGTTAATCTCTGGGCTTTCTATCTTGTTCCATTGATCTATGTTTCTGTTTTTGTGCCAGTACCATATTGTCTTGATTACTGTAGCTTTGTAGTATAGTCTGAAGTCAGGGAGTCTGATTCCTCCAGCTCCATTTTTTTGCCTCAAGACTGCTTTGCCTATTCGGGGTCTTTTGTGTCTCCATACAAATTTTAAGATGATTTGTTCTAGCTCCGTAAAAAATGCCATTGGTAATTTGATAGGGATTGCATTGAATCTGTAGATTGCTTTGGGTAGTATACTCATTTTCACAATGTTGATTCTTCCAATCCAAGAACATGGTATATCTCTCCATCTGTTGGTATCATCTTTAATTTCTTTCATCAGTGTCTTATAGTTTTCTGCATACAGGTCTTTTGTCTCCCTAGGTAGGTTTATTCCTAGGTATTTTATTCTTTTTGTTGCAATGGTAAATGGGAGTGTTTCCATAATTTCTCTTTCAGATTTTTCATCATTAGTGTATAGGAATGCAAGAGATTTCTGTGCATTAATTTTGTATCCTGCAACTTTACCATATTCATTAATTAGCTCTAGCAGTTTTCTGGTGGCAGTTTTAGGATTCTCTATGTATAGTATCATGTCATCCGCAAACAGTGACAGTTTTACTTCTTCTTTTCCAATTTGTATTCCTTTTATTTCTTTTTCTTCTCTGATTGCCGTGGCTAGGACTTCCAAAACTATGTTGAATAATAGTGGTGAGAGTGGACATCCTTGTCTCGTTCCTGATCTTAGAGGAAATGCTTTCAGTTTTTCACCATTGAGAATGATGTTTGCTGTGGGTTTGTCATATATGGCCTTTATTATGTTGAGGTAGGTTCCCTCTATGCCCACTTTCTGGAGAGTTTTTATCAGAAATGGGTGTTGAATTTTGTCAAAAGCTTTTTCTGCATCTATTGAGATGATCATATGGTTTTTATTCTTCAATTTGTTAATATGGTGTATCACATTGATTGATTTGCGTATATTGAAGAATCCTTGCATCCCTGGGATAAATCCCACTTGATCGTGGTGTATGATCCTTTTAATGTGTTGTTGGATTCTGTTTGCTAGTATTTTGTTGAGGATTTTTGCATCTATATTCATCAGTGATATTGGTCTGTAATTTTCTTTTTTTGTAGTGTCTTTGTCTGGTTTTGGTATCAGGGTGATGGTGGCCTCATAGAATGAGTTTGGGAGTGTTCCTTCCTCTGCAATTTTTTGGAAGAGTTTGAGAAGGATGGGTGTTAGCTCTTCTCTAAATGTTTGATAGAATTCACCTGTGAAGCCATCTGGTCCTGGACTTTTGTTTGTTGGAAGATTTTTAATCACAGTTTCAATTTCATTACTTGTGATTGGTCTGTTCATATTTTCTATTTCTTCCTGGTTCAGTCTTGGAAGGTTATACCTTTCTAAGAATTTGTCCATTTCTTCCAGGTTGTCCATTTTATTGGCATAAAGTTGCTTGTAGTAGTCTCTTAGGATGCTTTGTATTTCTGCAGTGTCTGTTGTAACTTCTCCTTTTTCATTTCTGATTTTATTGATTTGAGTCCTCTCCCTCTTTTTCTTGATGAGTCTGGCTAATGGTTTATCAATTTTGTTTATCTTCTCAAAGAACCAACTTTTAGTTTTATTGATCTTTGCTATTGTTTTCTTTGTTTCTATTTCATTTATTTCTGCTCTGATCTTTATGATTTCTTTCCTTCTGCTAACTTTGGGTTTTGTTTGTTCTTCTTTCTCTAGTTTCTTTAAGTGTAAGGTTAGATTGTTTACTTGAGCTTTTTCTTGTTTCTTTAGGTAGGCTTGTATAGCTATAAACTTCCCTCTTAGAACTGCTTTTGCTGCATCCCATAGGTTTTGGGTCGTCGTGTTTTCATTGTCATTTGTCTCTAGGTATTTTTTGATTTCCTCTTTGATTTCTTCAGTGATCTCTTGGTTATTTAGTAACGTATTGTTTAGCCTCCATGTGTTTGTCCTTTTTACGTTTTTTTCCCTGTAATTCATTTCTAATCTCATAGCGTTGTGGTCAGAAAAGATGCTTGATATGATTTCAATTTTCTTAAATTTACTGAGGCTTGATTTGTGACCCAAGATGTGATCTATCTTGGAGAATGTTCCGTGCGCACTTGAGAAGAACGTGTAATCTGCTGTTTTTGGATGGAATGTCCGATATATATCAATTAAATCTATCTGGTCTATTGTGTCATTTAAAGCTTCTGTTTCCTTATTTATTTTCATTTTGGATGATCTGTCCATTGGTGTAAGTGAGGTGTTAAAGTCCCCCACTATTATTGTGTTACTGTCGATTTCCTCTTTTATAGCTGTTAGCAGTTGCCTTATGTATTGAGGTGCTCCTATGTTGGGTGCATATATATTTATAATTGTTATATCTTCTTCTTGGATTGATCCCTGGATCATTATGTAGTGTCCTTCCTTGTCTCTTGTAACATTCTTTAATTTAAAGTCTATTTTATCTGATATGAGTATAGCTACTCCAGCTTTCTTTTGATTTCCATTTGCATGGAATATCTTTTTCCATCCCCTCACTTTCAGTCTGTATGTGTCCCTAGGTCTAAAGTGGGTCTCTTGTAGACAGCATATATATGGGTCTTGTTTTTGTATCCATTCAGCCAGTCTATGTCTTTTGGTTGGGGCATTTAATCCATTCACGTTTAAGGTAATTATCGATATGTATGTTCCTATGACCATTTTCTTAATTGTTTTGTGTTTGTTTTTGTAGGTCCTTTTCTTCTCTTGTGTTTCCCACTTAGAGAAGTTCCTTTAGCATTTGTTGTAGAGCTGGTTTGGTGGTGCTGAATTCTCTTAGCTTTTGCTTGTCTGTAAAGCTTTTGATTTCTCCATCAAATCTAAATGAGATCCTTGCCGGGTAGAGTAATCTTGGTTGTAGGTTCTTCCCTTTCATCACTTTAAGTATATCATGCCACTCCCTTCTGGCTTGCAGAGTTTCTGCTGAGAAATCAGCTGTTAACCTTATGGGAGTTCCCTTGTATGTTATTTGTCGTTTTTCCCTTGCTGCTTTCAATAACTTTTCTTTGTCTTTAATTTTTGCCACTTTGATTACTATGTGTCTCGGCGTGTTTCTCCTTGGGTTTATCCTGTATGGGACTCTCTGCGCTTCCTGGACTTGGGTGGCTATTTCCTTTCCCATGTTAGGGAAGTTTTCGACTATAATCTCTTCAAATATTTTCTCTGGTCCTTTCTCTCTCTCTTCTCCTTCTGGGACCCCTATAATGCGAATGTTGTTGCGTTTAATGTTATCCCAGAGGTCTCTTAGGCTGTCTTCATTTCTTTTCATTCTTTTTTCTTTAGTCTGTTCCGCAGCAGTGAATTCCATCATTCTGTCTTCCAGGTCACTTATCCGTTCTTCTGCCTCAGTTATTCTGCTATTGATTCCTTCTAGTGTAGTTTTCATTTCAGTTATTGTATTGGTCATCTCTGTTTGTTTGTTCTTTAATTCTTCTAGGTCTTTGTTAATCATTTCTTGCATCTTCTCAATCTTTGCCTCCATTCTTATTCCGAGGTCCTGGATCATCTTCACTATCATTATTCTGAATTCTTTTTCTGGAAGGTTGCCTATCTCCACTTCATTTAGTTGTTTTTCTGGGGATTTTTCTTGTTCCTTCATCTGGTACATAGCCCTCTGCCTTTTCATCTTCTCTATCTTTCTGTAACTGTGGTTTTTAGTCCACAGGCTGCAGGATTATAGTTTTTCTTGCTTCTGTTGTCTGCCCTCTGGTGGTTGAGGCTATCTAAGAGGCTTGATGGGAGGCTCTGGTGGTGGGTAGAGCTGACTGTTGCTGTGGCGGTCAGAGCTCAGTAAAACCTTAATCCACTTGACTGTTGATGGGTGGGGCTGGGTTCCCTCCCTGTTGCTGTGGCGGGTCAGAGCTCAGTAAAACCTTAATCCACTTGACTGTTGATGGGTGGGGCTGGGTTCCCTCCCTGTTGGCTGTTTTGCCTGAGGCAACCCAACACTGGAGCCTACCCGTGCTCTTTGGTGGGGTTAATGGCAGACTCTGGGAGGGCTCACGCCAAGGAGAACTTCCCAGAACCTCTGCTGCCAGTGTCCTTATCCCCACGGTGAAACAGAGCCACCACTCGCCTCTGCAGGAGACCCCCCAACACCAGCAGGTAGGTCTGGTTCAGTCTTCCCCAGGCTCACTGCTCCTTCCCCTGGGTCCTGATGCACACATTACTTTGTGTGTGCCCTCCAAGAGTGGGATCTCTGTTTCCCCCAGTCCCGTCAAAGTCCTGCAATCCAATTCCCACTAGGCTTCAAAGTCTGATTCTCTAGGAATTCCTCCTCCCGTTGCCTGACCCCCAGGTTGGGAAGCCTGACGAGGGGCTCAGAACCTTTACTCCAGTGGGTGGACTTCTGTGGTATAGGTGTTCGCCAGTCTGTGAGTCACCCACCCAGCAGTTACGGGGTTTGATTTTACTCTGCTTGCGCCCCTCCTACCGTCTCACTGTGGCTTCTCCTCTGTCCTTGGACGTGGGGTATCCTCCTTGGTGAAGTCCAGGGTCTTCCTGTCAATGATGGTCCAGCAGTCAGTTGTGATTCTGGTGCTCTCGCAAGAGGGAGTGACAGCACGTCCTTCTACTCCGCCATCTTGGTTAATCTCCCCGGTTTTTGTTTTTTTTAATTTTGCTCACCAGTAAGTAGAAGTGAGAACTTGTTGTGAACATCTAGTATGCAGATGTATGCAGAGTGGTATTTGAGGTCCACAGTAAGATATTCTTCAAACACTTAAAAATAAAGATTGTCCTGGAAGATTTCTATAGTAGGTCAATGCAGAATGGATCAAACCAAAAATAAGCCTCTCTGGCCAGAAAATAGTTCACTGAAAGAAACAACATCCCTAAAGCAGAATGTCTAAATCAGGAATTGAGCCAAGAAAAGCCTGGGAAGTAAGTATTTGACAGCGTCTCAGTCTAAAGGGGAAGGTCTCCTGAGCAGGTACAAAACCTATCTGGTTTTGGTAGTGGAGGTAATTTCGTCTCTATCAAAACCTGATATGATGCCATTAAATATTTGAATCATAAAACTAAACCTTTTATTCCTTTTCTTACCAAATACAGTTCTGAATATTATTTTAATTCCCATATAATTTTTCTACAAGGAGAGAATGTCTTCGCCGAATGAAATGAATAGTCGTTTCCCTTGACAGTTACATTTTTCATTGTGAATTAACACATTGGTATTTTGGTTTTCATACACAAGTTCTAATGATCATGATTCAGCGTCTGTGGTCATGTAACACAAAGGCCAGACCCTGAACTGAGTGAATTCACAAAGATAAATGTCACTCTGAGGCTGCTTGGCCAGCCAGCTTTCTGACACCCCAACTTTGCAACACCTTCCAGCCACTTTTCTGCAGAAAGGAATTTTTGTATATAGATCAGGACCAAAACATTGTGAAGGTTTGGGGACTTCTGTAACTTCTATTTATTAGTAAAACCCTTAAAGTGAGAAGATTTCACGATTTTCTTGAGTACAGCAAAGAAGGCAGAGCAGGGAAGACTGCATTCTATTCGGATGAAGAAGGGGTCTTGGGGTATGGCATTTTAAAAAAAGGAAGGGAAGCAAGTTTCTGTTTTGCCCCTGAAGAAAAGGGTTCTGAAGAATAATAATAGGCCTCAAAATGGTATCCCAACAGTGAACAAGGACAGTATAGAAAGAGAAAAGTTCTAAGAAAATTTGGGGGATGTCTATAAGGGGTTAGAGGAAGAAAAGAATCTGGACAAGGAAGAAGCAAGCATTAAAAAGGGTTAATAAACAATGTCTGGGTTAATAATGTCTAAGGATGCAGAGTCATGAGAGGGGTTTAAGAAAAGTCCTTTGGATTTGTTAACTAGAAGGATGTTGATTATTTTGTTTGGCTGCTTTTTTACTGTATTAAAATTTTTTAACATTATTTTCATTATATTATAAGTTTGGAACAGACAGTACATTTTCATAGTTACAAAATCAAAATGTATAAGAATTTATAATTCACTATTGTGCTAGACCTCCCAGCGACTGTAAAAAGGCAAGGTAAAAATATATAAGGATTAGAAAGAAATACATAAACCTGTTATTTGGAGAAAGGGTGATAGTCTCTATAAAATTATAATAATTTATAAACCATTTAGTATTAATAATGAATTTAGCAAGTCGATACAGTCAGTATGTAAAGATCAGTTATATTTTATGTACCAGCACTAAACAATTAGAAAATGAATTTTTTAAAAAGTGATACCATATACGAATGCACCAAAACTATTGAATACCTAGTGTATTCATTTCCTGTGGCAGCTGTAGCAAATTACCACAAACTTGGTAGCTTAAAATGAATTCATCTTCTCACAGTTCTAGAAACCGAAAGTCTGAAATCAAGGTGTCAGCAGGGCCACGCTCCCTCCAGAGGCTTTAGGGGAGAATCTGCTCCTTGCCTTTTCCAGTTTCTCCTGTCTGCTGGCCTTCCTTGGCTTGAGGCCACAATCACTCCAACCTCTGCCTCCATCTTCACATTGCCTTCTCCTCTGTGTGTGTCTTGAATTTCCCTTTTTCTTTATTATGTAAAGACCCTACTGGCATTTACGGCCCATCTGTATAGTCCAGGATTATCTCCTGTCTCAAGATCCTTAATCATATCTGTAAAGATGCTTTTTCCAAATAAAACATTTTACAGTTTCTGGGGATTAAGACCTAATGTCTTTGGGGCACCATCCCACCCACTGCACCTAGGAATAAATTTTAATGAAAGAGGTACAAGAACTCTGTACTGAAAATTGTGTTATTGAGAGAAATCAGAGAAGACCCAAGTAGCTGGACAGATATTCTATGCTCATGGATCAGAAGACTTAATATTGTAAAAGTGTCAGTTCTCCCAAATGATCTGTAGGTTCAGTCTAATCCCTACTAGAATCCCAGCAGATTTTGTGTGTGTGTCTGTGTGTGTCTGTGTAAATTGACAAGCTGACCCTAAAATGTATATGGAAAGTCAGAAAATCAAGAACAGCCAAGATAATCTGGAAGAACAAAGTTGGGGGATTTATACTACCAGATGTTAGAAAGTAGACCAATGGACCTGAATAGGGTTCCCAAACAGATGCTTATGTGAACATTTTACTTATGCAAAAGTTCTAAATAGATTGTGGACCTAAATGTAAAAGATAAAATAATAGTGCCTCTAGAAAACACTTATGAATATATATAGCAGCCTATACATGCTTAGAGGATGGGGTGTCAGACTCTGAGATGAAAGGGAGACTTTATCTCTTGTGTGTTCTGTTCACGGTTGGACTCTTTTGCCATGTGTATGTATTACTGTTTCGAGGAAATAAATGTTTAAAGAATCAATAGACAAAACACAGGTAAATATAGTTAAAAAACAATATTAAGACAATGTAACAAAGTAAACAAAGTAATGTTACAGTTATTAGAAGCTGGGAAGTAGAATGGAAGAGGAAAGTTGGAAAGGCGATAGGGGTTTTATCCTCATTTTACAAAAGGAAAAAAATTTAAGCATGGTGATGATTGTGGGCTACACCTTGATTCGCCAACTACAATAGGCACACAGGAAGGACCTCCACAGAGGTCCTGTTTTATTCATTTCCAGGTTCATAATGAGTGTCTTTATGACACCACTTTTGCTGAAGAGTTTATTGATTTGCTCTTTGGTTCTCCTTTATTTTTACTTTAGAAGTGCCTGTCTTAGAATAAGTTTAACTCCAAGACAGAGTCAGGCAGCATGGCCAGGAGACTACCCACCACTAAGCCACTCATGTTGGACCAAGTCTGGTGGGGACAGTCCAAACATGTTTTCAACAGGAAGAAGGAGCTGTGTGTTTTTGTATTGGTTTTGTTTTTTAGAGCCACTGATCCCCAGGTGGGGTGGGGGGAAAATCATACCTTAAGAGCTGCAAGGAACTTTAGAGGTCTTATAACCCACTTTCTCTTCACCCCCTGGAATATTTACCATTTCTGAAGCTCGTCTTACAGCCTCCATTTAAACAGATACAGAGATAGGTAACTGCATCACAAAGTAGATCATTTCATTTTTTTAAAGATGTCTAGGTCTTAGAAAATATCTTTTTTTTTTTTTTGGCACCCAAAGTTCAACTACATATAAGAAAAACCCCAAATAACAGTGTCTTAAACAAAATGAAAATTTATTTCTTTTCATGTAAAAGATATCCAGAAGTTGAAAGTCCTCGGCTGAAATGACAACTGCCATGAAGGTGTCAGGCACCCAGGCTCCTTCTCTCCTACCCCTCCTCCATTCCTGGAGTGTCACTTTTGCCCTTATGATCCAAAGTGGCTGCTAGAGGGCAGTCATCACGATCACACTCCTCACAGCAGGATAGAGGAAGAAATGCAGGAGGGCACACCCCTTCTCTTTAAGGAGATTTTCTGGAAGTACCGTATACCATTTATGCTGATATATCAATGTTCAGAACTTAGTCACATGGCCCACTAACCTCAAAGGAGGCTGGGAAATGTCAAAGTGCTCTGCTAAGAATCAGGGCTCTGTAGCTAAGGATGAAGGGAAAAATGAGTACTGAAAGGCAGCTAGCAAGCTGTGTCACATGGGTCCTTTAAATATTTGAAAACAGCAATCATGTCCCACTTCAGCTTCTCTTTTAGGGTAAACATCATCATTCTCTGACAAATCTACAGTGATACTGTTTTCAGACCCTTCACCTTTTCAACTGTCCTATTAACGTGCTCTAGTTTGTGTTGAATACTTAGAATAAGCCACCCCCCACGACAGTGTGAGATCTAATTGGTACAAAATCAATTGGAAATATTTTGACCCCTTTTCTTTGCACCATATTTTTATTAAGCCATCCTAAAATTAGCTTTCTTGGCAACAACTGCACATGGTTACTAAATCTGGAATCAACTGCATCCTCCAGGCTTTTACATTTGTTAGTGTTTTGCCTGGTCTCTCCCCACTTAGACTCCAGTAGATTTTTTATTTTCCTTCCCCCCACCTCCCCTCCCTCCTCAGTAAATGAGTTTAAATGTATTGCCATTTAATTTCACCTGGCTTGTTTTAGCTTACCTGAAACTTTTGAGAACTTTTTGAATTCTGACTTTCTTACCCAACATACTAAATGACTTGGCTGTGGGCATTTCTACCTGTGATAAATGAAATTTACCTTTAAGGTCAGGAACAGTGTCTTAATTTATATTCTCAGCATTGGGTACAATGCCTATGCATAGTAGATGTTTGTTTAAGGAATGAATTATGCAGTTAGACATAAAGAGCATTTTCTGGAAGAATTGTTTTTTTAAGTTCTGGAATTGTTTATGAAAGGAGACTATGAAATCTCCCTGTCTTTAAAAATAATATAGACTTTTATCTGGGAGAATTATATTTAAATGTGTATACAGTCTTTTAAAAGTAGGCAGGTGATTTAAACAATTTTGCTAAACTTCTAAATCATACAAATATGATTTTATAATGATTTGTTTGGCTAAATTTTTTTTAAAAAGAAAGAAAAAGACTAGACAGTGAAAAGTTTAAAGTTACATTTTAATTCTGCCCCTGATACAGAATATACCAACTCATTCATTTCTTTCCCTTGGCTTCACAAATCATAAAAGAAAATTCACAAATCAACTTTTCTTGCTTAAAAAAGGTGTTTGCAAGAATATTCATTAGGGACTTCCCTGGTGGTGCAGTGGTTAAGAATCCACCTGCCAATGCAGGGGACATGGGTTCTAGCCCTGGTCTGGGAAGATCCCACATGCCGCAAAGCAACTAAGCACGCGAGCCACAACTACTGAGCCCACGTGCCACAACTATGAAAGCCCACGTGCCTACAGCCCATGCTCTGCAACAAGAGAAGCTACTGCAACGAAGAGTAGCCCCTGCTCGCCGCAACTAGAGAAAGCCCACGCGCAGCAATGAAGACCCAACGCAGCCAAAAAAACAAAACAAAACGAATATTCATTAAAATCAGTCTGTAGGGAACTATAGAATCCAAATTGTGAGGTAATCTGAAGATCCGGGGATAAGATTAGATGCGTCAACCTCGGAAACGGATACAAACTAACATTAAATTGACTTGTGAAAGTAACTTGAAAATGTTTCAGAAACATGCTGCTCATGAGATTAGGGGCTCCTAAAATAAATTCTGGGAGATTGGAGATAGTAATCTAAATATAATGTATAGAATAATGTATAAATTTGGCACTTAGACATTGACAAAAACACAGTCATTGGCACATAGTAAATATTCAGAAGTTAATTATTATTATTATTATTATTATTAAATATAGAGATTAGAAGTAAAATCAAAGCTTCTCCAGAACTGACCAAGGAGATGGCACCCCAAATATATACAATGGTCCCTTATTTGGATAGAAATATTCCTAGAGATAACAATACAAAGAAAGAGGTTCCCTAAAGAATCTTAATTTATTAGGATATAAACAGGATTTTAAAAAAGTAACTGTTAAAAAGTCCCCCTTTCCCTCTGGATACAGGGTTTCTTAGCTACATCTTGATCTAATTCCATTACTTTTGGTTATCAGAGTAATGCGGTTCTATTTAACATAGGCCAAATTTGTGGGGTTTGCAGTGGGTATGGAACCCTCCCCCCGTCATCCCCCAGCCCTTTGAAGTGGGTCCAGGGAAGAAGAAGAATGGAGGCAGATTGTCTTCTTACTTCACTATTCTTAGTGTGGTAACCTTCACTCTGTCATTACTGCTGCTTCTCTAACACTCGCTGGTTATGGCAGTTCCAAATTCTGGGGGTGTTTTTGTTGGTCTTCAAAAGGCCTTTACCGGGGTAGGGGGCTGGGGGGGTGTTGGGATGAACTGGGAGATTGGGATTGACATATATACACTAATATGTATAAAATAGATAACTAATAAGAACCTGCTGTTTAAAAAATAAATAAAATTCAAAAATAAAAAATAAAATAAATCCCCCTCCCCACAAAAAAAGGCCTTTACCTCCTCCACGATCCCTCAGCCCTTACTGTGGGTGACTCACCCCATAGGTCTTACTGCTGTAACCCTCACCTGGTGGGCAGCCCTCTTAAATGGAGTACTGAAAACATGGTAAATATAAAATTCATAATAATGGGAGTTATTAATTGAGACAGTTATTAGAAATTATTACTTCTCATTACTTCTGAGCCATGAATTGCATTTTGAAACTAAAGTGTTTTAATTATAAGATATTTAAGCCTCTGTGAAGCATCCAACATTTTATAGTTTGAGATGTAATGATAATGGGTAGGATGAATTAAATTGTGAAGAAAAATCCTACCTTTGTTTCCAACATTTAATTTTATATATGATTTAAGCTAAGAATACTGCAAGGAGATGGATTATAAACAATGAATATATGCCAGTGTGAAAACCAGAACTTAATACTATTAATAAATACTATTGTATTAGAACTTGAGAAAAGCTTCTCAAAGAAAAAGCAACAGGAAACAGTCAATTTTAGGGACCTCAGCATATAAAATAAAGGCTTGTTGCTATTAAGTCTCTGTCTCTTTCTGCCCCACCCCCCACCCCTCATTTCTCATCTCTCAGCTCTATTTTCTGTTTACCTTCATTCTTTATTACTGCAAGCAGCCACTCCCAGACAGGAACTTCCTTTAAGTTCATTAAATAGCAAGGAATGCAGGAGAAACATGGTATTTTTCTAGACCAGTGGCTTTCAAACCTTTGTTACCCACTGCAATACACATTATATTGTCAACCCAATACAGACATATAAATGTGTATCAATCAGCTATTTCTTTGTAATAAAGCAGCCAGAACATCTTAGGGATATACAAGAGCAAGCGTTTCTTTCACTCAGTTGTGTGTTGGTTAGGGTCAGCTGATCTATGCTGGACTCAGCTGGGTGTCACGGCTGATCTTGGTAGGGCTTGCTCATGGGTCTGTGGGTTGGTGGGTGGTTAGCTGATATAAACTGATCCTGGCTGGTGGGGTCTAGCTTGGGTGGTTCTGCCCCATGCGTCTCTCATCCTATTATTGATACTCGTGGACTAGCCTGAGCATATTTTTCTTATGGAAATGGCGGAGGTGCAAAATAGTAAGCCCAGTTGCACAAATATTCTTCAAACCTTTGATCATGTCACATCTAACATTCCACTGGCTAAAGCAAGTCAATGGCAAGCCCTAAGTCAAGGACAGAAAAATATACTCACGGAGATAAGGGGAATGAATATTTTTAAACAATAACCTATCAAAAATATATAAATATAACTGAATCAAAAGTTCCATAAAACAATTCTTAGGAAGTAGTTTGGGTCAAGAACTGTAGTTTGAAAAACAGTTTTCCAGAGGGATGTTGATTCAAACATACGTGATCTATGTCTTAGAAGTGTAATCTGAACACGTAACTGAGTTAATTCTGACAATTCTCTCTCCAGCCTCACTTGACCGGGGTAGGATGTTGGTGTGGGGATATAGTGAGATTTGCATTATTGTCACTCCAGTCAGTATTACTCCATGTGTAGTCCACAAACAAGCTAGTCCACTGATGGGTGCCGGTCCACAAACTGTTCATTACTAGACCGTAACCATAGTGAGGTAAGGTGCCAGAATATAAACGAACACACTGTTGATTTCATTGAGAAAGTCTTACTTAAAAAAAAAAAAAAAGCTGAATGAAACTGCGTGCTTATTGGTGTAGTTGCTTTACACTTTGATGAAACTTCCTTATCTCAATCTCTGATCAGTAACAGACAGTTCACAGACCAGCATTACCCAAGGAAGACCCAGAATCTTCTAAACAGGAATCTCCATGAAATAGTTATCTTGTGTATCTGAGACAAAGAAGGGATATTTTGGAAAAGTAGATTCTTAAGCATTTCATAAATATTGTAGGGGAAGAAACCAGTAATGAGAAAGGAGCTGAAGAAACAAGAGCAGAGAGAGATTAACTGATGGAGCAAGACTTTGAAGAATGAAGGAGCAACAAGGACAAGGTGGCTGGATTGGTCTTGACCAAGAGGCAGTACACTTCATCCTCTGAGACTAGAGAAAGCTAAAAAAGAGATACTTGGAGGTAAGTCTGTAGGAGAGGGTGCTGGACATTTGGGGTACTTCATACCTGAAGGTGTCATTCTTGTCTATGAATTAAGGGTCAAGGTCATCTGCTGAGATGGCATCTTGTTACTGCCATTTTGGAATTGGGATTTGAATTAAACTCAATTGATTTAAAATCCTAGTAAGGATTTTGTTCCACTTTATTCTATTTATAAACATTCATTTTCCTCTTTAACCTAAAGGTATTTTTTTTTCTCACAACCTATGCATTTTAAATAAATTTCTTTTTTTTTTTTTCACATCAGAAACTGCTTTTTATACATTTTGTACAAGGACCACTTTGGAACCGAGCATGTTTCCTCCAGTTGGTTTTAATGGATGGCAATACCACATCACATGCTACACTAGCTCAGGATGAGAATTTTCTAATAAACTTTTTCTGATACTAAAGCTGCTTCCTTTCATATCACCCAAAGATCCACCCCAATCTGAAGGAAGAGAAGGGCTGGATGAGCCCTAAGTTTCTTGGGGGAAATCCAAGTTGATACGTCCCCTCTTTGCAAGGAGATGGGGCAGGGAGAGCGAGTTCTAGCCCCCAAAGAAAGGACTAACAATCAGTAAGCATGCTGCTCCATCCTTCTTATGAGGCCCGCCTGCCCTTGAAAGGGAAGTATACGCTTAACCCACAGGTGTTCTGCAACATGGCGGTGGCTCACGCCATTTCTTGCAGCAGAGCGCGCTGGGCTCCTCCCAGCTCCTCCGCCCGCGCCTTACCACCAGCGGTAGTGGGCCCGCGCGCGGTTAGCCTCGGCCACCCTGTGCGTGTCGTGCTTTCTATTTATCACAGGGCCCCGCTTGTGAAAAGCCTCCAGCAGTTCCCGAGACAGCTCCTCCGGCATCAGCATCCGCCGGAGCTTCTTCTCCCTACACGCAGTAACCATCCACTTCATGGCCAGGAAGTGGCGACGCTGGTCGGCTAGCGGCACAGGGACCTGATAGAAACGGCCACCCTTGAGCATGGGTACCAGCCCAATCACAGGCTCACAGTTTTTCAGTGCTTGGTGGAAGATGGTGTAAGGGTTGCGTGCAGTGGTTGCCTGTTCTTCTGCAGAAGCAGCGTGGTACTTCTCAAACTGCTTCCTTTTCACAGCTTCCGGAGTCTACGTCATGAGGGATCTGGCCAGTATTCTGTTTCCTCCTTTCATCATCATGTTGGTGAATTTGCTGATCACTGGGTCTTCAAACACAGAGCTTGTTTTCGTCGCTGAAGCAGCTTTGATACCCCGAGTCTTCCTGAGCTCCCGCTCATTCTTTTCCTCCTCAGTCAGCTCGGCCGAGGGCTTGCGGTAATATTCCTTGTCAATCTGGGGGTCCTGGTATTCAGGACCATAGCGGCTCCACCTCACCTGGGTCAGCCCTGGAAGCCGCAGGACGACACTCCGCACGCCCAGCAGAAAGCCCGACCACCCTCGTGCAGCCTTCAGCGCGGCGGCAGCCATCTGCTGGCCAATAAATTTCTTTTCCTCAATATTTTGTTATGAGAATTAGCAAACATACAGAAATGTAGAAAGAATTATACAGGGAGAATTAATTTACCTACCACCTGGATTCTACAATTTATTTTTATGTTATGTCAATTTCTGTTTGAGGCCAATTTGGAAATAGAATGGTTATTATTTTGTTTACCGAAGTTAGTAAATACTAGTGAAGACTTTGGAAAGGGAATCATTTCTAATTCAACAGGTCAAGTATGAATGTTCTTGGCTTCTGTTTTGATCAGGGTTCTTCAGAGAAGATGGATCCATCTATCATCTATCTATCTATCTATTTATCCATCTAGCTATCGTATGTATATTGGCTCCTGTGATTATGGAGACTGGAAAGTCCCAAGATCTGCAGGGTGAGTTGGCAAGCTGGAGACCCAGGCGGGCAGATGGTGTAGTTCTAGTCCAAAGAGCCTATGATTCAGCTCAAGTCTGAAGGCAGGAAAAATGCTGATGTCCCAGTTCAAAGCCCATCAGACAGTAGGAATTCTCTCACTTGGAAGAGGTTCAGCGTTTTTGTTCTATTCAGGTCTTCAACTGATTGGATGAGACCCACCCACATTGGGGAGAACAATCTGCTCTACTCAGGCTAAGGATTTAAGTGTTAATCTCATCCAAAAACTCCTTCACAGAAACACCCAAAATAATGTTTGACCAAGTATCTGGGCACCCTGTGGACCGGTCAAGTTGACACATGAAATTAACCGTCACAGCCTCTTTATGCTATGTATACTTAGGAGAACAGTATTCATCCCCAACCTACCTCTCAGGTTGCCCCTTCCCCACCCTCCCAGAGGAAAAATCATTGTAACACTCTTGTTTCTGGAAGATATGGCATATTTACTTTGTAAGTTTTGTGAACCCACCACTGAATATCCTTAGGGGTTTAACACCTCACTGTGAATAATACTATTTTAAACAAGTCTTATGTAATTGTATATTTTTTTCTCTACAAACACATATAAAACTATTTCCAATTTCTGTGGAATGGAATAAAATATAAATATACATGCAATTATTTTAACCAACCAAATGTTTTAAATTTTTAACTATTATGAAACAAAAGCTGTGTTTTAAGGTGTTACATTGTTAGGTTTTCAGACTAACTCAGTCTTCATATTTTTCTTCCTATTTATTAATAAACCAGAAATGGCTTTCCTGGTTCTTAAATATTTTTCTACTTTTTCACAATTTCTTAGTTTGAAGGAGCATGTAAGTCACAAACTACATTCAGTGAATCTAGAGGCTTTAAAATTCATTCCTTCATTATTCCACGAACATTTATCCATCATAATTTTGAGCTATTTGGAACACAAAGATGAAAAATGCATAGTCCATGACCTTAAGGGGCTCATAATCTTGAATTGTAATCTTGCCTCTCACCCTCCACTTGGGGTTTGTCTGCTGGCTCCATGGTGAAGAACACTGTGGAAACCCACCATGGTGCTCATGTTTATGCAGCCCAGAAGTAGTGGGGCTCACACCCTTGGGGGGACCTTTGAGCAATGGGGGATGGGATTTGACTGAAGAATATTACCCCCCTTTTATCCCTAATTGATTGTCCTGAGATGCATTTCAGGGGACTCCTTAGTAGTCCCACTGGATCCCACAGCCAGTCACCCATAGTGATGGCCAACTTGATGACGCATCGTTGCATCAGTTTTCCATCTTCCCTGCCTCTATCCCCCATCCCTTGCTCCTGCTCCCTAGTTCACATTCCTCAATAAAGAACTAGACTTCAGGGCTTCCCTGGTGGTGCAGTGGTTAAGAATCCGCCTGCCAATGCAGGAGACACGGGTTTATGCCCTGTTCCGGGAAGATCCCACATGCCGCGGAGCAACTAAGCCCGTGTGCCACAACTGCTGAGCCTGCACTCTAGAGCCCACAGGCCACAACTACTGAGCCCACGTGCTGCAACTACTGAAGCCCGCACGCCTTGAGCCCATGCTCCACAGCAAGAGAAGCCACTGCAGTGAGAAGCCCGCGCACCGCAACGAAGAGTAGCCCCCACTTGCCGCAACTAGAGAAAGCCTGCATGTAGCAACGAAGACCCAACGCAGTGAAAATAAATAAATAAATAAAATAAATAAAGAAATAGAAAAAAAAAAAGAATGTAGACTTCAACCTTTGTTTCAGGCTCTGCTTTCTGAGGAAGTAGGCTAAGATTCTACCTTTCTTCTTTTCAGCCTCTTTCTTTAATTCTTTCCCCTGAAAATCCTACCAACCTTTTGGTAAACCAAGGAGGGGCACGACTCCCTGGATTCATCCTTCTTGCCTCATTTGTACAATTCTATAAATTTCTGTCATTCGATCTGAAGTTGTGCCCTGTGGTTTTAGAGGCTGGTCAGGCATGCTAAGTCCCACAGATTTTTTTTGACATGTAGCAGTGGGGAGATTTGACACACCTGCTCTCATAGTGGGTCCAAGACAGATGTAGGACTTCTGGGTTGGGTCCTCTCTTTGATGTACCTATCGGTGTAAATTGCAGAACTGTTGTTCTACTACTGTACCTGATGACACAAACGTGAAAACACCATTGCGCAGGCAGCTTCTAAAATGGTTCCTGGTGATCTGTGCTCCAGATACTCACTCCGTTGTATATTCCCTTCCCCTTGGGTGTGAGTGGAACCCAGTGACTTGACTCTAATAAATAGAACAGAGCAAACATGATGGGTTGTCGCTACTGAGATTAGGTTATAAAAGACTGACTCCCATCCTGTTCACACTTTCCCTTTGGGTCTTCCCACTTGTCTCTCTGATGAAGCCAGCTGCCATGTTGTGAGATACCCTGTAGAGAAGACCACATGGTAAGAAACTGAGGGAAGCCAACGGCCAATAGTCAGCAAGGAACTGAGACCTTCAGCCCAACAGCTCGTGACAAACTAAATCCTGCCAACAATCAATGTGAGTGAGCTTGGAAGCACATTCTTCCTCAGCTCATCCTTGCGATTACTACAGCCTCGGGCAACACCTTAACAGCAGCCCTGTGAGAGATCCTGACCCAGAGGACCCAGCTAACCCATGCTCTGATTCCTGACCCGTGTGAACTGTGAGATAATACATGTTATATTAAATAATATATTGTTTAAAACAAACATTAATTCTCTGGAACGGTTAAATCTAAAGCCTTAAAGAAGAAGGGCATGTTTGGGACTTGAGATAGGCTACATGAGATTTGAAGTGGGCTGCCTTCCACAGCCCACCCGTCTTGGAATCAATTAGTTATTTTAAATTGTAGAATATTTAATTCCTTTTATACTTTCTCTTTGGACCTTCAGATGATATGGGAGCTGTCAGGATTCCTATCTTAGTTAAAGAGACCACGAAAATGATGGTTTTAAGTAGTTTCTTTCAAAAAGAAGAAGACTCATCCTATTTTTATGGTTGTGTGACCACCTCTTCCTCTCTTTATTTTTTTATTTATTTACTTATTTAATATTTTGGCTGCGTTGGGTCTTCGATGATGCATGCAGGCTTTCTCTAGTTGCGGTGAGTAGGGGCTACTCTTCCTTGCGGTGCTTCTCATTGCGGTGGCTTCTCTTGTTGCAGAGCACAGGCTCTAGGTGTGTGGGCTTCAGTAGTTGTGGCACACAGCCTCAGTAGTTGTGGCACATGGGCTTAGCTGCTCCACGGCATGTGGGATCTACCCGGACCAGAGCTCGAACCTGTGTCCCCTGCATTGGCAGGCGGATTCTTAACCACTGTGCCACCAGGGAAACCCACCTCTTCCTCTCTTTAAAGCATTCATTCATTTATTCAGCAAATGTTAATTGAGAACCTACTACAGTGTGCACCACTTCCTCTGCCTGAGGTTGGGGTTACAAGGATCAACTGGACCTGGTCTTATTTTTAAATTACTATTATTGGAGTAAAATTGCTTTACAATGTTGTGTTAGCTTCTGCTGTACAATGAAGTGAATCAACTACATGTATACCTATATCCCCTCCCTCTTGGACCTCCCTCCCACCCCCCCCATCCCACCCATCTAGGTCGTCACAGAGCACCGAGCACAGAGCACTGTTGCTACATGCAGGCTTTTCCCTGTGCTATATGGTAGGTTCCCACTAACTATCTATTTTACACATGGTAGTGTATTTATGTCAAACCTAGTCTCCAAATTGGTCCCACCCACCCCTTTCCCCCCAGGTCCACATGTCCATTCCCTACGTCTACATCTCTATTCCTGCCCTACAAATAGGTTCATCTATACCATTTTTCTAAATTCCACATATACACGTTAATATACGATATTTGTTTTTCTCTTTCTGACTTACTTCACTCTGTATGACAGACTCTAGGTCCATCCACATCTCCACAAATGACCCAGTTTTGTTCCTTTGCATGGTTGAGTAATATTCCATTGAATATATGTACCACACCTTCTTTATCCATTCATCTATCATTGGACATTTAGGTTGTTTCCATGTCCTGGCTATTGTAAATAGTCCTGCAATGAACACTGGGGTACATGTGTCCTTTTGAATTATGGTTTTCTCAGGGTATATGCTCAGGAGTGGGATTGCTGGGTCATATGGTAGTTCTATTTTTAGTTTTTTAAGGAACCTCCATACTGTTCTCCATAGTGGCTGTATCAATTTACATTCCCACCAACAGTGCAAAAGGGTTCACTTTTCTCCACACCCTCTCCAGCATTTATTGTTTGTAGATTTTTTGATGATGGCCATTCTGACCGGTGTGTGGTGTTACCTCATTGTAGTTTTGATTTGCATTTCTCTAATAATTAGTGATGTTGAGCATCTTTTCATGTGCCTCTTGGCCATCTGTAGTCTTCTTTGGTGAAATGTCTATTTAGGTCTTCTGCCCATTTTTTAATTGGGTTGTGTGTTTTTTTGATATTGAGCTGCATGAGCTGTTTGTATATTTTGGAGATTAATCCTTTGTCCGTTGCTTCATTTGCAAATATTTTCTCCCATTCTGAGGGTTGTCTTTTCATCTTATTTATGGTTTCCTTTGCTGTGCAAAAGCTTTTAAGTTTCATTAGGTCCCATTTGTTTATTTTTGTTTTTATTTTCATTACTCTAGGATGTGGGTCAAAACAGATCTTGCTGTGGTTTATGTCAAAGAGTGTTTTTCCTGTCCGGTCTTACATTTAGGTCTTTAATCCATTTGGAGTTTATTTTTGTGCATGGTGTTAGGGAGTGTTCTAATTTCATTCTTTTACATGTAGCTGTCCAGTTTTCCCAGCACCACTTATTGAAGGGGCTGTCTTTTCTCCATTGTATGTTCTTGCCTCCTTTGTTATAAATTAGGTGACCATACGTGTGTGGGTTTATCTCTGGGCTTTCTATCCTGTACCACTGATCTATATTTCTGTTTTTGTGCCAGTACCATACTGTCTTGATTACTGTAGCTTTGTAGTATAGTCTGAAGTCAGGGAGCCTGATTCCTCCAACTCTGTTTTTCTTTCTCAAGATTGCTTTGTAGACCTGGTCTCTAGAGATGGAGTCTGCAAGTGCACAAGACCGTTAAATACAGGGGTGAGGGCCACACTAGGATGAGCTTCAGTAGCTATGGAAACATGGAGGGGGGATCCTATAAGACTTTCTGTAGGACCTGATTTCTGAATTGAGTCCTGAAGAACAAGCAGTAGACAGCCAGATGGAGTAAATAGAAGGGAGTCTCAGGCAAGAGAGGAACAGCATGTGCAAAGGCCCAGAACCTCCATCTTTGGGTTATTCTAGTCCATCTTTTCTGTGTTTTTAATGTCTCTCTTTCCATTTGGCCCCTTTTCCATGTCTTATAAACTTGTTAATGTTTCTTATATTCAAAAGCAATGCAAAAAATAATCCCTCCCTCAACATTGTGGCCTCCTCAGGCTACTGTTCTATCTTCCTCTTTCTCAATGTAGGCATGCTCCTTGAAAGAATATAGGACCTACCTCAAGTCCCTTACCTCCCATTCCATCTTTAACCTGAGGACACAGGAGGCCTTCATGGGAAAGAGGGGAGGGTTACAAGGAAAAGAACAAATGGTAATTCTGGAAGGTGAAGGATAATGTGAAGACAAGAATTCACCCTGTATGTGTTCAAATGAAAGTTCTGAGAACTTTGGTAATGAACAAAGAGGAAAGACTTTTGAATAACTTTCCAGATGTGTTCCAGGCAATTGTGATAAAGAAAGGGGATTTTGTTGAAGTTTTAAGTAAGTATTTCTCTTTGGGGATTTTCTTCAGAGGGTATAGTAAAGATTTGAATTTCTATTTTAATTACTTCAGGTTGCTGGATTTGTGATTCTTTTAATGCTGGGACTGAACCGCACATCTGCCTTGTATTATGTGGATTACATTTCACTTTTAAGCAAGTAAATGCAATATCGGTTTTTAAAAAAATTTTTAGTGTTTCATATACTATGATATTTTAAGGTACCAGAAGATCAGTATTTTTTGTTGGAATAAAACCATTATTCTAAAAATTTCTGAAATTTGAATCATTACATATTAAACTGGATTACAATTTCTAATCAAACTGTTTCACTTGTTTAGATAAAAGTCTTCACTGTCTCCATAATTCTTAAGAGGAAGAATTAATGACAATTGAAAGGAAAATCTCCTATTGGAAGAATAATACTTATTTGTGTTCCAGGAACTTCTGAACAAATAGAATATGAAAATGCCAGTATTGAAATTAATGCAAGAAACTCTCTGCATGGAATCCCACTATGAAACTAAAGAAGCCAAAAGGGAACTGTAATATCTCTTTTGAAAGAATTAGAGAAACAGCTTGCTGTCAACAAAAAGATCACAACCCATGGAAAAGATAGCTATTAAAAATATGTCATTAAAGTCAACAAGAGAGAGACAGAGAGAGACAGAGACAAAGATCATTTGGAGATGGAGTAAAAAGAAAATATCTGGAGTTAGCTAATAACCAATATGTCCTCTTCCAACTAGTGTAGAATTAGAAAGAGCTTTCTCAGCAACTGGAAAAATGTGCACAAAAATAAGTTCACTATCTAATAAAAACCAATTGGCACTTAAAGAAACATCTTTCTTAAAAAAAAAAGATATCATATTTCATCTTCTATTTTTCATGATTAATTACATTTTCTTTATTTCATGTAGTGTGTATATTAGTTTGTAACACTTCATTTGTTTTACCTGCCAACCACTGATATTGGTAATGATTTATATTTAATGTTTAAATTTTTGTAATTTTTCATTTTACTTAATGTATGATTTTAAAATTTAAACTGCATTAAATACCTAGTCTTAACATTTTAATTTATGAATTAAAAAGCTTCAAAACAGAAATACTAGTATGTTAGGTATTATTTGAATCAAGTATCCCAGTTCTGCTATTATTCATGTTCTCTGGTATTGCAATGATTTTTTTAAAGATGCAGTTCTCTCATAAGATCATCTCTGATTCCACCCCAGGGAAACTATGGGTTTTACTCCCCTGAGTAGATTGTGCAGATCCGTTGATAATAACCACAATACTTCATTTAAATGATGTATTTATCTGTTTCCTTCTATTGTGTCACAAAATCCTTGAATATTTATAAAACAGGAAGTAATTTTCTTAATTACAATGGGGAAATACTCTTTTCAGGCTTGTTGAGTGTTTGTTTAGTATGGGGAAGGACCTGAAAGCTGCACCAGCTCTGGAAATTACAACAAAATTGAGTTGTGGACATTCCCTGGGACAGACTGGGCTTCCCAAAGGTACAGCCAGTGAGCTAGCTCTGCCTTATTTTCCCTTAACTTCAACCATGTCTAAAACTGAGGAGGACCATCTGTGCTATGTAATAAAAAGTTATAGTCTTTATGCCACAATGATAATTTTGAAACTTAATATATTCGAAGTCTATACTTATAAATATAATTTTAAAATGTGTTTAAATCTCATTTAAAAAGGAAAAACTCATTTTGATTATTTTCTTATTATCCAACCTGTTTGGTAAATAGCTTAGTCATGATCAAAATAAGATAATGTGTATGGAAGCAACATGTAAATTGTAAAATGCTGCACAAAAGATTCTAAGAGCCATGGTTAAAGACAGGAAACATCCTCTTCTCTTCCCCAGAGGGAATCATCCTAAATGTGTTAATTTTTCTTAATAGATTTTCATTTCCAACCACACAAACTCTTGATACTGGTTTTTGAAACCCCATTAAATTACAGGCAGAAATATAGCCCTACACTGATCCTTTAGATCAAACTTTTCCTCATACCAGGCTGTACACAATTCCTAGGCCTGCCTCAGGCTGCCCTACGCCTGACTTAGGATTCTAGTTTTTAGAGAGGTAGGGCATTCTTTGCTCATTTGCATTTTCTTCATTGTAGTGTTAGGCTCAAACGTGAAACCTTTCTCTGTAACTTTTCTTTGAAAGCACCAACAAAGTTAGCTTCAAAATTATTTTATTTTTTTAAACATTGTTTCTTATAAAGTGTTTTTTAAATTAATTAATTAATTAATTTTTATTTATTTATTTTTTGGCTACATTGGGTCTTTGTTGCTGCGAGTAGGCTTTCTCTAGTTGTGGCAAGCAGGGGCTACCCTTTGTTACGGTGCACGGGCTTCCCATTGCAGTGGCTTCTCTTGTTGTGGAGCACAGCTCTAGGCACACAGGTTTCAGTAGTTGCAGCATGCGGGCTCAGTAGTTGCAGCATGTGGGCCCTAGAGCACATGGGCTTCAGTAGTTGTGGCACGTGGGCTCAGTAGTTGTGGCTCACGGGCTCTAGAGTGCAGGCTCAGTACTTGTGGTGCATCGGCTTAATTGCTCTGCAGCATGTGGGATCTTCCCAGACCAGGGATCGAAGCTGTGTCCTCTGCATTGGCCAGATGCATTCTTAACCACTGCGCCACCAGGGAAGTCCCCAAAAGTATTTTAAATATTAGAGACTATTAACCCTTTCATCTCACCACCAAGAAAAATATGGCAAGATTTAACTTTGGGAAAAGCTACATTTCCTTCCTGTGAATGACTGCCTTACTACTCACCAGCAAAAATTATTTCCAGTTCTCAGAAGTCCACTATCTACAGACTTCTAAGTAGCTTCTTTATAGTTGGATCTTAAAGAGGTTATGTTATACTTAGTTAGTTACTTCAAAATTCCTTTGCTATAGCAGACGCTACTAAATAGGCATCATTATTGCATGCAGTCTTGGAGCATCTCACTTAATAGTGATTTATTCTTAATCCACTCACTCTCACGACACCATCTTTGAGAATAATACCATTTATCTGAATAATGAACAGTTGAAGGGAATAGCATTCATGTGAATAATAACTGAATAAAGAACAGCTGAAGGTGAGTTTTTACTTTTGCATCATGCTAAATATTGGAGAGGGAGTTTAAGCTGATCACTTGAGCTCTATATAAATGACAGAACAATTCAAATACGTATTGATTAAATCCCTTGCTTAAAGTTTTTCTATAATAAATATGGATTGTACTATATACTGTTCATTTAATAGCAAATATTTATTGAATGCTTACTATGTGCCAGGTACTGTGCTTATTGAATAGTATATATCCCTGTTCTTGTGGAGCTTACATTTTAGAAAGGGGAGCCAATGAACAATAAACAAATTAAAAAACATATACAAATACTATATATAGGGTATATATATTATATATATTATATGTATACATATTAGAATGTATAATATTGTATAGTATATGGGGATGTATTATGTTATATTAGAAGGTGATATATGCTGCAGAAAAAAATATTTTAAGTAGGGCATAAGGGGCATTGAGAGTTCAGAAAGTGAGCAGTTTGCAATTTTAAATAGGATGTTCACTGTGGGTCTAGAGATTTCATTGAATTTGAGAAAATTTGAAGAAGTCAGCCATAAAGATACCAAGGAAAGGAGCTTCCCTGGTGGCTCAGTGGTTGTCTGCCTGCCAATGCAGGGGACACGGGCTCGAGCCCTGGTCCGGGAGGATCCCAAGTGCAGCAGAGCAACTAAGCCCGTGTGTCACAACTACTGAGCCTGCACTCTAGAGCCTGCGAGCCGCAACTACAGAGCCCTCATGCCACAACTACTGAAGCCTGTGCGCCTAGAGCCTGTGCTCCGCAACGAGAGAAGCCACCACAATGAGAAGCCCCCACTCACAGCAACTAGAGAAAGCCCGTGGGCAGCAACAAAGACCAAACGCAGCCAAAAAAAAAAAAAAAAAAAAAAAAATACCAGGGAAAGAACATTCCTGGTAGAGGAAACAGCCTGTGGAAAAGCCCTAAGATGATCACAAGCCTGGCATTTTCAAGGCAAAGCAAGGGAGCCAGGATGGTTTTTGAGTGGAGAGTGAGAGGCAGATAATAGGAGAGGAGCTCAAAGAATAGGATGAGGAGCAGTGGTGGCGGTGAAACAAGATCCTAGAGAAATGTGGGTGTTTTTGATAAGGAGTTTGTCCTTTTTACTCTGAGTGAAATGGGGAAGCATTGGAGGGTTTTGATCAGAGGAGTGATGTTATCAGGCTTATGTTCTAAAGGGGCCACAGTGGCTTCTATGTTGAGCATAGACTGTAAGGCCTACAGGAAGCTCCTGCAGTGATCCAGGGAAAAGCTGATGGTGGCTCAGACCAGGATGGCAGCAGTGGAGGTGGTAAGAAACCGTTGGATGCTGAATATATTTTGAAGACAGAGCCAACATGATTGGCTGATGGATTGGTTGGGGGACATGACAGAGGCAGCAGAATCAAAAATAACTCCAAAGTGTTTATCTGAGCAAGTGAAAACATGAAGATATTATCAATTGAGATTGGGGAGGCTAGAGGTGGAGCAGGTTTGGGGAAGAAAATTCAAGAGTTCAGTTTTGTTCTTACTGAGTTTGAGATATGTTAGATATTCAAGTTGAGATGTGGAACAGGCTGTTAGGTGTACAAGTCTGGAGAGATGGCTAGTCTGGGTATATAAAGCTGAGAGGAGGACATGCATGTAATTTGCAGGGCTCAATGCAAAATGAAAGGGAGAGCCCCTTGTTAAACAATTACTAAGAATTTTCAAGATGGTGACAACAGAGCATTAACTGAGTGTGGGGTCCTCCTGAGGGGTGCACAGGCTGCACATCCATGGAACTGGCCTTGTTTGGGAGTCATGGGCATATACATGATATTTAAAACCATGAGATTGGATGAGAGCATCAGAGGAATGAACATGATGGCGAAGAGGACCAGACACTGACACCTGGGGCATGCTGGAATGAAGAGAGTCAAGGGAAGAGGAGGAGCCAGCCAAGGAAACTGAGAGGTAGGAGGAAAACAGGGAAGTATCCTGTCATGGAAGCCAAGTAAGAAGATGAGGCGAGGGTAACCGACTGCATCAGATGCTGCTGGGTGGTTAAACAATGTGAGAACGGGGAACTGACAACTGGATTTAGCAATTTCTAAACTTTCAGCAACAATACATATTAATTTTTTTATACGAACCTAGGCAAAACTACGGAGGGAGTATTCTGAACCACAAAATTGTAATTATTGAAAACAATTTCTTGATATTACATGGCAACAGACATTGGGCCATATTCCACATTTATAAAAAGTCCCCCGAAGTAGAGCACATTCCTACGGTCACTGTTATATGAGTAAATTCATTTGGTAGACTTTGGGCATATAAAATAATAATACATTTTAAATGAGGTCAGAAGTTTTTCCAGTTTGGGGGGGTGGGGAGAGTAACTTTCTTGGCCGATATCAAGTGCTTATAAGGCCCTGATAACATGTCTTAAAATAATATTTTATTAAAAATTTTAGATTCCTCAAAAAGAGAAATTGCTTTTGAAATACTAATTACACCCCCTTTCCCAGTTTCTATTGCATTTGTCATCATATTATCTCAAGAAGTGTTGGTAAGAGGCTGTTATGGAAGGTCTTTGAAACAAGAAGAAAAGTCTTCCCAACCTTGAACTTAAAATAAAGTATCAAATCTGCAGGCATACAGGGAGTTGTTCAAGAACAAAGCTTTACCTGTTGCTTGTTCTTATGCATTTTATTGCACTACACGCTAAGACTAAAGAAAAGAAGATTTAACAAGCTTCTGACTTTTGATTAAAACTCTTTTTCAGAGTTTTTCATAAAAACATTTTATGGGACTTCCCTGGTGGCGCAGTGGTTAAGAATCTGCCTGCCGATGCAGGGGACACGGGTTCGTGCCCTGGTCCGGGAAAATCCCACATGCTGCAGAGCAACTAAGCCCGTGCGCCACACCTACTGAGCCTGCGCTCTAGAGCCCACGAACCACAACTACTGAAGCCCGCGCGCCTAGAGTCCATGCTCCGCAACAAGAGAAGCCACCGCAATGAGAAGGCTGCGCACCACAACGAAGAGTAGCCCCCGCTCACCGCAACTAGAGAAAGCCCGCGCGCAGCAGCAAAGACCTAACGCAGCCAAAAAATAAATAAATAAATAAATTTAAAAAAATTTATTTTTATAACCCAGAGAGCTAAGTAAGGCTTTTGTTTTGTTTTGCCTTGTTTTGTGTTAATTAGTGTGCCGGTCTTTGAAAATGTTCTTCCCAAAACCTGAAGTTTTGCTGACTGCTTACAGGTTTTGATATATTTCTGTGGTTAACAGGATACCACCCTAGGGGGCACCACAGAAGTGGTAAGTTTGCCCCTAGAAAATAATTCTGTTTTTGCACTGAAAATAGAATTTGCCTTTATCGATAGAAGAAATTCACATTTCAAAAAGCAAAGGAAATTGTGCAAAGGACCTCTACCACATCCAGACCCAAGTTATATATAGTCTATCACCTTCAGTGACATCTTTGCCAATTATCCTGAATCTGCAGGGAAATTCTTCTATATGGACGTTTTAAGCACCATGAGGAATGCATGATTAATTTTTAGAGATAAGCAGTCTAGAATACAAGAACTATAGGTTATACGTCCAAAGTATCTTTTTCTGAAGGTCTGAGACTGTGGTCATTGGGATTAACAAACCTGAGTAAACAGATAAGAGAACTGTTGTTGGAGTGATAGGAGCTCAAGCTGCGTGAGGTGTGCTCAAAGCCCAGGGTGCTAGATGGTGGCCTGGAAATGCGACCCCCAAGCCAGGTAAACCAGGTGCCTGTCATCCTAAAAGAGGCTGTCAGAATTAAATTCACCTCGCTGCTTATCCCTGTTTTCATTAATCAGTGCCTAACTTTCTTGTCCTTGACACAGTCTTAAACATTATCTCCTTCTTCTCCCCAAATCATTTCACTGCATCTTTAGGAACTCCTAGTCCACAAATCAAACAAACTACCATTACTTAAGCTACAGCTAGGAATTTATCTCCAAGTCTTCCCCTAACTAAAACCTGGCTTCCCCCTGGAGATACCTTCCTCCGTGGACATTTCCCGTAGTGGCTATTCTTACAGCCAGCTGTAGAGGAAGACATTTTATCAGCCCATGAATGGGACCTCTGCCTTCCTGTAGGTATTCACAGGTCTCTTCTTCCTTTTCCGATTCTCTTAGCATGCATAACCTGACCCTGCTCAGCACCATCTTTGAGGCTCTACCAGCCCCCCAGAGGGCATGTGTTCTTCTTTTTGTATTGGCTGCCAAGAGGCACGCAGCTCTTGGTGGGTACAGTTAATAGGTAAAGGTTTATTTAAAATTAATTAATTAATTAATTAATTAATTTATTTGGCTGCCCCAGGTCTTAGTTGTGGCATGCGATCTTCATTGCTGCATGCAGGATCTTTGTTGCGGCATGCAGGATCTTTAGCTGTGGCATGCGGGATCTTTAGTTGCGGCATGCAAACTCTTAGTTGCGGCATGTGGGATCTAGTTCCCTGACCAGGGATGGAACTCTGGCCCCCTGCATTGGGAGCACGGAGTCCTAGCCAGTGGACTACCAGGGAAGTCCCTTTAATAGGTAAAGTTTAGAATGAGTTTAATAGTAAAAGTTCATGTTTTGATCTCCACATCACCTTTTTTTGACAATATAAATTTCTTCTTTATATTAAACTTTTTGAGTATATAGAAGAAAACAACCAATTACAAATTTTGCCTTTTTGTATGCTAATCAACTATCTTATGGATTTTTTGGGGGGAGGGGGTCTCTATTATTCACCTGGAGTTATTCAAGTACTTTCTAAAGTACTATTCAGTGAAACCAAATACATTTATTGGTAGATTTAGACTATCTTTTCTAAGTTTTGCTCCCTAAATCAATCTTGAACCCCTTCAAGTTGTCACACTTCCATGCTGATGTGACAGTTACCTAAAGAAGCATTCTCAAGTGCTTGGAGGGATTCTGATCAATGCTTTCTCTGAAACCTGGTAAAAGTATTCTACTTCTCATGCAGCAAAGACATGTTATTATTGTTTCTAATATTTCTGAAAGATTACTTTAATGGAGGCTGCCTATTCTCACATTTCCATAGGGAAGGGCCCTGGGGCAGTCAACCTTATGCTAGTGCCATATTGTAGACCATTACTTTTCTATCCTTATGTGACAATACTTCTTTCTTTGGAATTCTTACTATCTGATTTCCCTCATTGCTGAACTCTTTATATCTTCAGGTTACTCTCCTCATTCAGTGAAGACTTTGGCTTCTGCCTCATAGCGTTTTCACCCCAACATCTGCCAACATCCTAGGTGCTCTATCCAACATCAAAGCCTCAAAGATCTTTGACAGCTTTGGCCCCATTAACCCACCTCTACATTTTATTTTTGCAAATTACTTGCCACTTGAAATGGTCCCCCATTAATCACAGTTGTAGGAGAGAAGGAAAGTGAGTAGACTGAAACTTTGGTGGGCCCCAATGAACCACGCTACTCTTTACACCCTTGTGTATCTCCTTGCCTTGAACCTGAACTGACCGGGTGACTGGCACGGAACTGATGCTGTTGGTTTCAGTCCTAAAACTTACAAAGTCCTGAAAGTTTCTGCTTTTGCACTCTTGGGGAAGCCATATGCCATCCTGTAAGTAGCCCAAACTACCCTCTTGGAGAGGCCATATGGAGGAGAATCAATGCCCTGGGTAACAGCCCCAGCTCAGCTAACAGCCAACACCAACTTGTCAGTCATGTGAGTGGTATTATTTTGGACCTTCCAGCACCCAACACTGCAGGAGACACCAAAGAAGTAACATAACTGCCTAGTCAGCTCATAGATTGTGAGAAACAATAATTTGTTACTGTTTTAAGTCTCCAGTTTGGAGGAGTGGTTTGTTATGCAGCACTAGATAATAGAAACACAAAGTATCTTCTTTCCTCACATTCTCATTTTGGGCCAGAAAGGGGAAACGTATATCACCTTTCTACCACTCCCTTAGGTGTAACTCCCCAAGCGTAGTTCATATAATTGAGAAGAATTTTACTGTAGTGGGTTGAATAGCTTCCCTCCCCTAGATTCGTGTCCACCTGAAATCTTAGAATGTGACCTTATTTGAATAGGGTAATTAGTTAATGATCTTGAGATGAAATCTTCCTGGATTTAGACTGGATTCTAAATCCAGTGATTAGGGAATTCCCTGGCAGTCCAGTGGTTAGGACTCCATGCTTTCACAGCAGGGGGCCCAGGTTCAATCCTTTGTTGGGGAACTAAGATCCCACAAGCCTCTTGGCACAGCCAAAAAAAAAAAAAAAAAAAGGAAAGAAAAAACAAAGATATAAATCCAATGATTAGTATCTTTGTAAAAGAGAGGAAAGGGAGATATGGACACACAGAGACACAGCGGAGAAGGCAATGTGAAGATGGAGACAGAGATGAGAGATGGGCCATTATGTATAATTTAAGCTTATAGGCAACATCCCTTTAGTGATTAACTTGTAATAAAATACAAAATGTTCTTCCCTACTACATATGTCCATCCATGTTGCTGCAAATGGCACTATTTCATTCTTTTTTTATGGCTTAGTATTCTACTGTATATATGTACCACATCTTCTTTATCCATTTATCTGTTGATGGACATTTATGTTGCTTCCATGTCTTGGCTATTGTGAATAGCGCTGCTATGAACATAGGGGTGCATATATCTTTTTGAATTATAGTTTTGTCTGGACATATGCCCAGGAGAGGGATTGCTGGATCATATGGCAACTCTATTTAGTTTTTTGAGGAATCTCCATACTGCTTTCCATAGTGGCTACACCAATTTACATTCCCACCAAGAGTGTAGGAGGGTTCTCTTTTCTCCACACCCTCTCCAGAATTTGTTTTTATCATGTCTATTTCAATACCAATATCGATATAGAAAGAATTTCAATCTAAAATGGAGCCAGAGGATATAAAATGGAAAGTCTCACTCATGTGCCTTCAGAAAAACAAAACTTAAGGAATGAAAAATGGATTTCCTGATGTACTGAAAACTGAAAATGTTGGAATTTTCTTAAATGATAGGGAGTTAATCAGGGGTTATGTCATATCAACTTTGGAAGGTTTTTGCTTATGGTTTCCAGAGGTATGAATGGGAAATGACCCAGGTTGAGTTGGTCTTGCCAAGTGAGCTGAAGTGAGCTTTGTTTGTATGACTGGACTGGTTTTGTCTGCTTGAATTTTCAAAGCTGGTCTCTCTTTGTTTCGATTTTAACAGACTCCAACAGAACTCTCCCCTCTTTACATTCCCTTCCCATAAATACAGCCTACCCCAAACCCTCAGCGGACTCATCTGTAGCTTGCTCTAGTTTGTGTGTCCTGAATTGCAGTTTCTCTGCTATTCCCAAATAAAGTCATCTCTTTGAGCTTACCTCAGTTTACCTCTTTATTTAGGTCGACAAGTAAATTCAGTGAGCATCTAAGATTATATTCTTCCTCTCTTGTTCTACCACCTTCAGAATTCATTTTCACATTTACTCTCCAGACTTTTGCCAGCATAAATTAGCAAAATCTTGCAATTATTGAGAACTGTAATCCTTCTCTTCTTGTTTTAAATTTGTAATTATCAAACAACAAAGTCCTACTGTATAGCACAGGGAACTATATTCAATATCTTGAGATAAACCATAATGGAAAAGAATATTTAAATATATATATACATGTATAAAACACATATATATGTATCCATGTATATGAATCACTTTGCTGTACAGCAGAAATTAATACATTGTAAATTAACTATATTTTAATAAGAAAAATTGTAATCATCTCTCAGGGGATTTCTGGCATTGCCAGATATTGTCTGATGCTAACTCAGCATCATCCCTGCCCTTCTAAGGGTTCCTTTATATTTCAGAATCTGAAAACTATGTTTCCCAGAATCCCTTGCCAGCAGAGTTATGGTTTTGATTCTTCCAATAAGAGTTATTCATGCTAGATTTTGGAAGGTGGAAGACAACGGAAATCATTATTACTCAGCCTCAACAAGCAGGCATGTGGTCTTCAGCAGACATTAAATGTGAGATTTTGCAGTGACTTCTGGGCTTTCTACTGAGAACCATCTGCTTTGGTGCAATAGGCTATTGAGATCATTAGTGGTAGTTTCCTGCCATTTTCTGATTTCCAAAGATAACTGATGACTTTCCCTGTCTATTGCCCTCTTTGGTGCTTTCAAAAGTTTTGTAAATACCTAATTCCTTTCACTAAATACCCTCCTGCCTGAAATGCCTAGAGAGGTTTCTGTTTCCTGACTATAGACTGATAGACTATGGTCTGACTCTAGCTATTTAGGTATGGTCACCATTCAATCAGAGGAGATGTTAAGTTAATCAAAATAGATTCCAGTTATGAGCAACCAGTATAGCTTCACTGGTGGTACTAGCTGAGTTTCAGCTCTAGTTATGAAACTGGAGCAATGAGATATGTATATGAGAAAGGCATGAAGGACATTCAGACAAGGTCTTCACTGTTAAAGCAACAGCCTCATCTGATAGATAAGAGGTAGCTGCATTGACTAGAGTAGTATAATAAGAAATATATGTGGTCTTTGTCCCCAGCAAAAACATTTGAAATTTCCTGAGTGATAGAAATGTCTTTTGTCATTCATTAGCTGTCTCTTTTGAGTGTGCCTGAGTTTATGCTAATGAGATGACTTAGGGTGGGGTCCCTAGAGAGCCTTGAGATAGGGCTGGTCACCAGAAACACCAAGTGATTAGAGGGTTGGAACTTTTAGACCCACCCACTGACCTCTGGGAAGAGGAAGAGAAGGGCAGCTGTAGATTAAGCTCTATAAAACTCTTCAACAATAAGAGTTAATGAGCTTCTGGGCTGGTAAACACTTGGAGATGGGGGGAGAGTGGTGTGCCAAGAGAGCATGGAAGCTCTGTGCCCCTTTCCACCTACTTGCCTTATGCATCTCTTTCATCTGGCTGTTACTGAGTTATATCCTTTTATGATAAAACTGGTAATCTGGTAAGTGAAATGTTTCTCTGAGTTCTGTGAGTTGCTCTAATAAATTATTCAAAGCTAAAGAGGGGATTGTGGGAAGTTCTCATGTATAAAAAATATTTATTAATATATTTGCTTCCACTATTTCTTTCTGGGCTCATTTTCATTTTACAAAGATCCTTTAGTTGTTTTTTCACAAAGAACTTATTACTACTGAACTTTCATAATCCTTTTATGACTGAAAATGCTTTCACTTTACACTTATTCTTGAAAAATAGTGTGGTAAACTCTGTTTCTCCTTCACATCTATTTTTGTCATCAATACCATGTATTTTAACTCTACATGTATTTTACATATATTTTAACCTCAACAAGATATTACCATTGTTTAAACAGTCAATATTAATTTACTTTTAACCATATATCTACGTTTTCATCTGTTTTTTTTTTGTTTTTACTTTTTTAAAGTTTTATTTATGTATTTTTGGCTGCGTTGGGTCTTCATTGCTGTGTGCAGGCTTTCTCTAGTTGTGATGAGCAGGGGTTACACTTCGTTGAGGTGCATAGGCTTCTCATTGTGGTGGCTTCTCTTTTTGCAGAGCAAAGGCTCTAGGGTATGCAGGTTTCAGTAGTTGTGGCGCACAGGCTTAGCTGCTCCACGGCATGTGGGATCTTCCCAGACCAGGGATCGAACCCATGTCCCCTGCATTGTCAGGCAGATTCATAACCACTGAGCCACCAGGGAAGTCCTTCATCTGTTTTTATATCTTGTGTTACTGAGCTTCAACCAGGGATGATTTTCCTTTGCCTGGAGAATTTTTTGGTATTTCTTCTGGTGTAGGTCAACTGACATTAAATTCCCAAAAGTTTTTGTGTGTCTGAAAATGTCTTTATTTTACCCTTACTTTTAAAAGGATATTTTAACTGGATATAACTTTCTAGCTTGGCTGTTATTCTCCTTCAGATTTTATTCCATTGTTTTCTGGTTTCCATATTTTCTTTTGAAGAGTCAGCCATCAGTTTTGTTTTTACACCTTTAAAATTATGCATCTCCCTCTCTTCTTCTCCTGCTTTTAAGACTTTTTCTTTTTTCTTTAACTTTTAACAGTTTTACTATGATGTGTCTAGCTATGATTTTCTTTATATTTGCTTTTCTTGAGGATTTTAGAGCTTTTCAAATCTGTGGCTTATTGTCTTTCACCAATTTTGGAAAATTCTCAGACAGTATCTCTTCAAACATGATTTTTGCTCCTTCTCTTTCTCCTCTCACTTTGGGACTACATATGTTGATTTTCTATCATGTCTTACAAGTCTGTTTTATAATTTTCTTTGTTTTCCAATCTTTTTATCTCTTTTTTAATCTGTATAGTTTCTTCTGTCCTATTTTCCAGTTCACTAGTGATCTCTACAGTTGTGTCTAATTTGTTGTTAATCCTATATATTGAGTATTTATTTCTGAAATTTTATTCTTAATTTCTAAGATTGCTACTTGATTTATTTTTATATATCCCAGATCTCTAATGAAATTCTCCATACTTCCATCTATTTTCTGCATCAGTCCCTTTATAGTCTTGGACATATTAATTGAGTTATTTTAAATTATATTTCTAGTAACTGTGAAATTTGGGTCTTCTGAGTATCTATTTCTACTTTCTGTTTTTGTTTTGTTTTCCAGTCATTCAGCCCAGTACACTTTTGGTTGACTGATAGACATTGTGTATGAAACTATTTAGAGGCACTGGATGATGTTATCTTCCTCCAAAGAGGATTACATTTTCTTTTTGCCCTCATTTAACTAGCACAGTTTACATTAATTCCCATTAGGCTTTGAGATAGTTGGAGTCTGGATTTAAACCTTTGTGAGGAATGATATATTACTGTTGTTGTCTTTAACCTAGGGAATAGTCATTCAGAGGTCTTGGCTTGAAAACTGGCAGATTGTCTAGGATTCCTTCTCCATTTCAGGCTCTGAACTCCTGTTTTTGTATGTTGAGCTTCAAGAGACTGCCCAAATCTCCATTTACCCTTTAAACACCTTAACCACTGTGAGGTGTTTTTTATTTTTCTTTTTACTGCAACTGTTCCTCTTCCTTCCCCCATTATCTAGAGACTTAGGATTCAGAATATTCCTTGAGGCAAAATCCTTGCAGAATGTCATACTCATTTCTCTATGATTACCTTCTCTATGGGATCCTGGCTGTTCAAGTCTTAGCTACTCCACTTGTCTGAATTCCAACTTTGGTCTTTCCATCCCCATGTGACTGTTAAAAGTTCTTGGCCACTGCTCTTTTCTGTGCCTCTATCTCCTAGCTATAAAATGGAAGAGGCCTTCAGAGGAAAAACTGGTGGAGGACGTCATTTATTCCAGTTTGTTTCCCTTTCCTCAATGATCTTGACTTCTTGGGCCTGGCTACCTTGGTTGCTCTTCAGTGTCTTCAAATAACTGACTTATTTTTGTGTTTTACCTACGTTTATAGTTGTTCTTGATGGGAGTGTTAGGTTGAGAAGAGCTTCTCTTAAAAATCTTAACTTTAGACTTAAAAACTGGAAGTCTAAAGCCTATGAAGCCTTTTAATGTTAAAAGAACCATACCATTTCCAATTACTACTTATTAGACTCTTATAGATTTTTAGTATCTTCTGTTACACCAAATAGCAGATGGCTTTCAAAGTTGTTCTCTCCTTGTGATATAATCATATAACTATTCATTATGTATCTATCTATCTCTTCTATTACATCTATCCCAACAGAAGAGTCTTTGAATAGCAACAAAACAAAAGGGGCCAAATACGTTAGCTGAGAGGGAGAAATACAGTTCTTTCTTAAGTAAATCATGATGAATCAAATCCTTGCCTTTTTCCCATTTAGAATCAGGGTAGTGGCCTATAGTAGTGCATTTTTGTTCTTGAAATAACTTTCTCTGGTCCTACTCTCTATAGCCCTCAGGTAGTAGCTTATCATAGTAGTGACTTTCCAAAAGGCAATTGATACATCTTTGCATTTGCCACTAGACTATATTCATCATAATTTTAAACTCTTTTGGTGATTTGGCATCTATATGGTTATCCACAATTCCTCAACTGAATGCCTGTCTTGTTTCAGGCACTGAGCATACAAATGGTGAGTAGACACATGGCTGTTCTAGTCTGTGATAAAAATGACATGCCTCAGGGGTCTGAGACAGGTAGAACTTAACCACTCTTTTTCTTGAATACTGCCGTGCTGTTGCACTGTCTTGAGTTATAGTTGATCTGTTTTCTCCATCACTGATGCTTTTGAAACTGTGAGGTTTGTAAGGCTGTTTCCACATTGCATGCTGTTATTCTCTTTTTGGTGGTGATAATGTTTTTTTTTCTTTCTTGTTGCATCTCTCTTCTCCATGGTAACTTCTTGAAGCTGCCAGAATGATGTAACTTTTTTTCTTTTCTTTTTTGTTCAGCCACTTCTGCATGGTTGCCAATGGAAACCAGATAAGTAAGTATTAAGTGTAATATTAATTTAAATATTCTGTGTCTGGATAGAGATAAAGTGCATGACTTTTATGACATCTATTTCAAACTAGCTTCAGGCACTTTCTGCATTTACTTTAAGCCTTTTGTCAGGCTCACAGGTGTTCCAGAGTGGGGGTTCCTGGAAGTCTAAGTACCAGATAAATAGGGTGATATGTATGGAGAGAAAGTCCAGACAATGTAGCTGGGGAGATTGTGGGGGAAAGACAAGCACTATGGCATATTTTAGATGGTCCTAATTGAAAAAAAATACTATAATATGAATGAATAAGGACAGACCTAAGGGTAATTTTTTAACTCATTCTTGGAAGCTTCTGCTTTTAGTTCCCAAGTGGTAAAGAACTAGTGGGAAACAAAGGCCACTCACTGGATAAAGTCAGCAAACTTCATCCTGTTCAACTTTTCTCTTCATGAGCTGATCAGTCCACTTTCAGCTTCCTAAATTCCCACTGACCTTAATTCTGTAGTTTTGATCTGCTCTTTCACATTGTGACAGTTATCAACTAGTTTCTTCTCCAAACCCACCATTCTGTTCTCTGCTTTGTGTTCTTGGACCCTGCAAACTACAGTTTTTGCTTTACCAGCTGACCCACTCCACCTTAGGCTTTGATAATAGGGGATGCTAGAGGAAAGCTATAAGTCTGGAGGAAAAAGAAACTTCCTCCTTCCTGTTTACGATCATTGTCACCAAGCAGTGATTCTTCACCTTAAAAGTGACAGCCCTACGAGCAGTCCTTGCTTCCCTTAATGATTATCTTTGTGAAAACTTAGCTTCCATGTTTGCCTTTTCAGTTTCCTACAAATGACTAACAACTGTTTAAGTTAAATTCTCTCTTTTGAATAACTTGTATAGTTTCTCTCTTTTGAATTGGACCCTGACTGATGCATATGTGCCATCTTTTTTCTTCCATAAGAAGTACCATAGGTTTATGGCACACTAAAGGTATATAGAAGATGGCCAATATTCATATCAATGGGGCTCCATACCTCCTGGATTCCAGGTGAGGAGCATATACAGTTACATAAAGCTTTCCTTATCAGACAGGAACAAGGTAGTATATAATCACTGATTTCTAAAGCATGGAAATTTCTCATAATAAATTCAGCCCAACACAGAAAACTGATGACAGCATGGGGAATGAGGTTTGTTACAACCCACTGAGCTTTCTTTTTTGGTTCTTGAAGATAATGGAGTGCTCCAAATGGATGAGGCTTGGAAACTCAGCTGAAGTCAGCTGCAGTTCTGGCTTTCACAGTAGCTTATACTTAGCACTTGTCATAATGTGTTATTAAATAATAATTTGAGTAATTTTAAAATGTTTATTTATCCAACTGGGCTGCTTCTTAAGGGCAGAGACTATGTCTGTTTTGTTCCTTTCCATATTTCAAATTCATAGCACAGTGGCTGGCAGAAAGGTGGTCAAAAAATATTTGTCAAATGGGAAGCAGAAGGAAAAAAGATAAAGGTCTAAAGCCCACAGGAGACATATTGTACAACATGTTCCTTTTTGAGAGTCACTAACTTGTCCATATGCCTAGGACATCATTTTTCTGTAAACTTCCTCGCCTATTGTTTAAGGATATCACCAACCATGGATAGAATTTAGGGAGTGAGTTGGTATGTATTGGTTGTCATTCTACTTCTTTTTCCTAGTAATCTTTTATAAAAGAGGACAATAAGTTTTCTGGTCCCTGAAAAATAGTAGGCCTGAAAACCTTTCTGCTAAAAACATCTAGAAATACTGGATAACAGCTAACAAGCATGGTTTTAAATACATTTCTGAGTTGGGCCTTGATTTTTTATCTACTCTGATAAATCCTCTCCCCTTCCCCCTTTTTGAAGTGTTTAGTCCATTAACATTTAATGTAATGATTGATATGGTTTAAGTATGGTGTTTTATTATTTATTTTCTATTTGTCTCCTCTGTTTTGTTTGTTTTGCTATTTCCTCACTTTCAACCCTCTTTGAATTATTTGAATAATTTTTTGAATTCTATCTTTATTTATCTACTAGCTTTTTAACTATATTTTTTTGCATTAATTTCTAGCTGTTCACTCCAGAAGTTATAATACATAGCATTAGCTTTTCACGGTCTGTTTGGATTTAATGTATCATGTCACAAACACAAAAAAATATATAAATTTCCATTTGTATAGTTCCATTTAACCATCTATCTGCCGTTCCTTTATGCTCTGGTTGTCATGTGTATTACATCCATACATGTTATAAACCCCAAAAGATAATGCTATAATTTTTGCTTTAAACAATCATGTTTATTTTAAATAAATTATAGGAAAAATAGACGTATATATTTATCAGGTATTTACCATTCCTGATAGTCCTAACTCATTCCTGAAAATCTAAGCTTTCCTTTGGTGTCATTTCTCTTCAGTCTGATGAAATCCCTTTAGCATTTCTTCTTTAGTGCACATCTGGTGGTAGTGAAATCTCTTAGTTTAACTTTACTTGGAAATATTTTTAGTTTTCTTTAATTCTCATAGGAGATTTTTGTTAGATACAGCAAGGTAAATCGATAGTTTCATTCTTTAAGCACTTGAAAAATATTGCTCACTGTTTTCTGGTCCCCATATTTTCTGGAAAAGTCCAAAATCATTGAATACTTTTCCTCTTGTGTGTAATGTATTGGGTTTTTTTTGTGTTTTTTTTTTTCCTGGCTGTTTTCAGAATCTCCTCTTTATCTTTGGTTTCAGCAGTGCATTGGTTACCTATTGCTGTGTAGCAAATTATTTCAAAACTTACCAGCTAAAACAGTACACACTTATTATCTCACAGTTTCTATGGGTCAGGATTCCAGAATTTGGGCACAACTTTCTGAGTCTCTCACACATTTCAGTCTTCTCAGGTTTGACTGTGAGGAACCTGCACATAGTTCACTCATGTGATTTTTGCCAACGTTCAGTTCCTTATGGGCTGTTGGTCAGATGACTCAGTTTCTCATGAACTATTGTCCAGAGGCTTCCCTCAATTCTTTGCCACATGGTCCTCTCCATAGAGCACCTCACAATATGGCAGCTTGTCTCATGAAAGCAAGCAAGCAAGAGGGAGAGAGAGAGAGTGAAAGACAGAGACAGAGAGAGAGTGCTACCAATAGTTATAATTTTTGTTACCTAATCATGGAAGCGACATCCCATAGCTTTGCTGTATTCTATTCCTCAAAAGCAAGTCACAAGATTCAGCTCATACTCATGGGGAGGGATTACACAAAGGAATAAATACAAGGAGGTTGGGGTCATTGGGAACCATGTCAGAAACTACCACAAGCAGTTAGGCTATGATATGTCTAGACATGATTTTCTTTGTGTTTATCCTGACTGGGATTTGCTAAGCTTCTTGAATCTGTAAATGTATGTCTTTCACCAAATTTGTGAAGTTTGTTGTCATCATTTCTTCACAGTTTTTCCTATCCCACCCTCTCTCATGTCTCTTTTTGAAATTCCAGTTGCCTGTATGTCAGACCTTTTGGTTTTATCCCTCAGATTCCTAAGGCTCTGTTAATTTTTTGATAATTTTCCCTCTGTTTTCAGATTGGATATTTTCTAGTGATCTAACTTGAAATTAACCGACTCTTTCTATTCTCATCTTTGTTCCACTATTAAGTCCACCCAGTGAATTTTTTAATTGCAGATATTATATTTTTCAGTTCTAAGATTCCCATTCAAAATATGCAACAATGCTATAACCCTTACTAGGCATTCTTCCTAATTTTTTAGTATAATAGTAGCCTCAAAAGATAGAAGTCATCAGACCTCCCACAACCTCTGGAAAGACTGCTGCTTAGAAGATATTCAACAAATGTTTGCTGATTTGAATTTAATTGTAACAAAGCAAGTGAAAGCAACATCAAGCCATAGAAAGCCCAGCAAGGAAGCAAGAAACAAAAGGTAACATTATTGACTAGTTTTGGGAAGTCAGGCACACTAATAAGTTTGATTAGTGGAGTACAAAAAAGGAGTGTATGTCTTAACTCACAGACAAGGAAGGTTTTAAATTTGTGTGGCAGACAGACTGTAAGGTCACTCCATGACCTCTGTCTCCTGGTGTTCACACCTTTGTGTAATCCCTTCCCCTTGAGTGTAGACAAGATTTATGACTTGCTTCTAACCAATAAAATATGACAAACGTCATGGGATGCCATTCCTGTGACTATGGTAGGTTAAGTAAGACTCCGTGTTGCTAGCAGATTCACTTACAAGCTCTTTTTGCTGGCTTGATGAAGTAAATGGCAATGTTGGGGAAACCTACTTGGCAAGAAGCTACAGGTGGCCTCCAGCCTCCAGCCAGTAAGAATCTGGGCTCTTATAGCCACAACACACTGAATTCTGCCAACAGTTCGAATGAGCTTTAAAGCCGATTTTCCACCAGTTGAGCTTCCAGATGAGAACACAGCCCAGCTAACCCCTTGATTACTGCCTTGCAGAGGACCCAGATAAGCCATTCCTAGACTCCTGACCCACAGAAACTGTGAAATAATAATGTATGTTACTTTAAGCCACTCAGTTTGTGGTAATCTGTTAGGCAGCAATAGAAAATTAAAACAATCTACATTGTTACAGAATTTTGCTACCTTTTATTTTGTTGATATTGAGTTTCCTAACTGGTTTTCACACTTAGTATGCTGCTTGAGTTTTTGAAAATGAAATATTTTGAGAGCAGCAGTTTTATAGTGTAATCGCAGGAAAAATAGGACTCTGGGGAACCCACAAGGAAAGCATTTTTTTAAAATTAATTAATTAATTTATTTTTGGCTGTGTTGGGTCTTCGTTTCTGTGCGAGGGCTTTCTCCAGTTGCGGCAAGCGGGGGCCACTCTTCATCGCGGTGCGCGGGCCTCTCACTATCGCGGCCTCTCTTGTTGCGGAGCACAGGCTCCAGACGTGCAGGCTCAGTAGGTGTGGCTCACGGGCCTAGTTGCTCCGCGGCATGTGGGATTTTCCCGGACCAGGGCTCGAACCCGTGTCCCCTGCATTGGCAGGCAGATTCTCAACCACTGCGCCACCAGGGAAGCCCCGGAAAGCATTTTTTAAAATGATCTGGTGTCAGAAATTCCACTCTTGAGAATTTGTCCATAGAAACAAATTTTTAATAGCTATTGGCAAATTACTCTCCAGAAAGAGTATAATGGAAATGTTATAATTCACATTTCCACAACAGTGTATAAGTACCCTTTTTCCTATGTCCCTGTAACAAATTACTCCTATCCATCTGTTTTAGTTTTCTAGGGCTGCCATAACAAGGCCACAGAGACTGGATGGCTTAACAACTGACATTTATTTTCTTACATTTCTGAAGGCTAGAAGTCTGAGATCAAGGTCTTCGACAGGATTGGCTTCTTCTGAGGCTTCCCTCCTTGGCTCGTGGATGGCTGTCTTCCTCATATGTTTTCACATGGTCTCTACTCTGTGTATTTATATCCAAATTTCCTCTTTATATAAAGATACGAGTCATATTGGATTAGGGCCCACTCCAATGACCTCATTTTAACTAAATTACCTCTTTATTAAAGACCCTATATCCAAATACAGTCAGTTACATTCTGAGGTACTGAGGGTTAGGACTTCAACATACGAATTTTGGGGAAGAGACACAGTTCAGCCCATAACACCATCCCGTAACACCATCCTTTATGGCTCAGCTTAAATGTCACTTCCCCAGGGAAGGACTTCCTGACTCTGGAAGAAGTTTGCATCCCTCTGTTTTATACACACACACACACACATACATAAATGTTCCTACACTTCTCCTTCATGACATATCATAGTTGTAATATTATCTCATTTTTGTAAAACAAACCATGATATTCTCCTTTATATAAAGTTTGTATATTTGTGTATAATAATATGAAAATGGAGAAAGGTATAGAAAGATACAATCTAAACTGGTAACATTGGTTACATGGGGACTAGAGGGGAGGGTCCAGTAAGAAGAGTGGGAGAGATATAGTAAGCAAGCAAACCAAAAAAACCCCCTAAATCAACAACAAAACCTGAAAAAATATGATGTCCATGTATGCATGGATAATATTATACAATTTATTATTTAAAAAAATTTTTTTTCATTGCCTATCTATTGTTGTATGGACAAAAAATTGCAAACTCTAAGTGACATTGGAATAAACATTTCTTTATCTTCTATATCTGTGGCTTAGCTGGGCTGGCAGGGAAGACATCACTCAATGTGGCTCTCACCCTCTTCCTGGGATCAGCAGGAAGGCTGGGACAGGCTCTTCACTCAAGAGGTCAAGAGGAGATATGAGAGGCATCTTTGGGCCTCGGCTTGACACTGGCACATTGTCACTTATTGGCCAAAGAGAGTGACAAAGCCAAGGGATGAGGAAGTGTACTCTAAGCCTAGACTTGGGAATAGGAGAGGGAGATAATAATTCTGAGCTAATCTACAAATGTAAATATAAATATATATTTAGAGTTATGCATTTCTATGTGTACATAAAGAGTTTTATGAAAGGCTAGACCTCAAATTAATAGGAGTTTTGTGAACATGGTAGATTTTGAAATCATTTTTACTTTTTAAAAAATTTATTTATTTATTTATTTTTGGCTGTGTTGGGTCTTTGTTGCTGCGCACGGGCTTTCTCTAGTTGCGGTGAGCAGGGGCTACTCTTTGTTGTGGTGTGCAGGCTTCTCATTGCTGTGGCTTATCTTGTTGCAGAGCATGGGCTCTAGGCATGTGGGCTTCAGTAGTTGTGGCACGTGGGCTCAGTAGTTTTGGCTCATGGGCTTAGATGCTCCGCAGCATGTGGGATCTTCCCAGACCAGGGCTCGAACCCATGTCCCCTGCAGTGGCAGGTGGATTCTTAACCATTGCACCACAAGGGAAGTCCCCTACATTTTGTTTTTTTTACTTATGTGTTGTTTAAATTTTTGCCATCCATACACTTTTGTATAATCTTACCATAACAATAAAGATATTTTATTGGGGGATAAAAGTAATTTTTTCAGATGAGGGTATAGTGGGGAGAGGGAAGAGCAGTGTAAGCAGAGAAAGCCCTCCAGATTCAGGCCAGCTTGACACACAGCCATGAATCTATAAATAACTTAAGCAAAATATTTTCTGTCATTATGCAAAACCACTGAGTTGAGTCATGTAGATACTCAACTATAACTTGGTATATTATCATCCTAACTTAATTTGATAATTACTTTATACTTTATAAGAAAATACACTAAAGCAGTGGATCCCCAGAACCTAACTGATCTCTAATCCCTCAGGGAGATTTTCAAATTAAATAAATTTTAAAGCCTTATTGCTCACTCAAGTCCATGACATGGGGCTTAGAAATCAGCATTTTTGCCCAGCTCCCAGATAATTTTTATGATTACTCACATTTGGAAACCCTTGGATAAAGCTAATTTTGTAGAGTTTTTCCTGCATGCCCTCTTCCACACAGATGAAAAAAGCAAGGAAGAAACTAATGACCATAATTTGGGGGGATAGGGGAGATGGAAATGCTGAGAATGCTTGGATATGCAGGAAGGGAACTCCATCAGAGAGAAAGAGGAGGAAAACCAAGGAAGATGCAGCTCCTCTGACAAGCTTGTCAAGTTTGTCTCAATGCGGAGAAGCAAAACCAAACTGACAGACACTTAACAATCTGGACCAGTTTTCAAAAGTTCTTTGTATTACAGCCAAAGGAATTTGAAGTTTACAGCCATCCAAGGTAAAGTAATTTCCTCCTCGTATTTCACATGGGTAAAATGTGCTGAGAAAAGTAAATCTAGACTAAAAGTACAAGAATACATATTTTTGTCCTCTTGCCCTTCTTAAGGGCTGAAAAATTCCATTTCTACCCATTGCATCTTAAACATCTCACTTGCTCACTTTTGGATGGAGTCTTATACTCCAGGCTATAAAAGATAAACACAAAGTCCTGTCAGGTACAAAGATCCCAATTTTTAGCCACAAATTTGACCAATTTGTCCCTTGTGTCAATAATTAAGAGGGCCAGGAAAAGAGTGCAGAACAAATAAAAATGTGATTAGAATTACAAAAGAAAACACAAGTCACCAAACTCAGACTAGGGTCTGGTTCTACTGAAATGTGCTGACTCTGGTCTGGGGGAAATGCCACTCTACTGTGGCTAGACCCAGGGAGTTCAAACATGGCCCCTTCTCTCCCTCAACTTTTCCATCCATTATTCTTCCCTAACATCTGCCATTCACCACTATATTAAACGTGGTGATGTCTTCATAAAAACAAAAGCAAAACAAAACTTCCAGTTCTCCTAGAGATATACCATAAAATACTCAAGGTTAAAAGCACTGCCTTCCCTTCTCAAGGGGCAGAACCTTAACCACATGAATATCACTTCTCTTTAGGTTGTTTTGGAGAATATTTTTTGTAGACCAAATTTACTTAGTAATTTTATAAAAACAGCTACACACTCACTTCCAATTTGAACTAGCGAAGTGTTTTTAAAATCCTTTAAGTTTATTTGAAGTGTAGTTAAATATAGTGCTCCAATTCAATAAATGTGTGCAATTTGTTTTCAGATTTCAATTGTTTCAGTTTTGTTCCAGTGTCAGGCTAGGCTGCCACAATTAAAACACTCTTAGAAATAAAAGGATGAGTCCTGTTAAATAAATATTTTTGTGTTATATTTTGTCTCACTGAGAGAAGAGTTTTTTCCTTCTGATAAAGGGAGAGCAGGTTGGGAGGTGCCATGTCAATGATGTTTATGAGTTAAAAAGTTGTTAATATAGCTTATCATCTGATGCTTTGAAATGGGGGTGGGGAAAGGAAGCAGAATGCTTTAGGTGATTATTTTAACAATATGTTAAGCCATACTCTTATTCCAATTTCCAAGATAGTGACCCAGAAAGAGATAAAGGAAGGAAAGGAAAGATTCATCCAAAGAACGATTTTGGAATGTTTGAAAACTGGGTCAGATGGCAGCATTCCTCCCATTGCTCTTCCTAAATTCAAGTCCTCGAATGCATCTTGTTTCTCAAACAAACAGAGTTTATTTTGCCTTAAGGGAAGTCCTAGGAGTTTATTTTTTTAAATGCTAAGAACTTAACCAAAACTTCAACCAAAATAGCAAAGCGATTCAGATTGTTTTCATTGTTTTAAGGGGACCAATGATAGTGTTAGGGACTGAATGTCTGTCTCTCCAAAATATTTAATGTGATGGTATTTGGAGGTGGTGTCTTTGAGAAGTAATTGGGTTTACATGAGATCATGTGAGAGGGACCTGCATGGTGGGATTAGTATCTTTATAAGAAGAGGGAGAGACACTAGAGTTCTTTTTCTCTCCCCCATAAGAGCAAGAAGATAGCCATCTACAAGCAGGAAGAGAGTCCTCACCAGAAACTGAATCTGCCCGCACCTTGATCTTGGACTTGCAACCTCCAGAACTCTGAGAAACAAATGTCTGTTGTTTAAGTCACCAAGTCTATGGTATTTTGTTATAACAGCCTGAGCTGATTAATATAGATAGGTTTAAGAGAGTAGTAGTCATGAGATATATAGGACAATCTTAAAAGTAAGTGATAGGACATGTAGCCGGAGCATAACAGAAATAACGGTAGAATAGGTACAAGTTAATCAGCTGGTCTTGTGAAAACGAGACTTAAAAGGACTATATAGGACTTCTACTTCCAACCATTACTGAAATAATTAGTCTTGAATTTCCTATCCTACCTACAATAAGAAAACCAGGCAAAACATATGTTTTTAAGATATTTCTTTATTTTTGGTTTTCACCAGTTTGATTCTGATATGCTAACTAGCTGTGGTTTTCATTGTATTTATCCCGCTTGAGGTTTGTTGAGCTTACTGGATCTGCTAGTTAACATGTTCCACCAAATTTGGGAAATTTTCAGCTATTATTCATCATATATTTTTCCTATCCCATCCTCTCTCTTCTCTTACTCTGGGACTCCAATTACATTGTCCCATAGGGTTTTGAAATGCTTCATTCTTTTTTCTCGTTGTTCTTCATATTGGATAATTTCTTTTGATCTTTTTAGAGTTCCCTGATTCTTTCTACTGCCATCTCAAATGTGATGTTGAGTCCATCCAGTAAACTTTCCATTTCTATCATTCTACTCTTTATTTCTATTTGTTCTTAAAAAAAAATAATTTCCACATGTCTGTTGAGATTCTCTATCTGTTCACACATCAAGACCATATTTTCCTTTAATTTTTGAACACGTTTTAAAAAACATCTTTATTGCAGTATAATTGCTTCACAATGTTGTTTTAGTTTCTGCTGTATGACAAAGTGAATCAGCTCTATGTATACATATATCTCCGTATCTCCTCCCTCTTGCGTCTCCCTCCCACCTTCCCTATGCCACCACTCTAGGTGGTCACAAAGCACCGAGCTAATCTCCCTGTGCTATGCGGCTGCTTCCCACTAGCTATCTGTTTATATTTGGTAGTGTATATATGTCCATGCCACTCTCTCACTTCGTCCCAGCTTACCCTTTCCACTCCCCATGTCCTCAAGTCCATTCTCTACGTCTGCGTCTTTATTCCTGTCCTGCCCCTAGGTTCTTCAGAACCTTTTTTTTTTTAAATTCCATATATATGTGTTTGCACACGGTATTTGTTTTTCTTTCTGACTTACTCCACTCTGTATGGCAGACTCTAGGTCCATCCACCTCACTACAAATAACTCAATTTCATTTCTTTTTATGGCTGAGAAATATTCCATTGTATATATGTGCCACATCTCCTTTATCCATTCATCTGTCAATGGACACTTAGGTTGCTTCCATGTCCTGGCTATTGTAAATAGTGCTGCAATGAACATTGTGGTACATGACTCTTTTTGAATTATGGTTTTCTCAGGGTATATGCCCAGTAGTGGGATTGCTGGGTCGTATGGTAGTTCTATTTTTCATTTTTTAAGGAACCTCCATACTGTTCTCCATAGTGGCTGTATCAATTTACATTCCCACCAACAGTGCAAGAGGGTTCCCTTTTCTCCACACCCTCTCCAGCATTTATTGTTTCTAGACTTTTTGATGATGGCCATTCTGACCGGTGTGAGATGATACCTCATTGTAGTTTTGATTTGCATTTCTCTAATGATTAATGATGTTGAGCATTCTTTCATGTGTCTATTGGCAATCTGTATATCTTCTTTGGAGAAATGTCTATTTAGGTCTTCTGTCCATTTTTGGATTGGGTTGTTTGTTTTTTTGTTATTGAGCTACATGAGCTGCTTGTAAATTTTGGAGATTAATCCTTTGTCAGTTGCTTCATTTGCAAGTATTTTCTCCCATTCTGAGGGTTGTCTTTTCATCTTGTTTATGGTTTCCTTTGCTGTGCAAAAGCTTTTAAGTTTCATCAGGTCCCATTTGTTTATTTGTGTTTTTATTTCCATTTCTCTAGGAGCTGGGTCAAAAAGGATCTTGCTGTGATTTATGTCATAGAGTGTTCTGCCTATGTTTTCCTCTAAGAGTTTGAGAGTGTCTGGCCTTACACTTACGTCTTTAATCCATTTTGAGTTTATTTTTGTGTATGGTGTCAGGGAGTGCTCTAATTTCATACTTTTACATGTACCTGTCCAATTTTCCCAGCACCACTTATTGAAGAGGCTGTCTTTTCTCCACTGTATATGTTTGCCTCCTTTATCAAAGATAAGGTGACCATATGTGCGTGGGTTTATCTCTGGGCTTTCTATCCTGTTCCATTGATCTATATTTCTGTTTTTGTGCCAGTACCAAACTGTCTTAATTACTGTAGCTTTGTAATATAGTCTGAAGTCAGGGAGCCTGATTCCTCCAGCTCCATTTTTCATTCTCAAGATTGCTTTGGCTATTGGGGTCTTTTGTGTTTCCATACAAATTGTAAAATTTTTTGTTCTAGTTCTGTGAAAAATGCCATTGGTAGTTTGATAGGGATTGCATTGAATCTGTAGATTGCTTTGGGTAGTATAGTCATTTTCACAATGTTGATTCTTCCAATCCAAGAACATGGTATATCTCTCCATCTATTTGTATCATCTTTAATTTCTTTCATCAGTGTCCTATAATTTTCTGCATACAGGTCTTTTGTCTCCTTAGGTAGGTTTATTCCTAGATATTTTATTCTTTTTGTTGCAATGGTAAGCGGGAGTGTTTTCTTAATTTCACTTACCGATTTTTCATCCTTAGTGTATAGGAATACAAGAGATTTCTGTACATTAATTTTGTATCCTGCTACTTTACCAAATTCATTGATTAGCTCTAGTAGTTTTCTGGTAGAGTCTTTAGGATTCTCTATGTATACTATCATGTCATCTGCAAACAGTTACAGCTTTACTTCTTCTTTTCTGATTTGGATTCCTTTTATTTCTTTGTCTTCTCTGATTGCTGTGGCTAAAACTTCCAAAACTATGTTGAATAATTGTGGTGAGAGTGGGCAACCTTGTCTTGTTCCTGATCTTAGTGGAAATGGTTTCAGTTTTTCACCATTGAGAATGATGTTGGCTGTGGGTTTGTCATATATGGCCTTTATTATGTTGAGGAAAGTTCCCTCTATGCCTACTTTCTGCAGGGCTTTTATCATAAATGGGTGTGGAATTTTGTCAAAAGCTTTCTCTGCATCTATTGAGATGATCATATGGTTTTCCTCCTTCAATTTGTTAATATGATGTATCACGTTGATTGATTTGCGTATATTGAAGAATTCTTGCATTCCTGGAATAAACCCCACTTGATCATGGTGTATAATCCTTTTAATGTGCTGTTGGATTCTGTTTGCTAGTATTTTGTTGAGGATTTTTGCATCTATGTTCATCAGTGATATTGGCCTGTAGTTTTCTTTCTTTGTGACATCTTTGTCTGGTTTTGGTATCAGGGTGATGGTGGCCTCGTAGAATGAGTTGGGGAGTGTTCCTCCCTCTGCAATATTTTGGAAGAGTTTGAGAAGGATAGGTGTTAGCTCTTCTCTAAATGTTTGATAGAATTCGCCTGTGAAGACATCTGGTCCTGGGCTTTTGTTTGTTGGAAGATTTTTAATCACAGTTTCAATTTGAGTGCTTGTGATTGGTCTGTTCATATTTTCTATTTCTTCCTGGTTGAGTCTCGGCAGATTGTGCATTTCTAAGAATCTGTCCATTTCTTCCAGGTTGTCCATTTTATTGGCATAGCGTTGCTTGTAGTAATCTCTCATGATCGTTTGTATTTCTGCAGTGTCACTGGTTACTTCTCCTTTTTCATTTCTAATTCTATTGATTTGAGTCTTCTCCCTTTTTCTCTTGATGAGTCTGGCTAACGGTTTATCAATTTTGTTTATCTTCTCAAAGAACCAGCTTTTAGTTTCATTGATTTTTGCTATTGTTTCCTTCATTTCTTTTTCATTTCTTTCTGATCTGATCTTTATGATTTCTTTCCTTCTGCTAGCTTTGGGGTTTTTTTGCTCTTCTTTCTCTAACTGCTTTAGGTGCAAGGTTAGGTTCTTTATTTGAGATGTTTCCTGTTTCTTGATGTAGGCTTGTATTGCTATAAACTTCCTTCTTAAAACTGCTTTTGCTGCATCCCATAGGTTTTGGGTCGTCGTGTCTCCATTGGCATTTGTTTCTAGGTATTTTTTGATTTCCCCTTTGATTTCTTCAGTGATCACTTCGTTATTAAGTAGTGTATTGTGTAGCCTCCATGTGTTTGTATTTTTTACAGATCTTTTCCTGTATTTGATATCTAGTCTCATAGCGTTGTGGTCAGAAAAGATACTTGATACGATTTCAATTTTCTTAAATTTACCAAGGCTTGATTTGTGACCCAAGATATGATCTATCCTGGAGAATGTTCCATGAGCACTTGAGAAAAATGTGTATTCTGTTGTTTTTGGGTGGAATGCCTTAAAAATATCAATTAAGTCCATCTTGTTTAATGTATCATTTAAAGCTTGTGTTTCCTTATTTATTTTCATTTTGGATGATCTGTCCATTGGTGAAAGTCGGGTGTTGAAGTCCCCTACTATGATTGTGTTGCTGTCGATTTCCCCTTTTATGGCTGTTAATATTTGCCTTATGTATTGAGGTGCTCCTATGATGGGTGCATAAATATTTACAATTGTTATACCTTCCTCTTGGAACGATCCCTTGATCATTATATAGTGTCCTTCTTTGTCTCCTGTAATAGTCTTTATTTTAAAGTCTATTTTGTCTGATATGAGAATTGCTACTCCAGCTTTCTTTTGATTTCCATTTGCATAGAATATCTTTTTCCATCCCCTCACTTTCAGTCTGTATGTGTCTCTAGGTCTGAAGTGGGTCTCTTGTAGACAGCATATATATGGGTCTTGTTTTTGTTTCCATTCAGCCAGTCTGTGTCTTTTGGTTGGAGCATTTAATCCATTAACATTTAAGGAATTATTGATATGTATGTTCCTATTCCCATTTTCTTAAATATTTTGGGTTTGTTATTGTAGGTGTTTTCCTTCTCTTGTGTTTCTTGCCTAGAGAAGTTCCTTTAGCATTTATTGTAAAGCTGGTTTGGTGGTGCTGAACTCTCTCAGCTTTTGCTTGTCTGTAAAGGTTTTAATTTCTCCATCAAATCTGAATGAGATCCTTTCTGGGTAGAGTAACCTTGGTTGTAGGTTTTTCTCCTTCATCACTTTAAGTATATCCTGCCACTCCCTTCTGGCTTGCAGAGTTTCTGCTGAAAGATCAGCTGTTAACCTTATGGGGATGCCCTTGTGTGTTATTTGTCGTTTTTCCCTTGCTGCTTTTAATATGTTTTCTTTATATTTAATTTTTGATAGTTTGATTAATATGTGTCTTGGTGTGTTTCTCCTTGGATTTATCCTGTATGGGACTCTCTGTGCTTCCAGGACTTGATTAACTATTTCCTTTCCCATATTAGGGAAGTTTTCAACTATAATCTCTTCAAATATTTTCTCAGTCCCTTTCTTTTTCTCTTCTTCTTCTGGGACCCCTATAATTCGAATGTTGGTGCGTTTAATGTTGTCCCAGAGGTCTATGAGACTGTCCTCAATTCTTTTCATTCTTTTTTCTTTATTCTGCTCTGCAGTAGTTATATCCACTATTTTATCTTCCAGGTCACTTATCCGTTCTCTGCCTCAGTTATTCTGCTATTGATCCCATCTAGAATATTTTTAATTTCATTTATTGTGTTTTTCATCGTTGCTTGGTTCCTCTTTAGTTCTACGTCCTTGTTAAATGTTTCTTGCATTTTGTCTATTCTATTTCCAAAATTTTGGATCATCTTTACTATCATTATTCTGAATTCTTTTTCAGGTAGACTGCCTATTTCCTCTTCATTTGTTACGTCTGGCGTGTTTTGACCCTGCTCCTTCACCTGCTGTGTGTTTTTTTGTCTTCTCATTTTGCTTATCTTACTGTGTTTGGGGTTTCGTTTTCACAGGCTGCAGGTTTGTAGTTCCCATTGCTTTTGGTATCTGTCCCCAGTGGCTGAGGTTGGTTCAGTGGGTTGTGTAGGTTTCCTGGTGGAGGGGACTAGTGCCTGTGTTCTGGTGGATGAGGCTGGATCTTGTCTTTCTGGTGGGCACATCCACGTCTGGTGGTGTGTTTTGGGGTGTCTGTGGCCTTATTATGATTTTAGGCAGCCTCTCTGCTAATGGATGGGGCTGTGTTCCTGTCTTGCTAGTTGTTTGGCATAGGATGTCCAGCACTGTAGCTTGCTGGTCGTTGAGTGAAGCTGGGTCTTGATGTTGAGATGGAGAAATCTGAGAGATTTTCGCCGTTTGGCATTACGTGGAGCTGGGAGGTCTCTTGTGGACCGGTGTCCTGAAGTTGGCTCTCCCACCTTAGAGGCACAGCCCAGATGCCTGGCTGGAGCACCAAGAGCCTTTCATCCACACGGCTCAGAATAAAAGGGAGAAAAAATAGAAAGAAAGAAAGAAAGAAAGAGGATAAAATAAAATAAAATAAAGCTATTGTAATAAAAAATAAGGAAAAAAATTATTAAGAATAAATTTATTAAGAAATTTTTTTTTAATTTTTAAAAATACATTTATTAATTTTTTATAATAAAAAATAAGAAAAAATTATTAAGAAAAAATTTATTAAGAAAAAAATTTTTTTATTTTTTAAAATAAACAATATGAAAATACTTATTAAAAATTTCTTTTTAATTTTTAAAAATAGAAAATAAGGAAAAAATTTTTAAGAAAACATTTATTAGGAAAAAAATTTTTTTTTAAGTAAAAAAAAAACCAAAAAAAACCCCAAAAAACGGATGGACCTAACCCTAGGACTAATGGTGAAAGCAAGGCTATACAGACAAAAATCTCACCCAGAAGCATACACATATACACTCACAAAAAAAGGAAAAGGGGAAACATTAATATATCCTGCTCCCAAAGTCCACCTCCTGAATTTGGGATGATTCGTTGTCTATTCAGGTATTCAACAGATACAGGCACATCAAGTTGTTAGTGGAGCTTTAATCCGCTGCTTCTGAGGCTGCTGGGAGATATTTCCCTTTCTCTTCTTTGTTCGTACAGCTCCCGGGGTTCAGCTTTGGATTTGGACCCACCTCTGCATGTAGGTCGCCTGAGGGCGTCTGTTCCCCGCCCAGACAGAACGGGGTTAAAGGAGCAGCTGATTCGGGGGCTCTGGCTCACTCAGGCCGGGGGGAGGGAGGGGTACGGATGCGGGGCGAGCCCGCGGCGGCAGAGGCCGGTGTGACATTGCAGCAGCCTGAGGCACACCGTGCATTCTCCCGGGGAAGTTGTCCCCGGATCACGGGACCCTGGCAGTGGTGGGCTGCACCGGCTCCCGGGAGGGGCGGTGTGGAGAGTGACCTGTGCTTGCACACAGGCTTCTTGGTGGGGGCAGCAGCAGCCTTAGCTTCTCATGCCTGTCTCTGGGGTCCGCGCTGATAGCCGCGGCTCGCGCCCGTCTCTGGAGTTCATTTAGGCGGTGCTCTGAATCCCCTCTCCTTGCGCACCACAAAACAAAGAGGCAAGAAAAAGTCTCTTGCCTCTTCGGCAGCTGCAGACTTTTTCCTGGGCTCCCTCCCGGCTAGCTGTGGTGCGTTAACCCCTTCAAGCTGTGTTCACGCCGCCAACCCCAGTCCTCTCCCTGGGATCTGACCTCCGAAGCCTGAGCCTCAGCTCCCAGCTCCTGCCCGCCCCGGCAGGTGAGCAGACAAGCCTCTTGGGCTGGTGAGTGCTGGTCAGCACTGATCCTCTGTGCGGGAATCTCTCCGCTTTGCCCTCCGCATCTCTGTGGCTGCGCTCTCCTCCGTGGCTCCGAAGCTTCCCCCCTCCGCCACCCGCAGTCTCCACCCGCAAAGGGGCTTCCTAGTGTGTGGAAACCTTTCCTCCTTCACAGCTCCCTCCCACTGGTGTAGGTCCCGTCCCTATTATTTTGTCTGTGTTATTTCTTTTTTCTTTTGCCCTACCCAAGTACGTGGTGAGTTTCTTGCCTTTTGGGAGGTCTGACGTCTTCTTCCAGCGTTCAGTGGGTGTTCTGTAGGAGCAGTTCCACGTGTAGATGTATTTCTACTGTATATGTGGGAAGGAAGGTGATCTCCACATCTTACTCTTCCGCCATCTTACCCAGACCCTGAGCATCCTTTCATGTGTTTGTTGGCAATCTGTATGTCTTCTTTGGAGAAATGTCTATTTAGGTCTTCTGCCCATTTTTGGGTAGGGTTGTTTGTTTTCTTGATATTGAGCTGCATGAGCTGCTTGTACATTTTGGAGATAAATCCTTTGTCAGTTGCTTCCTTTGCAAATATTTTCTCCCATTCTGAGGGTTGTCTTTTCATCTTGTTTATGTTTTACTTTGCTGTGCAAAAGTTTTAAAGTTTCATTAGGTCCCATTTGCTTATTTTTGTTTTTATTTCCATTTCTCTCAGAGGTGGGCCAAAAGGGATCTTGCTGTGATTTACGTCATAGAGTGTTCTGCCTATGTTTTCCTCTATGAGTTTTATAGTGTCTGGGTTACATTTAGGTCTCTAATCCATTTTAAGTTTATTTTTGTGTACGGTGTTAAGGAGTGTTCTAATTTCATTCTTTCACATGTAGCTGTCCAGTTTTCCCAGCACCACTTATTGAAGAGGCTGTCTTTTCTCCACTGTATATTCTTGCCTCTTTTATCAAAAATAAGGTGACCATAGGTGTATGGGTTTACCTCTGGGCTTTCAATCCTGTTCCATTAATCTATGTTTCTGTTTTTGTGCCAGTACCATACTGTCTTGATTACTATAGCTTTGTAGTATAGTCTGAAGTTGGGGAGTCTGATTCCTCCAGCTGTTTTTCTTTGTCAAGATTGCTTTGGCTATTTGGGATCTTTTGTGTTTCCATACAAATCGTAAAATTTTCTGTTCTAGTTCTTTGAAAAATGCCATTGGTAATTTGATAGGGATTGCATTGAATCTGTAGTTTGCTTTGGGTAGTATAGTCATTTTCAAAATATTGATTCTTCCAATCCAGGAACATGGTATATCTCTCCATCTGTTTGAGTCGTCTTTGATTTCTTTCATCAGTATCTTATAGTTTTCTGCACACAGGTCTTTTGTCTCCTTAGGGAGGTTTATTCCTAGGTATTTTATTATTTTTGTTGCAATGGTAAATGGGATTGTTTCCTTAATTTCTCTTTCTGCTCTTTCATTGTTAGTGTATAGGAATGCAAGAGATTTCTGTGTATTAATTTTGTATCTGCAACTTTACTAAATTCGTTGATTAGCTCTAGTAGTTATCTGGTAGCATCTTTAGGATTTTCTATGTATAGTATCATGTCATCTGCATACCATGACGACTTTACATCTTCTTTTCCAATTTGTATTCCTTTTATTTCTTTTTCTTCTCTGATTGCCGTGGCTAGGACTTCAAAACTATGTTGAATAATAGTGGTGAGAGTGGACACCCTTGTCTTGTTCCTGATCCTAGAGGAAATGTTTTCAGTTTTTCACCATTGAAAACAATGTTTGCTGTGGGTTTGTCATATATGGCCTTTATTATGTTGAGGTGAGTTCCCTCTATGCCTACTTTCTGGAGGGTTTTTAATCATAAATGGGTGTTGAATTTTGTCAAAACCTTCTTCTGCATCTATTGAGATTATCATATGGTTTTTCTCCTTCAATGTGTTAATATGGTGTATCACATTGATTGATTTTTGTATATTGAAGAATCTTTGCATCCCTGGGATAAACCCCACTTGATCATGGTGTATGATCCTTTTAATGTGCTGTTGGATTCTGTTTCCTAGTATTTTGTTGAGGATTTTTTGCATTTATGTTCATTAGTGATTTTGGCCTGTAGTTTTCTTTTTTTATTATTTATTTATTTATTTATTTATGGCTGTATTGGGTCTTCATTGTTGTACATGGGCTTTCTCTAGTTTTGACGAGTGGGGGCTACTCTTTGTTATGGTGCATGGCTTCTCATTGCAGTGGCTTCTCTTGTTGTGGAGCACAGGCTGTAGGCACGCAGGCTTCAGCAGTTGTAGCACGTGGGCTCAGTAGTTGTGGCTCATGGACTTAGTTGCTCCGTGGCCTGTGGGATCTTCCCCGACCTGGGCTCAAACCCATGTCCCCTGCATTGGCAGGTGGATTCTTAACCACTGTGCCACCAGGGAAGCCCTGGGTTTTTTGTTGTTGTTCCTTCTTCTTTCTCTAATTGCATTAGTTGTAAGGTTAAGTTGTTTATTTGAGATTTTTCTTGTTTCTTGAGGCAGGATTTTATAGCTATAAACTTCCTTCTTAGAACTGCTTTTGCTGCCTCCCATAGGTTTTGGGTCATTGTGTTTTCATTGTCATTTGTTTCTAGGTATCTTTTGATTTCCTCAGTGATCTCTTGGTTATTTAGTAGCATATTGTTTAGCGTCCATGTGTTTGTATTTTTTACAGTTTTTTTCTGTAATTGATATCTAGTCTATAGTGTTGTGGTCAGAAAAGGTACTTGATACAATTTCAATTTTTTTTTAATGTACCAAAGCTTGATTTGTGACCCAAGATATGATCTATCCTGGAAATGTTCCATGAGCATTCTGAGAAGAAAGTGTATTCTGTTGTTTTTGGATGGAATGTCCTATAAATATCAATTAAATCCATCTTGTTTAATGTGTCATTTAAAGCTTGTGTTTCCTTATTTATTTTTATTTTGGATGGTCTGTCTATTGGTGAAAGTGGGACGTTAAAGTCCCCTACTATTATTGTGTTACTGTTGATTTCCCCTTTTATGGTTGTTAGCATTTGCCTTATGTATTGAGGTGCTCCTATGTTGGGTGCATAAATATTTACAATTGTTATATCTTCTTCTTGAATTGATTCCTTGATCATTATGTAGTGTCCTTCTTTGTCTCTTGTAATAGTTTTTATTTTAAAGTCTATTTTGTCTGAGAGTTGCTACCGCAGCTTTCTTTTGATTTCCATTTGCATGCAATATTTTTTTCCATCCCCTCACTTTCAGTCTGTATGTGTCCCTAGGTCTGAAGTGGGTTGCTTGTAGACAGCATATATACTGGTCTTGTTTTTGTGTCCATACAGCCAGTCTATATCTTTTGGTTGGAGCATTTAATCCATTTACATTTAAGGTAATTATTGATATGTATGTTCCTATTACCATTTTCTTAACTGTTTTGGATTTGTTATTGTAGGTCTTTTCCTTCTCTTGTGTTTCCTGCTTAGAGAAGTCCCTTTAGCATTTGTTGTAAAGCTGGTTTGGTGGTGCTGAATTCTCTTAGCTTTTGCTTGTCTGTAAAGTTTTTAATTTCTCCATTGAATCTGAATGAGATCCTTGCTGGGTAGAGTAATCTTCTTTGTAGGTTTTCGCCTTTCATCACTTTAAATATTTCCTGCCACTCCCTTCTGGCTTGCAGAGTTTCTGCTGAAAGGTCAGCTGTTAACCTTATGGGGATTCCCTTGTATGTTATTTGTTGCTTTTCCCTTGCTGCTTTTAATATTTTTCCTTTGTATTTAATTTGTGATAGTTTGATTAATATGTGTCTTGGCATGTTTCTCCTTGGGTTTATCTTGTATGGGACTCTCTGCACTTCGTGTACTTGGTTGACTATTTCCTTTCCCATATTAGGGAAGTTTTCAACTATAATCTCTTCAAATATTTTCTCAGAGCCTTTCATTTTCTCTTCCTCTTCTGGGACCCCTATAATTCGAATGTTGCTGTGTTTAATGTTGTCCCAGAGGTCTCTGAGACTGTCCTCAGTTCTTTTCATTCTTTTTTCTTCATTCTGCTTTGCAGTAGTTATTTCCACTATTTTATCTTCCAGGTCACTTATCCATTCTTCTGCCTCAGTTATTCTGCTACTGATTCCTTCTAGAGAATTTTTAATTTCATTTATTGTGTTGTTTGTCATTGTTTGCACTTTAGTTCTTCTAGGTCCTTGTTAAATGTTTCTTATATTTTTTCCATTCTATTTCCAAGATTTTGGATCATCTTTACTATCATTACTCCGAATTCTTTTTCAGGTAGGCTGCCTATTTCCTCTTCATTTGTTTGGTCTGGTGGGTTTTTACTTTGCTCCTTCATCTGCTGCTTATTTCTCTGTCTTCTCATTTTGCTTAACTTACTGTGTTTGGGGTCTCCTTTTCTCAGGCTGCAGGTTCGTAGCTCCTGTGGTTTTTGGTGTCTACCCCCAGTGGGTGAAGTTGTTCAGTGGGTTGTGTAGGCTTCCTGGTGGAGGGGACTGACTGGTGCCTGTGTTCTGGTGGATGAGACTGGATCTTGTCTTTCTGGGTGGCAGGACCATGTCCAGTGGTGTGTTTTGGGGTGTCTGTGAACTTATTATGATTTTGTGCAGCCTCTCTGCTAATGCATGGGGTTGTGTTCATGTCTTGTTAGTTGTTTGGCATGGGGTGTCCAGCACTGGAGCTTGCTTGTCGTTGAGTGAAGCTGGGTCTTAGCGTTGAGATGGAGATCTCTGGGAGAGCTCTCAACAATTGATATTACGTGGGGCCAGGAGGTCTTTGGTGGACCAATCTCTTGAACACGGCTCTCCCACCTCAGAGGCTCAGGCCTGACACCCGGCCGGAGCACCACAGCCACATGGTTCAGAAGAAAAGGGAGAAAAGAAAGAAAGAAAAATAAAATAAAATAAAGTTATTAAAATAAAAAAAATTATTAAAATAAAAAAATTTAAAAAGTAATAAAAAAAAGAGGAGAGCAACCAAACCAATAAACAAATCCACCAATGATAACAAGCGCTACAAACTAAACTAAGATAAACATATAACTCAGAAACCAGTCAGTCGCATACAGCAAACCCCAATTCTACAGTTGCTCCCAAAGTCTACCTCCTCAATTTTGGGATGATTCATTGTCTATTCAGGTATTCCACAGACGCAGTGTACATCAAGTTGATTGTGGAGATTTAATCCACTGCTCCTGGGGTTCAGCTTTGGATCTGGCCCCACCTCTGCGTGTAGGTCACCCTCTGGCATCTGTTCTTCACCCAGAGAGGAGGGGGTTAATGGACTGGCTGATTAGGGGGCTCTGGCTCACTCAGGCCAAGGGGAGGGAGGGTACAGAATGTGGGGCGAGCCTGTGGCAGCAGTGGCTGGCATGACATTGCAACAGCCTGAGGTGAACCGTGTGTTCTCCTGGGGGAGTTGTCCCTGCATCACGGGACCCTGGCAGTGGCAGGCTGCACAGGCTCCTGGGAGGGGCGGTGTGGAGAGTGACCTGTGCTTGCACACAGGCTTCTTGTTGGCTGCAGTAGCAGCCTTAGTGTTTCATGCCTGTCTCTGGTGTCCACACTCATAGCTGCAGTTCGTGCCCATCTCTGGAGCTCATTTAGGTGGTGTTCTGAATATCCTGTCATTGCTCACCCCAAAACAATGGTCTCTTGCCTCTTTGGCATGTCCAGACTTTTTCCCAGACTCTGTCCTGGCTAGCTGTGGCGCACTAGCCCCCTTCAGGCTGTGTTCACGCAGCCAACCCCAGTCCTCTCCCTGGGATCCAACCTCTGAAGCCCAAACCTCAGCTCACGGCCTGCACCTGCCCCAGCGGGTGACCAGACAAGCCTCTCAGGCTGGTGAGTGCTGGTCAGCACCGATCCTCTGTGTGGGAATCTCTCCACTTTGCCCTCTGCACCCCTGTTGCTGCACTCTCCTCCATGGCTCCTAAGCTTCCCCCCCATCCACTCCCCGACTCCACCAGTGAAGGGGCTTCCTAGTGTGTGGAAACTTTTCCTCCTTCACAGCTCCTTCCCAGAGGTGCTGGTCCCATCCCTATTCTTTTGTCTCTGTTTTTTCTTTTTTCTTTTGCCCTACCCAGGTACGTGGGGAGTTTCTTGCCTTTTGTGAAGTCTTAGGTCTTCTGCCAGCATTCAGTAGGTGTTCTGTAGGAGTTGTTCCACATGTAGATGTATTTTTGATGTATTTGTGGAGAGGAAGGTGATCTCCACGTCTTACTCCTCCACCATCTTGAAGGTCCTCTGAACACAATTTAATTCTTTATAAAATTTGCTTTGATATCTTTGATTTCTATATATAACATCTGGGCCCACTTGGGATCATTGCCTATTGACTTCTTTTTCTCCTGAGTGGGTCATGCTTTCCTGTTTTTTTGTACAGCTAGTAATGTTTGGTTGAAAACTGAATATTGTAGATAATACATTGTAGCAACACTGGATACTCTTATAGTTTTCTAAGGATTGTTGGGTTTTTATTTTAATAAGCAGTTAACTTGACTGAGCTAAAACAGTTTTTGTCCCATTGGTATCTCCCAGGCACTCATAAGTTAGTCGTTGGCCAGTAATATGGGCAGATTTATATTCATATTTTGACACTTTTGCACTTCTAGAATTGTGTTCCTAAACTTCTAGCTATTCTTTCATCCTTGAGCTCTGTCCTCTGTCACATTGAATGACTAAGGCTTCAGTTTTCTGCTTCTGGAAATATGGAGTTTAGGGGAATATTTTAAGACAAAAACACCAGAAACTCATATTCTTACTCATTTCACTTGTGGATTTTCAAACATAAATTCTCATCTGGTTTCTTCTGAAAGCCTTTAAATAATGGCTTTAAAAAAATATTTCATCCAGATTTCATAATTATGATATGTGGAAGGATTTGCTTGAACACGTCACCCCACAAATATGGGAAACCAGACTTTCTCTCTTATTTTTGAAAAGTAGTTTCACTGCATTTAGAATTCTCTTCTGACAGCATTTTCTTGTTTTTTTTTCAGCACTTTCAGATCTGTTCACTGACTTCTGGCTTCCACCATTTCTAGTGACAATTTAGCTGATTTGATGTTTCTTATCATTGTTCCCCTGTATGTAATGTATCTCTTTTTCTCCAGCTTCGGGTATGTGTGTGTGTGTGTGTGTGTGTGTGTCTGTGTTTGTGTTTTGAATTTGTCTAACTTGGGGTTCACTAAGCTTCTTAGATAAATATGTCTAAATACATCTTTTTTTCACAAAATTTGTGGACATTTTAGTCATTATTCCTTCAAATGTATTTTCTGCTTCATTCACTGTCTTCTTTCCTTCTGGGATTCCAATTACACACACTAGATTGCTTACTGTATTTTAAAAAGTATATTATTTAAAGCAAAAATAGTAACATTGCATACTGGGATTTATAATATATATAGAAATAAAATACATCACAAAATGGCACAAAATATGGAGGGATAGGAAAGGAATCATACTGTATACTCTTCTTACATTGTATAATATTAACCTTAACTAGGCCATAGTAAGTTAAAAGTGTACAGTGTAATTCCTAGAACAACCACTGAAAATAACTCAAAAACAAACAAAAACAAAGGAAGAATTGAAATGTAATATTAAAAATATTTGAGTAAGCCAAAAGGGAAAGGAGGAAGACATGAAATAAGAGATGGGGCACACAGAAAACTAAAAGCAAGATGGTAAACTCAATTCCAACTATTATATCAATGATTAGACTCACTGTAATTGGATTAAATACTTCAATTAAAAGGAAAAGATTGTCACAATGGATTAAAAAAAAAAAAAGACCCAACTCTCTACAAGAGAATGTACTTTGAATATAAATACACAGATAAGTTCAAAGTAAAAGGATGAGGAAAAATACACCATGAAATAATAAGCATAAGAAAAGAGTCATGATTATATTGATATCAAAGTAGACTTAAAGAAATATCACCATAGATAAAGAGGAACATTTTTTAAAATTGAAGTATAGTTCATTTACAATGTTGTATTAGTTTTTGATGTACAACAAAGTGATTCAGTTTTATATATATATAACTTTTTCAGATTCTTTTCCATTATAGGTTATTATAATGCAAGATATTGAATATAGTTCCCTGTGCTGTACAATAAATCTTTATCATTTATTTATTTTATATATAGAAGTGTGTATGTTAATCCCAAGCTCCTAATTTGTCTCTCCTCCCCCTTCTCCTTTGTTTTCTATGTCTGTGAGTCTATTTCTGTTTTATAAACAGAAATTTCATTTGTATCATTTTTTTAGATAACACATATAAGTGATATCATATGATATTTATCTTTTCTGTCTGACTCACTTCACTAAGTATGATAGTCTCTAGGTCCATCCATGTTTCTGCAAATGGCATTATTTCATTCTTTTTTATGGCTGAGTAATATTCCTTTGTATATATATACCACATCTTCTTTATCCACATCTGTCGATGGACACTTAGGTTTCTTCTATGTCTTGGCTATTGTAAATAGTGCTGCTATGAACTTTGGGGTACATATATCTTTTTGAATTAGAGTTTTCTTCTTTTCCAGATATATGCCCAGGAGTGGGATTGCTGGATCATATGGTAAAGGAGGAACGTTTTATAATGATAAAAGCATTAATTAGTAAGACATAACAATCCTAAGTATCTATAAACCTAATAACAGAACTTCAAAATATGAGAAACAAAACTGGCAAAACAAAAGGGAGAAATAAATGAATCCACATTTTTTTGGCCACACCACGTGGCACGTGGGATCTTAGTTCCCCAACTAGGAGTTGAACCCATGTCCCCTACATTGGAAGTGCGGAGTCTTAACCACTGGACCGCCAGGGAAGTCCCCACAATTTTTAACATCCCTCTCTCGGTAATAAGTAGATAAAACAAACAGACAAGAAACTATAAGGACGTAGAAGACAGATCAACCAACTTGACTTGTTTAAAATTTATAGACTATTTCACCCAACAACTGCAGAATATGAATTCTTTCAAAGTGAATATGGAATGGTTGCTAAGCTGGACCATATGCTGGGTTATAAAATAATTAGTATATTTCAAAAGGTTGAAATCTTACAGAGTATATTGTCAGAACATGATGGAATTAAATTAAAAATTAATTACAAATAAAATATCTAAAGAAACTCCAGATATTTGGAAGTTAACACATTTTTTCTCTAAACCATAAAAAAAATCATAGAGGGAACTAGAAAATATTTCCAACTGAGTGATAATAAAAAATAAAACATTAAAGTTTTGAAAAATGTTTAGAGGGTAATTTATTTTTTTAATGCTTTTGCTAGAAAATTGCAAAGTTCTCAAGTCAATGATCTCAGTTTCTACCTTAGGAAGCTAGAAAATCAGGAGCAAATTAAAACCAAATAAAGTACAAGAAAAAAATATAATAAAGAATAGAAATCAATAAAATAGAAAAAGTACAAGAAATAGAGAATAATTAACAGCTGAAAGTTAGTGTTTTTTTTGTTTTTTTTGTTTTTTTGTTTTTTTTGTTTTTTAATTACAGTGTTCCGTAGATCTCCCTTGCTATATGTTCGGTCTTTTTGATACATGTATATAATATGTATTTGTATACGTATAGTAACACTAATCTTCATTTATCAATTTCCGCCCTCCTTTCCTTTTAATTAATTAATTTATTTATTTTTGGGTGTGTTTGGTCTTCGTTTCTGTGCGAGGGCTTTCTCCAGTTCCAGCGAGCAGGGTCGACTCTTCATCGTGGTGCGTGGGCCTCTCACTGTCGCGGCCTCTCTTGTTGTGGAGCACGGGCTCCAGACGCGCAGGCTCAGTAGTCGTGGCTTACGGGCCTAGCCGCTCTGCGGCATGTGGGATCTTCCCAGACCAGGGCTCGAACCCGTGTCCCCTGCATTGGCAGGCAGAATCTCAACCACTGCGCCACCAGGGAAGCCCTGAAAGTTAGTTTTTTGAAAGAAGTAATAAAATTGACTGACAAAAAGAAAAGGAGAAAACACAAATTTCTAAAATCAGGAATGAAAGAGGGGATATCACTATATAGATTCTACAATGTTATCTGGGGTGATGGAAATATTATATATCATAATTGTTATTTTGTTACACGGTGTGTACATTTTTTAGAACTCATTGAATTGTACACGTAAGACCTATGCATTTCACTGTATGTTGTACCTTAAGTTAAAAAAATTAAATTGAGTATATCATGCTCTTAGTTGGCTTCTTTCTTTCCTTCTCTGTATACTTTTGTGCAAACCCAGGTTTAGGTAAGACTTGAATTTATTCAACCCATTCTCTAACTTGCAAATGCAATCTTTGACCTATTCATTTTGTAGTTACTATAATTGTATATTCTTATTTCCTTTCTTCCTAGGTTATAAGGTCTTTAAGAAAAGGACTGCCTTTTCTGTATGCCATGTTCCAAGGACCTCATATGGTACCATGAATTTTGTGGGTGCTTGACAAATATCTGGATTATTTCTTGACTCTCAGCTTTTGATCATAATTAAAGCAAGCAGAGCTAAACCAAGATAGGGTCAAATATCAGGCATTTAAGAGAGCGAATTCGAGCATAGCTGCAAGTGGTTATATGAGTGTTTGTGCACATATAGCTCTTTGTTCCAAAACAGATGAACAACGATTTGGTTTCATTTCACATTAGCTATTTCTTTTCTCATCCATACCAGGCATGATTAACACTTCCCGTTTTCAATGAGTCTACAAAGTCATCTCAAGAATGTTACTTTGTTATAAAAACGTTTAACAAAGTTAAAGATTACTATGACTCACTTCCTTGTCAGAAACTTCATGAACAGAAATGAAATCACAAATAGAAATCACACAGGATGCAGAGGAAAAAATTCCCTAATGTCAGTGAAATAGTTTAATATGTATACAAGTATATACAACACGCTCATGGTAAATATTAATTAAAAGAACATCAAATAGGGGGAAAATATCAAATACGCATTGGAGTCAAACTTGAAGGTGGATAAGTTTAACTTCTAAGAATATGCCTTTGTGGGGGACAAGATGAATTAAGAGGGCAGATGAGAGAAAGAGAAAGAAGTGGAGGAAAAATTGGGGTGAGAAGGACTTATTTTTAAGGCATCAGAAAATTGATCTCATTATTTCAGGAGCTGTATGCTCCTTTCTTTCATCCTCAGGGATTCCTGTGTATTGATTTTGTACCAGGTGTTCCGCAAGGCTCCATGACTATTGCGACAGCCCCTGCCCTTGAGGTAGCCTGGGACTCATGGGGATACTGCAGGTGTAGAGGTACAAAGTGCGTCATCTTTCTGGACATTTGGACAACTTCTGTCTTACCATGTTTGTTCACTTATGGGTCCTAGTACTCTCCCCCTCCACAGTTAGATTTCACACTCTTATGAAGAAACATGCCATGTCTTATAATTTCATCTTTTATTTTACACAGCACTTAAGGCACTGTAGGCAGTATAGCATTACTGTCCTTAGACTCCAACAAAGGGGACTTTGTCTTGGACCATATGCCTCAGAGGGCTCCATTTATCGTACCACAAAATATAAATGTGTTAAGTAACCCATGGGCAGTATGTCACTTGTGATTTGTTGAGCTGTGGCAGAGCAGAACCTGTAATCCTAAACAGCCTCCCTCAAGACTAACCTGCTCAATGTCCTCAAAATAAAAGTGGACCATATCTGAGTGCAGTGAAGGTGACAGGTTGTGCCACTGCCAACATCAGAATCAAACAGCATTTCTGAGGGAAGGATTTGAGCAGTAAAATTTCCTAAGTAAGAGAAAAAAAACAAATTAACTCTCAGATTATAGGAATAATAATATAGCGATATTATACAATATTTGTTTTTCTCTTTCTGACTTACTTCACTCTGTATGACAGTCTCTAGGTCCATCCATGTCTCTGCAAATGGCACAATTTCCTTTTTGACTGTAAACTGATACAGCTTCTATGGAGAACAGTATGGAGGTTCCTTAAAAAACTAAAAATAGAACTACCATATGACCCAGCAATCCCACTACTGGGCATATACCCTGAGAAAACCATAATTCAAAAAGATACATGCACCCCAGTGTTCACTGCAGCACTGTTTACAATAGCCAGGTCATGGAAGCAACCTAAATGCCCATCAACAGAGGAATGGATAAAGAAGATGTGGTACATATATACAATGGAATATTACTCAGCATCCACTTTCTTGCTCACAACAATTGAACATGGCATCTGAGAAACATTTTGTAATATTAAATGATTCATGTTACTCTTAGATTGATATATATGTAGGTCTAGATATAACATGGGTGAAGTGTGATACTGATCCTTTACATAAAAACTTGGATATAAATATTGATTTAAGAGATGGTAAAATATTTTTATATGATAATTTATGTGATGAAATTAAAGTACTTTGTAATATTTAACAATTACAATAATTTTTCATTATACATTTATTACAATAAGTTTATTTATATTTTATTTATATTTATGTTAACAAATTTATCATGTTTGAACGTGATACATAAAGTTCATGATTTGTTTCTGAATCTAAGTAATGCTTTAGAGATTTTACTTCAGGTGCTGTTACCTCAGCAAAGTTTCTCTAAATTGAAATTGGTAAAAAACAAACAAACAAAAATCCAAAACTTATATAAGAACTTCTGTTGTTCAAGAAAGGTCATCTAATTTGGAATAACTTAGAGTAAAAGAAATTATGTGAAAATCTTGATTATGACCACGTAATCAGTGATTTTGCTAGAATGAAAACTAGAAAAGTAAATTTCATACAAAAAATGTAATTAATGAATTGTGTATGCCTTTGTTCTGTTTCGTTGGTAATCACTGGCTCATCAAAAGAACAACACCCAGACACATCCAGTAGTAATTAACTTCAGTTGCTTTTGATATTTAGCTGACTTTTGGTCATATGAAAACATAGTTTTAGATATTAAAATTTTTTTGTTGGTATGAAAGGTAATTTGTCAAGGTAAGAGGATAGAACATATTTTAGTTGAAAGCTTATTCACGTGTTGTATAACTTTCAAGTATTTTCTCTATTGGTATGTGAGTCTCCATTAGTACTCTTGCCAGGGGCCGTGCAAATATTAGGGAAGGTTCTACAAAGTCATATATGATGAATACATTTTTGTTTATTGGTTGACATAAGATCTTCATGGGAAATAAACATTTTCTTCATGGTTATAACTGTTTTCATTAAAAAAAAAACACAAATCTTGCTTTGAATATCTTTTTCAAGCAGTTTTAAACCAACATCTCCAGTGATTTCCTTTTCTTCTGAACAACTTCCATGTATTTAAATAGCATTTGAAAATGTATCAATTTGTTTCCCTTCTGGTCTCTGAAGAGTTTGGATGTAAAGTCATGAGATGCAGAGCAAAGTGGGCCTGGCCTGGGGAGAGGGTGGGAGGGTAGAACCAAAGCCCACGCAGCAGTGAAGAGCATCCAACTGGACTTGATCCCATTCCCATCCAGTGTGAGGAGTGTAGAGCCCCAGTGGGAGGGGGCTCTTTATGTTTGGGGGCAGCGCAGTGTGGGATTTACAGCTGATCTGGGTGAGGAGGGCATTCACATGGAGGGCATCCCAGAGGGGAGTGTTGGAGCCAAGCAGGGTGAGAAGGGCGCCGGAATAGGGCAGCCTGGCAAGAGGTTCCAGAGCCTGAACAGAACAAAGAGGGCGTTAGGCAGGGGAGATGTGGCAATGCTAATGGGAGATGGATTACAAACAGGGGGATTGATCAAAAAAGTAAAGATATCCAGAAAAAATAGGAGTCAGGATTTTCATTGTTTAATGGAAAGGGAGAAAACTAGAATGAACACTGTGGTTGTATATGTGTGGACTCATGGATTTCAATACATATAATAAATTAAATTAATTAAATAAATATAGAATTAAATATAGATGTGAAGGTGTGTGTGTGTGCCATCGCCTTGCAGTATCACCTGCTCCCTCCCTTCCCAATAGCATTGAACAACCTTTTCACCCAGGTTTCTAAGTATCCTTTTCTACTCAAAAGAATCAGAGCTTCTTGGAGATGACTGATTTCAGGGCTCTGTCAAAACTTTTGGCACATCTTATTGAGCCAGAGAGTACAAGTATTCTGGGAATGACAGGACCATGTCCAAAGGACACAGAAGCCAGCTTAAAGGAGATCCCACTGATTAATTTGAGCATCAGAAAGATAATGACAGCTGTTATCTAAGTGGTGGTAACCCCTTGAATATAAGACGAAGTCATGAGTCCATGCTAATGTAAATTCCTAAATGGAAAGTCTGATGAAGAATGGGATATTTGCAAATGTCCATTGACAGATGAATGGTTAAAGAAGATGTGGTACATATATACAATGGAATATTACTCAGCCATTAAAAAGAACAAAATAATGCCATTTACAGCAACATGGATGGACCTGGAGATTATCATACTAAGTGAAGTAAGTCAGACAAAGACAAATATCATATGATATTGCTTATATGAGGAATCTAAAAGAATGATAAAAACAAACTTATTTGCGAAACAGAAACAGACTCACAGGCTTAGAGAATGAACTTACAGTTACCGGGGGGAAGAGTGGGTGGGAGGGACAGATTGGGAGTTTGGAATTGACATGCACGCACTGCTATATTTAAAATTTAAAATTTAAAATAGATAACCAACAAGGACCTACTGTACAGCACAGGGAATTCTGCTCACTACTCTGCAATAACCTAAATGGGAAAAGAATTTGAAAAAGAATAGATAGATGTATGTGTATAACTGAATCACTCTACTGTACACCTGAAACTAAAACAACATTGTTAACTATACTCCAATATAAAGTAAAAATATTTTTAAATTCTAAATTATTTCATGTCTTTAAAACAATGTTTAAATGTGATCTATAGAACATTGTAAATGATTTTTTTAAAGTCATGTGAAAATATTACAACCTAAATGAATTCTTAATGTCACAAGTGTTTTACTTTGATGATGTACCTTTGATTTAATTTGGTGCACTTCTAAAAGGATACTTTATTTGTATTTGTTATACTATTTGGAGAGCTTGGAAATAAAATTTCTGCTTAATTTTTTTAAAGTGGATTTACTTAAATAAAAACTTTTGATAAAGTTTGGAAAAAAAAGTACCTCTACAGGAACTATTTATTTATTAGAAAGAGAAGAGTACATTTACAGTGGAGAAGTTGGCAGACATCACCTTAATCAAATGATTAAAGCTGACTTTCTCAGTAAAGGAATAAATCAAAATCTTGCACCCCTGATAGAATGCAATCAGAAGATCACATCATTGTTTCATAATATTGCTGCCAAGCATGCATCAGCTGAATTTCATCATGAGAAAACACCAGACATTGGGAGACATTCTGTAAAATAACTGGCCTGTAATCTTCAAATGTGTCATGGCCGTGAAAGTCAAGGAAAGACTGAAGCATTGTTCTAGGCTGAAGACGACTAGAGAAGGGACAACTAAATGCAGTACGTGACTGTGAACTATACCTATAAAGGACATTAATGGGACAGTTGGGGTCTGGAGATTAAATGGGAGTGTAGTGTCTGTTAACTTTCTGACTGTGATGGTTGTATTGTGGATCTGTAGGAGGCTGTTCTTGTTTGTAGGAAATACACACTGAAGTATTTGAGGGGTGATGTAGCATCAGGTTGGCAACTTATTCTCAAATGGTTCAGGAAGAAAAGGACTTTGAATTCTGCTTACAACTTTTCTGTAAGTTTGAGATTGTTCCAAGACAGAAAATTTATACTAAATATAAAAAATAAAAATAATCCTTCAAGTTGACTAATATAATTCAGAAAATGAACAGAATATAACAAATCAATTTTAGCCAACTAACCTAATGACATTTTCAGAGCACAGTTTAAGTAGGACTGCTCAGGTTGTTCTAATGAAATGGGAGATAAAAATGCAAGAAACTGTGTGCCTTCTAAGTGATAAATAATCACAAAGTACCACAGAGCAAGGAGAGATGCCTACATTCCGTAGGAACACTGAGTACTCAGTACCGGGGGCTAAAGTGGACAGCTGAGTGTAGAGCATATTTCTACATTATTAGAGTAGAAAATAGCATGTGCGTCTGTCTGCTAAGACAGAGCATCACAAGTGGCTTCACTGTTAATTAATTGATTGATTGATTCATCCTGGCTCTGCCATTTACTAGCGGAAGATCTGGACGAGTCACTTAAACTCTCTGTGCCTCAGTTTCCTCATAGGTAAAATAAGTATAATAGTGCCTATCTCGTAGGCACTCACAGAATGAACCTTAAATGAATTAGTATGTGTACAATGCTTAGAACACTGCCTGGTACAAAACAAGCGTGACATAAAAGTATTAGCTGTTGTTGTTGTTATTGTTATTAACTCATTCATCAAAAGTACAGTTTGCATTCTTCAATATTAATAACACTGACTCCATGGTGCGTCTCCCTACGAGGAGTTGAGAGAAACTTTCCCTGCTGTGGAAATTGCTTATTCCATCCCCCAGCCTGTGTCCCTCTGGTCCCTCCTTAATGGCAGAGTGTCAGTACCCAACATGGCTTGACCCCAGCTTTTCATCCTGATCCTAGAATCCCACTGGCTGAGCTCGGAGCCGTCAGCCAGCATATCCAGGACATATCTTTTATTTTCTGGCAAATGGTTCATTGTTTTCCTTCATTCGACTCTGCCTTTAAGATGTTGGGCTCTTCTTTACCTCCTTTTATTTATTTATTTTTTAATTAATTAAGTTTTTAACATCTTTATTGGAGTATAATTGTTTTACAATGGTGTGTTAGTTTCTGCTTTATAACAAAGTGAATCAGCTATACATATACATATATCCCCATAGCTCCTCCCTCTTGCGTCTCCCTCCAACGCTCCCTATCCCACCCCTCTAGGTGGTCACAAAGCACTGAGCTGATCTCCCTGTGCTATGCAGCTACTTCCGACTAGCTATCTATTTTACATTTGCTAATATATATAAGTCCATGCCACTCTCTCACTTCGTCCCAGCTTACCCTTCCCACTCCCCATGTCCTCAAGTCCATTCTCTACATCTGCGTCTTTATTCCTGTCTGGCCCCTAGGTTCTTCATAACCTTACTTTTTTAGATTCCATATATATGTGTTAGCATATGGTATTTATTTTTCTCTTTCTGACTTACTTCACTCTGTATGACAGTCTCTAGGTCCATCCACCTCACAAAAAATAACTCAATTTCATTTCTTTTTATGGCTGAGTAATATTCCATTGTATATATGTGCCACATCTTCTTTATCCATTCATCTGTCAATGGACACTTAGGTTGCTTCCATGTCCTGGCTATTGTAAATAGAGCTGCAATGAACATTGTGGTACATGACACTTTTTGAATTATGGTTTTCGCAGGGTATATGCCCAGTAGTGGGATTGCTGGGTCATATGGTAGTTCTATTTTTAGTTTTTTAAGGAACCTCCAGACTGTTCTCAATAGTGGCTGTATCAATTTACATTCTCACCAACAGTGCAAGAGGGTTCCCTTTTCTCCACACCCTCTCCAGCATTTATTGTTTGCAGACTTTTTGATGATGGCCATTCTGACCTGTGTGAGGTGATACCTCATTGTAGTTTTGATTTGCATTTCACTAATGATTAGTGACGTTGAGCATCCTTTCATGTGTTTGTTGGCAGTCTGTATATCTTCTTTGGAGAAATGTCTGTTAAGGTCTTCTGCCCATTTTTGGATTGGGTTGTTTGTTTTTTTGATATTGAGCTGCATGAGCTGCTTGTACGTTTTGGAGATTAATCCCTTGTCATTTTTTCATTTACAAATATTTTCTCCCATTCTGAGGGTTGTCTTTTGGTCTTGTTTATGGTTTCCTTTGCTGTGCAAACGCTTTTAAGTTTCATTAGGTCCCATTTGTTTATTTCTGTTTTTATTTCCGTTTCCCTAGGAGGTGGGTCAAAAAGGAACTTGCTTTGATGTATGTCAAAAAGTGTTCTGCCTATGTTTTCCTGTAAGAGTTTTATAGTTTCTGGACTTACATTTAGGTCTCTAATCCATTTTGAGTTTATTTTTGTGTATGGTGTTAAGGAGTGTTCTAATTTCATTCTTTTACATGTAGCTGTCCAGTTTTCCCAGCACCACTTATTCAAGAGGCTGTCTTTTCTCCATTGTATATTCTTGCCTCCTTTATCAAAAATAAGGTGACCATATGTGCGTGGGTTTATCTCTGGCCTTTCTATCCTGTTCCATTGATCTATATTTCTGTTTTTGTGCCAGTACCATACTGTCTTGATTACTGTAGCTTTGTAGAATAGTCTGAAGTCAGGGAGCCTAATTTCTCCAACTCCATTTTTCTTTCTCAAGATTGCTTTGGCTATTCGGGGTCTTTTGTGTTTCCATACAAATTGTGAAATTTTTTGTTCTAGTTCTGTGAAAAATGCCATTGGTAGTTTGATAGGGATTGCATTGAATCTGTAGATTGCTTTGGGTAGTATAGTCATTTTCACAATGTTGATTCTTCCAATCCAAGAAAATGGTATATCTCTCCATCTGTTTGTATCATCTTTAATTTCTTTCATCAGTGTCTTATAGTTTTCTGCATACAGGTCTTTTGTCTCCTTAGGTAGGTTTTTCCCAGGTATTTTATTCTTTTTGTTTCAATGGTAAATGGGAGTGTTTCCTTAATTTTTCTCTCAGATTTTTCATCATTAGTGTATAGGAATGCAAGAGATTTCTGTGCATTAATTTTTTATCCTGCTACTTTACCAAATTCATTGATTAGCTCTAGTAGTTTTCTGGTAGAGTCTTTAGGATTCTCTATGTATACTATCATGTCAGCTGCAAACAGTGACAGCTTTACTTCTTCTTTTCTGATTTGGATTCCTTTTATTTCTTTTTCTTCTCTGATTGCTGTGGCTAAAACTTCCAAATCTATGTTGAATAATTGTGGTGAGAGTGGGCAACCTTGTCTTGTTCCTGATCTTAGTGGAAATGGTTTCAGTTTTTCACCATTGAGAATGATGTTGGCTGTGGGTTTGTCATATATGGTCTTTATTATGTTGAGGTAAGTTCCCTCTAGGCCTACTTTCTGGAGGGATTTTTTCATAAATTGGTGTTGAACTTTGTCAAGTTTTTTCTGCATCTATTGAGATGATCATATGGTTTTTCTCCTTCAATTTGTTAATATGGTGTATCACATCGATTGATTTGCGTATATTGAAGAATCCTTGCATACCTGGGATAAAACCAATTGATCATGGTGTATGATCCTTTTAACGTGCTGTTGGATTCTGTTTGCTAGTATTTTGTTGAGGATTTTTGCATCTATGTTCATCAGTGATATTGGCCTGTCGTTTTCTTTCTTTGTGACATCTTTGTCCGGTTTTGGTATCAGGGTGATGGTGGTCTCATAGAATGAGTTTGGGAGTGTTCCTCCCTCTGCTATATTTTGGAAGAGTTTGAGAAGGATACTTGTTAGCTCTTCTCTAAATGTTTAATAGAATTCACCTGTGAAGCCATCTGGTCCTGGGCATTTGTTTTTTGGAAGATTTTTAATCACAGTCTCAATTTCAGTACTTGTGATTGGTCTCTTTATATTTTCTATTTCTTCCTGATTCAGTCTTGAAAGGTTGTGCTTTTCAAAGAATTTGTCCATTTCTTCCAGGTTGTCCATTTTATTGGCATATAGTTGCTTGTAGTCATCTCTCATGATCCTTTGTATTTCTGCAGTGTCAGTTGTTACTTCTCCTTTTTCATTTCTGATTCTGTTGATTTGAGTCTTCTCCCTTTTTTTCCTGATGAGTCTGGCTAACGGTTTATCAATTTTGTTTATCTTCTCAAAGAACCAGCTTTTAGTTTTCTTGATCTTTACTATTGTTTCCTTCATTTCTTTTTCATTTATTTCTGATCTGATCTTTATGATTTCTTTCCTTCTGCTAACTTTGGGTTTTCTTGTTCTCCTTTCTCTAATTGCTTTAGGTGTAAGGTTAGGTTGTTTATTTGAGACGTTTCTTGCTTCTTGAGGTAGGATTGTATTACTATAAGCTTCCCTCTTAGGACTGCTTTTGCTTCCTCCCATAGGTTTTGGATCATCATGTTTTCATTGTCATTTGTTTCTAGGTATTTTTTAATTTCCTCTCTGATTTCTTCAGTGATCTCTTGGTTATTAAGTAGTGTACTGTTTAGCCTCCATGTGTTTGTATTTTTTACAGATTTTTTCCTGTAATTGATATCTAGTCTCATAGCGTTGTGGTTGGAAAAGACACCTGATACAATTTCAATTTTCTTAAATTTACTAAGGCTTGATTTGTGAACCAAGATATGATCTATCCTGGAGAATGTTCCATGAGCACTTGAGAAGAAAGTGTATTCTGTTGTTTTTGGATGCAGTGTCCTATAAATATCAATTGAGTCCATCTTGTTTAATGTATCATTTAAAGCTTGTGTTTCCTTATTTATTTTCATTTTGGATGATCTGTCTATTGGTGAAAGTGGGGTGTTAAAGTCCCCTACTATGATTGTATTACTGTCAATTTCCCCTTTTATGGCTGTTAGCGTTTGCCTTATGTATTGAGGTGGTCCTATGTTGGGTGCATAAATATTTACAATTGTTATAACTTCTTCTTGGATTGATCCCTTTATCATTATGTAGTGTCCTTCTTTGTCTCTTGTAATAGTCTTTATTTTAAAGTCTATTTTGTCTGATATGAGAATTGCTACTCCAGCTTTCTTTTGATTTCCATTTGCATAGAATATCTTTTTCCATCCCCTCACTTTCAGTCTGTATGTGTCCCGAGGTCTGAAGTGGGTCTCTTGTAGACAGCATATATACAGGTCTTGTTTTTGTATCCATTCAGCCAGTCTATGTCTTTTGGTTGGAGCATTTAATCCATTTACATTTAAGGTAATTATCGATATGTATGTTCCTATTACCTTTTTCATAATTGTTTTGGGGTTTGTTATTGTAGGTCTTTTCTTTCTCTTGTGTTTCCTGCCTAGAGAAGTTCCTTTAGCATTTGTTGTAAAGCTGGTTTGGTGGTGCTGAATTCTCTTAGCTTTTGCTTCTCTGAAAAGTTTTAAATTTCTCCGTTGAGTCTGAATGAGATCTTTGCTGGGTAATCTTCATTGTAGGTTTTTCTCTTTCATCACTTTAAATATTTCCTGCCACTCCCTTATGGCTTGCAGAGTTTCTGCTGAAAGATCAGCTGTTAACCTTATGGAGATTCCCTTGTATGTAATTTGTTGCTTTTCCCTTGCTGCTTTTAATATTTTTTCTTTGCATTTAACTTTTGATAGTTTGATTAATATGTGTCTTGGCGCGTTTCTCCTTGGATTTATCCTGTATAGGACTCCCTGCGCTTCCTGGACTTGATTAACTATTTCCTTTTCCATGTTTGGGAAGTTTTCAAGTATAATCTCTTCAAATATTTCCAGAGCCTTTCTTTCTCTCTTCTGAGACCCCTATATTTAGAATGTTGGTGAGTTTAATGTTGTCCTAGAGGTGTCTGAGACTGTCTTCCAGTCTTTTCATTCTTTTTCTTTATTCTGCTCTTCAGTAGTTATTTCCACTATTTTATCTTCCAGGTCACTTTTCTGTTCTTCTGCCTCAGTTATTCTGCTATTGATTCCTCCTAGAGAATTTTTAATATCATTTATTGTGTTGTTCATCATTGTTTGTTTGCTCTTTAATTCTTCTAGGTCCTTGTTAAACATTTCTTGTATTTTCTCCATTCTATTTCCAATATTTTAGGTCATCTTTACTATCATTACTGTGAATTCTTTTTCAGGTATGCTGCGTATTTCCTCTTCACTTCTTTGGTCTGGTGGGTTTTTACCTTGCTCCTTCATCTGCTGTGTGTTTCTCTGTCTCTCATTTTGCTTAACTTACTGTGTTTGGGGTCTCCTTTTTGCAGGCTGCAGTTTTGTAGTTCCCGTTGTTTTTGGTGTCTGCCCCCAGTGGGTGAGGTTGGTTCAGTGGGTTATGTAGGCTTCCTGGCAGAGGGGACTAGTGCCTGTGTTCTGGTGGATGAGGCTGGATCTTGTCTTTCTGGTGGGCAGGTCCATGTCTGGTGGTGTGTTTTGGTGTGTCTGTGACCTTATTATGATTTTAGGTAACCCCTCTTCTAATGGGTAAGGTTGTGTTCCTGTCTTGCTAGTTGTTTGGCATAGGGTGTTTAGCACTGGAACTTGCTGGTCGTTGAGTGGAGCTGGGTCTTAGCGTTGAGATGGAGATCTCTGGGAGAGCTTTTGCCATTTGATATTACATGGAGTTGGGAGGTCTCTGGTGGACCAATGTCCTGAACCTGGCTCTCCCACCTCAGAGGCTCAGGCCTGACACCCAGCCAGAGCACCAAGACCCTGTCAGCCACATGGCTCCGAAAGCAGAAAAAATGAAAGAAAGAAAGAAAAAATAAAATAAAATAAAGTTATTAAAATAGAGAATAAAAAATAATTATTAAAAATTAAAAAGAAAAAAAAAGAAAGAAAGAAAGAAAAGAGCAACCAAACCAAAAAACAAATCCACCAATGATGACAAGTGCTAAAAACTATACTAAAAAAAAAAAAAGGACAGATAATACCCTAGGACAGATGGTAAAAGCAAAGCTATACAGACAAAATCACACAAAGAAGCATACACATACACACTCACAAAAAGAGAAAAAGGAAAAAAATATATATACATCGTTGCTCCCAAAGTCCACTGCCTCAATTTTGGGATGATTTGTTGTCTATTCAGGTATTCCAGTGATGCAGGGTACATCAAGTTGATTGTGGAGCTTTAATCCACTGCTCCTGAGGCTGCTGGGAGAGATTTCCCTTTCTCTTCTTTGTTCTCACAGCTCCTGGGGTTCAGCTTTGGATTTGGCCTTGCCTCTGTGTGTAGGTCACCCTCTGGCATCTGTTCTTCACTCAGACAGGATGGGGTTAAAGGAGCAGCTGATTCGGGGGCTCTGGCTCACTCAGGCCGGGGGAGGGAGGGGTACAGAGGCGGGGCGAGCCTGCAGCAGCAGAAGCCAGCGTGACGTTGCACCAGCCTGAGGTGCGCCATGTGTTCTTCCGCGGAAGTTGTCCCTGGATCACAGGACCCTGGCAGTGGTGGGCTGCACAGGCTCTCGGAGGGGGCTGTGTGGATAGTGACCTGTGCTCGCACACAGGCTTCTTGGTGGCGGCAGCAGCAGCCTTAGCGTCTCATGCCCATCTCTGGGGTCCGCGCTGATAGCCGCGGCTCGCGCCCGTCTCTGGAGCTCCTTTAAGCAGCGCTCTTAATCCCCTCTCCTCGCACACCAGGAAACAAAGAGGGAAGAAAAAGTCTCTTGCCTCTTCAGCAGCTCCAGACTTTTTCCCGGACTCCCTCCCGGCTAGCCGTGGCGCACTAACCCCTTCAGACTGTGTTCACGCTGCCAACCCCAGTCCTCTCCCTGGGATCCGACCGAAGCCCGAGCCTCAGCTCCCAGCCCCGCCTGCCCCGGCGGCTGAGCAGACAAGCCTCTCGGGCTGGTGAGTGCTGCTCGGCCCCGATCCTCTGTGCGGGAATCTCTCCGCTTTGCCCTCCGCACCCCTGTGGCTGTGCTCTCCTCCGTGGCTCCGAAGCTTCCCCACCGCCACCCCCCATCTCTGACAGTGAAGGGCCTTCCTAGTGTGTGGAAACTTTTCCTCCTTCACAGCTCCCTCCCAGAGGTGCAGGTACCATTCCTATACTTTGTCTCTGTTTTTTCTTTTTTCTTTTTTCCCTACCCAGGTACGTGGGGAGTTTCTTGCCTTTTGGGAGGTCTGAGGTCTTCTGCCAGCGTTCAGTAGGTGTTCTGTAGGAGTTGTTCCACATGTAGATGTATTTCTGGTGTATTTGTGGGGAGGAAGGTGATCTCCCCGTCTTACTCTTCCGCCATCTTGAAGGTCTCTTTACCTCCTTTTAGAGCTAATCAAACTGGGACTACTGCCCAAACTCCTTCTCCTCTGTCCCACAAAACTTGTTGGCTCACCATATTCCATTTTGAAGTCAACACAGTGTCTTCAATGCATTTGAAACTTAAATATTTTTGCATTTTTATTTGATGTTTTATATTTCCAATACCCATTCAAAAACTTAGGCCTCAAAAAGTCTAAGATTATGAACACATGGAACACTGAGAGAGGAGGGCTTATGTCATTTTCTTAGGATCGTGTACAAAATTCTGAGCTTTAATTATTGTTACCAATCAATAGTTAGGTTTCAGTTCTTGTTTGTTTGCTTCTGTTTATGGGACTCATTTAGGCAATTCTTTTAAGGTCTGTGAGTCACTTATTTATGCATCTATTGCTGTGTCACCGTGAAGAGCAGATGGCAGTAAGTACATTTTGACTTGATTTAAGGACTTGAATTTCCCTTGCATTTATGGATTGCCAAATTTAATGCTGCCTTCTCTTTTGAAGTTGCTTGCTTGTAAACATCTGAGAATCTACAGTAAAAATCTGTGTGTCCTTTATCTCATCTAGCACTTATGGCTAAATGTACACATCTGTGGACAGAATATGAACTTCAGAGTCAGTCACAGCTGTGTTTACCACCTGGTTCTTCAAGAAAGTAGTTCATAATAGCTGCATGAATTTGAGCAAATGTCTTCATCAAAGAACAGTGATATTGACTGTGACTCCCCAAAAAACCACCAGAAAAAACAAACAACTATTGATCAAACAAATCTAAGTGTATTGGGTTTACTGTGGTAAGGGTGAACATCACCTTGACAGACTTAGGAATATCTCAGAAGAGAGAGGTCCAGGGAGGATATTTATAGGATTTAGAGTTAGGCAGCAAATTTTTTAAGGTGGAGAACTAGTTGAGATTGGGCAGAAATGATGACATAATAGCTTTGAATTGGTGGGCCCAGTGGGACAAGCATGTTGTTAATCTTGGAATGAACCTATTTTAGTTGGCTCATACTCTTATTTTCCTGGAGCGAGTAGTTAGGTCGTTTTTGCTTCTTTTCAGCACTGACTAACATGGGGATAGGAAGGTATGTCCATTTCCAGGACTGTTTAACCTAGGTTTAGGAAGTGTGTTAGTTTCTGTTCTCAGTGATCAAATTAGGTCATAAGATTGTTGTGTTAAATAGAATACAGTATGTAAATGAGACTGGCACTAAGTGCTCATTAAAATGTTAGTTTTTCTCTCTCCCACACCAACTGCTCCCCAACCCTTCCACCTTTGCTTATATGGGGATCTCATCTTCATATTAATAACATCTAAATCAGTGATATACCATAGTATTAGTACTCAAAAAAGTTTGTTGAATGAGTAAATGAAAATCAAAAGGTAAAATTTAAAAAAATCAAAAGCAAAGTACTTTGTAGAATTTTAATACTAGTTGAAGTCCATGAAACTTGATTTTTTCCAAACATAATTAATTTATTACCTTACCAAATGCAGTTTTCTCATTAACTTATTAAAGTTCTAGAAACTTGAAAACCTAAGGGAAAGCACTTAGATTTTGATCCCAAATATTTAGGTAAATTATTTATCTTTGTTAACTCTTGTGGGGAAAAAAATATCCAAATTAGTGGAGTCGTTATTTAAGATATTCTAAAGATTCTATAGCATCAGAATAAAGTGGGAGGTCTGAAGATCAGGTTCCTTCTTTAGCATTTTTTCATCTTTGAACTGATAGCCTTAGTTTTTAAATCACTCTTATTAGAAAACAGTTTCAGTAAATGCTCATTCTGTTTGCGTCTACTTTTATCGATAGAGGCTCATATCTCATAATGCTCTATTTTCCCACAGCACTCACCTGTTTTCTCCTCTACCCCCAGGCCCTCCCACACACAAAAGGAGGATCCTAGCCTCAGATGGAAATGACGTTAGTCAGCAGTTCCCTGATAATTAGAGGCTCTCAGATCTTTTAAAGGCACACATATCAGAATCCCATTCTCTCCTCACCAACCCCTAGGAGATTCTGATGCAGTTAAGTCTGAACCAAGCATTTAGGAATCTGTTCTTTTTAAAAGCTCCTCAGGAGATCCTGGTGATCAACCAGGTTTGGGAACCACTCTCTGAAGATTAAGGTCTTAAGGGCACTCACAACCCAGGACGCCCTTGGTTTCAGAGGAGACCGGCATCCTCTGAGAGTCATTTACACACATCAGGTGCAAGTGCTTGGATGTTTTTCTTTTCTACCAGCATCCCAGTTTCAGTGGAAGCAAGCAGGGTACATCTGGTTACAGGCATGCTTCATTAGTTGCAAGGATAATACAATGTGACTTTTTCTTTTTTGCAGGGACAGCAGGAGGGTAAGATGAACAGGTAAAGGAAAATGAATACAGTAAAGTTCTGTTCTTCTTTTAAGAATTGTAACCCCCTTTATTCATTCATGTGCACTATATATAAGGATTTGAGGTGTCACTTGACAACTGATTATGAAAACCTCATCAAGAAATGTCTGAGTTTCTATAGAATTTAAAGCCCCAGACTGATCTATTTTAGTTTCAAAGCAGGTGCTAATTCTTATGGCTACTGCAGGCCTCTCTCACTCTCTCCTGTGGCATTGGACTAATAATAGTTACCATTTATTGGCAGCTGCTATGTTCTGAGAACAAGTTAAGCAGTTTCTCTACTCTGTCTCATTTAAGCTTCACGACAACACTGAGATCAGTTACCCTTATATTACATAAGAAGAAACTGAGGCTTGGAGAGATTAAATAACTTACCCAAGGTTAGACATCACATAAATTGCATAACTAGAATTGAGACCCAGGGTTTTTTTAGCTCTAAGACCTGTATGCTGAAGGATTCACCGATTAGTAGTTAGGACTGTGGGCTTCGAGCCCACCTGCCTGGGCTCAGCCCCAGCTTTATAACCTTGGGCAATTTGTTGAACCCCTCTGTGCCTCAGTTCCCTATCTGAAAATGGGTTGTTTTTTTTTTTTTTTTTAATGAAAGCTTTTTTCTTTCTTTCTTTATTTTTATTTTTGGCTGTGTTGGGTCTTCGTTTCTGTGCTAGGGCTTTCTCCAGTTGTGGCAAGCGGGGGCCACTCTTCATCGCGGTGCGCGGGCCTCTCACTATCGCGGCCTCTCTTGTTGCGGAGCACAGGCTCCAGACGCGCAGGCTCAGTAGTTGTGGCTCACGGGCCCAGTTGCTCCGCGGCACGTGGGATCCTCCCAGACCAGGGCCCGAACCCGTGTCCCCTGCACCGGCAGGCAGACTCCCAACCACTGCGCCACCAGGGAAGCCCTGAAAATGGGGTTCTTAACTCAGTTAATACATGGGCAAAATATTTGGACAGATAGCAAATAAGTGTGTAAAAAGATGCTCAAGGTCATATGTCATTAGGGAATTGCAAATCAAAACAACAATGAGCTACTACTACACACCTGTTAGAATGGCCAAAATCTGGGACACTGACCATACCAAACGCTGGGGAGGAGGCAAAGAAACAGGGACTCTCATCATTGCTGGGGAAGTGCCAACTGGTGCGGCCACTTTGGAAGACAGTTTGGCAATGTCTTACCTAGCTACACATACTCTTACCATCTGATCTAGCAGTCATACTTTTTGACATTTACTCAAATGAGTTGAAAACTTATACCTACACATAAACTTGCACATGAATGTTTATAGCTGCTTTATTCATAATTGACAAAACTTGGAAGCAACCAAGATGCCCTTCAGTAGCTAAATGGACAAACAAACTGGGACATCCATACAATGGAATATTATTCAGCATCAAGCCATGAAAGACATGGAAGAACCTTAAATGCATACTGTTGGATGAAAGAAAGAAGCCACTGTGAAAAGGCTACACATTGTATGGTATTGACCATATGACATTCTGAAAAAGACAAACTATGAAGAAGGCAGAAATTGCAGTGATTGCCAGAGGGTCAGGGTTAGGAAGAGAGGGATGAATAGGTGGAGTACAGGGGAATTTTAAGGCAGTGAAACTCTTCTGTATGATACTGAAATGACGGATACATGTCATTACACATCTGTTAAAACCCACAGATTTTAACAACACAAAGAGTCAACCCTAATGTAAACTACGGACTTTAGTTAATAATAATGTATCAATATTGGCTCATCAATGTAATAAAAGTACTACACTAATGCAAGATGTTAGTAATAGAGAAGACTGTGTTTATGGTGGGGTGGAAGGGGGAGGAGGAAAAGGAGGGTATAAGGGAACTCTGTACTTTCTACACAATTTTCCTGTGACCCTCAAACTGCTCTAAAAAAGAAAGTCTACTTAAAAAAAAAAGAGGGTTATTGGGAGGGTTTGATGAGTTATTATAAATAAAGCAGAACAAGTGCCTAGCACATAGCAAGTACTGAATAAAAGTTTATAAATAATAATAATAATATTGTTATTATTACTATTATCTCCACTGCTTTCTTGGAAATGACCCAAGCATTTTTCTGGAAGAAACCTGAACTTTTGGTGGGAAACTTAGTGTGACCTTGGGCAGATAACATAAACTCTGTGAACCTCTGTTTCCTTCTCTATAAAATGTGGATTTCTTAGGTTGTTGTGAAGATTTAATGAATTGATGCACATAAAAGGTTTACAACAGTGCCTGGCATGTAAGTGTACACTAAACATAGCTACTTTTTTTGGTCTTCTATACTATCTTCCAACCCTTAGTACTCTGTGGAACTCTGCTCAAGCATACTACTTAATTGTTTCTTTTTCCTTTGCTTGCTCCTATTTCAGCCCAAGAGCCCTTAAGCACCTTTTAACTCATTATCTCTGGCCTTGGTATAGGGCATAGCACACCGAGATGCTCAGTATCTGCTGAACAAACAAATGTTCAGAGCTACAGAACTGAAACCTGGACAGTTCACCTGCAAGGAGCCGTTTAGCATTCAATGTTGTGAGAGCACCTAAGTTATAGGTCTTATTTGCAGTATGAATGAGAAATAGTACACTTGCTTTCCTGGGGGGGTCCCCCTCTTTTACTCTCTACTGTGGTTTGGGCTCTTCTTGACTTATTCTAACATTTGGGCACTTTTCCTATAATACCTATCTCCCACCTCTCTGTAGTCAGGTTTACTACTTGGACAATATTGCCATGATTTTCAGCTGTTTGATCATAGGTTCATGGTCCTATGGTTGACTTTGAATTTGAAAAGTATCCTTTCTGGTATGTTAACCTCTTTTCATCAGAGAGTTTATCAACAGCTAAACTTCACAGTCTGATACAGATGCTAGGTTTCAAATAAACTTTAATGTTTAAGGGGGCAGAATTACAAATATTCCACCATAGTTAATTACTTTTTCTAGAATGGTGTATGTATATGTGTGTGTGTGCATGTACACGTGTATGTATATGAAAGATTTGTATTGTTTTCTGTTTCTTTATGAATTTTACAGATATTTAATTAAAATATATAGACACTGAATGTTCTCAAAACAGAACCACTTCTTTATGAGTGCATAAAAGATTGAAGTGTTTACGTATAGCTCTTCTAGAGAAAGGTAGAACTAACAAAGACATAGTTTTAACAACAGCTAGACAATCTATTGCCTTACACTTTTAGATGTGTTAATTATGATTAAATTAATGCATGAAAATTGGGATCAAGTTATTCCAAACTAAAAATATCTAGGGAAAGTGTATATACAAGATGTGATATCATTAGTGGTTATTCTAATAATAGGTCGGAACACATATATACCTTTTATAAGTGAACTCTAAATTATAGTTGTTCACTGGTCCTCTTAAATCTTAATCTTTTGAGGTGGCCTGGAGAACGCATTTGGTTTATCAATGTTGATGATGTAGAAAACCCTCAAAGCAGAGAACCCCTTCTTTCTCTGGAAAGTTTATCAATATGTCAGTGAATGCTCAACCCTGTTACTGAGCCAATCAACTGTGCTTACTGATTATTCCAGCTTCACTGGGAACCCTTAGTCTGAGAAGACAAAGTTAGTAAAGTGCTTTTGGTTCCTTAGAAAAGAGGCATTTCACAAAAATGGAAGGGATATATCTTTAATAATTTAAATTCTTTTTGGAATGCTAGAAGTCTACTCTATCCTGAGGACCTTGCACATAATAGGCTCTGTATCATTGTGATAAGGGAGGGAGGACTCTGCAAGACCAGGTATGATGCCATTCTCTAAGTTAAGAAAACTAAGCTCCCAGGTAGTCAAGTGACTTTTCAATGCCTACATGAAACTTGTCTTTCTGCCTGATTTACCTGCTCCCACTCCCCTTCCTGCAAAGTTGTAAACTTCCCATAACTTCCTTAATTTTTCATTACCATCAGATTACTGTCAACTGGTCTCACTGCCTCCAGGCCTAGCCCATATTAGCAATATAGTTTCTACACTGCAGCCGAAATGATCTTTGGAAAATGCGAATCTAAGCCTATGACTCCTCTCTTTAAAATCCTTCAGTTGTTCTTTGAGAGAGCAAACCTCTAACAGGGCTAACAAGGTCTGACACAAGCACCCCATCAGCCTCCCTAAACACATCTCTACCCACGTGTCCTCTCATCCTCTTAGTTAAGCTGCACCACCTCTTGACCTTCTATTTCCTCAGCCTGTAATGCTTCCCCTACCAACTGATCCTTAGAATGGGTAATTCCTGCAGGTCTCAATTTATTTTCTTATTTTTACTTGTAAAATATTTTAATGTCTTTTCATTTACCACGTAATAAAATCATTATTATTCCTGAAGAACTCCTAATCCTGGTTAATGTTCTCATTTGAAATGTTAACTGATTCACACTCTGGCATGCTGTAAATCTATCATTTCCTTGTAAAGAGCACTTGATTTGAATGTTCAAGTTACTATCAACTACACTATCGTAAGCTACAATATTTGACCTATGCCATAAAAATCTTTGTTGTGTTAATACTACTGATTTTAAATTTCATTATAATTGGTTATATTTCAGTGTACATTTGTATTGTTACATGATTTTTTCAATTTCAATTGTTTTGGAAAAGTTTCCTCTGAACCGCCATAGTTCTGTAGTGTGTGAATGAACCCAGCATGAAATGTTGCTGGATGACAGACCCTAAGATAGAGTTTGAAACAGATATTATTTTACTCTCCATATACCTAGAACATGAGTCCACATATTATCACATGAATTAGCAATGTACATCATGCATAAATTAAAAAACATTTATTTTTCCATTATTCAGGTTCTCTAAAAAGCAAGCTATAATACAATTCTAAACTCAAGTTTTAATACATATTTTAGACATGATAATTCAGATTTAATAGTGACAATAACAAAAGAGCTTCATGTTCCTGTACTATGCTGAAAGGATCATTCAATAGCATTTAGTAATTACTCATATCTTTCCTTATTTTTCTTTTCCTTAATCAAATTAAAAAGCTAGAGAAGTAAGTTTGGGAAATAGCAAGAAAGTTTGCCTTCCTGGAGGAGAAAATTATCATTAGTCCCCAAAAAGCAGGAGTATAAGTAGTTCCTGAGATAAACTGTAAAGTCCTGAGACCATTTTTCTCTAGGAGATTCAGCCCACTGAGCTCAGACGAGAGCCACTCACATGTCACCTCAGCACCTTAGGGTGTGTGAAATGAACCGGCCTCCCACGTAGCTGCTCCCAAGCTCCTGTTGGATCCAATGTGCAGTGTTGTTTCATTGTTACATCACATACAGTTTACACATTAATTTTCGGAGTAACAGCCAAAGGTTTACTTTGTTTTGGTTTTGTTTCAACTAGTTTTTCACTGTCATGAGTGCTCTATACGAAATGATTTTCACAGGAGAAATTTCTATTTTGTATCAATTCACTTACTATTTGGAATGTTCTCAAAAGTGACATAAGGTAGCCACTGTGGCACATGAATGCGGGTCACTGATCAACCTTTGTACTTCTCATCTTCTCCAACTTGGCATCTGGCAGTGAGGGAGACTCAGCACTTATCAGCCCTAAATCCTATAGGGCTGGCATTTAAGCAGCTTCTAGGACTGAGTTGGGTGCATGGGTATGGGAGTGGGTAGAGCAGAGCTAGGGGCTAGGAGGCAAACTGACATTTCTTCCTGATGCAAGGGAAGGTGATGGACTCATTTTGGGAGAGACCTAAAGAGAATGAACCAGGGCTCACTGGCTGGCTGGACATTGGTTCATCCCTTTGCTGAAGGTCATTGTTACCACCAGCCCAGTTCCCTTCTTCCTCCAGTCAGGTTCACTGTGGCTCCATTATTTTCTGTCAGGTTTTTACTCCACTTCTGTTTTTTTTCTTCAGGTCTCAGTTAGACCTCACTTTCTCTCCCCGTGCCCTACATATCTGTTCTTACTCTTCTTACCCATTTTCCTAATTTTACATCATCAAAGATCTGGGAACTTTGATGGTAAAGCACATCCACTCTTTTGATCTTTCTGGGGATGCAGGGAAGTGGAGAGGCTGGAAGGCACAGGGAAGGAACAGTCCTGAATTGGTAAGTTTTGCCTCCATCACATAAATGACTAGGATCTCTGTTCCCATTAAAAACAAAGCTGTTTGCTTCTCTTTCGCAAGATCTTGTGTAGTTTCATGGTTCCTGCATTGGGTAAAAAACTGGATTATATGGCATGCAAGAATCTCTGGGTCTAAGAATCTAGCTTTTCTCCTGGGTGAGCTATCTTTCTGTACTTGGGTTCAGTTATCATGCTCTTCCCATGTTTCAAAATGTTTGATCCAAGATAGCTATAAGAATTAATGAGAAATATCAATGTAATTGAAGAGGTAACTGAATTATTGACCTCTGTTAATTTCTTATCATTCTTAAGGCAATACCATCAGACATGTACTGGTAAATGTGTAATAACCAGCCCTCTAAGGGAGAGGGGAAAGCCCATATTTGTCATATTTGCTTCTTTCTGTGGTGGACATATTCCCACCATGGCCTATTTCAAGGTCCCAACCTGCAGTAGCATACCACTATGTAGCATTTCCCCTGGACAGATAAAATAGGTGTGAATAACTTCAAGGAGGCAGATAATAGTAAAGTAGCAAAATAGAATAGTAATAAAGTAATGAAATAATTAGGAACTGATGAGTTTTGAGTATTTGTTATCTTTATTTTTAATATAATTTATTTAATTATAATTTAATTGTATTCTAATTTAATTTAATGTTGAATAATGGCTGTATTTAACAACTGGCTTGCAAAATTTTTGAAAATCTGTCAATCAGTTCTCATAAACTGATGTGAGCCAGTTCAAGCACATCACTGAATACAATTTTCTCCCCTTAGCATGAAAGTTCTGTTCACATTGAGATTCAACAAACATGAAATTTCCCCCCTCAATTCCCTTTAGGAAGTTAAGTTGTATGTAAAGTTAGAGTTGTCAGTTAGGCACTAAGACTTTTGCAAGTAAGAAAGGTTAAGAGATGTTACAATGATCTTTTCTCACTCTCAGGCTATTTTTTTGTTTGTTTCAGTATGCTTTTTCCACATGAAAGGAACACACACCAACTTAACAACATATGGAAGCTTATATCTAATCGTTTACCATAAATGGTCACTTCAAAGGTAAATATATAAGATTTTAAATGATTTAAATCTTCTTAAAAGATAATTGACTCTTTAGACAAAAATAATAAGAATGCATTGTGGTGTTTATAACATGTATAGTAAAATATATGACAGTAGGAAGAATTCATCCAGAAAATTGCAGAGGAGGGAATATTCCCCAACTCATTTTATGAGGCCAGCATTACTCTGATACCAGAATCAGACAAACACATTACAAGAAAAGTACAGACCATTATCCCTTGTATACAGCAAAATTTCTAAAATCTCTCATGGGGCTCTTAATCCTATTCTACTGTCATATCTCTTGTCTACAGTAATGTTAGGGTTTCCTAGCTGGGTTTTCTGCCTCTCCTCTCCTCTTTCTTATTCATTTTATATACTTTCACTAGATCAATTTTCCTTGCATATGCTTTGATCATGCCATTGCTCTACGGAAACATCTCCAATAGCTCCTTACTGCATACTAAATAAATATAAAGTAGAGTTATTGCAGGAGGTGTTGAGGAAAATCTCTCTCCTATTAGACCATTAGGCAGAGTGTTCAAGGGTGATAGATCATTGCTATGCACTTCTCTGACATAGAATAGGTCATGAAGTGACCGCTGGCCCTAACTATCCAAATTGTACACTCTGACATCAAGCTCACCTGTAATAACATGAAAATGATGATAGCTAACATTTGTTTATCAAGCACTATGTGCCAGTCATCGTGTAAGTACTTTACATGCATTATTTCATCTGTATAATGGGAATAATAATAAGGCCTGCCTCATAGAGTTTTATGGGGATCTAAAAGAGCATACAAGGTGCTTTACACAGTGTGGCAAATATTAAGTGCTAAGCTATTGTTGTTGTTGTTGTTTAATCTTTATACTCTTAAGAAAGTTACCATTATTAACCCTTACTTATAGATGAGAAAATAGGCACAGAGAGCTTACATAACTTGGCCAAGATCACATAGACAGTAAGAGGTAGAGTCATGTCTCAAACTGGTTCTGTTTGACTCTAAAACTTGTATTTTCAACCATAATGCTGACCTGACTCCAATAGGAGATTATTTCTACTCTTTGCTCTTCAGTATTGAGCTAGCTCTAAATCAGCTGGATCTGTCAGAGTGTCTTAGTATGAGTTGATCCTCAAAAAATGTGGTTGATAAGAAAGACAGTCTTTCCATGAACCATTTCTGGAAAATGTCGATACTCCCTGGGAAACAATTCACACATCATTTCCCACTTCCCCCTGCCCTAATGCTAATATGGTTTCTTAAATGCTGACAATATGTGAGAAGCTAAATTTAGACTTTCTCTCTCTGTTAGGAACTAGAAATATGAAACAATGAATTGATGATTTGAGCAGCTATCTTATCTTTTCCAATTACTTTGACAATCAGAGCATTGCTCTCTGTCCTGGGTTTTATGAGTTTATTTTTAATGGCCCCATTCACAAACTAAGATGCTCTGTAATTTGCAACTCTTCTGTGTGCCTTCCCAACCCCAACTGAGCATTTGATTGTCTATTTTCATGTAATTTTCTAACCTCTAGGCATGACTACCTCTCTATGTCAGCAACCTCAGTGTCTCTCTATCATCTCCAAGATCAAATAGAAACTCTTTATCCTTGGTTTATGTAACCCACATGTCAATTGTAGATCTGTTACCCACTGATGCCTAAATAAGGTTATGTCAAACCGCAGGAAATCCAAGTTCCTCTTCAAGAGTCTCTGAGCCTTTTGCATGAACACTCCTACTTCTGGGCTTGAGTTTTAGTGGGCAGTGCCTCTGCAGCAACTCAGATATTTAATTCTGCTTCTTTTCAAGTTCTACAAACAGTTAAGGAATCCCATAGAACTTGGCTATAAAATTAGCTGACACAAAGCTAATCTTGGAATGATTTACACTGCATTAATGCAAATGACTTCAAATTGAATATTAAGCATGCTTCTTTTTGAAATGTCTTTTAGTTACTCAAACACAAAGAATTTTTACTGGCTCTTCACCCTTCCTGGTCTCCAACTGAACACCATATTCCTGATTCTCCTCTTCCCCTCCATTTTCAGGAGCTAAAACACATTTCTTTCTTTGCTTTAGGAAGATCACGCTAGCTACCTCCTAAAATGTTTACCTTGGTCTCTGCTGATATCCATGTGGTCTATCACCAAGCAGCAGTCCAAGTACTGGCTCAAAAAATTATAGTAACCTTCTTAAGAAGAATTCTGGTACCAGCTCTTAAGATAATACATTTTTCACTTTCACTATATCACAAAGCCCTTTTGACCTCATTTTGCTTACCCTTCCAAGCCTCATCTCCCCACTACTCCATGTACCTTTTCTGCTATCAACACACTACATTCTTCCCCCTTCCCATATTTTAAAAACATGTTGCTACTTCTTCTGGAAGTATATATGTTTATATTTATTTAAAATATATATTTTAAAGGAAAATCATGCCTTTTATACAAATATAAAATAAAAACACATCAAAGATTTTATTTAACTCAATTAATGAGGGAGCTAGTAAGATGCTACAACTGGTTCAAAGGAGAATCCAAAGAGTAGCAATGTACATAGGCCATCAGAAATATTTAAATGAATTTTCTTCAAAAGTGCAAAACTGGCTTATTCCACATTGGGGGAGGAGAATCGACTGAACTTCCATCAGAAACTATTCATTTGTACATCTCTGGACAAGAATCATTTGCATTGCTATAAGTTGTCTACAAATTACAGAGTTGTAAATAGCTCAAAGATCATGAAATACACAAAGACCCCCTAAACCAGACACCTTGGAAAGATATGCTAGACACTGCCTGGTTTTCACTGAAGGCATCCCACAATCTTTTTGGTCCATTTCTAAGGCTTTAACATTTTTTTTTATACTCTCTTTCTACCATGTTCTGCTCCTCTTTTTCCCCATTTGGTTTACCCATACTGGTTCCCAGTGGTTAACTCTTTTCTTTCTAGACACTCCCAACCCATCTGTTTAATAACCTATCAGCAATTTGTTCAGAATCAATATCAAGCTAACCAGTGGTTTGCAAAATAATTAATTTCTTTCTCCTTTTGAACAAAATCAGGAAAATATTTTCTTGTGCTTAGGCTTCTGGTGCCTCTAATATTTCATTCAGCTGGGCTTGGAGACTTGAACTAACTCTAACTAGCTCTACAGTTTCTCAGTATATGTTCCCATATCTTATACTTCAATTTCTTCTTTATGACTTTGGAAAGTTGAGTACAGTTTAAATAGCATTCTCTTTAACAAAGAAGGTAACAGCAAAAGGGACCTTTAGTAATCCCATTTTCTCTGTCATTTGTTATATTTATATGCATGCATATTCTCCAAATGGTGTTCCTCTGCCTTGTGTATTCATTTACTTGCTCTAAGAATAAGATTTTGGCAGCCTACAGCATTTTCCACAATTCTCAGAATATTGAAGGAGTCAGTCTCTGGCATTTGGTTCACAGGTTGATACAACTCTCTGTCATTTATCTTTTGTCATTTCTGTATTTATGTCCTTCTAAATTTGAACTACTTGGAGAGCCATAGATGCTCTGGTTTCTTTATGCTCTTTCTTCCTTATTGGGGTGATTTATAATAGTACTTTTAGAACTGTGTTGTAATAGTCAATAGTTGCTTTAAAGAGGTAAATTGAATTAAGCCTCCTGATAATTCATTCTATGTAGTTCTGAAACTGAGCAGGGCCCTGTGGGGAGCCTGGACATGAAAGCCTTTCTGTGTCCCCTGTTTCTTGTTTGTAGGGAACAGACGCCAGCCTGCATGACCTTCCCTGAGTTCCAAAGGGCAGATTCAAACAGCTGCTAATCAGGGAAGGGAGAGGATGCAGAGACAAGGGAGGAGACCACCTGAAGTCAGATTAAAGGAGTGCAAACCCTGCACACACCCTGATCCTTATTAGCAACTCCACCCTTGAACCACTGTTATAAAACTCCTCACCAAATCCTCCCTGGTTGGGACACCCAGATTTTGAGGCCCCAGCCCACTGTGTCCCCCTTTGTGTTCCCCCCTGGCAAAACAATAAAGCTGTTCTTTTCTACTTCACCCAAAACTCTGTCTCCGAGATTTGATTCAGCACCTGTGCATAGAGGCTGAGTTTTTGGCATCAGTTCTTACTAAAAGATACTTTACTAAGTGACTTACTAAGTAGCCACAGAGTGGGCCTGTTAATGCTGAGACAGTATTTTCAGAGAAGGAGGGCCACAGTGAGTAATCAAAGTGGCATTTGAAGAGCAGAGGTAAGTAGACCCCATGCTGGTGAGAGTGAAATCTTGTGAGAGCAAGAACTTGTATTATGTAAACAAACCAAAGCTATCTAAAGAGAATCACAATCATTCCGCAGTGACTTAAAAGCACAAACAGAAATTACTACTCAGTTGGATTTTCATTTCTGAATTGTGCCCTGTGTTAGGCACAGAGAGGGAGGTCTTATGCTGCTCTCCAGGATGCTCTGGGTGCTGTTAGACAATCATTTTTGTGATTCAGGCTATAAAAACTGCTGCTCACAAGGCTGAGGGGATTGAGGATCACTGGCCTGGGGTGGGGGAGGAAGGCACTACCTGAGGCAGACACCAGAGTGGGTGGAAATCCAGGCTGAGGTGGGTAGCTCTCACCTTAAGCATGTTGTCATCAGTAGGCACCCTCAAGGCTTCTGCCCACTGCTTCTCTTAGGCGACCTCTGCTACAACTTCCGGAAAGATGCGGGGGGAGACTTTAGCTTCAAAGATAAACTCCTAGAATTCATGGTTTTCCTTCTTTCTCTTCTCATGCAGTGTCCCTCTTCCATTCCCTGAATTATAGGCAGTTTAGTTGCATAAACTATTTTTAGAAAACTAAAAGGGAAAGGCAGGGCATAAAGTGTATGACCAAAAACAAATCAACAAACAAGTGGACAATGGTGTGCCAGACATTGCTCTCAGTGTTTTACATTTATTAATGTGTTTAATCCTCATCACAACCAAGTGAAGCAGATAATACGTATGTCCATTTTGTAGATGTGCAGGGTATATAAAATTACATGTATTATCCTATATTACTCAGCTATTTAGCCTTGCAATGTAGTGATCCATTTAAAAAGGGACTCTTCTTGTTTTACACGATTTACAGTCATGTGTAATCCCAAACCTTGGTGGGTTTAGGGGGAGTTAGTGGGGGCGTCCTTGTTTCTGAGTAACTGAGTTAATTTCTGCCCTCTAGTCCAAAGCATCCCTCCCACCCCCCTTTCCTATTTTTAATTCCTGAAGGAATAAATTCCACATGTGAAGACTGGTCACATTTTTCTGCAGTTGGCCACACCCAGAAATGTTGATTTAGCATTTCATACCACTATTGAAATCACACTGAATCTTCCAGCTCCCTATAGATCATGTCAAACTTCTTGACCTGTTTCTTTATTTGTTGATCTATCCATGATCTTCACCAGCAATAGAGCCATAATAGCAGATCCTCAGATGGCTTTGTGCATATTATATTTGATGAAGATATTTCACTGATATAAGTTGATATTAGGACTCTTTTTGTTAAAAACATTTTTTGCATTATTTGAAACTGCATACAGTAGGGTAATGAGTTCTAACTCTTTTTTTTTAAGGATAGCTAAGAAAGTTTACTATACCCCCAAAGACTGTCAGAAGCTACCATTGTTCCCTTAAGAATAATAATAGCTAACACTTCCACAGTGCTTGTACTGTGCCAGGCACTGTTCTAATTGCTCTCTATATATTATCAAATTTAATCCTCACAACAACCTACACAAGCAAAATGAGTTTGACTTGCTTTCCTGTCATTTTCTTCTAATTCCAAGTCTCATGTGAATGCAGTAAGTAGTGGGACTTATGTCACATGCTTACACTTGGTTGCAAGGGAGGCTGGTAAGGCAAGCCGCTGTCTTTGCTTTGGGAGTTAGGACTCATAATGAAGGAAATGAACACAATATAGAATGTGTTTGAAAGATGCTAGGAAACTCTAAATATGAATAATACCACTGCAGAGACACAGGAGGAAAATCAGTCATACGGCGTCACAGAAGCCAAGGAAAAAGTGCCACCAAGAGGCCTAGTACTATGAAGATTGAGAATTGTTCATTGGCTGTAGTGACATGGAAGTCACTAGTGACTTTAGTGAGGATCATTTCAGCAGAGTGATGGGAGGGAAGGGAGATGGATTGGATGGAGAAAAGAATAGGAGGAAATGGAAATAGTGAGTTTAGGCAATTCTCTACAGATCAGCAGTGAAGAAGAGGAGAGATGCACTTAGATTAGGTCACAAAAAGGCTGTGGCTTCCATCTTGGGCATCCACTTGTGCTCTCTCACTCAGCCATTCTGAGGGAAGCCAGCTGCCATGCTGTGAGCCACCTTACGGAGAGGCTCACATGTCAAAGACTGACTAAAGCTTCTGGCTAACACCTGTGAAGAATTAAATCTTGCCAGAAAGTCTTGACGGGGCTTGGAAAGAGATCCTCTGCCAGCTGAAACTTCAGATGAGACCACAGGCCTAGCCAACAGCACAACTGCAGTCTCATGAGAAACCTTGTACCAAGACACCCAGGCTAAGCTGCATCTGGATTCCTGACTCAAGTAAACAGTGAGATAATAAATATTGGTTGTTTTGATGCTTCTGCCTGAGATGGGAATCCACCAGTGCTGGTGGGGGCTGAGTGCTAAAGCGTGGGGTTAGGAGAACAGATCTGGGGAGAAGACCACTGTTGACTGTGTGGATACAACAGAGGGGATAGGAGTGAGGAGCTCTGTGGCCAGGAATGCCCCTAGAGGAAGTGTGGTCTGCCTAGGAAATGAGGCGCTGTGGTCAAGTGGTGCGCAAGGGGCAGGGCCGCCAGTACCCCCACATGCCAACCTCTGCCTCCATGGGAACTGGGAGGGACTCCCACCAGAGCGAGTGTGCCCCAGTCTCTGGTCCCCTGTCCATCAGAGGGAAAAGACTCAGCTCTACCCACCAGAGTGTGCAGGCACCAGTCCCTCCCACCAGGAAGCCGACACAAGCCCCTGGACCAACTTCAACCACCAGGGGCTAGACAACAGAGCAAGAGGAACTACAACCCTGCAGCCTGTGTAAAGGGACCATAAACACAGTAAGTTAGACAAAATGAGACAACAGACAAATATGTTGCAGGTGAAGGAGTAAGGTAAAAACCCACAAGACCAAATAAATGAAGAGGAAATAGGCAATCTACCCGAAAAAGATTTCAGGGTAATGATAGTAAAGATGATCTAAGATCTCGGAAATAGAATGGAAGCATGGATCGCAAAGATACAAGAAATGTTTCACAAGGACCTATAAGAACTAAAGAACAATCAGCGAAGAACAACACAGTAACTGAAATGAAACATACACTAGAAGGAATCAATAGCAGAATAACTGAGGCAGAAAAAGGATAAGTGAGCTGGAAGATAAGATGGTGGAAATAACGGCCATGAAACAGAATAAAGAAAAAAGAATGAAAAGAAATGAGGAGAGTCTCAGAGACCTCTGGGACAACATTAAATGCACCAACATTCGAATTATAGGGGTCCCAGAAGAAGAAGAGAAAAAGAAAGTGTCTGAGAAAACATTAGAAGAGATGATAGTTGAAAACTTCCCTGACGTGGGAAAGGAAATAATCAAATCCAGGAAGCACAGAGAGTCCCATACAGGATAAACCCAAGGAGAAACATGCCAAGACACACATTAATCAAACTAACAAAAATTAAATACAAAGAAAAAAAAATAAAAGCAGTAAGGGAACAGCAACAAATAACACACAAGGGAATCCCTACAAGGTTATCAGATAATTTTTCAGCAGAAACTCTGCAGGCCAGAAGGGAGTGTCAGGACATGTTTAAAGTGATGAAAGGGAAAAAAACTACAACCAAGATTATTCTACCTAGCAAGGCTCTCATTCAGATTCGACAGAGAAATCAAAAGCTTAACAGACAAGCAAAAGCTAAGAAAATTCAGCACCACCAAACCAGCTCTACAATAAATGCTAAAGGAACTTCTCTAGGTGGGAAACACAAGAGATGAAAAAGACCCACAAAAACAAATCCAAAACAATTGAGAAAATGGTGATAGGAACATACATATCGATAATCACCTTAAATGTAAATGGATTAAGTGCTCCAACCAAAAGACACAGACAGGCTGAACAGATACAAAAACAAGACCCATATATATGCTGTCTACAAGAGACCCACTTCAGACCTAGGGACACATACAGACTGAAAGTGAGGGGATGGAAAAAGATGTTCCATGCAAATGGAAATCAAAAGAAAGCTGGAGTAGCAATTCTCATATAAGACAAAATAGATTTTAAAATAAAGACTATTACAAGAGACAGGAAGGACAGTACATAATGATCAAGGGATCAATTCAAAAAGAAGATATAGCAATTGTAAATATTTATGCACCCAACATAGGACCATCTCAATACATAAGGCAAATGCTAACAGCCATAAAAGGGGAAATCGACAGTAACACAGTAATAGTGGAGAACTATAACACTCCACTTATACCAGTGGATAGATCATCCTGACAGAAAATTAATAAGGAAACACAAGCTTTAAAGGACACAATAGACCAGATAGACTTGATATTTATAGGACATTCCATCCGAAATCAGCAGAATACCCCTTCTTCTCAAGTACACACAGAACATTCTCCAAGATGGATCACATCTTGGGTCACAAATCAAGCCTTGGTACTTTTAAGAAAATTGAAATCATATCAAGAATCTTTTCCAACCACAACACTATGAGATTAGAAATCAATTACAGGAAAAAAAAACTGTAAAAAACAGAAACACATGGAGGCTAAACAATGTGCTACCAAATAAACAAGAGATCACTGAAGAAATCAAAGAAGAAATAAAGAAATACCTAGAAACAGATGACAACAAAAACACAGTAACCCAAAACCTATGGGATGCAACAAAATCAGTTCTAAGAGGGAAGTTTATAGCAATACAATCCTACCCCTAGAAACAAGAAAAATCTCAAATAAACAACCTAACCTTACACCTAAAGCAACTAGAGAAAGAAGAATAAACAAAACCCAAAGTTAGTAGAAGGAAAGAAATTATAAAGATCAGAGCAGAAATAAATAAATAGAAATGAAGAAAAAAATAGTAAAGATCAATAAAACTAAAAGCTGGTTCTTTGAGAAGATAAAATTGATAAAACTTTACCCTTTCATCAAGAAAAAATGGGAGAGGACTCAAATCAATAAAATGAGAAATGAAAAAGAAGTTACAACCAACACCATGGAAATACAAAGGATCATGAGACAAGCACCTATATGCCAATAAAATGGACAACCTGGAAGAAGTGGAGAAATTCTTAGAAAAGTACAACCTTCCAAGACTGAACCAGGAATAAATAGAAAATATAAATAGACCAATCACAAGTAATGAAATTGAAACTGTGATTAAAAATCTTCCAACAAACAAAAGTCCAGGACCAGATGGTTTCACAGGCGAATTCTATCAAACATTTAGAGAAGAGCTAACACCTATCCTTCTCAAACTCTTCCAAAAGTGCAGAGGGACAAACACTCCCAAGCTCATTCTACCTGGCCCCCATAACCCTGATACCAAAACCGACAAACATATCACAAAAAAAGAAAATTACAAGCTAATATCACTGATGAACATAGACACAAAAATCCTCAACAAAATACTGGCAAACAGAATCCAACAGCACATTAAAAGGATCATACACCATGATCAAGTGGGATTTAACCCAGGGATACAAGGATTCTTCAATATATGCAAATCAATCAATGTAATACATCATATTAACAAATTGAAGAATAAAAACCACATGACCATCTCAATAGATGCCAAAAAAGCATTCAACAAAGTTCAACACCAATTTATGATAAAAACTCTCCAGAAAGTGGGCATAGAGGGAACTTACCTCAACATAATAAAGGTTATATATGACAAACCCACAGCAAACATTATTTTCAATGGTGAAAAACTGAAAGCATTTCCTCTAAGATCAAGAACAAGACAAGGGTGTCCAGTCTCGCTACTATTATTCAACATAGTCTTGGAAGGCCTAGCCATGGCAATCAGATAAGAAAAAGAAGTAAAAGGAATCCAAATTGGAAAAGAAGAAGTAAAGCCATCACTGTTTGCAGATGACATGATATTATTACATAGAAAATCCTAAAGATGCTACAAGATAACTACTAGAGCTAATCAATATATTTAATAAAGTTGCAGATACAAAATTAATGCACAGAAATCTCTTGCATTCCTAAAAGGGAACCCTCTTGCACTGTTGGTGGGAATGTAAATTGATATAGCCACTATGGAGAACAGTATGGAGGTTCCTTAAAAAACTAAAAATAAAACTAACATATGACCCAGCAATCCCATTACTGGGCACATACTCTGAGAAAAATATAATTCAAAAAGAGTTATGTATCACAATGTTCATTACAGCTCTATTTACAATAGCCAGGACATAGAAGTAACCGAAGTGTCCATCGACAGATGAATGGATAAAGAAGATGTGGCACATATATACAATGGAGTATTACTCAGCCATAAAAAGAAATGAAATCGAGTTATTTGTAGTGAGGTGGATGGACCTAGAGACCGTCATACAGAGTGAAGTAAGTCAGAAAGAGAAAATCAAATACCGTATGCTAACACATATATATGGAATCTAAAAAAAAAAAAAAAAAGGTTCTGCAGAGCCAAGAGCATGACAGGAATAAAGATGCAGACATAGAGAATGGACTTGAGGACACAGGGAGGGGGAAGGGTAAGCTGGGAAGAAGTGAGAGGGTGGCATGGACATATATACACTATCAAATGTAAAATAGATAGCTAGTGGGAAACAGCCACATAGCACAGGGAGATCAGCTCGGTGCTTTGTGACCACCTAGAGGGGTGGGATAGGGAGGGTGGGAGGGAGATGCAAGAGGGAGGGCATATGGGGATATATGTATACGTATAGCTGATACACTTTGCTATACAACAGAAAGTAACACACCATTGTAAAGCAATTATACTCCAATAAAGATGTTAAAAAAAAAAGTCTCTTGCATTCCTATACACTAACAATGAAAGAGCAGAAAGAGAAATTAAGGAAACAATCCCATTTACTATTGCAACAAGAAGAATAAAATACCTAGGAATAAACCTACCTAAGGAGACAAAAGATTTGTATGTAGAAAACTATAAGACACTGATGAAAGAAATCAAAGATTACAGAAACAGATGGAGAGATGTACCATGTTCTTGGATTGGAAGAATCAATATTGTGAAAATAACTATACTACCCAAAGCCATCTACAGATTCAATGCAATCCCTATCAACTTACCAATGGCGTTTTTCAAAGAACTAGAACAGAAAATTTTACAATTTGTATGGAAACATAAAAGATCCCAAATAGCCAAAGCAATCTTGAGAAAGAAAAACAGAGCTGGAGGAATCAGGCTCCCTGACTTCAGACTATACTACAAAGCTACAATAATCAAGACAGTATGGTACTGGCACAAAAACAGAAATATAGATCAATGGAACAGGATAGAAAGCCCAGAGATAAACCCATGCACCTATGGTCAACTAATCTCTGACAAAGGAGGCAAGGATATACAATGGAGATAAGTGGTGCTGGGAAAACTGGACAGCTACATGTAAAAGAATGAAATTAGAACACTTCCCAACACCATACACAAAAATAAAATCAGAATGGATTAAAGACCTGAATGTAAGGCCAGACACTATAAAACTCTTAGAGGAAAACAGGCAGAACACTCTTTGACATAAATCGCAGCAAGATCTTTTTTGACCCACCTCCTAGAGTAATGAAAATAAAAACAAAAATAAACAAATAGGACCTAATTAAACTTAAAAGCTTTTGCACAGTAAAGGAAACCATGAACAAGATGAAAAGACAACCCTCAGAATGAGAGAAAATATTTGCAAATAAAGCAACTGATAAAGGATTAATCTCCAAAATATACAAACAGCTCATACAGCTCAACATCAAAAAACAAACAACCCAATCAAAAAATGGCTGGAAGACCTAAACAGACATTTCTCCAGATAAGGCATACAGATGGCTAACAAACACATGAAAAGATGCTCAACATCACTAATTATTAGAGAAAAGCAAATCAAAACTACAATGAGGTCTCACCTAACATCAAAAAGTCTACAAACAGTAAATGCTGGAGAGGGTGCGGAGAAAAGGAGACCCTCTTACACTGTTGGTGGGAATGTAAATTAATACAGCCACTATGGAGAACAGTATGGAGGCTCCTTAAAAAACTAAAAATAGAACTACCCCATGACCCAGGAATCCCACTCCTACGCATATACCCAGAGAAAAGCATAATTCAAAAAGACACATGCACCTCAATGTTCATTGCAGTACTATTTACAATAGCCAGGACATGGAAGCAACGTAAATGTCCATCAACAGAGGAATGGATAAAGAAGATGTGGTACATATATACAATGGAATATTACTCAGCCATAAAAAGGAACACAATTGTGTCATTTGTAAAGATGTGGATGGACCTAGAGACTGTCATACAGAGTGAAGTAAGTCAGAAAGAGAAAACAAATATCGTATATTAATGCATATATGCGGAATCTAGAAAAATGGTATAGATGATCTTATTTGTAGAGCAGAGATAGAGACACAGATGTAGAGAATAAACATGGATACCAAGGGGGAATGGGGGTGTGTGGGATGAATTGGGAGATTAGGATTGACATATATATATACACTACTATGCATAAAATAGGTAACTAATGAGAACCTCCTGTATAGCAGAGGGAACTCTACTCCATGCTCTGTGGTGACCTAAATGGGAAGGTAATCCAAAGAAAGAGGGCATATATGTATACATATGGCTGATTCGCTTTGTTGTACAACAGAAACTGACACAGCTGTGTAAAGCAACTATACTCCAATAAAAAAAATTTGTTGTTTTAGGCTACTAAATTGGGAGATAGTTTGTTATGCAGCAGTAAGTAACTAAGACAGCAGGGTAATCAAAGTACTAATTAGATACTACAGGGTTTTATTTAAAGACAAAATAAGGTCTTTTCACAAAAGTCATGTTAAAATTGAATTAGAGTAACATTTTATAGGTTCCAGTTCCACCAATGAACTGAGGAAGTCAATTGGGAACGAAGTGTCAAAGGATCTTTTGGGAAGGCTGAGAACAACTGAGATAGCCCCTTGACTTAGCGTAATAGTGCCCGTCTCCAAGGTCCCATGGGGTAAAATAATACTGATAGTTCATATTTTGTATAATATGAACCTACTCTAAATCATTCCATTTTAGCTCCAAAGTAAAATAATTAAAGCAATTGAAAATTATCTGTGTTTTAACATATAAAATAATGTATTTATTATTTTTGCCAGTCTCACCCAACTAATATTTAGCTCCTTAAGGGCAGAATATTTATTTTCTTCACTGTTGTATCCCCAGAACCTTGAGCTATTCATGCACCTGCTTAAACTTTTATTCCTCCAGATTGTTCCCAGAGTAAAGTGAACATTAAATTAAAGGGCTAAATGCTAAACTCAGTTTGACAACAAAACTATTCCTGACTTGGCCTTGGTCTGGTTTTCTATCCTTCCCTCCCCACCTTGTTTGGGCAGCAGTACTGTTGATCTTTGTGCTCATTGCTTTGGTTTTAGTTCTGGTTTTGTTTTTTGGTCCTTGGGGAACTCTTTTCATTTCATTTGACAGCTATTCAATTAAAAGCATATATATACATATATACATATCACTGAATCACTTTGCTGTACACCTGAAACTAACACATTGTTAATCAACTACGCTCCAACATAAAATAAAAAATTTAAAAAAGCATATATATATATATATATGTGTGTGTGTGTGTTTGTGTGTGTGTATGTGCGTGTGTGTGTGTGTGTGTGTGTATTGGGTTGGCCAAAATGTTCATTTGGGTTTTCTGTAACATCTTATGGAAAAACCCGAATGAATTTTTGGCCAACCCAGTATCTGTGTATATATAGTATAAGTTGCATACATATATAATATATACACAATTTATTTATTATTTATTAATTTTATCCAGAATTTTTTGATATTTCTGATAGGAGGGTTTTAATGTTTTCAAACTTGAAATGTTGCCCAAATCCAAAGTCCTACTATGTCCTTTTCCATCTCTCTCTATTTTAAACATTTCTGTGTAATTATGTTCCAAGTGAGATTTTTTTAAACTATCATAAAATTGATTCTGTTTTGTTTTTAATCTGATTTGTGTTTATTTTAATAAACAAATTTAATCCATGTATACTTACTGTGATTATTGACATATTTCAGTGTATTTCTATGACTTTTAATGTATTTTTTAATCTACCATATTAATTCTTTACATCTTTTTTCTCTTTTCATGGCATATTTTGGTTTGATTATATTTTCTTTATACCCATTCCCATTTCCCCTCACTGGTCTGGAAGTTACAAATTTTCTAACAGGGTCTAAAATTTAGCAGTCTTCTTGCTGTTACAAGGTAAGGACTTTACAACATTTCAGTTTCCACCATTCATTCTACTGTTGTCAAGTATTTTAGTGTCATCATATTTTTAAGACTCCTCCAATTTATCTGTTATTGTCCTGACTATTTCTAGGAGTCAATATTTATTTATGTCTAATACCATGTTTTTACAAGTTTCTCTGTTCACTATTGCATCATGTAATCCACTTCTTTAAGTTTACTTTTTTCCTACTCTAGTATATTCTTAATTACTTCTTTCAGCAAATGTCTATAAGTTTTAGCCTTTCTGTCTTTGTTAATGCCTTTACTTCATCCTCCTTTTAAAATAATAGTTCAGATAGATATGAAAAAAATTCAAACATAGAGAAAATTGGAAAGACTTGTACAGTAAACACTTACATACCAACCACCCAGATTCTACAATCATTAACATTGTCATGTTTTTGTTTTATCATATGTCTATTTATCCACCTTATTTTTTGATGCATTTCAAAATAAGTTGTAGACATCCATATACTTTACTCCTAAACAATTAGCCTGAATATAATTAGCTAAGGTTCAATATGTGGTTAGTGTTACTTTTTTGAAATAAAATATGTGCTATGCATAAAACTCAAATGTATCATTTTATGAGTTGTGACAAATTATACACTTGTGTAACCCACACTTTCATCAAGATATAGAATGTTGCTATCACTCCAGAAAGTTTCATCATGCCCCTTCCCAGGCAATCCCCAGTATCCCCCTTGAGAGACAAATACTGTTCTGATTTATTTTTCCCCATAACTTTGTGTGCTTGTTCTAGAACTCTGTATGAATGAAATAATACACCATATACTCTTTTGTCTAAAGCTTTTTCACTCAACATAGCGTTTTGAGATTCATCTGTGTTGCTTGCATTTATCTGTAGTTTGTTTCATTTTGTTACTGTGCAGTATTCTGTTGTATGAGTATAGCACAGTTTGTTTATTTATTCTCCTGGGGATGGACACACACTGCTTTTATTGATAGTTTTTGACTGTTATGAATGAAGCTGATATGAACAAATCTTTTTTTGGACACATGCAGAATTTCTGGGTTGTGGGATGGGTGAATGTTTAGTTTTGTAATCTGCCAGGCTATTTTCCAAAATGGTTTTTATCATTTTACATTCTCACAGCAATGTTTGAGAGTTCTGATGGCTCCACATCCTTGTCAACATTTTGTCCTGTCAGCCTTTTGAATTTTAGCCATTGTGCTGGGAACTCACTGGCGTATTCCATTGTTTTTTGTTATTATGTTGAGATCTCTCATGTCTGTATCATCTTCACATTTTTGTAGCTAATCTATTTTCTTCCTATGATAGCTTTTAGGATTTCATCTTTTCCTTTTATGCTCTGGTTTTCACTGCAATATGTCTAGGTTTGGATTTGTTTGTTTTCTTTTTGAATTTTTGAATTTTATTTTATTTATTTTTTTACACAGCCGGTTCTTATTAGTAATCCGTTTTATACATATTAGTGTATATATGTCAATCCCAATCTCCCAATTCATCACACCACCATCCCACCCCACCACTTTCCCCCCTTGGTGTCCATAGGTTTGTCCTCTACATCTGTGTCTCAATTTCTGCCCTGGAAACTGGTTCATCTGTACCATTTTTCTAGGTTCCACACATATGCGTTAATATACAATATTTCTTTTTCTCTTTCTGACTTACTTCACTCTGTATGACAGTCTCTAGATCCATCCACATCTCTACAAATGACCCAATTTCATTCCTTTTTATGGCTGAGTAATATTCCATTGTATATATGTACCACATCTTCTTTATCCATTCCTCTGTTGATGGACATTTAGGTTGCTTCCATGTCCTGGCTATTGTAAATAGTGCTGCAATGAACACTGGGGTGCATGCGTCTTCTTGAATTATGCTTTTCTCTGGGTATATGCATAGGAGTGGGATTCCTGGGTCATGGGGTAGTTCTATTTTTATTTTTTTAAGGAACCTCCATACTGTTCTCCATGGTGGCTGTATCAATTTACATTCCCACCAACAGTGCAAGAGGGTTCCCTTTTCTCCACACTCTCTCCAGCATTTGTTGTTTGTAGATTTTCTGATGATGCCCATTCTAACTGGTGTGAGGTGATACCTCACTGTAGTTTTTATTTGCATTTCCCTAATAATTAGTGATGTTGAGCAGCTTTTCATGTGCTTCTTGGCCATCTGTATGTCTTCTCTGGAGAAATGTCTATTTAGGTCTTCTGCTCATTTTTTGACTGGGTTCCTTGTTTTTTTAATATTGAGCTGCATGAGCTGTTTATGTATTTTGGAGATTAATCCTTTGTCCATTGATTCATTTGCAAGTATTTTCTCCCATTTTGAGGGTTGTCTTTTCATCTTGTTTGTTGTTTCCTTTGCTGTGCAAAAGCTTTTAAGTTTCATTAGGTCCCATTTGTTTATTTTTTTATTTCCATTACTATAGGAGGTGGATCAGAAAAGATCTTGCTATGGTTTATGTCAAAGAGTGTTCTTCCTATGTTTTCCTCTAAGAGTTTTACAGTGTCCGGTCTTACATTTAGGTCTGTAATCCATTTTGAGTTTATTTTTGTGTATGGTGTTAGGTAGTGTTCTAATTTCATTCTTTTCCATGTAGCTGTCCAATTTTCTCAGCACCACTTATTGAAGAGACTATCTTTTCTCTGTTGTATATCCTTGTCTCCTTTGTCACAGATTAGTTGACCATAGGTGCGTGGGTTTATCTCTGGGCTTTCTATCCTGTTCCATTGATTTATATTTCTGTTTTTGTGCCAGTACCATATTGTCTTGATTACTGTAGCTTTGTAGTATAGTCTGAAGTCAGGGAGTCTGATTCCTCCAGCTCCGTTTTTTTCCCTCAAGACTGCTTTGGCTATTCGGGGTCTTTTGTGTCTCCATACAAATTTTAAGATTTTTGTTCTAGTTCTTTTAAGAATCTCTAGATTGCTTTGGGTGTATAGTCATTTTCACAATATTGATTCTTCCAATCCAAGAACATGGTATACCTCTGCATCTGTTTGTATCATCTTTAATTTCTTTCATCAGTGTCTTATAGTTTTCTGCATACAGGTCTTTTGTCTCCTTAGGTAGGTTTACTCCTAGGTATTTTATTCTTTTTGTTGCAATGGTAAATGGGAGTGTTTCCTTAATTTCTCTTTCAGATTTTTCATCATTGGTGTATAGGAATGCAAGAGATTTCTGTGCATTAATTTTGTATCCTGCAACCTTACCAGATTCATTGGTTAGCTCTCGTAGTTTTCTGGTGGCATCTTTAGGATTCTCTATGTATAGTATCATGTCATCTGCAGTGACAGTTTTACTTCTTCTTTTCCAATTTGTATTCCTTTTATTTCTTTTTCTTCTCTGATTGCCATGGCTAGGACTTCCAAAACTATGTTGAATAATAGTGGTGAGAGTGGACATCCTTGTCTTGTTCCTGATCTTAGAGGAAATGCTTTCAGTTTTTCACTGTTGAGAATGATGTTTACTGTGGGTTTGTCATATATGGCCTTTATTATGTTGAGGTAGGTTCCCACTATGCCCACTTTCTGGAGAGTTTTTATCAAAAATGGGTGTTGAATTTTGTCAAAAGCTTTTTCTGCATCCATTGAGATGATCATGTGGTTTTTCTCCTTCAGTTTGTTAATATGGTGTATCACATTGATTGATTTGCATATATTGAAGAATACTTGCATCCCTGGGATAAATCCCACTTGATCATGGTGTATGATCCTTTTGATCTGCTGTTGGATTCTGTTTGCTAGTATTTTGTTGAGGATTTTTGCATCTATATTCATCAGTGATATTGGTCTGTAATTTTCTTTTTTTTGTAGTATCTTTGTCTGGTTTTGATATCAGTGTGATGGTGGCCTTGTAGAATGAGTTCGGGAGTGTTCCTTCCTCTGCAATTATTTGGAAGAGTTTGAGAAGGATGGGTGTTAGCTCTTCTCTAAATGTTTGATAGAATTCACCTGTGAAGCCAGCGGGTCCTGGGCTTTTGTTTGTTGGAAGATTTTTAATCACAGTTTCAATTACATTACTTGTGATTGGTCTGTTCACATTTTCTATTTCTTCCTGGTTCAGTCTTGGAAGGTTATACCTTTCTAAGAATTTGCCCATTTCTTCCAGGTTGTCCATTTTATTGGCATAGAGTTGCTTGTAGTAGTCTTAGGATGCTTTGTATTTCTGCAGTGTCTGTTGTAACTTCTCTTTTTTCATTTCTAATTTCATTGACTTGAGTCCTCTCCCTCTTTTTCTTGATGAGTCTGGCTAATGGTTTATCAATTTTGTTTATCTTCTCAAAGAACCAGCTTTTAGTTTTATTGATATTTACTATTGTTTTCTTTGCTTCTATTTCATTTATTTCTGCTCTGATCTTTATGATTTCTTTCCTTCTACTAACTTTGGGTTTTGTTTGTTCTTCTTTCTCTAGTTCTGTTAGGTGTAAGGTTAGATTGTTTACTTGAGTTTTTTTTTTTTTTTTGAGGTAGGCTTGTATAGCTATAATCTTCCCTCTTAGAACCGCTTTTGCTGCATCCCATAGGTTTTGGATAGTTGTGTTTTCATTGTCATTTGTCTCCAGGTGTCTTTTGATTTCCTCTTTGATTTCTTCAGTGATGTCTTGGTTATTTAGTAACGTATTGTTTAGCCTCCATGTGTTTGTGTTTTTTTCATTTTTTTCCCTGTAATTCATTTCTAATCTCATATCGTTGTGGTCAGAAAAGATACTTGATATGATTTCAATTTTCTTAAATTTACTGAGGCTTGATTTGTGCCCCGAGATGTGATCTATTGTGGAGAATGTTCCGTGTGCACTTGAGAAGAAAGTATAATCTGCTGTTTTTGGATGGAATGTCCTGTAAATATCAATTAAATCCATCTGGTCTATTGTGTCATTTAAAGCTTGTGTTTCCTTATTGATTTTCTGTTTGGATGATCTGTCCATTGGTATAAGTGAGGTGTTAATGTCCCCTACTATTATTGTGTTACTGTCGATTTCCTCTTTTGTAGCTGTTAGCAGTTGCCTTATGTATTGAGGTACTCCTCTGTTGGATGCATATATATTTATAATTGTTATATCTTCTTCTTGAATTGATCCCTTGATCATTATGTAGTGTCCTTCCTTGTCTCTTGTAACATTCTTTATTTTGAAGTCTATTTTATCTGATATGAGTATTGCTACTCCAGCTTTCTTTTGATTTCCATTTGCATACAATATCTTTTTCCATCCCCTCACTTTCAGTCTGTATGTGTCCCTAGATCTGAAGTGGGTCTCTTGTAGACAACATATATATGGGTCTTGTTTTTGTCCATTCAACAAGCCTGTGTCTTTTGGTTGGAGCATTTAATCCATTCACGTTTATGGTAATTATCTATATGTATGTTCCTATTACCATTTTGTCAATTGTTTTGGGTTTGTTTTTGTAGGTCCTTTTCTTCTCTTGTGTTTCTCACCTAGAGAAGTTCCTTTAGCGTTTGTTGTAGAGCTGGCTTGGTAGTGCTGAATTCTCTTAGCTTTTGCTTGTCTGTAAAGCTTTTGATTTCTCCATTGAATCTGAATGAGATCCTTGCCAGGTAGAGTAATCTTGGTTGTTGGTTCTTCCCTTTCATCACTTTAAATATATCATGCCACTCCTTTCTGGCTTGTAGGGTTTCTGCTGAGAGATCAGCTGTTAACATTATGGGAATTCCCTTGTATGTTATTTGTTGTTGTTCCCTTGCTGCTTCCAATAATTTTTCTTTGTCTTTAATTTTTGCCAATTTGATTACTATGTGTCTTCGTGTGTTTCTCCTTGGGTTTATCCTGTATGGGATCTCTGTGCTTCCTGGACTTAGGTGGCTATTTCCTTTCCCATGTTAGGGAAGTTGTTGACTATAATCTCTTCAAATATTTTCTCGGGTCCTTTCTCTCTCTCTTCTCCTTCTGGGACCCCTATAATGTGCATGTTGTTGCATTTAATGTTGTCCCAGAGGTCTCTTAGGCTGTCTTCATTTCTTTTCATTCTTTTTCCTTATTCTCTTCCACAGCAGTGACTTCCACCATTCTGTCTTCCACGTCACTTATCTGTTCTTCTGCCTCAGTTATTCTGCCGTTGATTCCTTCTAGTGTAGTTTTCATTTCAGTTATTGCATTGTTCATCTCTGTTTGTTTGTTCTTTAATTCTTCTAGGTCTTTGTTAAACGTTTCTTGCATCTTCTCGATCTTTGCCTCCATTCTTTTTCCGAGGTCCTGGATCATCTTTACTATCATTATTCTGAATTCTTTTTCTGGAAGGTTGTGTATCTCCACTTCATTTAGTTGTTTTTCTGAGGTTTTATCTTGTTCCTTCATCTGGTACATAGCCCTCTGCCTTTTCATCTTGTCTATCTTTTTGTGAATGTGGTTTTTGTTCCACAGGCTGCAGGATTGTAGTTCTTCTTGCTTCTGCTGTCTGTTCTCTTGTGGATATCTTGAGGCTATCTAAGAGGCTTGTGCAAGTTTCCTGATGGGAGCGACTGGTGGTGGGTAGAGCTGGCTGTTGCTCTGGTGGGAAGAGCTCAGTAAAACTTTAATCTGCTTGACTGCTGATGGGTGGGGTTGGGTTCCCTCCCTTTAGGTTGTTTGGCCAGAGACGACCCAACACTGAAGCCTACCTGGGCTCTTTGGTGGGGCTAATGGCAGACTCTGTGAGGGCTCACACCAAGGAGTACTTCCCAGAACTTCTGCTGTCAGTGTCCTTGTCCTCACGGTGAGACACAGCCACCCCCTGACTCTGCAAGAGAAGCTCCAACACTAGCAGGTAGGTCTGGTTCAGTCTCCTATGGGGTCACTGCTCCTTCCCCTGGGTCCCCATGTGCACACTACTTTGTGTGCCCTCCAAGAGTGGAGTCTTTGTTTCCCCCATTCCTGTCGAAGTCCTGCAATCAAATCCCGCTAGCCTTCAAAGTCTGATTCTCTAGGAATTCCTCCTGCCATTGCCAGACCCCCAGGTTGGGAAGCCTGACGTGGGGCTCAGAACCTTCACTCCAGTGGGTGGACTTCTGTGGTATAAGTGTTCTCCAGTTTGTGAGTCACACACCCAGCAGTTATGGGATTAGATTTTATCAAATTTGATTGCACCCCTCCTACCATCTCATTGTGACTTCTCCTTTGTCTTTGGATGTGGGGTATCTTTTTTGGTGAGTTCCAGTGTCTTCCTGTCGATGACTGTTCAGCAGTTAGTTGTGATTCTGGTGCTCTCGCAAGAGGGAGTGAGAGCACGTCCTTCTACTCTGCCATCTTGAACGAATCCAGTTCGTTGTTTGTTTTCATTTATCCTGCCTTTTCAATTTGAGAATTTCTTTAATTGTGAGATATTTGATTTCTTAAATTCTGGAAAATTTATTCTGATTATCCTTTTGAATATTGCTTCTTCCCTATCTATGTTTTTATTCCTTAGGGAGTTCTTTACAGACATATGTTTGAGCCTTTCACTCCATCCACTTATCATTTACATTTCCCATCTATTTATTCTCTAGGCTATGTTCTGTGTAATTTCCTTTCCAGTTAGTTGGGTCTAGACTACTGTTTAAAATACCCAGGGGATTTTTTATTTCTGTGAATATTTTAAATTTTATTTATTTTTTTCAAAATCTGCCTGTTTTTTATTTTTTGTCATAGTGTCTTGTTTTCACCTTAAGGATTACATTTCTTTCTTATTCTCTGAATATTTAAAATATGCATCTTAAAGTCTCTTTCAACTTGCTCCAGTCTGCATTGTTCCTCAGTTGTCGTTTTCTCCAATTTTTAATTTGACTTCATTTATGGTGTAGAATTATTCTTGGTATAATTTGTAATTACGTCTGTATGCTTACTATTGGGAGTAATTTTTATCAGTTGCACCTTAAAGTGTACTGGTTGGTATAAGTTTTTCCTATCAGGGCAGTTTCTTACTGGTTTCTGACAGGGTCATGTGACATTTCTGTATAAATTTCTTGGCACAAAATTCCCACACTGTGAGGGTAGCTGGGACAATTCTATCCCACATATGTGGAAAACTTGGTCAAGGGGTTCTGATTTGTGAAGGTTAACTGTTTCCACCCATGTTCTGGACCAGCTGAGAGCTTGGGCTTGTAGGTTCTATTTTTCCAGGTTCCTGAGTCCATCAGGGATTCAGTTCCAGTTTCCCCACCATGAATGGGGCCTGTGTCCTCAGCTGACATCATCACACAAATACTAAAACTGCAGACACTAAGGAGCATTTCTTTGGGGTTACACTCCCCTGCTCCACCCCCTGTATTCCCACCAACTGCTATGGATTCCTTCCTATTTTTGACCTCTAAAATTTCCCCCTATTTGCTTTTGATCTTGGCTATATATTAAAGATAAGCTTAAAAACAGTTTATTTGGCATTTCTATATGTTTGGGGTAGAAAGGCAATACTTACTAGCTCAGTCCCTGTCTGGATTGTAACTTTCTAATTATCCTGTAAACCCATTGTAATGTGGCCTTGTCCCCACTATTCCATTGAAAATGTTCCTACTAAGGTCTCAAATGACCAACTAACCATTCTATTTAGTGGACATTTTCCAGTTTTTATAGCACACAGCATATGATTCTGTTCTTTATGCTTCCCATTTAAAGATCCTCGCCCTCTGACCTTCTAGGAAATGGCTTCTCCTAATTCTTCCCACTTCCAGGTTGTTCCTTTTCACTCTCTTTTGAAGGCTATAAGCTGGTGATTTTCAATCTCTGGCTCCATCCAGATGTTTCTCTTGGGCTCTGCACCTGTGCATCCAACTGCCTACTTGATATTTCTCTGCCATGTCCCTCAGGCACCTCAACCTTTTCAAAATGGAATACAATTTTCCTTAAATCTATTTAAAGAAGTGAAGAGGAATAGAGTTATTTTTATTGATCATGAACTTCAAAGGAGAAATTTTATATGAATGTAGAAGAATAGTGGTTTGGATATGGTAGTGAGGAACTGGATGAATTCTCATCTCAACTTCTGGCTTCTAGGTACACGGGCTATGGCAGATGAATATCTTGCAAAGGAGTAGGGTCCGTGGGACTCGAGGGCCTTAGGGGAGAGCCAAGTCTCAGTGAAGAGAAGGCAGGAAAGTCTTTAGCGAAGAGATCAAGCTGAAATGTAGTTTGTGGACAAGGACAGCAAGATTTGGAGGACACATCTGAGAGAGGAAAGTAGCTGAAAGGAGAGAAATCATAAAGAAGCTAAGAGCTCACTAAGTGTTTACTGAGCTTTGTGAGGGCAGGTGCCACTCATAACCATCTTTTCTTCCTTAGAACCTAGTCCAGTGTCTGGTGTATGCTAGACTCCAAGCGGATGTTTGTTATAATAAAATGAGACTGTTGTAAATGGCTTTTCATTATTTTTCATGAGAAGGATGAAGTAAAAGATCGTGTTCTCTTTTGATAAGGGGAAATGAGAAAGAAGGATAATAGCTTTGGGCATTTAGAAGGATATAACCCAGTTTGACAAACATTTAAAAATGCCTATTGGGTTAGCCGCAGTTGAGTGTCACACACACATTAGTGCATCTTTTCCCTGCAGTCAATTACATTCAGGGACTATGATTCTTATTGAGGCAGATTCTCATCTTTTCCCCAGCACTTGGTGGGAACAGGGCGGCGAGGAGATATCTGTAATACAGAATAGATCTTTCCAATGGATATGGCCTGCCCAACACTTCCTATATGTCTATTAGAAAATACATTTTGTGAACAGAAATTACATATAATAAATAATAAGTCAGTCATTGGGTTATAGAAGCTGAAATTTCCCATATTGCATAATCCTGCCCCTTTAGATATTTCACTCATGGTGGCTGGGTAGGCAAAATCATCTCTAGGTTCAGTTTCTCCTAATAATGCTACTAGTTTTCTGATGAGGAAGCACCGCTGCTTGCCCATTCTGGCTCCCAGGACTTCCAGGACTCATAGGCAACTCTCCTATGTCTGAGGGGTTCTTGGCTTTCTGAAATATGTCACCTATATCTCATGGTCTTAATAAAAGAAAAAAAAATGTAATTCCTGTCTTTGTATGGTGCCATCTGCCCCCTCTGGTGTGTGGCATTGCCTTCCTCTTCATTTGATAAATTTTGTTGTTGTGCTTTGAGATTTTTCTGTCCTCTCCTGGACTCTTTTCCCAGCCAGTCTGTAGAGCTCTATCTCCATGCTCTCTCTGTAGCGTTATGCCTTCATCATCATGAACTCATTTTGTGAAGTCACAAATTACACCATGGTTTAATTATATTTATGAGAACAAAGATTGATAAAGTTCATCTGTGTTTCAGGGAGCTTGCCATCTATTGTATGATACAGACATAACCATGTGTTATAATCCAGGGGTAACCACAATACTGAGGGTGTAGGAGAGGAGGACCACTGAGACACTGGCTACAGACATTGGTGTAAAATGTTAGAAGTTTTCATTTCATACTCTGTATTGTTCTTGGTAGAAGTTCTAGACAGATATAACCCAATTTCTGCAGGGAGGGACAGAGGCAGTTTAATTGGCACTCTGGTCCCAGGTATTTAAAGTTGTCCCTTTGAATGAAAAGTGGCTTTGCCTGTTATGTGAAAATACAGAAGCTCTTTGCAAAGGCAAAATGGTGTATTGTGAATCTATTACAAAGGTGTTACCAATTTTGACCAGTTTGTAAGATTAAAGTTTGTTCTAGCTGAGTTTCCTACATTATAGTGCTAGATCTCAGACAGAACTTTGGAATTGAATACAGAGTAGGGACCAGAAGGTGGGAAGTAAGAGGTAAGAAGCATAGTATATGGTACTGTCAAGCCAGCCCCAACAAAGATGGTATGTTTACACAACAAGGAGCTACTGTATAGCACAGGGAACTCTGCTCAATGTTATGTGGCAGCCTGGATGGGAGGGGAGTCTGGGAGAAAATGGATACGTGTATATGTATGGCTGAGTCGCTTTGCTGTGCACCTGAAACTATCACAACAATGTTAATTGGCTATACTCCAATATAAAATAAAAAGTTAAAAAAAAAAAGTGTTGTGTTTACTGAACACGTGCAACCTAGGCCTACAAATATCAAAGAGAACCTGGACAGGGCAGAACACGGCTTTATTCCCACAGTCAGATAGTGTTGAGGGTAGGCCAAGGGAATGGGGGAACAGAGGATGTGCTTTTGTAGATGCTGTGAGATATCCTCACACTGAATAGTGATGGTGGTTAAAGATTGCTGACTTTTTAAGTGTTAAGTCTTTTAATCTCTTTGAGTGTGCCACTAAAAATTATAGCATTCAAAACGGTGCCAATACACACACACACACACAGAGCATGCGGAGAGCCACTGGAGTAGCACATCTGAAATTAAAATGGAAGATATCTCCCTGTTTCTTTTTCTTATCAGGTAGCATACCAAGGCTTTAACATCTCTCACCTCAAATGAATATAATCTGTTTCCTTTATACTCGAGCCCTGAAACATGAGAGCTCATTAAAATCTGAGAAATTTTATTAACTATCTCTGATAGCTCCCCCCCCATTCTTTTCTTTATCTTCATTTCACAAGCAGGATTATGAAGTTGCTTGATAGGTTTTTAATATCGTCATGAAAAGTCTTCCCTTGGGCATGTTTGTGCAGTAGATAACATAATCTTAAGAACCTTATTCAAATGAATGTATTCAAATGAAGTGGGCAGACACCACTGAACCAACTCAGCATCAATACATTTCAAAGGTCTCATCAACACAGTTATCTCATTTGTAATAGAACAAAGAACCACTAGACGGAGCTAGGGTTTAAGAAATCACAGCTCTGAGTTGGTGACAGCTGTGCCGGGTAGAATGTTATCTTGTGGAAGAAGTGTATCATTACTGATTTCAAAGCCCATGCAAGCCTTCCTAACTCTGCAAACAGCCGTCATTTGTTTATTTTGTGTCTCCACAAGATGAGACACAGGGTGATGTCCCAATTTATTTAGTCACTCTAATGATGACGTCTGACCTTGGTGTAGTACTTCACAATTTAGAGTGTTGTCCCCTACATAATTATGTTTGATCTTCACAGCAACTCTGAGAGATTGCTGGGCAAGAATTAGTTCCTCTGTTTTGGAGATGAATAAACTGAGATGGTATCTGCAATACATTAGGATGCGTCAGGATGGTAAACCCAGACAAGTGAGGTTGCACAGTTTTTTTCCTCTTACATTCTTGTGTAGACTGTTGGTTGCCCCAGCCTGGAACTAACTAGAATACTATCAACTCATTCTTTTTGTGGGGCATTTCTTTAGTCTCTGATCGTACACCCTCTGGGGACACATAGTGAAAAGACAGATAAAGCCTATGTGCAGGTAGAAATCTCCCAAAACTGGTGAACAAACTTGTCTGAGCTCCTACCCAGAAACCTTGGGTTGATGTGATTCTTATAACAGGAGGCAGATGTGAAGACCAGCACATCATCCTCAGCAGGGTGGCCCATCCATCAAGCCAAGGCTGCACTTTTTAATTGATGTCAAATGTCCGGGGAAGCTGCCCCCCCCCAATGCCCGCCCCCCCCCCCCCCAGCATTTGCCCTCAGAGAGAAGCCCCCCTGTTTATGTTTGTCAGACACACTGTTCCTGTGTCCTAATGTCACACATTGATCATAACAGGTTGTGCTTCAGCTAAAAACAAAAACAAAAACAAAAAACTTTCTGTATATATGCATGTATTTTCTTGGTCTTTTAGTAAAATATTCTCTGGATAAGAGTGGAAATCAAGTCAGTCAGCAAGCAAACTTGTCAAACGTCTGGAGCCTGCATTTTTGCCTTTGGTTATCTTTAAAAACAAACCAAGACCGCTCTTCTGGAGCTCAGCCAGTCACTCTTTAGGTCTGACAGCTTACAGTGCTTCATTAATTAGTGGTCAAACACTGGCTTCAGAATCCAGGTGGGGCAACTTTCACAACTGAGGCTAGGAAATCCTAGGGGCCAGCAGGAAGGTGTTCTAGGAGCCTCAGAGGCCCCAAGGGCTCCGGCCTGAAACGGAGCAAAGGAGGAGAGGTACAGCACCATGCTCCCCCTCGACTCCGTGCGACCTCGTCGGGAATGAACCCACTAAGACAGCTGTTCCTCTATCCTCCTCTCCATCCAGCCCAAGACGCGTCCTGAACACGTTTCCCGGCTGTGCCCAGAGGGTGGCGCTGCCCGCCCAGCCTTGGCCCACCGCCGCGTTCGGCTTCCCAGCCGCTGCGGGAGCGCCCCGCTAGGTCTCCCGCAGGCCGGCGGGGGGGCACGCGCCCGGTAGGGGGCGCCGCGGGCCCGGGCGCGGCGGCTCCCTCCGCCCACCCGGAGGCGGCTGCGGCGAGGCGAGCCCCGCGCGAGTGCAGTGCGAGGCGGGCCGCGGGGAGGGAGGCGCGAAGAGGGCGCGAGGGCGGCAGCCGGTGGGAGCCGCCGCCCCTGCCCGGCCGGGTCCCCGTGGGGCGCATGGGGCGCTTCGAGCCGGGATCGCTCGCGGGCCCCGCGCCCAGCTTGCTGCTGTCCTGAGAAGCCGCGCCGGGACGCCCCCAGACCCCGAGCTGCCGGGAGGATGACCATGGCCGGTGGCAGGAAGGGACTGGTGGCCCCGCAAAACACGTTTCTGGAGAATATTGTCCGGCGGTCCAATGGTAAGAGATGCATTCGGATTTGTTACCCCTGCTTTTTATCTGTGCCTTTATTGCAGACGCCTCCCGCCGCTCGGCGCCAGCAGATGCAGCAGAACCCCGGGGCTCTGCTGGGAGCCGCGGCGCGGGCGCTGGGGGCTGCCTCCCGGAGGCTAGGAGAGGTGGGCAGGGCGGGGCGGGGTCTGATGGGCCCCCATCCCAAGAGGAGAGCTCTCCTGGGGTCGCTTTTTGGGCCTTTCTCGCGCCTTCTCGGTCTCATCTTCAGGGAGTGTGACAGTTGATGAGCAAAGTACTGGGAAAAGTGATGGGAAGCTGGTCTCAGCAGGAACGGCAGCGAGTTCCCCCATCGGTACTGCCCGCCCCTCCACTTAGGCTCTCTGGGTTCTCTGGCCGTTCCCCACGGCGCCGCCTCTACCGGGAGAGAGCCCCAGTAGAGACCCGCAACTCCGAGTCCCGGCCCCCGAGGGATGGGAGGATGCGGCTGCTTCCACCTTCCATCCAGGCAGCTGAAAAGTACGAATGTAGGGACCTAGGGACGGGCTGCAGGCTGCCCGATTCCACCTCCTCAGCCACCCAACCCTTCGAGGTTAAGTGAAGTCTCCTGAGGGGCAGAGTTTCCTGGATTCAGGTGGAAAGTGGAGGGGCACAAGTGCAGAGCTGGCCAAGAGGTCACAGGTACAAACCTGTCGTCGTTCCTCTCTTCCAAAGCACAGCAGTGTTTTATGTCTATAATTCTTGCTCCCCTATACATTCCCAAACTCACCAAACCTGTAAATGTATCTATTACTCAATAAAACAGAGCTCCCGGATCCTCTCTTTCCCAGCGGCATTAAGACGGCGTGAAGCGGTGGGAGGCGAGAGTCCTAGGAGCAGGGATGGAATGGAAACATTTCAAAAGCCTTTAGTACCCACAGCAAAGCTTCCCGGCTATAAAGCACTTACAGAGCAAACAGGAACCCAGCAGTTGGAAGGTGCAGTGCACACCCGTTCATCAAAGGGCTAAAATGAAAGAGGACAAGCCTAGAGACGCTCTTTCCAGGCTCCTGGACCACTCTCGTTCCAGAGACAGATGACATTCTATTAGGAGGAGGTGAGGCGCCAACTCAGGAAGTGGACTTTAAAAATGTGTAAATATCACCATTACGGAGCCTTAAGGAGCTTGTGTTAAAACTGTGCGCTTCTATTGGGATTTAGTGAGGGATTCAGGGGAAGGGCATGAAAGTGACTTATGCTACTAGGAAATACTCTTTAATTTAAAAAGTGATTTAAGTTTATCTTATAATAAAAAACTTTATCACTAGGATAGCAAATCGTCGTGTATTATTCAAGTACTTTAAAAAAAAAAAAGATCATTTATTGTGTGACTCTTGAAGAAATTTGGGTCAATCACCTTTCCTTTCAAGGACTTCCTCACTCAAACTAAGGTGGCTTTTAGAACAAGGTCACAGCCATTACCTGGGGAGGGAAGGGGATGATAATTACTACATGAACAGCCACAATGAACCCTTCAGCCATGAAAAAGCTGGAGGTGTTGGTGGCTTTTTAAGTAAAATCACCATCCAAGAGTTAATTTGCTGTGATTGCTTTGTTGTTGGCCTGTTGAGGGGGATGAAGAGAGTCTTGCTATTTGGGGATCCCATTGCCAGTGACATAAACTTTCTCAGAAATATCAATGACAATTCCATTTTTTGGTGAAGAGGCAGTGTTCTTTAAGTTAGAGGTGAAACTGCATCTAACATTTACCGTATTCTGTTTTTGAGTGGAGAGAGCAGCAAGAGAATCTTAAACGTAGCAATCACAGGGTTCCTTAGGCTTGTTGGAGGAATTTAAGAATCCTGGAGCTGATACCACAATAAAATAATAAAAACCATGAATTCTGGAGCTGACACAACTACAAAAAATCCTGGCGCTGAGAAGGCAGAATACCTTCTAGGACCACCCCCCCCTCCCCCCCCACGGTAAGCAGGTGTAGAATGTCAATAGAATAAGTGCCTGGTAGCATTGTTAGCACTGGCCTTTTAATTTCAGCACCAGTTCCAACAGCTTGACTCTGATTAACCAACCAACCAAACAACATCAACAGCAAAACCAAAACATCTTGGGAGGAGAGGTGGATGAACATTTAAAATGATCTATTATTTCAGAAAGATTGTGATCTTGAAATGTGAGATTTAAGTTTTTAGTGACCCCCTTTCATTGGATTTCCTGAACCCAAAGAGAAAAAACAATTTGGACTCTTGGAAATATCACAGTATCTATAAGCATTATGTTATTTTACTGTGATGGAAAAAAATCTATTTAAAAATATTGTCTCCTAAAATCCACCAGCCCCTTTTTTGGGGGGGTCATTAAAGTATTTAAATAGCATTTTACCTTAAAATAGCAATACTTTATTTATTTATTATCTTTATTGGAGTATAATTGCTTTACAGTGGTGTGTTAATTTCTGCTTTATAACAAAGTGAATCAGCTATACATATACATATATCCCCATATCTCCTCCCTCTTGTGTTACCCTCCCACCCTCCCTATCCCACCTCTCTAGGTGGTCACAAAGCACCGAGCTGATCTCCCTGTGCTATGCGGCTGCTTCCCACTAGCTACCTATTTTACGTTTGGTAGTGTATATATGTCCATGCCACTCTCTCACTTCGTCCCAGTTTACCCTTCCCCCTTCTCATGTCCTCAAACCCATTCTCTACGTCTGCATCTTTATTCCTGTCCCGCCCCTAAGTTCTTCAGACCTTTTTTTTTTTTTTTAGATTCCATATATATGTGTTAGCATACGGTATTTGTTTTTCTCTTTCTGACTTACTTCACTCTGTATGACAGACTCTAGGTCCATCCACCTCACTACAAATAACTCAATTTCGTTTCTTTTTATGGCTGAGTAATATTCCATTGTATATATGTGCCACATCTTCTTTATCCATTCATCTGTCGATGGACATTTAGGTTGCTTCCATGTCCTGGCTATTGTAAATCGAGCAAAATAGCAATACTTTCTGATCATTTTATTAGGTATTTTCTCCTAGTGGCCCTATGCAGTATTATTGTTCCTCTTTTACAGATCAAAAAACTGAGTCCCAGGAATATTAAGTGACTTATTGAAAGTGGCAGGCAGACAGTGCCTGAGGCAGTTCTTTAGAGGGGATCATTCATCCTTCTTGTAGCATCATTGTTTCTCCAGCCACTATGACTTAGCCTGTGGAACTGTTTTTATCATCCTTAAAAAAATCTCTCATTATATGCTAATGGATAATAGAACTGGCTTTGTTCTGGGACATTTGAATATCTGGTGTCTGGGAAATCATCAAACTGTCGGCTGAGACAGATCTTAGGTGCTCTGTCGTCTGTCTTTCCTTCCCTATCATTGTGTAAATGAAGAAATGAAAGCAAGTACACTTTCTCAAATACTTAAGGGCAGAACTGATGAGACCCTAAGCCCCTTGACCCCAGCGTCATGTTCCTTATGGTACACCATGAAACGACCTTCCTTGTATTACCATTATTTTCTCTAGAGGAGCACAATTTCCCAGTGGAGATTAAATAAAATGTTATAACAACAGGAACAGCATCCATTTTGGCTAACAGCCATGCCACCGCATCCAAACAGAATAATAGGGCAAAGGAGAAGCTAATTCTGTTTCAAGGAAGGGCAGTATTTTCACCTTTGTCAATGGTTTACTTGGAGCCATAGGGAGGATAACGGCACTTATCTGTGTGCCCGTTGTAAAGTATTAAGTTACTTTTCATGGAATATCCCTTTGATCCTCATAAGCCAGCAAAGGAGATGCAGTGTCTCCATTTTGGATTTCAGGAACTAAGAATCCTCAGGTTAAGTAATTTACCTACAGCTGGCTAGTAAGAGGCAGAGTTAGAAAAAGGCAGTTAGAGGCAGCTCAGGGAGTAGTCAGCAGTTGTTATTGGTTTGTTCATTCAACAAAGATTTATTGAGCATATTTATTGGACACTGGGGATATAGTGGAAAACAAGAAATCCTCCTTACCCTTAGTGAGTTACATTCTATTGAATCTTGGTCCAAGGATCCTTCCCCTATTCCACAATGTTTCCTGGCTGCAACTCTTATTTAAACCTGACATTGTATTTTTTAAAAAGTTTAAAAGATTACTGGTCTTGGTGGGACTAAAATCTAGTTTAACTTTCTTTGATATATTCTGAAACCATTTGAAGGTGAGATTTGATAATTATCTGTTTGGTTTTTTTTTGCATAGTTGTAAGTAATCAGCAGGAATAATTAGCACCCTAGATGGGGTTTGATTTTGCTTATGATCATTTCAGATCCTTCTATTGACTTCATGGCCACATAGGCAAAGCCAGCCTGTTTCTCTTTATATTCATGGTTGGAAAGTGTTATTCCAGAATATTTTTTGATAGTTGCTTAAATCTGTAGGCACTTACTGTCAGAATGCTCACTGAAGCAAATAGATCTGTCTTAGGAAGGCTGGCAGGCCTCAGTGCCAGGAAACTACAAAAATATTACCCTAAATGGTCCCATTCTAGGCAGAACATATGTTTTAGTGTTCGGAAACCTATATCAAACAATTGTAGGTGCCAGTTAAGAACCCATGCATGTTAGCAGGAGTGAAGCGCAACACATTTTGGCACAGATTTATGTACATGTATAATTTACAGATTGCTAAATCAGCTGTGTTTTTGTAACAGTTAAGTTGGTTCAGGTTGTTGATGTAAGTAGTCAGCAAACAGGGTGAGAGCCATGGGTAATGTTGTGTCTCAGAGAGGGGCTGAGCCCTGGGACTATTTATAAAACAGAACACTTGTTAAAATCCATTGTTACTCTGAATGGGCAGTGGGTGATAATCTGGATTACTACCAGTTCAACAGAACTTGTTTTTTTCTTGTAATATGTTCTAAGATAACCTTCAACCCTGGCTCAGCTGTCTTTCTCTGAAAGAGTCACAAGTTTAATCTATTGACTGACATCGGCTGGGGGATTGAGAGGATGAAGCCTTGTGATTTAACGTAAGGCAGCAAGGTTTCTAAACTCCATGATTTTTATAAAATCCATATATTTTAATAATCTATCATACAAGAATAGATGCATTTGAGGCACATTGTGGTAAATGGAATCTCTGGCTTCGTTCTTTCCAACATCAGCTCTTCATTTATGATTGGGCTTCCTTTGGCAGTGGTTTCTTCAGCATTACCTTCAATTCGTCCCTTCCTCTTTATTTTTTGTTAGATAGTTAATGGCTTGCAAATGAACGTTTAAAACATACTTTAGTTATTTATTCAAAGAAGCCCTTTTTGTAAAGTGAGTATCTGCTTTATACATTCAGGGTATTTGGACCATGGTTGTAGTTGTTTTTTTCTCTTTAAGTGGTTACAGCTGTAACTGGTGAGAACGAGAAATAGAATCACAGAATCTCAGGTCTGAAGGGACACACTTTGCAATTCCTTCTCCAGTGTTTGAATCTTCTGCAGAGCGTCCCTCCCAGTGGTTATCCAGCCCATGCTTGGAGAGCTTCAGTGATGGGACATTCACTTTTCTTTCTTAAGCAACTGTAATTGTGAACCGGTTTCTTCCCCTCCCTTCCCTCCTTCCCTTCCTCCTTCTTTCTTTTTATCGTCATTGTCTGGTCTCACCAAAATCTGCCCTCTTACAGAAACCGCTCATTCCAAGTCTGCCCTGTGGAACAAAACCTAGCCCACTCCTGTTTCCACCTGAAAACCATCTTTTCGGTAGTTTAATAACAGTTATCTTGTCTTCATTCCTCTCCCTTGTTTTTTCAAAACATTTTTTATTGTTTAATACCAAAATAAAAAAGCACATAAAATAATTTTGTGCAGCTTAACACTTTTGTATAAAGTAAATACTGTGCTGTCGCCACGTAAGTGACATCTTGCCAGCTCTCCAGAATCCCCGGGACCCTTCCTGTTCCCAACTCCGTTACTCCCCAAAGGGAGACATCTCCTGAGTTTATGGTGATCATAATTTCCTCATAATTTTTCCCCATAATTTTACCACCTTGTGTTGCATTCCTGAACACTACAGTTTATTGTTGTCTGCTTTTGAGCTTCATATGTGTGGGGCCATACAGCATGGGTCCTTTGTCAGTTGGAGATTCATCCCTTTCGTTGCATGTACTGTCGTCAGCTCATTTTCACTGTATAGTACTTTATGGTATGACCATACCACACATTATTGTATTTATCCATTCTGCTGTTGATGGTCACGTGTTGCTTTGTAAACTGGCCCCCTTACAGGGATGGCAAGGAGAGACGGAAGAAAGAGGCAGACCACTCCAGATTGGTAGGTGGCAGGTTTAATAAGCAAGGGAACCTACTTACCAGGCATGTCGTGGGCACTGCAAGACGAGTAGATCTCTACACCCACCTGCCAAAACTTAAAGTTTAAATAGAGGCCTTAACTGGGTTAAGTCACGTATTCAGTCTAGATGGTCTCAACAACACCTTCCTCTCTCTTTGGAACCGCTCCTACTGTGGGAATGGTGGGCAGAGTGTACATTCCAAGGACAGGGGAGGGGGTGAGGAGTCTCTGATTGCCTGGGTCCGGTTCAAGGGTCAACTAGCGGTCACGTCCTCTCGCTGACCTCCTCCAACAACGTGTGAGTTGTTACCAGATTTTTGCTATTACTGATGCTACAAATATTCTTGCACGTGTCTTTTGGGCATATATTGGGTGTGTACTCCCACTAGCAGTGTACGAGAGTTTTCATCACTCCACAACATACCCTTGCCAACACTTGCTATTTTCTTCTTAATAATGGCATTGCCCAAACAATCTAGTAACCAGTAAAACAGGATCACTTAGGGTGATGTTAGTAGTGAGCACATGATCAAAATGAAATGGAAACAGAACTTGCCCTTGTCCTTTGGGAGGCTTCACTATCTACTGTGTGTTTAAATGTTCTTACAGTGTGAATTCCCTCACCGTAATGGTAAATGATATGAAAGACTCGCACAGTTAGAACTGTGTGCAAAGGACACATGCAAGTGTGTGTGTGTGCGTGCGTGTCTGGGAGACTCATTTTCTTAAATTGAGAAACCTTGCGGACATATTATGTAAGAATTGTGAGCTGGAAGTGAGAAGGGACTAGGAGGTGAATGACATGTTTATTTTAGTGAAAGAAATAGAACAAAATGACTGAAGGAGGGGTGCCGATTTCATGGAGCAATCAAAAAATCAAAGACAAATTAAAATGAAAAGCCAAGACTAGCTTACTTCGGTTTCATAGACATGGCAGACCTCCTTTGTGCCACATACTGTGCTAGAGACTGGGACTCGCAGAAGTGAGCGAGTTGTTTGTGAAGCTGGGGCTCATTGAGGAGTGCATGATGAAGTCCAACGTGTGTTGCAAACTTGCCAAAAATTTACGAGATGCTATGCCAATTCAATACTCACCACACATTTTTTTTCCGTTGTAAACATCTCACCCCAAATTATTCTGAGATTTTTTTTTTTTTTAAACTTTGGGTTTATTTATTTATTTATGGCTGTGTTGGGTCTTCGTTTCTGTACGAGGGCTTTCTCTAGTTGCGGCAAGTGGGGGCCATTCTTCATCGCGGTGCGCAGGCCTCTCATTATCGCGGCCTTGTTGCGGAGTACAGGCTCCAGACGCGCAGGCTCAGCAATTGTGGCTCACGGGCCTAGTTGCTCCGCGGCATGTGGGATCTTCCCAGACCAGGGCTCGAACCCGTATCCCCTGCATTGGCAGACAGACTCTCAACCACTGCGCCACCAGGGAAGCCCGTTCTGAGATTTTATATCTATTTATTTTTTTGTGAGACTGAATGTGGGATAACCAGATCCCTTATGTTAACTTAAAGGGGGAGATTGCAGGATGTGTGAAGCTTTGTTCTGATGTGGTGGAAGTTTTCTTAACATCCTCTCACTCCTCTGGGATGTCCCATTGCCCTGTCTTCTTTGGCATGAGGTTTTGGGTTGCTTACCCATTGCTGTGCGTTTCCAGCCTATCTTAGATGCTGGAATTTGTCTGATGCTCCGGCCGTTCTCTGTGCAAGTGCAGTCTTGCTGAACAGATTGCAGTTTGGCCAACTTCCGCGTCTCCCTCAGTTCTCCTGGTCTCGGCTCTAACAGTCATGTGTGGCTGTTAAGGACAAAACTACTTAGCTCTTCTGATTGGATATTAGAGAATTATGCCAATTATCAGAATTGGTTTGCTTACTCAGCCTAAGATTGTTCATTCTGTCAATTAAAATGACAACTCTTCTGATTAGTCCTATGTTGCATAAAACTGATGTTCTGAAATTAATGGAGTCAATCCTGTAATTATTAATGTTAACAATTAACCATGAGTGCCTCAAGCCTCTCATTTCTCATAGCTTCTTAAAGGGTCTATGATGACATCAGGTGCTTCTATGAAGAAGAGGGATGGCCTCTTGTTACTTCCTTCTTCCCTTAAAGCAATGATGTAGGCACCCGCCACCAGCATTCTGAGAGTGCTGGAGTCAGCATTTGAAAGATGATACTATTTTGGCAAATTTTACCAATATTTATCTCCTGCTTAACTTAGGTTTCTATTAAGAGTGAATTTGGAAAGCATATTTTAGAGTAGAGCTTTATAACTATGGCAAAGAAAATGGAGTTGAGTGATAAAACTATATTTCATCTACATGGGTTTCTAAGTTTACATTTTCTTTACTTTTGTTTCCTCCCAGCATTATTGGGACCGAATTGATTAGAGTTCCATGCTGCAATCTTTAAGGTTGTTCTTTGAGTGTCTACAAGGGCCAGTGCACTGCTTATCTTCTCTGTGCCTCCCTCGGGCCACTCTCTCCTCTTCTGTAACCTGTTCTGCATCCTGGGAGGCTGACCTACACGGCTTATGTCAATAGGCTCCCTTGCTTCCTGGCTGGCTTCACACCACCATGAGATGGGGAAGGAGGGGTGGGAGTTTGTAGTATTTATTCTCCTCGTTTCCCCTCTGCAAGGTCATCGTTGTAGCCTATCTGTTTTACCTTGATTAAAGGTTACATCTGCAGCTTGCTCTCTTTGGGTTTGGGTAAACCTCAAAATTTGCAACTGTTACTAACCCTGGGGGTCCTGTTGTCCCTGAAGTTTTCCTCCATGGTGTGCTGGGGCAGGTGCAGCCGGCTGGTCCTACCTCTCAAGATCTGGTTATGCCCATCTTTTCCCTATTCCTGGTTCAGGGACTTCATCTTGGTAGCTTGAACTCTGCCATGTGGGAGTATTTACACCTCAGAAATTGGCAAGTGGTATAAATCAGGGCTTTTTCTCCCCCAGAGAGTCATACTAGTTGTAAGCACCAATTATAATTATTGGTTAAAACCATGACCTTGCACAGATTAAACAGCCTTTCTCACCTTTGAGCCTGGCAGTGAGCCAAAGGTTTTACATGTGTCATCTCCTCTAATCTCACTATGACTCTATGTATGCTGTGGGCACTCTCACTATTCCCACTGCAGAAACTCAGGTTTAATAAAGAGATTAAGTAAATTGCCTTTGGTTAATTTCTAGTGGTAGAATCTCTAGGAACTTGTTAGGAATGCAAATTCTTGGGCCGTACCTTATATCTAGTGAATCAGAAACTTGGAGGATGGGGCCCAGTTACCTGGGTTTTACTCAGTCCTCCAGGCAATTCTGGTAGATGTCGTAGTTGCAGGACCACTGCTTCCGAGCCAACCCCATGCGTCTCTTTACTTGAGAGGTAACTACGTGCCTGCCGGGGTGTATGGATGGAGGAGGGCGTATATTCGAGGGTGAGTGGACTTTTTCTCTATAGACTTTCAGTTGGTTTCCCAGTTTTTGCTCAGATCCCATTCCTGCCTCAGGTAGTAGCTACTAGCATTTCAAGGTCCTGAGTCTCATTAGCCCCCTCCTCGTCCAGATCCCCTTGGAATTGTAAAATCGTGGCTTCTTCTGCTGCACATCACTACTTTTCATCTTCCAGAAACTGAGCTCATGCCTGCTGGTGACTCTTCTCTTGTTGTGTGTATATCTCTTGAATTTTTCAGCTATCACTCAAGAATGAGGGAGTAAATGCATGTGCTCAATCTGCCATTTTGAAACAATAATTGGTAGTGTTAAAAGACGAAGGAGGTCCTACATTCTAGTCATTCTCGTTCTGGCAGGTAAAATTCCCCTTGATACTTTTCCCACATGGCTAGACCATCCAGGGATTTTGCTCCTGCCCAACTTCATTCACTGCGCCACCTTTCTCTGTTATTCTTGTCAAATGATAAAACTAAAGCACTTTAGTAACGACTTCGATGTCCTTTATTTAAGGGAAAACAATCCATGGACTGGGGGAGTGCAGGGCCTTACCAGCCGTGGAACACCCTTCCCGAGGGATCTGGGGCAGGAGCGGGTTTTATAGAGCATTAGGAGAGGCATCTCAGACCCAGGGCACGTTTGCCTGGGTGGTTGGGGATTTCCTTAGAAGGCTAGCTGGTCCTGTTTTCTAGGGTAAGGTGAGACAGCTCAAGCTGCGTTGGAGGACTGTGACCGGTGTTAGGTTTCCTTGACAGTGAGTTGTTTCCCGTAAGTGCAGGCTGACTTAGGTTGAGATCTGTGCTGTGGGCCACTGGGGTGGCCTCTGTTTCGTGGGTCCTGATACAGGAATTAACTTTGTCATTCTCTCCCCCAGCTTCACAGTCCCTGCCTCTCACTTGTCTCTAGCAGTGCCCTCTCTTGGAATGTTCTGGTTTTCTTCTCTCTCTGTATCTCCCTCTGGGTCTCAGTCTCTCCTGTACCGTCTCCGAGGGTCTTGAGCTCTCTCCTCACTCACTCACTCTCTGGGTCTTGCTGTGGGTCTCTTGCTCTGCAGTACCCTCTTCAGCTCTGCCTCATGCTCTGTTGCCCCCCTCCCCGCCTCCTGGCTCCATGCCCCTCCGTCCCCTCTTCTCTCCTTTCCTCATCTCTGTGTCTTCCTGTTCATCTCTGCCCATTGCTGCTTGCCCTGCCGCTGACTGCCTCTGTTGCTGCCATCTGTCTTTATCAATCTCTGTCTGTCATCTCTCTCCATCTGTCTCTGTTGCTGTCTGTCTTTGTCTGTAGTCTCTGCCTCCATCTCTCCATCTCTGCCTCTCTCTTGTCTGTCCAGTTCTCCTCTCATGTTGCCTCAGTCTCTGCTCTTTCGTGTATCTGTCCGAGGTTCCCATTTTTCTTCCAAGCTGGCCTTTCTCCACCTAGTCACCAGCATTGCGCCTGGTCAGCTCTGCCGACCTCTCAGCTTCAGGGTTTAGTTTTTGTTCTGGAGAGAGAATCTGTTTGGCTCAGCACTGACTGTGGGTTGTTTGGCCAGTTGTCCACTCCTGGTCTTCTCTGCTGTGTGTGGGTCCTGGATGGGGGAGCAAGAGGTGGAGTTATGTGATATACAGATAAAGCTAGGCAGGGAAGTTGGGTAGAGCTTTCCAGTGTAAAGAAGTGTCCCCTGCACTCCTGTAATGCCTGGGACAAAATAGATACTCAAATATTTGTTGCATTAAACTAAGCTGCTCTGAGATTCCTTCCATCTACCCTGATGCTATACCCTGTCCTCACTGAGCCATTTGCCATGAAAGTGTTAAAATAACACAGGAGGTAAATGTAAAACTAATTAAAAAAAATCTTTTTCTAGTACCATTCAATATATATATATATTTTCTTAAATTAATTAATTTATTTTTTTGGCTGTGTTGGGTCTTCGTTTCTGTGCGAGGGCTTTCTCTAGTTGTGGCAAGCAGGGCCACTCTTCATCGCGGTACGCGGGCCTCTCATTGTCGCGGCCTCTCTTGTTGCAGAGCACAGGCTCCAGACGCGCAGGCTCAGTAGTTGTGGCTCACGGGCCCAGTTGCTCCGTGGCATGTGGGATCTTCCCAGACCAGGGCTCGAACCCGTGTCCTCTGCATTGGCAGGCAGATTCTCAACCGCTGCACCATCAGGGAAGCCCCATTCAATATTTTTATATTGCTTACTTTAAGCCACTTTTTTTTTAGTTCTGGAAATGAAATTTTTGTGTTATTCAGTGATGGTCTAGGAGTTTTGTCTAAAGTGCATATAATATGTACAGATGTGTGTTAAGAAATTATTATGACTATAAAAATGAGAATAAAACACCTGGTTGACTAATCTCTTGCACCACTTTTTAGCACTTGATCATACAAATAAATGTTTCTTAGCAGTAATTCAACATATCATTGACCTCTTACTTATTAAGTAAAATATCACTGAGTAATGAAAAAGTCTGTGTTTCTAACACTATTTCATGTATATTCTCATTCCCTTCCATTCTGCTTGTGAAACGAATTCATCTGTTTTTATTGTTTTAAAATCCTTTAATTTGATGCTGAATGAAGATGGAAGTCAGGCTTTTGAAACCACGCACTTAGGGGTAACTAATGTCAGTGAATGAAGTGTTTGAATTTGCTTTTGAAATTGAAATGTCTCTCCCCGTTGCAATTTACTGACTTAATCAAAATGTATTTCCGTAGGATATTAAAATCAGAGACAAAGCAAACAACTATTAAATCTCTTGGGAGTTCAGTTTGTCTAGCGCAAAGATTGGGCCCTTGACAATTTGGAAGAGTCATTTTCATGGAATTTTATTGTTGAAAAGCCACAGTAGAGCCACAAAATGACTTTTGCTGATATTAAGATTTTAGATATGCCATACTGACTTTGCTTCTTCTCATCCCATCCTCTCCATTCTCCCAAATATTACCAAATCTTTTGATCTGTCTTTTATGTTTTAAAATTTTATTGATTCATTCATTTAGCAACCACATTCCATGCGTGTGTGACTGAGGCCCTTGGCAGTGAAATATTAGTGCTTCTTAATTAGAGGCAGGGCCAGGACTTCTAACCCGCAATCCCATTCTCTTTTCACTGCATGCGTTTTACATGAAAGAATGAAAGCATTAATTGGAAAGCACTTTGGTGTCACTGGGGTCCATTGTCATCCTCTGCCCTCTCATACTTATGTTGTTTAGAAGGAGTGAGCCTGTAAGTGAAGGGTGAGGTGATCTAAGCCACTAATTACCACGGGCCAAAGTCCCCGCCATAATGTCACTTCAGGTGCGATGGAAAGACCCATCCCCATCTGCCCCCCCCCCCAACCATATGTCAACACCTTCAGCATTAGGGATTCTGGGCATCAGGTTAAGCATTATTCTGTTCCTAGTGTCCTGTCTTAAAAGTCAAACCTTCTGAGAGAGATGATACTTTAAATCACTAACAGCTAACTCTGAATTTGTTTATAAGACAATGTTTTTCCACGATGGGAGAAATAAGTTGATCTAAGTGACAGAAAGCTCAGAAAAGAGAGAAAAGTACAGAAAAAGGAGATGAAATATCCCAAATTTAATCTGCTTCACAATCTTGCTTAAGCCAGATCTTCACTATATTGTAAACATTGTTGACATATAACATACAAGTGGCAAAATCCTCTAGTAACTGTAGATAAAAGATAACTAGTGCCCAAAGAGAATCTAAAGACCAGTTGTCATTTCTAATTGAGTCCAAAATTTTTTTGGCTACTAATATTTCAGAAACAATCCAGGGGAGATTGCAATTCGTGTGAGTTAATAATAAAGATAATGATGATGATGATGTCAATGACAATGGTAACATCAGGTATGCCTGGTGCTGTTCTAAGTGCATTCATTCATTCATTCATTCCACAAACACTCATTCAGTAATACTTCCTATGTGTAAGGCACTGTTCTAGATGTTGGGCATTCAGTGGTGAAAGGAAAAAAAAAGGTACTCTCCCTCATGAAGTTTGCATTCTACTGGGGAGGCAGATAATAAGCAAACAAGTAGATGTATAACATGTCAGATGGTGTAAAGTGCTTGGAGAAAGTAAGGGAAAAGGAAACAGGTGTTGTCAAGTGGAGTTTTTTTTTTTTTTAATTAGTTGATTCATTGAATAGCTATAGGAAAGGGACTAACAATTGGCAAATATGCTAAGAGTCCTACATTTGGTTAGGTGTTTTTTGGTTTTATAAAAATTAATTTCTGGTATGGATTTTATTTAGGTTCAGGTAAATAAAATTATTTTTTCCTAGTCTTTGTCTAGTGCTTATATACATACCTCTTGTCCTCATCATTTATCTCAATCAGTCTTCTATTGTTCTAAAAGAAAAAATATATATATTTTTACTCAAACTTGCTTTTTGTAAGAGCGCTGATATCCTTAGTAAATCTATAACATTGAAAGTGTCATGAAGACGTGTTCCCTTCTAAGAAAAATATCCCGAGTTATGAGAAGCATATTGTGAAATATTTACTGTAGCCCTCTAAATAATCGGTGTTGGCAGGGAACAATAAAGTTGTGTGAATGGCTCGCTGAATGTAGCTTTTATCTGTGTAATTGCCCAAACTGAGTCACTTTTCTAAGTCATTGCTTTAGTTAGTTTCTCCTTTGTTATTTGTGGTAATTATGATGAAAAGCAATTTTCTAATAATTTCTTTTTGGAATATCTCTGTGTTATGCTTTATGGGCAAATGGTAGGTTTGGGATGATTTTGACACATTTGACTACCGCAGTGTGGTTTGGCTCATACCCCATCCTCCAAAGAAACTTTACATGCTTGGGGGAGGGGAATCTTTCAAATTTTAGAGAATGTTTGTTTTATTCTACCAACTGGAGGAAAACTGGTGTGTGGGCTGAGAACGGTTGAATTTAGGAAGCCTTACATTTAATTGCGTGTAGTGTGACAGCTAAAGACCCTCGGGGAGTAAAAAGGCACCAGAGGGAGACTGTAGAATCTGGTTAATTTGCATCAAAGGCCTGGAGCCACCGGGAACTTTCAGATGAGAGCCAATGAATAAATTATGCCTCCTTCCTCAAGCAAGGGCAGCCAGGTTGAACCCCCATGTTTTACTGAACAATGTGGAAGAGAAGTGATCAATTCAGAAAATACGAATTTGGAGGCAGGCTTAGTGCTTCAGATGGGCCACTGGCTGATTGGAAGTTACACATTCTACCTGAAAAACCTGTATATGTGTGTACACACACACACACAAGATATGTATGTATATGTCAAGAGCATATATCTTACCTGAATTTTATTGATTCCAAAGACACATTTAGGCATTTTTTGTATATATAAATGGACACACCAATATGTGATTTATTGCTACTGTAGAATCCCTTGACAATACAGTACATTTTTACATTAATACTGTACATCACATCCTGTCTCCAAATCCAAACAATTCCACTGAGCAAAAGCCAGATACAACACGGTTCACCTGAAATGTGAGTATCACGTCCCACTGAGTCGAGTTTAGAAGGTGTTTCTGCTATTTTTAAAGTGACTCAGGCCCTACAGAGTCCAGCGTTTGGAGAAGTGATATTTCAGGGTGAGGGCTGGTTGATTACTCCACATGGGTGTGAAGTTTGCCAGGTTGCAGAGGTGTCTTCTTACTCGTTCTTTGTTATGAACCCAGTTACTTAGAGCATCAGATTTTATTACTGCCAGAAGCATGGAGATCTAGTTTGCCCGCATCGAGACTCACAGAGCTGAAGTGACTAAGCCACACAGCTCACCAGGGACAACACTGCCACTAGAACCCAACTTGTCATTGTCCCCATTGTTACTCTTTCACATAGTGCTCTGGCAACCTAGGGAATAGCTGGGGAATGGTGGATTAATAAGGTGGCTCTTACCCCTCATTCTTCCACTGACTTTCTTTGTTGACTCGGTTCCTTGGTGCTTCTCCATGTCACCTCAGGGCCTTTTTTTCACTAGGTGGCCTCTGCTTGTAGAGTCTCCATATGGCCTCTCCACTAGCTGGACTTCTCACATGGCAGCTCAGGGCTCCCAAGAGTACAGAAGCAGAAGCTGCTGGACCTTAATGCTTATGGGATTGGAGTGACATCCATTCTACTGCAGTCTGTTGATTGGAGCGTATCACAGACCCACCTAGATTTAAGGGGACAAAAGAAAAGCATGAATGCAGGGAGGCACAGTTTATCGGGGGCTACCAGTATAATCTCAACTGTTTATAGTGATGCTTTATTTTTTAAAAAAATTAATTTTATTTATTTATTTTTGGCTGCGTTGGGTCTTCCTTGCTGAATGCAGGCTCTCTCTAGTTGTGGCGAGCGGGGGCTACTCTTCGTTGCAGTGCGTGGGCTTCTCATTGCGGTGGCTTCTCTTGTTGCAGAGCATGGGCTCTAGGTGCGGGCTTCAGTAGTTGTGGCACACGGGCTCAGTAGTTGTGGCGCACGGGCTTAGTTGCTCTGCGGCATGTGGGATCTTCCCGGACCAGGGCTCGAAACTGTGTCCCCTGCATTGGCAGGCGGATTCTTAACCACTGCGCCATGAGGGATGTCCTATAGTGATGCTTTGACTGTACCAGCTACCATTGAGTCAAGGGCCTGAGACATGTAAGGGGCTGGTCTTTCTAAAAAACATTTTTTAAAAAAAGAAGAGAGAAAGTGAAAAGGTCTGACAAAGCACCAGTAGTGTTCTAGAAGGGATTGTATTGTTTCTTTTTCTGTAGGTATTTTGTGAAGACTCTCACCAGTGTGATTCAGTAATGCCAGGAGGCAGGAGAGCAGATGCTCTCTCAGTACCCTTTGGGGTATTAGAGGTTTGCTCCTTGTTCATGTGTTAGAGCCCATTTTATCCTCGTTGGAGACTGGCTGAAGGAGCCAGATGCAGGTCAAAATACAGCATCAGCTTTTTTACTGTTAAACTAGATTAGAGAACATAGCAGTGCTATCTGTCTGCTTCCTCAAGCCTAGGCGTTGGCTTCTAGGCTGTGAGTTACTGACCTACTCCTAGGCCAAGAATCTGACAGCAGAGGGCTGGCAGGGCCTGTCACAAGGAGGTTCTGAGTGTCTTAAGGAGACAAGTAGCTCAAGCCCTCCCTCTCTTCTCCCACCACACTGGGGCTCAGGCTAGTTTGAGAGGCCAAGACACACAGAGTGGACACCTCTTGCTCTTGATATGCCTACTGATAGCTTGATGACTCTACTTAGGGAGGTATAAGTGAGGGGGAGGGAGAAAGGGGTCGAAAGTATTCATTACAACATTTCTTTCTAGTGAAATGCCCAGGTGTGGAAGGATAAGTGTTGCCTTCATAAAAGCCCTTTACTAAAGTAGGGCTTTATAGAGTTACTGTATTCTGCCTAACCTAGAGTCCCAGAGTACTACCAAGGACTCTGAAGGAGTCTCAGAATTTGTGAGCTCTGGTTCTGCTGATTCTGTTAAAGATTATTGCAGAATGTCATACAGTTAAGAACATTGGCTTTGGTGATTGTGATGGTTAATTTTATGCATCAGCTTAACTGGGCCACGGGATGCCCAGATATTTGGTTAAACGTTATTGTGGGTGTTTCTGTGAGGGTGTTTTTAGATGAGTTTAGCATTTAAATGAGTAAACTGAGGAAAGCAGATTGCTCTCCCTAATGTGGGTGGGCCTCATCCAATCAGTTGAAGGCCTGAATAGAACAAAAGTCTGACCCACTCCCGAATAAGAGGGAATTCCTCCTGCCTTACTGCTTTTGAGCTGGGACATTGGTTTTTTTTTTTCTTGCCTTTGGGTTTGAACTGAAACATTGGCTCTTCCTTGGTCTTGAGCCTGCCAGCTTTCAGACTGGAACTTATACCATCAGTTCTCTGGGTTCTCAGGCCTTCGGACTTGAACTGGAACTATACCACTGGCTCTCTAGGGTCTCCAGCTTGAGACTTTGGGACTTGTCAGCCTCCACATGAACCAATTCCTTATAATAAATCTCTATCTGTCTTTCTGTCTCTGTCTCTCTCTATATATATGTCTATATATATCTCCTATTGGTTCTGTTTCTCTGAGTAGCCTTGACTGATACAGTGTTAGATGTGAGACAGTACATGCTCTATTAGATGTATGATGTAGGAAAAGTTCCTTTGATTTTCTAAGTCCTCTTACAAGATCTATAAAAATGTGTTAGTACTAGTGCCTGCCCACCTGACAGATGAGTATTAATACACGTGGTCTTGATGGTGATGATGCTGTCTTCATAGATGAAGAATGTTAGATATCCTAACATTTCTCAGTTTAAAATCTCCAAATCTCAGAGATCCAGATCTGGCCAATTCTTTTTGTTTGTTTTTGAGGTTTTTTTTTTTTTTTTTTGGCCGCAGCCTGTGGCTTGTGGGATTTTAGTTCCCTGACCAGGGATTGAACCTGGGCCCTCAGCAGTGAGAGCGTGGAGTCCTAACCACTGGACCGCCAGGGAATTCCCCAGATCTGGCCAATTCTGATGCAGTCTTAGGAGATTACATTTTTTTTTTTGATATTTTGTCCATTCAGTGGGTTACTTTCCCAATTGTTTTGCTTGGCTTCAAAATAAGTTTTCATTTACTGAGTTTGGAAATAGTAAATAATCTGAGTCATTTATGGTTGGATGTGGAATGCACATCTCTCCATTTGGCTAGATCTGTGTCACTTCACTAGAGCCCTCTTAGTTGGCATTCTTAACCAGCAAGAATATAGCCAGCTGCCTGGAGGAATTAAGGAGCCTTGGCTCAACAAAGTTGCTGTCATGGAGTCCTTGCACCAGAATTTATGCACTTTTTTCAGCAGATTCCCACTTTCTGAGCCTGTCTATTCTTATGACAGATACACTTCTGGAGGAATGATGGCAAATTGACTCAGACCCACCTAGGTCCACTTCTTTATTTTATTTAACAGATCTTATCTCTCCCTCACACGCTCCCACCCCACTGACCAGCAAGGGGAAATTAGTTAGTGGGGGGACTCTGAACCTCCCAGTTAGTATCTCAAGCTCTTCCAGTTTAGGTAGTCTCTTGGGGCAACTCGGTTTGTGTTCAGATGCCGATTCTACCCACCCCATATGCTTCTCTCTACATGGTATGTGTGGTGGAGGCAGGCACTTGCGTCACCTTGGGGACCTCAGATCCCCAGATGCAAGGCCTTATTTTCCCCCACTATTTCTTTGGGTCTCTGGCAATGGCCCCTGGTCTGCTGGTCGCTGGGTGACCAGTTGATCTGTGGGGCTCAAGTCTGCAGTTGGTGAACTTATGTTCTGTTCTTTGGATTGAACAGAACTTGGTGCTCTGCCCCAACTCAGCATATATTCTCTTTCTGTGTGTGTGTGTGTGTGTGTGTATGTGTGTATGTAACTTGATCTAATCGAGGCTCTCACTGGCCCTGATAGTTTCCTGAACCCTCAAGTTGATCTTAGGCTTGGGCAGTTTGACATGCAGCATTTGTCTACATGGTCACCCCACTCCACTGTGATAACCATCTGCTTAGGCAACTACAGCAGCAGTGGGACAGTTGGAACCTTCTGGATCCTTTCCAGACCCCATGGGAGCTGAGGGAGGCTCAGGAGTGCTGACAGGACCAGCACCTTTGAGTCACCAGTGTGGTGGTCTCTCCCACCCCTGAGTCTCAAATGGAGATCCAGACACAACATCTCCCCTCTCCTCCTCCTCTCCTGTCCTTCCTCCTCTTCTATCATTGTGTGGAAGGAGGACTGCTCTAGAAATAGGTTGGCACACTAAATTTTAAGAAGTAAGAGGTGATAGTTTACGAGAGAGAAGAGACGAAACATTGGAAAGATAGACAGGAGAACCCAAGCATTTAGAGGAGGAACAATTCATTCCACCCACGTCAATATTTCCTGGGGGCATCATTGTATATTACAAGGAAGAATCATAATATATGATGACAATAATGGTAATGGTAACTCATCAATTAAAGGTCTCATTACACCTAGCATTTTTTAGGAAAGTACATAAATCTAATGTGTTGTAAAGATTTTCATAGAAATGGTCTGATCTTAGTACTTAGTGGAATAAGAAGGAGACTATGTAATATAATGATTAAAAGTATGGATTTTGAAGTCAGATAGACCAGGTTCAAATCCCAACTGTACCCTGCTGTAACTATGTCCTTAGACAGTTTTTTCATGAGTAAAATGATAAAGTCCATGACACTTCATTCAATAAAGTAATACCACCTCACAAAGATTGTTGTACAGGTTAAAAAAAACCCACTTTGGTACATGATAAAGTACAGAGCCTGGCACAGAGTAAATTTCAGTGAATGGTGCCCATTCTCATCAATACCTGGAATATCACCTATGTAGAATCCCTTAGTTCTTGATGATATGTGATGTTATGGTATTTGTATGGGTAGCCCCCAATTTACAAATCCAGAGATTGTGCTCTGGAACGTAATTTATAGGTTACTTATTTATATCTTATAAATTGAAGAGAATCCAGAATATGCCCTTTTCCAGCCAACCAGAGCAGGGTACACATGCGTGTGCTAGGGATGGGGTGGGGAATGGGGAAGAATTTCTAAATGCTTAGGTTCTCTGGTATTAGAAGGAAATGGGTTTGTGACTGGAACTAGAATTCTTTCCTTCATTCACTCCAAGTCCTTGGATAAAGAGGGAATTCTTTTGTTTTCTCCCAAGGCATATTGTTTATTTGTTTGTTTGTTCAATTGAAGAATAGTTAATTTACAATATTGTGTTAGTTTCTGGTGTACAGCAAAGTGATTCAGTTATACATACATATATAAATATAATTTTTCATATTCTTTTCCATTATAGTTTATTACAGGATAATTGGAATATAGTTCCCTGTGCTATACAGTAGGACCTTGTTTATGTACTTTATATATAGTAGTTTGTATCTGCTAATCCCAAACTCCTAATTTATCCCTCCCTCCCATCTTTTCCCTTTGGTTCCCGTAAGTTCGTTTCCCATGTCTATGAGTCTGTTTCTGTTTTGTAAATAAGTTCATTTGTATCATATTTGAGATTCTACATATAAGTGATATCATATGATATTTGTCTTTTTCTGTCTGACTTAATTCACTTAGTATGATAATCTTTAGGTCCATCCATGTTGCTGCAATGGCATTATTTCATTCTTTTTTTTTATAACTGAGTAGTATTCCTGTGTGTGTGTGTGTGTGTGTGTGTGTGTGTGTGTGTGTGTGTGTATACACCACATCTTCTTTATCCATTCATCTGTCAGTGGACACTTAGGTTTCTTCCGTGTCTTGGCTATTGTAAATAGTGCTGCTGTGAACATTGAGGTGCATGTATATATCCAGAGAAAACTCTAATTCAAAAGAGGGAATTCTTAGCCCTCTATCACATAGTGAGAAAGGAGTCTTGCTATTTGTAAGCTATAATTTCTTGCTTGGGTTAGCAATGAAAGGAAACTCTTTTGGAATTTTATTCTATGATGAGAAATCCTCTAAGTGGATGATCAATAGGCTGATGATTCTATTTCTACTGCACTTCCTGTTCTTTGTTTCCTTTCTAAAGTCAAAGAAGATGCTAGTGGACTTGGTTTTTCCCAGATAAGGCTGTAATATGCACCCAGGAACAGTGGCAATGCTTGAGGAACAATCAATACCTTTAAAAGATGACCAGAATACTTTTATGAGAAATTACAGTGATATCTGGAGCTTGAAATATATCCTGTTCTAATATTTTTAGTAACTGAAAAATTAAATCAATAAGTTAATCTTTTCTGATTAAATTCATTAAAAATTAAGAATATACTTATTTTTATCAAAGTAGTATATGTTCATGGTTAAAAATATCAAACTGAAAAGCTCATAAAGAAAAACCGTCATCCTATGCCTTGTCCTTTCACCCATCCTGCTCACCAGAGGCCACATTTTCTAATTTTAGCTGTTTCTTCTTATAGTTTCTGCCAGGTCTCTAAATAACATGCATTATAGCTATTTCCAGATTTATCAATTTTAGGTATTATCTGTTGACTTCTGTTAATTTATTTGAGCTTTTAGCTTACTTTATCTACTTCCTATCCCCCCTCCTAATATAGTTATATTACTCCCTTACTGGTTATCTTTGCAGCTTTAAGTGAAATATTTATACCTTTCTTTTTACTGTATCAGCTCTAAATACCATCTCATGATTGTTTTCTCTTCTCTCTCTAAGCTTATCATTTGTATTTTTGCAGTGTTAGAATTGATGTGGTTATTCAGATACTTATAGTTAAATATTCCATGCTTTGACATTTTTTTTTTGACATCTTTATTAGAGTATAATTGCTTTACAATGTTGTGTTAGTTTCTGCTGTAAAACAAAGTGAATCAGCCATACGTATACATATATCACCATATCCCCTCCCTCTTGCATCTTCCTCCCACCCTCCCTGTCCCACCCCTCTAAGTGGTCACAAAGCACCGAGCTGATCTCCCTGTGCTATGCAGCTGCTTCCCACTAGCTATCTGTTTTACATTTGGTAGTGTATATATGTCCATGCCACTCTCTCACTTCAACCCATCTTACCCTTCCCCCTCCCTGTGTCCTCAAGTCCATTCTCTAGGTCTGCGTCTTTATTCCTGTCCTGCCCCTAGGTTCTTCAGAACCATTTTTTTTTTTAGATTCCATATATATGTGTTAGCATACAGTATTTCTTTTTCTCTTTCTGAATTACTTCACTCTGCATGACAGACTCTAGGTCCATCTACCTCACGACAAGCAACTCCATTTCGTTTCTTTTTATGGCTGAGTAATATTCCATTGTATATATGTGCTTCAGCTTCTTTATCCATTCATCTGTCAATGGACACTTAGGTTGCGTCCATGTCCTGGCTATTGTAAATAGAGCTGCAATGAACATTGTAGTACATGACTCTTTTTTTTTTTTTAACATCTTTATTGGAGTATAATTGCTTTACAATGGTGTGTTAGTTTCTGCTTTATAACAAAGTGAATCAGTTATACATATACATATGTTCCCATATCTTTTCCCTCTTGCATCTCCCTCCCTCCAACCCTCCCTATCCCACCCAACTAGGTGGTCACAAAGCACCGAGCTAATCTCCCTATGCTATGAGGTTGCTTCCCACTAGCTATCTATTTTGCGTTTGGTAGTGTATATATGTCCATGCCACTCTCTCACTTTGTCACAGCTTACCCTTCCCCCTCCCCATATCCTCAAGTCCATTCTCTAGTAGGTCTGTGTCTTTATTCCTGTCTTACCACTAGGTTCTTTGTGACCTTTTTTTTTTTTTCCTTAGATTCCATATATATGTGTTAGCATACTGTATTTGTTTTTCTCTTTCTGACTTACTTCACTCTGTATGACAGACTCTAACTCCATCCACCTCACTACAAATACCTCCATTTTGTTTCTTTTTATGGCTGAGTAATATTCCATTGTATATATGTGCCACATCTTCTTTATCCATTCATCCGCTGATGGACACTTAGGTTGCTTCCATGTCCTGGCTATTGTAAATAGAGCTGCAATGAACATTGTGATACATGACACTTTTTGAATTATGGTTTTCTCAGGGTATATGCCCAGTAGTGGGATTGCTGGGTCGTATGGTAGTTCTATTTTTAGTTTTTTAAGGAACCTCCATACTGTTCTCCATAGCGGCTGTATCAATTTACATTCCCACCAACAGTGCAAGAGTGTTCCCTTTTCTCCACACCCTCCCCAGCATTTATTGTTTGTAGATTTTTGATGATGGCCATTCTGACTGATGTGAGGTAATACCTCATTGCAGTTTTGATTTGCACTTCTCTAATGATTAGTGATGTTGAGCATTCGTTCATGTGTTTGTTGGCTATCTGTATCTCTTCTTTGGAGAAATGTCCATTTAGGTCTTCCGCCCGTTTTGGGATTGGGTTGTTTTTTGTTTTGATACTGAGCTGCGTGAGCTGCTTGTAAATTTTGGAGATTAATCCTGTGTCAGTTGCTTCATTTGGAAATACTTCCTCCCATTCTGAGGGTTGTCTTTTCGTCTTGTTTATAGTTTCCTTTGCTATGCAAAGCTTTTAAGTTTCATTAGGTCCCATTTGTTTATTTTTGCTTTTATTTCCATTTCTCTAGGAGGTAGGTCAAAAAGGATCTTGCTGTGATTTATGTCATAGAGTGTTCTGCCTATGTTTTCCTCTGAGTTTCATAGTGTCTGACCTTACATTTAGGTCTTTAATCCATTTTGAGTTTATTTTTGTGTATGGTGTTAGGGAGTGTTCTACTTTCATTCTTTTACACGTAGCTGTCCAGTTTTCCCAGCACCACTTATTGAAGAGACTGTCTTTTCTCCATTGTATATTCGTGCCTCCTTTATCAAAAATAAGGTGACCATATGTGTGTGGATTTAACTCTGGGCTTTCTATCCTGTTCCATTGATCTATATTTCTGTTTTGTATCAGTACCATACTGTCTTGATTACTGTAGGTTTGTAGTATAGTCTGAAGTTAGGGAGCCTGATTCCTCCAGCTCCGTTTTTCTTTCTCAAGATTGCTTTGGTTATTCAGGGTCTTTTGTGTTTCCATACAAATTGTGAAATTTTTTGTTCTAGTTCTGTGAAAAATGCCATTGGTAATTTGATAGGGATTGCATTGAATCTGTAGATTGCTTTGGGTAGTATAGTCATTTTCACAATGTTGATTCTTCCAATCCAAGAACATGGTATATCTCTCCAGCAGTTTATATCATCTTTACTTTTTTTCATCAGTGTCTTACAGTTTTCTGCATACAGCTGTTTTGCCTCCTTAGGTAGGTTTATTCCTAGGTATTTTAATCTTTTTATTGCAATGGTAAATGGGAGTGTTTCCTTAATTTTTCTCTCAGATTTTTCATCATTAGTGTATAGAAATGCAAGAGATTTCTGTGCATTAATTTTGTATCCTGCTACTTTACCAAATTCATTGATTAGCTCTAGTAGTTTTCTGGTAGTGTCTTTAGGAGTCTCTATGTATAGTATCATATCATCTGCAAACAGTGACAGCTTTACTTCTTCTTTTAGGATTTGGATTCCTTTTATTTCTTTTTCTTCTTTGATTGCTGTGGCTAAAACTTCCAAAACTATGTTGATTAATAGTGGTGAGAGTGGGCAACCTTGTCTTGTTCCGGATCTTAGTGGAAATGGTTTCAGTTTTTCACCATTGAGAATGATGTTGGCTGTGGGTTTGTCATATATGGCCTCTATTATGTTGAGGTAAGTTCCCTCTGTGCCTACTTTCTGCAGGGTTTTTATCGTAAATTGGTGTTGAATTTTGTCAAAAGCTTTTTCTGCATCTATTGAGATGATCACATGGTTTTTCTCCTTCAATTTATTAATATGGTGTATCACATTGATTGATTTGCATATATTGAATAATCCTTGCATTCCTGGGATAAACCTCACTTGACCCATGGTGTGTGACCCTTTTAATGTGCTGTTGGATTCTGTTTGCTAGTATTTCATTGAGGATTTTTGCATCTATGTTCATTAGTGATATTGGCCTGTAGTTTTCTTTCTTTGTGACATCTTTGTCTGGTTTTGGTATCAGGGTGATGCTGGCCTCGTGGAATGAGTTTGGGAGTGTTCCTCCCTCTGCAATATTTTGGAAGAGTTTGAGAAGGATAGGTGTTAACTGTTCTCTAAATGTTTGATAGAATTCGCCTGTGAAGCCATCTGGTCCTGGCCTTTTGTTTGCTGGAAGATTTTTGATCACAGTCTCAATTTCAGTGCTTGTGATTGGTCTGTTCATATTTTCTATTTCTTCCTGGTTCAGCCTCGGAAGGTTGTGCTTTTCTAAGAATTTGTCCATTTCTTCCAGGTTGTCCATTTTATTGGCATAGAGTTGCTTGTAGTAATTTCTCATGATCCTTTGCATTTCTGCAGTGTCAGTTGTTACTTCTCCTTTTTCATTTCTAATTCTATTGATTTGAGTCTTCTCCCTTTTTTTCTTGATGAGTCTGGCTAATGGTTTATCAATTTTGTTTATCTTCTCAAAGAACCAGCTTTTAGTTTTCTTGATCTTTACTATTGTTCCTTCATTTCTTTTTCATTTATTCCTGATCTGATCTTTATGATTTCTTTTCTTCTGCTAACTTGGGGTTTGTTTGTTCTTCTTTCTCTAATTGCTTTAGGTGTGAGGTTAGGTTGTTTATTTGAGATGTTCTTGTTTCTGGAGGTAGGATTGTATTGCTATAAACTTCCCTTTTAGAACTGCTTTTGCTGCATCCCATAGGTTTTGGGTTGTTGTGTTTTCATTGTCATTTGTTTCTAGGTATTTTTTGATTTCTTCAGTGATCTCTTGGTTATTAAGTAGTGTCTTGGTTAACCTCCATGTATTTGTATTTTTTCCAGATCTTTTTCCTCTGATTGATATCTAGTCTCATAGCATTGTGGTCAGAAAAGATACTTGTTACAATTTCAATTTTCTTTATTTTACCAAGGCTTGATTTGTGATCCAAGATATAATCTATCCTGGAGAATGTTCCATGAACACTTGAGAAGAAAGTGTATTCTGTTGTTTTTGGATGCAGTGTCCTATAAATATCAATTAAGTCCATCTTGTTTAATGTATCATTTAAAGCTTGTTTCCTTATTTATTTTCATTTTGGATGATCTGTCCATTTTGACTTGGTTGTAGAAATTGAAATTTAATAACGTGTTTACATGACAATGATGTGATATAGTATGATTTGGTTTCCCTTCCTGCACAGATTTTGTTTTCTTTGATGTTTCCAGTTTTCTTTCCTGCCCCCCAAATTATATACGTTTACTAAACTTTTTATGTTATTCCAGATTATCAAGAATATCATTAACTCCTGACCTCCTTTATCTCTAAATAAGTTCTCTTCTGGAACTTCTGTTCTCTGAAGCATTCCGTATTGAATGTTTTCTATTAGCTTCCTTCCCTGCTTTCTATATTTGGAGCCACTTTTTTTTCCTAGTTCCCATGTTGTCTTCTTTCTTGTATTACTCCCTCATTTTGCTGATACACATCCTCAAGTAACTTCCTAAGAAAGAATATATGGGAAATAAATTTCCCAGATCTTATCTGAAGATCACATCTGAAAATATTGTTATTCTACCCTCAGATTTGATTGTTTAATTTAAAAAAAATGTCTTCTGTCCTATTCTTGTGTTGTTCTTTCTGCTGTTCTTATTAGGATGCATGCTGTTTTTCTTGATTGATCTTCTGTGTCTTATTTTTTTATGTCTCTTTCTGTACTATACTCTGTGAGACTTTATTTTGCCTTCTAACATTTATGTTGAATTTTTAATTGTTACTCACTTTCAATTTACAGGAGCTCTTATTTACTTGTTCATTTGTTCTCCTATGGGTCTTCCCCACCCCCACCCCCACCCAGCATCTTGTTTTTTTTTTATGGGTATATTATCACTTGAGTCTTTCTGAGGATACTAACTAGGTTTTTGTTTTGTTTTGTTTTTGTTTTTTAAGTTCTTCTTAAGAACTTAAGAGAGAGAGTTAAACTGACTAGACTTCATATGAACTCATGGATAATTCAGTGAATTTTGTACTTCTTTTAAGGCTTAGTTACTCAGTTCAAGAAATGTGAGTTTTTTCAGGGAGAGAAGACCAGCATGAAGGGTTAGCCTGTCTCCAGAATAAAGTCAGAGCTCCCTGATATTCTAGACCTTTTGCAGTCTGGTCTGCAGGCTCACCTCCTGCTCATTCGTCTTCCTGGCTGCCCTGTGTGTACACCAGTCTGCTCTATGTCCTGTGCTGCCCGACCTTTGCTCATGCTGGGTCCTCTGCCTGAAATTTTCTGTTCTTCCCACAGCCTCTTACGTTTACCAGAGGCAGGTGTCATATTTTCAGTTCTCTATCTATTTTTGTGTCATCTGTGGCAGGTACATTTTAGGCATTCAAAATGTTTAAGTGAATATTACTCATCCTTCCAGACGAGAGCAACTTCCACTGTGACCACTCTGAGACACAGTCCTTTACCTCCCTCGAACAGAGTTAAGCATTTCATGCCCTGTTTAGTTAGTTGTATGCAGGCCTATTTGTTCTGGTAAGTTCCCGAAGGGCATGGACCATACCTTGTCAAGCTGGATATCCCAGGGTTTTGCATTGTGCTTGATATCCAATGGGAACTTGAAGTATTTGTGCATATATGGGGAGAGACAGAGGGAAGGACTGGTTGTGTATTTTTACTAAAGGCATATTTATAAGATTAGCAGGTTTGCAGTTTCACTTCATGACGGTGCTGTTTTCTGTTCCTTTTCAGTATATCAAAGCATTCCCAAGAGTACATTAAGAGTAACTTACTGTATTACTCATCACAATAGATATGTACACAGATGTGTATCTTCAGCAAAGAGAAAGAAATTGAACAAATAAGAAGTGATAGGCACTCCGTAAATTTAGCCAGGGGTTAGAACTTTGAAGCTGTGCGTATTCGTAAAATGAATCCCTCTAGTTGAAGTCCCTGCTCAGACTGACAGTAAGCGTAGCTTCCATTGCTAATAAATAAGTAAGTAAGCTCTTCTTTCATTTTAATTCTGCTACTTCCGACTGTGGAACCAATATTGTTGTTTTATCTGATGCTGAATCTCTGACCTATGAGGCTCAGGTTGGCTGCAAGTGCCGTAGCCCATGGGGTCAGCAGTGCCCACATCACCACACCCAGGGGTTCTCAGTGAGGAGTCTTACTTCCACTACACAGCTGAGCTCTGACTACTTGGAGTAAAAGGGAATTCTGAGTAGGAAATGAAGGAGCCACAGCACCCACCTTAGATTGGGGAGCCAGGTGTAGGATCCCAGGTGGCCCTGAAGGCATCTGCAGGCTGGGTGAGGTATGCAGCCGTGCTCTTCCAGCAGGAAGGGGTGGATGAGCACCCCACCACCTGGTGACCATCTGCTAGTTCCCTCTCGTGTCCACTGTCAGAGGCTCAGGTGCGTGGGGTCCATCTGGCTGAGGTAAGGTCTCTCTTGGCGGGGTGGGGAGCCACTGCTACAGCCCCTTTAGCTGTCAGCTTTCCTGGTGGTAGAAACCACCAAGCAGAGACATCACCTTTCACCAAGATTGCTCACACTGGAAGGGGCTGCAGCAGATTGTGAGGGCACAGTGAGGTAGGGACCGTCCTTTTGGACCACCAGAAAGGAACAGGTATCCAGGTACGCTGTGTAGCTGGAGCACTGCAGAGAGTCTTCTTAAAGCTGGTGGCAGCTAAGCTGCCCACTCGAATCTAAAAGCTTTCGAATGTTTGCAAGTGTTAATAAACAAACCAAATGTCGGAAAAAAGAGTAGATTATGGTATTTAGCTATTCTTCCTGCCTCTCCTTCCTCTATTCCTTCCCACGTAGACAGGAAAGGATAGTTACCCATATTGTGCATAAACTGTAAATGCTGTACTAGAACAAAATTAACCTCCCAATTAAATGAGGACATTACATGTTACCATTATTCCACTCCACATAGTGTACATATATAAACAAGACCCCCTCCGGTTTACAACAAAAGAAGGGTCTGTATGTGTGTTCTTTCATTCCTTTTTTTGGTGGGGGGAAGGTGTGGAAGCAGTGATTATTCTGTGGAGAGGAGAGAGCCAAGCCAAAATAATGATTATATTTAAGTTCTGGATATTATTTGCTTAAGGTCTTGAAAAGAAAAGAGGGACACTTGATTTCCTGAGCACAAAAGGTATCGAAGACTTTTGATCTTTAAAAATGTGGAAAGTGGTGAGAACACGCTAAGCAGCCCAACGTATCTGGCTTACTTAATCCCTGCATCACAAGTGAATGGTGGGCCCGTGCTCCGTGAAAGAGCTCTGAAATGTGCTTTCTGTGGCTCCGTGATTTCAAAATTAGTAAGAAAGTTTTTGTCCTTGCCAGCATCTTGATCAGGTTCTACGGAGCCCTAGCATGAGGAGGGTCTAGTCATTTCTTTACGGAGAGGAAGGCTCTCTGGTGTGTGTATTCCAGGAGGCAACCTGCTGTCCCCTTGCCTTTCTAAGAAGGCCTTCTCCTCCAAGGATCAGCAAATATTAATCAGGGTGAATTAGGTCAGTTTGTAGCTTCTGTCCCAAAGACTGACAGGGCCAAGATGCTGGATGGAGTGCAGAAGAAATTACTTTTGGATTCTCTCTGGCTCCACATTACCAGCATAATCTCACAGAGATGAAAAATTAGGACTTGAGTATGTCTTATAGAAATCACTGGATTTCTGCCGAAAACGCTGGTTGGTTGGTTAAGCATGCTTCCTTTGGAGTATAGAAACCTCAGCATTTGCATTCCAGATATTCAGTTCTAAAGCTCTGTTCTTCTGTATTCCTCAGAGGGCCATTTTGGAGGGAAACAAAAATACCTGGATTGGTTATTATTTATGTCCTCATTGAATCTCAACTAATGTCTTGCCTCATGTGCCCTTTTCTTTTCTCCTTCCCCTTCTTCTTCTTTTTTTTTTTTTTTTTTTTTAACAGATACTAATTTTGTGTTGGGGAATGCCCAGATAGTGGACTGGCCCATCGTGTACAGCAATGATGGATTTTGCAAGCTGTCTGGCTATCACAGGGCGGAAGTGATGCAAAAAAGCAGTACCTGCAGGTATTTATGTTTGGGGTTCTGTTCAACACTCTATCATGGTATCTTTTTGGAAAAAGAAAATGGCTTACTCAGCTTGGGAATTTCCTTTCATGCAGCGTTCATTCAGGAATATTTATTGCACTATCATCTCTAGTTCACACACTGTACTGGGAAAATCAAAGAAGATCTAAAACATAGTCCCTACAACTAATGAATTTACAGTCAGTGAGATGGGAGAAAACCTAGAAAAACTCAGGAAAATCATTTTATCAATAAAATGTGAACTCAAAATTTTATGAGGTTTTAGATGGAAATTATGTGAAAGTTAGAAGATTAAATAAAATCAATGAAAATGAAATGGATGATTTTAGATGATTAAATTAATTTTAAAACATGTATGGCTGTTTTTTAAGAATAAACACCATGTTGGAGACAAGGGCCTTGTTCATAGGGCTTTTCATCAGAAAACGAGAAGAGAACCATGTCTTGCTGCCTTGCTGCTGTCACATCTCTCTCTGATCACTGACTCAAAGGCAGAAGCAAAGGGTGCTGTGCAGCTTGTGCCTTTGACAGGGTTACTAACCAAGCAGCGCCCTTGGGCCGTGGCACTAGAAAAGCTCTTTTAGAGCATCTTCAAGGTGTTGTGTGGAGCATGTGACCCGGACCCTGCGCTGCCCCAACAGGGTCTTGGCTCCACAGCCTTTGTCTCCTCTCACTCCTCGCCTTCCTCAGAGTCTTCTGTCTTCAGTGGTGTTCGCATGCAGTGGAATCATTTTCCTAAACCTGCTACACCCAAAAGTGAACTCATCTCCAAAGGGTGGAAAAACCCATCTGACCCAGTCATAGTCTTTGGTTCTCAGAAGTTGCATTTTCTTGGTATTAAATCAGCCAAGTAACTCATTTGGTGAAAAGTATTAAATGTTTTGAAAATATTATCATTTTTCTTAACTTTTAGGTTTTTGGGACTGGGAAATGGAAAATTTAAGATTCCCTCAAAGGAGAGGGGTGGGATAGGGAGGGTGGGAGGGAGACACAAGAGGGAGGAGATATGGGGATATATGTATATGTAGAGCTGATTCACTTTGTTATAAAGCAGAAACTAACACACCATTGTAAAGCAATTATACTCTAATAAAGGTGTTAAAAAAAAAAGATTCCCTCAAAGGTTTAAAAATTATGACTCAAGTATTATGATAGAATTCTCTTATATTCTTGATGTGCTGTTATCCTCTTAAGTATCTGTGTATCTGCATCTATGTCTCCATCTGTACGTGCACGTACACAATCAGAGCACACTGGGAGAGTGAGCTTTGCTTTTTCGTGTGACTTGAGCAGCCTTTCCTTACCTTTCTTGCTTCTTATTGGCTATAATCAGACACTTTAAGAAAATCAGATAAGAGAACTGGATAATTTAGCCAACTTTCTTTTACGCACAACTCTAAGAAACTTATTTAATTCCCTGAAGGTGTCCCTTCTCTAGAAGGAAAGTAAACATGCCTTTGTGTTAGCCACATCCCTAATTGCTCAGGAGCCTTTTGGCTTATTTCTTGCATTGCAGGCATCTGAAATCTAATGTCCAGACAAAGGAAATTTACACCTACCACTAAACTACAACTTGAAAAAGTATGTAAGAGTAAGGAAAGCTGGGCATAATTATGGCACTTCATTTATTTGAAGACTCCACTTTGCAGGGATTGGTTTTACCTTGTGAAGGAAATTGCCAGCCTATACACCATCACATATGTTGAGGTCACTTATCTAGCAAATCCATTCAGAAAGGGAAAGTGGGAGGAAGCTAAAAAGGCCTTAGAGCAAAACCGGCTAAGTAAAATGGTTATAGAGCTTAAGTTTTTACCTCCTAGGAGAAAGAAATCCTCTTGTTCTCAGGCACAGCTAATTTAGTCTTGATCTATCCTTCTTTTTAAAGGTAATTCACCAAGCTCGGTTATCTGTTTTCCTGGTTTATAGATGAAGAACACAGCCCCAAAGCAGAGTACTACATGAGATGGGCACACAGGGAACCACAGATAATAGCATCTCTCAGTGGGCTGGGAAGGGACGTGATAACAAAAGTGACACAGAATTCATAAAGTCAATAGCTAGGGCACTTTGCTTGCAGGGTGCTGGAAATTGGAAGCTCACAGTAAGCCCACGCCTGTTCCAGTATCAAGCTGAGCATGGCGCTTGATTTGGTGGTTCAGGAATTGTGCTTGATAACTTCTGAGGTTCTTGTTAGTTCCGAAATTCTGTGATTCTATGATTCAAGTCATCAAGAAAAAGCTAAATTGCACAGTTAGGTATGCGCAGTTTTAGAAGATGGGTTGTGTATTGTTTGGGAGCCCACGCCACTGCTTCTACACATTACATAAGACTTGAGGGCTGAGCATGGCTGTTCTTCCTTGTTGATGTCGTCTGAAGGCCTGGGGTGGGCGGGGGACATGCTTGGGGGGTCCATGGTCAGCCTTTGTTGGAGGACTGGATTTTCCAGCCCCATTGAGGGATGGCTTCTCTCCTCTCACGCTTTGTTAGTGTCGCTCAGCCTAGTCGTTGGGTATATTATCCCATTCCTAGAGGGAAAAACCTTGGTCTTCAGACCATATTCAGTGTGTGGACCCAAGAAAATGGACAGTCCTGGCAGTTTTCCTGCCTCTGCTGAGAACCAGTGTTAGTAGGCAGAAGCTTCTGCTATCCAGAGGTTTTCTCTAATTTTTTTTTCAGGCTGCTTATTTACCCTGTTAGTTTACTTTTCTCCAAATGTGAGGAGTGTGGAGATGTATTAGAAAGAATTTGTAGAATTTTGTCATCTTGATTTATTCAACCCAGAGCTCTTTTTTCTTTCTTAGTGGTGGGGTAGGAAAAAGAGCTGCACAGACAGTGGCTGAGTCTTCTGTTTGCTGAATCTTCTTTTCCTTCCTTAGCTACAGTATGTCTTGATGTTTAGAGCATCAAATTGCGCCCTTTTTCTTGTTTGGTTGGTGACCTTTTGTGGTTTTTTTCCTATTCTTTTGTTTAATTTGTTAGGAATTAGAAGAGGAAAAATCTGTGGTCCAAATTTATTCTGCCATCCTTCTCAGGACGTCTCTCAGAGTTGTATTTCTAAAATGCACATCTCATTATGTAACTCTTTTGCCTGAAACCCTCCAGTGGCCCTCCCTGCGTTGCTTTCGGGATAAAGTTTAAATGACTTCAGCTGACCTGTAATGCCATGGTCTCCTCCATGATTTGACCCCTGCTTACCTCTCCATATTACCAGTTGCTAATTTTCCCCTTACTGTCTACATTCCAGACATACTGAACTGAACCGTATTCAGGTTCCAGAATTAACCTTCCTCTCACCTCTGTGCCTTTGCACATGCTTATCTTTTACCTAGAATGTTCCTTTCCCTCCTTTTCTCAGCAGATTTCCACCTGCTCTTTAGATCTCTTTTGTTCTTGCCTCTGGGAAGCCTTTTCTGACTACTCAGACAGTGCTCTGTGCCTATTCTTCGTGCTGTAATTCCTTATGTGTTGGTCATACTGTTCTCTAATCTACTGTTTTCTAGTGTGTCTCATTAGACTGTCAGTTTTGGGGGGACAGGGATGGAGTCTTGATTCCAGCTCAATCAATAAATTGTTTTTGATTGAACAAATGTCTTCATTGTGTGTGTGTGTGCGTGTGTTCCACAGTGCATAGCACAGTGCTGGGTATAGAGCAGGTATGTAGCAGATGCTTGTAGAATAATAAATACTTGTTCATCTAACTTGGACTGTTTGGTTGCTTTGCAGTTTTATGTACGGGGAGCTGACTGATAAAGACACCATTGAAAAGGTGCGGCAAACATTTGAGAACTATGAGATGAATTCCTTTGAAATTTTGATGTACAAGAAGAACAGTGAGTATTCAGACCATTCTGAACCATACCTTGATGTGCTTGGAAGAGTGAAATATCTCCTCTTTCTCTGTTGCTGTCTTAGGTTTTCTTTTCTCCCATCAGCTAAATGTTGTTCCTTGCAGCCAGTGTGTATGTTGGGGTAAATGGTATGGATTGATGAGTTACTGTTCTGCACAGGAGCATTTGTACTTGTCACTAACCAATTAAGACTTCTAGATCTCTTTTCTGCCCAGAGTTAGTGTTTTTCCTATTGGTTTCCTTATGTTGAGTTGTTGGCCTAAGGCACTTGTAGACTTTAAGGCTTCTTAGGTGGGGAGGGAGGAGGTGGGTTAGAATCCCTGCCCAGTTCACCTTTGTATCTATCTCCCTTTAGCACTTAGCACAGTGGGTAACACCAGTAGATGCCCAGTTAAGAGTTTCTAAATAAAATTTTGTTTCCCTGGTGACCCCAGTATTCTGTCAGAGACAGTATTAATCAAATTAATACTGTAATCACTGTTAGTCAAAATGTATTGTTAATTTGTATTTGTTTTGTGTATAATAACTTCCACAAGTATATTAATGAAGAATCTAGGTCAATAGTTATACACAAGTGTAGAACTTGCTTTCTCTTAGCAGTTTCCTGTTGAATGGAGATTAATTGTATTGGAAGTATGGAAAGTGGGCTGTATGGAAACACAGCCATAGCAGGGCTGCAGAGGTGTTGAAGAGTGCTTTGTTTTTTTAATTTAATTTAATTTTTATTTATTTATCTACTTCTGGCTGTGTTGGGTCTTCGTTGCTGTGCGCGGGCTTTCTCTAGTTGCATCGAGTGGGGGCTATTCTTTGTTGCGGTGAGCGGGCTTCTCATTGCAATGGCTTCTCTTGTTGCAGAGCACGGGCTCTAGGCACGCGGGCTTCAGTAGTTGTGGCTTGTGGGCTCTAGAGCGCAGGCTCAGTAGTTGTGGCGCACGGGCTTAATTGCTCCGCGGCATGTGGGATCTTCCCGAACCAGGGATCGAACCCATGTCCCTTGCATTGGCAGGCAGATTCTTATCCACTGTGCCACCAGGGAAGCCCGAGTGCTTTGTTTTTAAAAACACTATTTGGTTGTAAGGAATCCTGTTCTTTATATGTAGGATTGAACTAAGTAGGTCATTGGTTCACTAGAACATTTCCAGAGTGGCCCAGGTGGCGCGTTAGGATAAGTGTTTATTTTGGTGGTGTTCAGGATGATATGTTTTGCTCTGGAAAGCAGTGGGCACATGTGGCTTTTATCTGGAAGCAGCTGGGACTTTTTTTCAGTCTGGAGTGTTGGTGCAGGCAACTGAGAGGACTCTTTGCTTGGTGGCCAGTGCAGACGCTGAGCTGAGAGATTAGCTTTGGGCATCAGCAACTCTGAGAGGGTTGGTTCTGTGCTTTCACACTAGAGTTGCTGCCTTGCTCCATTTCACCTCCTCAGCTAGTAGGTCTAGTTCCTACCTCGAGACCTACCCTAGTTCCTACCCTGAGACATTTTGCCAAATAGGCCTGAGAGGAATGAGGTGAAAGACTGTGACTGGCTCTGTGCCAGCCGTTCCTCTGCGGGGGACACAACTCAAAGCAACAGCTGTTCCCAGGAGCACGCCAGCAGTGCCTTCTCATGGGAGGAGGGGCTCTGCCGTGTGCCCAGAGCTAAGGGAGTGAGTTAAAGGTTTCCCACACTGGTAGCTTTGTGTCCTGAACAGTGTGGATTTCCCCACGTCACAGAGTACTAATCAGGTAGGCGTATCGCAAAGATAATGCCTTGCGTTTATATTTTGCTTCAGAGTTTTCAAGCTTCATTAGACTATGCATTTAACTTGCTCAAAGTCAACTATACATGTTGAGCATAAAAGGGAGAGAGAGGGAAACATAATTAAAATTGAATTAGTGATTCTACTTGCTATTCTCTTCAGTGGGCATGTACCCCAGAGTGAGTATGAGATGGCAGGGGGGGATCTGCTGTTCCCTCAGCTGCCTCGGGGGCTGAAGGCCTCGTATTTTGAGTACCTCATCGCACTGCAGGTGATTCTGGTACTTCCGGTTCTGTACATTAGGTAGACATGGCCTAGGTATGGAAGCCAGTCAGTTCAACTGATGTTTTTTTATCAAAGAATTGGCATCTCTTCCCTCCCTGGAGGTTGTGGCGGGCTTATTGAGAGAGACGCATGCCAGTCTCCAGAGTGGCATGTCAGCCTGGGCATGGACTCTACTTCATGGGTGATGTGAAGGCATTCTCAAGAGCAACTGTGGTCATATGCAACTTCTACCTTACCCTCTGATTTTAGAAAATACACTCTGTGGAAGGTATGACGCCACTTTATTTAAAAATGTTGAGGGAGCCCTGTGAAGTAGTCATGGCTGACTTTACGTATCTCCATTGTATAACAAGGTAAATTCCTCACCCGAGGTCATGCAGAGCCAGGACCTGGTTTCCAGTGCTTGCTCCATGGCTGTTCTTTCCAGACCGGGTTGGTTTTAGTCGGGGCACAAGGCAGGGCCACCACATATGGTGGTGCAGGCTATACCCTGCATGGGGGCAACCAGAAACCAGTTTGCTTGCTAGGTCCTCAGTGCACCCTGGCCTAGAATTGCATCTGTGCTGAGGGAGGAACTTCTCTTTCTAATTTGCACAAGGATGTCCAGTGGGCTGGCAGGGGTTTCGTCCAAGGCTAAGCCTGTACATAAAACATGAAGCAGAAATGGATGCAGATAGTGTTGGTTTCTTCCTAGGAACCGGTTCACTGTCCCCAACTCCTCCAAATCCACCCTCACCTGAGGAATTTAGAAACTTTAAGTTATTTTTTAAGCCTGGGTATTTTACAGTTGCACCAAATTCTATGTTTTTGTTAATGGCTTTTTATTGACCAACCACAGGCATACCTCAGAGGTATTGTAAGTTCGGTTCCACAAATTTTTTGGTTTTCCAGTGCATGTAAAAGTTGTTATAGTGGTATACTGTAAACATAACTGTCTATTAAGTGTGCAGTAGCATTATGTCTATAAAAAACCAATGTGTATGCCTCAATTAAAATTAATTAATTAATTTTTTGCTAAAAAATGCTAATCATCATATGAGCCTTCAGTGAGTTGTAATCTTTCTGCTGTAGAGGGTTTGAAATATTGTGAGAATTACCAATTCACATTACCAAATGTGACGCAGAGACATGAAGTGAACAAATGCTGTTGGAAAAATGGCGCCAATAGACTTGCTCAATGCAGGGTTGCTACAGACCTTCAACTTGTTAAAAAAAAAATGTGTTGTCTGTGAAGCGCAATAAAGCGAGGTCTGACTATACTCTGTCAGACACTAGGCTTGCTCCTAGGAATGTGGTTACAAAAAGACAGACCCAGCCTCTGCTCCCACAGCATTTGCAGGGGTCGGGGGCGGCATCATAGTATAGAGCTGTAAGTGTTTTGATGGTGACACCACATGGGGGGTGTCCCTTCACCCTAACTTAGGAGGTCAGGGAAGGAAGTCTTCCTAGGAGGCAGGAAATTCATGCAGAAACTGGAGGATAACGGGGAGTTAGGCAGAGAGAAGGGCAAAGAGTATCCCAGGCTGATGAAAGGCATGTGGAGAGGGCAGTAGGGGAGAGCAGCACTGACATTTGAAGAGACCCAAAGCAGGACTCCTCAGACTTTGACAGGATATATAACATCACCTGCAAATCAAACAAAATATATATTTGTATTCAGTAGGTCTGCAGAAGGGCCCGAGATTCTGCTCCAGGTGATGCTAATGCCGCTGGTCCAAGAATCACACTCTGAGTAGCAGGGACAGAAAGCAGCTGCAGTGAAGGCTGACTTCCACGCCTACAGGGTGCATCTATAACCAGCTGGATCCCCTGCACCCAGCACAGTGCCTGACCCAGAAGGTGTTCCACCTGAACTCATGGAGTAATTAAATAAATCTGTAAATGAATGGGTCACCAGTGTAGCTGGAGAGGTTGAGAAGGGCCCATCACGCAGCCACGTTAAAGAGTTTAGAATTTGTCTTAAAAGCAGAGGTGGTGGGGACAGAGGGTGGGGTGAGAGGCGTTGAGTGGTTTTAAGCAGGGTTAAGTGTGTAATAATAAGATTTTCATTTCAGAAAGATGACTCCCTTAGAGAGTGGAGATGGAATGCATCACAGGAGACCAGAGGTGGGAGACCTGTTAGGAATCACCGCGGTGGCAAGATGATTGTGGCCTGCTGGGGGAGGGGTGGGGAAGAGGCAGCTGAGAAGGAGAGGTGTACGGGGAAGTGGTAGGAGGCTGAGCCTAGGGACTTGCCAGTGGAGCCCACTGACTGGCAAGTGTCTAGCACACAGCCCAGCCCAGAGGAGGCGCTCGGCACATGTTTGCTGAGTGACTTTGAAAGGAACTTGACAATTACCAAGAAACAGATGAGTGACCCAGGGGTATGTGATTCAGAGTGAGGGCTTCGGAGCCAAGGAGCAAGCCTTGTGGGGCTGAACTGACCAGCTGGCCCGGGAGGAGCAGACTGAACAGAGATGGATGGGAGGAGAGAAAGGAGGAGGCAGGTTTGCTGCTACTTTCACAATTTGTAGTTCAATAGATTGAAACTTTCAGCATTTTAAAGCAGTATGGAGTCCCGTGGGGGAAATGCCACCCCATTTGAGATTTTAAAATGTGAAATGTCATCATTTAAAGGAATGTTTTTTTTCTTTTTTCTCTGATTTTTAAATTAATGCATTTTTACTATGGAGAACACATATGAAGGCTTAAAGAAGAAAATCAATCACCCTAAAGACTCAAAGACTTGGAGAAATACTACCAGCCTATTAACATTTTGGTGTTTTTGTCTTGCACGTGTTACATAGTTGAGACTTTGATATGTATGCAATTTGAAATTGTACATTTATTTAATTTTTTTATCATAAAAATATCCTTATCATTAAAATTCCCCATAAATATAATTTAGAAGGAATTTTATTAACAGTTCCTTTATTGTTGGGTATTTATGAGGCTCTAAACTTTCTTGATTAAATATAATGTTGAGGTGAAGATCTTCGTGCAAAGGTATTAGTCAACATTGTGAAATATTTCCTAGAAGTTGAAAATTACTGTGTTAAAGAATGTGAACCAAGGTTCCTGAGACATTTTGCCAAATTGTGTTCCAGAATTGAACGCATTTCGAAGTTCACTTGCAGACTGTGAGTGTCTGACTCATTGAATTGCTCTAGCACTGAATAGTATTATTTTTAAATGATCAGACTGCCTATAATTACATTTTTTTGTTTAATGAGTATTTTTAATGCTAATGAGACTGAAGTATTTTTCCTATTTAGTATCCATTTAAAATTACTTTTTTATGTTAATTGTTCAGATTCTTTGCCCATATGTTCTATTTAATTCTTGTGATTTTCTTATTGATTTTTTTATAAACTCTTAATAAATTGTTTTGATTCTTCCCCCTCCCATTCTTTAGTATTTACACGGATGGATAACTTTGTAGAAAGGATCCGCTAGTGATAGGCATTCATGTTTATTTTACCTTTTGGGGAGTTGGAAGTAATTAGCAGAAAGCTTCATGGTGTGTTTTGGAATGAGTGTGTGTAATACTATTACCTATCTTGGAGACTGGCTTATTTGAAAGGTTTCTTTCTATCTATTGGCCAGTCTGACCATTAAACCTGGGCATTTTGGAATTGCTATATATTTTGTATTGTGACTTAACTCATTCTCAGTATGCTGGATAATTTTCTTATATCAATGACAATCATCATTCATGAACTCATTCAGCAAATATTTAGGTGGCCACTTTTGGGCTGGCCAATTAGCTTTTCCATTTTTTGAACAAGAAAGTTAAGAAGTATCAGCCCTGAGTGAAAGCAGTCCACCCTCTGGATAACACCCCCCAGCATTTGACTGATTCCACAATTCATGGTGTGGCTGGGGGCCCCGGTTTGGGAGCTGTGGATCAGAGAAGCCCAGGGAAAGGCAGCTTAGAGCAAGAGAAGCTGCCAGCTAAGTCCTCATTGATTACCTACTGCAGGCCTGTGGGTTTGAGCCAAAGAGATCCACATATAAGAAACCGACTCTGCCTTTGAGGAGGTGACAATCTGTTGTGAAGACAAATCTAATAGGAAACAGTCGTCTTTTGCCTATTTTACCAATAGATTGTCTTTTACTTATTCAGTACAAGAAGCTGCTTATATGTGAGGGATATTGATCCTAAATCACACACATATTGAAAACAATTTTGCCTATTAAAATTTTTTCTCTTTAATTAAAGACTTTTTAAATACCATATAGAAGTAAAAAATGTTTGTCAGTCTTTTCCTTTATGGTTCTGACCTTTATATAATACTTAGAATGCTCTTCTCCTTACCTAAATAATAAAACTATTCTTCCATTTTTCCTTCTGTTACTTTTATAGCACTATTTATTATCATCCAGCTCTTTCTTTCCAATTTGAAATGCTCTTTTTAAATATGCTAAGTTCTCACACATTCATGGGTTTGTGTCTCTCCTCTTTTTCCTTGTGTAACTTATTAGCTACGTGAGTTTGGTTAAAATGCTTTCCCACTTGGGTTGTCCATATTTAAATTGGGGAAAATGTCACAGTAGCAATTCCACTTCACAGAGTTGTTGTGAAAGGTAAACCATGATGTGTCAGGGTTTGGCCCCATTGGAAGCACTCAGTAAATGATATTATTGTCTTCATTATTGCTTGTTTTAGGGTCATTGCCAATGGCTCCTAGTTACTATAGTAGGTAGTCCCTGTCGTACGTTTTTTTCTTCAAAGATTTCTTGGCTGTTCTTCTACCTTTAATTTTCTGTTTGAATTGAATGTCAATTCATCAAGCTCTGAGAAAAACAAATGAAAAAAGGAACAATTGAGATTCTGATTGAAATTGCATTAAATTTATATATTAAAAAGGGAGGTTTGACATCTTACAGAATTGATTCTTTTAATCTACAAACAGTGTAACTCTCTCCATTTATTGAGGTTTTGCTTTTTGCCCTTCAATCAAATTTAAATTACATGGAGGCTTAAGCATTGAATTTTCTAGCTTTTCCCTTGTTATGGTTGAGATTGGCCCTTTTCCTTCTGAACAGGTGCAGGCAGCTTTGGAGTTTCATTAAACACCTTAAGATACATTCTCTTTTAAAGTCATACGAACACCCCTGTGAGGCAAGATTGAACATTTTAACCTTATAGGTAAAGAATTTATAAGGAAGGAAGAAAGGAAAGTAATAGTTTTAAATATCTGTGTATCATCATACATTTTAACTTAGTCTAAAGTAGGTCTATTATTCCCATTTTACAAATAAGGAAACTGATTCTGAGAGAAGTTAAAGTAGTGTGGCCAAGACATAAAATACATGAAGAGATAGAGCTCAAACGCACGGCTTGGGATTCTGAATCAGATGTTCTAATGGCCAGTGGTCACTACTTTCCCCCTCATGCTCTCTCATCCTCTCTACACTTGTCATTTGTCTCAATAAAGTTGACTCAAATCCTATTGGTCTGTTTCCTGGGGCTAACTGCCATTCTCTAGTCTAGTTTCTGGACCCATCTGAATGGCCCAGCACATGCAACCCTTCTCAAGAGCCAATCACAGTGGCTTGGTCAGTTCTGTTGCTGTCAAACGTGGCCTGGATGCCTGGCTCTAGAGAGTACCTGGGAGGAGGTCCAGGGTAGGAGGCCAAAAATTCTCTCATACACCTGAGCCTTGCTGTTTTGTTATCTGACTGTTGTGGTTGAGAAACCCTATAGCCAGGTTAGGTTGTCAGGTTAATTACTGCATAACCCGAGGGAGCTACATAAGGGATGACCATCGCAGAGTGACCAGAAGGAGGAGCCTGACCTGGAACTCCCCGTCTACTGGGCATCCTCATCCAGGAGAGAGCTGCAGCCTTTGCCATCAGTAGGATGTGTTTCTCCTGGATTTGTGTATTGATCTGCCTTTAATAGAAAATTTATCATTGACCCTTTGTTCTTTTTTGCAGAAACAGGGCATTAAGTACTTGCTTTTCTTGGTTTTTCCCAGAATTTCAACCTCTTCCTGATTGTGTGTGTGTGTGTGTGTGTGTGTGTGTGTGTGTGTGTGTGTGTGTGAATATTTGTGCATTCATTGTCTCTCTTGTATCCTGATGGAATGGATGCTGCTGTAGAATCTGGGCTGTAGGAGAGGTCCCCGGAGGCCAACTGCTCAGGCGTCTGCCCCCGGGCAGGTCTTCATTTGAATGGAGCCAAAGGGTTCCTGAATATCCCTGGGTGCATCCAGAGGTGTGTAAGGGAAACTGGGTGGGTGGCGCTCTGGGCTCTGAATGGTTCGTGTTTGCTTGAAGGAACTGTTTCATGTACTGAGACTTTGAGTAATGTTTCATTAGTTAAAAACCCTTCGCTCTTAAAAAGTGAAAGGTTGAAATGACTGGTCTGTGCTATCTAAGAGGCACTCAGTCTTTTTTGGAAGAATTTCAGAAATGAAAATTTAAACCCATTCTTCATTCCTAGATTGTTTGGGTGTGACAATTTGGAAGAGAGGCAGGTCTGAGTAACTGTGAAGACACTGGAAGTAGGATTTATTTCTTTGAAACTCAGCAAGCATTCTTAGAGCTTGTTGAGTTTCACTGCTGCAGGCTGGTGCCTCCTGGGGTTGAGCATCGTAATGGCCTATGTGACGCCCCATGGGTAGCACTGCATTGGATGCCATTAGAATAAGGGTGCAGGACCATCAGACAGAGGAAGTAGATCAGTTCTCCTGCCCTTGGAGTGCATTATGAATTATTTACAGAAATAGTCTTCAACTGTTAAGCTTTGAGGGGGCCCAATACATAGCACTTTCTTTTCCTGCCTGTGGTCAGAAACAATTGGGAGAGATACAGGAATCAGGCAAATGGAGGTTAAAATACCACCTTTATGACTAGTAAAGCAGATCCTAGAAAATGTAGTTTATATCTGTGGGCAGGTGAGTTTCTAAAAGTGAATCCTAGAATCAGACTTACCCACCCAACCCAGGTAACACCGGAGAACCACAGGCTTCTCCTCCTACCAGCCATCCCCCCTGCCCTTTGACTTCTCCCCTAACATTTATAGAATGGAGAAGTAGAGCAGAATGCACACTAATCTCTAAGCAGAGGAGGAGAAGTGGCCAGGCTACACATGTCCAATTCTTGTCCCCCAAATTGCCAACCCAGGGAAAAGGCCTGGAGTGTTACACTGAAAGATGTCCCTCCACGAGGAAACACCAGTAGCAGAAAAGAGGTTCCTACCCTCAACAAGCCCAAGTGATCAGCCGGCGAGGAACTCTTAAAGTAATACATACTGACTCTATGAATTTTTGGCACGAGAAACATATTTAGATATTGAAATGGAATGATCAGAGTAGCATGCATTTAGTCAGGGAACATTTCTGGAAGGAAGCAATGGGCACAGTGTGGTGGAGAGAGGCACGTAGCTTTAAACAGATTGACCTGTTGAAATGGAGGAAAGTTCATGGGGAGCTTGAACTATGGTAAAATGAAAAAGGCCTCCCAATATGACAAATACAGTAGCTCTTGTGATCTGGGAGATGTGGGTTAGTGTCATCAGTCCTAGTAGTCATAAAGATTAGATGGCACAGTCCCAAGTGGAACAAGTTCATAGATATCCGGCCCAGCTGGTATAGCACAGGGGATGGCCCATAGGCGGCAGCTGTGAAGGGGATGGTCCTGGGGATTGCAGCAAGACGAGGCTTCTGGTGTTAGACAACATGAGTGGGGGGCCTCTCTTCTGATTTATTACTAGTTTGGTAAATTTGGAGTGCTTTCTCTTTTACCCAGCTGAGAGAATATTGTTTAATTTTCTTTAGAGCAAAAAGAAAATATTTTTTTTTCCTCTTTTTGTCTTACCAGCTAGGATACAACTGAGAGCTGTGGGTTTGTGGGCTCGACTGGTGTGATGCTTTCTTTTGAGTTTTCTGTTGCTTAATTGAAAGTGGCTTAAAACCCACTGCAGGTTCTGAGGAGGATACTGGGAGGAATAGTAACACAGACCTTCCAAAAACAGTGGATAACTCAGAGACCATATTCTTCTTGATTTTGGAACACTATGTGTGATTTTTTTGTTTTTTTTTGGCCGCGCCAGTCAGCTTGTGGGATCTTAGTTCCCCGACCAGGGATCAAACCCAGGGCCTCGGCAGTGAAAGTGCAGAGTCCTAACCACTGGACCACCAGGGAATTCCCCTGATTTTTGTAAGGTGGATTTTCCTTTCAAAACACATTTTTCTTAGGGTGACACTATAATGTATTTGTCTTCTAAGAGTACCCAGAAACCAGCAGCTAAAAAGGGAAGGGGAAGTGGATAGAGGTTTAAAGTTAACTGTGGATGAATATATAAATAATCAAGATTTAAGGAGAATGTATTCCTATCTGATCCATTTGCTGCCTGTTTGTACATTGTGGGGTTATTCATACTTACATATGAATAAGTGGTATAGTCAGATATATAATCTTATAATTGTTAAGTAAAATTGGTTAATCCTAATGTTAATCAGAGATGTCTCTCTGTCCTTGTTGTATAGTATAGAGTTTGATGTGATTGCAGGCAGAGAGACCCAGGTGACCTTTTGGGGATCTATTTCCATCTCCAGTATTCAGTGAGTTGTTTGCTTGCTATCTCCTAAAATAAAATATGTAAAATGCTGAGCACAGCACCTGGTGCATAGGAAGCTTCTCTAATACTTAACAACATGGGGAAATATTTACTGTATTTTAATTTGAAAATGGTTATAAAATAGTATGTAAAGCATTATCCCGGTTATGCAAAATTCAACAAATAGTTATTAAGTTCTTATATGCCAGATGCTGTTTTAGGAACGGGGATACAAGAACAAGATGGGGTGAACATACCATTGCTTTGTGCCCCATTTAATTTTGTATCACAGAAGAGACTGATAGATCTTGCTGTGATGTCCTCAATAGATAGAAAACATCTGTTTCTTTTCCTTCTTTTTTTTTTTTTTTGTTTTTGGAAGCCAGAGACTGACTTTGTGCAGGTATTTCTCCACAGATACCTGAGTGAGTGACCTCTCTGAGAAGTCAGTCAGATGAGCCCTGCCCACCTTCTCCTTCTGTGGTTTAGGGCAGTGCTTTGGAAGAGCTCATTTATCCCCCAGTTTAGCTCAGGAGCAAGGATTGGAAGTTGAAACATTCATTGAGCTTCCTAAAGTACTAAGTAATCACAGCTGAAACCCACCTGGAAACTCCCTTTCTGGGGGCGCCTTTGCCAGGAGAATCATTGTGGTGATTCTTTTCCTTCCTCAGTGTGTCCTTATTTGCCATTGTATAGGACCTCTGGGATTTTTATTCTGGGGAGGGAGATTTAGAAACATAGTTTCTAGCCCATGGTCCATTGAGCCAAATTGATGGATTCCCAAGCTGAATTTTGGCACTGGGAGCTTTTAGCAATGGAAATTTGAGTTTCATGGTTGGCCGGCCATGGCTGGCAATACCCAAACTGGCCCCTACTGTTTACTTGTTCACTACATGGTCTAAGGTAAGTCTTAAGGTCTCTGTACCTTAGATCAGGAGGGATTTTCAACTCATTTTCTAATCATTTTACAAGGGTTAAGAAATCTGCACTTACAAAATTATTTGAACGGAGAAAACTCCCCACTGAGTAGTTACTATGGAAGCTTTTATTCCAGCAAGAGGAAAAATTAATGGTGTAAAACCCAGTCCCTGAAGGAATGAAATGATTCTAAAAACGAACTAATATTTGTACCTATTCATTCCCAAGTCTTTACTTCCATAGCCCCTCAAATGAGAATGCAAATTACTGACCAACCTTTTGGTATTTCTTTCAGGGACACCTGTGTGGTTCTTTGTGAAAATTGCTCCAATTCGAAATGAACAGGATAAAGTGGTTTTATTTCTTTGCACTTTCAGTGACATAACAGCTTTCAAACAGCCGATTGAGGATGATTCATGTAAAGGTTTGTAATTCTGATTTGTACAAATAATTTTATGCCTTTTTTATTTTTTTGCCTATAGTGTGACTCTCGTTACAGAGAATTGGAGGTTGCCAAGGCAATCTCTGCACGAGGATCAAGATTTAAACTTTAATTTGTGTTGGGTAAAGCATTGTATCGTTCTGGAATGTATTGAGGGAAAAGAAAGTGAGAAAAAAAAGCTTTGGTTAGGAAGGCATTTGAATCAATTTCATACCTTTGTAGATTAACCCTTTCCAAGTAGACAGAAGAAGGTAACTGAGCACCTCTGGTATTGTCAGAATCTTTGCAAGTTTTCACATGACAGATGTCAGTCACCCAAATGTGGCAATTCATGGTCACATTCATCTTATTTCTATATAAACTTCTTCAGATTTGACTGAGTTCTAGCATTTTAAGAGTGTTAAAGTAGATTTTAGTACATCTCTGCCTCCGTGGTTGGTTAAGTCTGTGACTGGTTAATTCATTGGAAACATGGCATTAATGAGGCCAGTAACATTCCCATATTTAATCAGCTCTGGGACCACAGATTTTAGCACTCACCTCAGCTATATCACATGCATGTATTGTTTAAATAACACTGGGGACCTAGGAGAGGAGATGGCTCGGGATTATTAGAACAACTATACTCCCGAAGAGGTCCAGCTCATCAGGAAATACAGAAGATGTCATTCCCAGAGGCTTGGGATTAGGAGGTATCACAGCAGTCTTTTCCATCCCCCTGAAGATAACCAGGAGGCCAGGAGCTCTTTCATGTCGCAGTGTTTCCTGGCTCTGCGGCTGATTTTCCGGCTCTACCAGAGATCCTTACTCCTTGCAGTTTTCTGAGACGCAGCAGAGAGATAAGAGTGGAGTTCATGAGAGAGTCAAACTGGGGCATGTTATCCTCGATGTGACAAAATTGTGATTGTTAAATGGCAAGAAATAAAAAACATTCTGTGGCTGCTCCCTTGGGGGCTGTGTCCTCTGAGGATATTTAAAATCCTACCACATTTGGATGCTAATATTTATAGAGCTCAGAGCACAATGCTGTGTATACCAGTGCATCCTTTTTTTTTTTTTTTTTTTTTTAACTACCTATAGCTCAGTAAATCAATCACAGCCTGCCTTTGGGGTTCAAGACCAGAGCAGATGTAAATAAAGTCTCTTAACTTGTCTCACCCTCCGGCAGTCTCCTTTTCTCCTGCAGATTTGTGATTCCCTGATTTCTAGTTTCTGACTTGAAGATTTCTTAGTGCGGTAGCTCTTACACAGCGATAGGCTCACTCATGATGAGTGTCATCTTGCTACCATCTAGAAAGGCCGTTTACTTTTTTAACTGAGTAAACTCATAAATAGCATTTTAAAGGTAATCTGATATTTTCACAATTATTTTTGCAAGTTTTCTCTGACAAAGGTGAACTAGGGGATGTAGTTGAGTCAGAATATTTCCTTATCATCCCCACTGGAACATTTTCAGGTGACGTGAGGGATTGTTTAGTAGGATAGGCAGAGTCAACCGAGAATGCTCCCTGCATGCCACCTAGGTGTCTGCCTGGCATTCTCATGAAACCTGAAAGAAGAGATAAATCAGATTGATGCAGTGGGACTCACTGAGGTTTATTTTCCAGGAGTAAAATGCTCTACTTCATTTTTCCTGCCTCGCTGATGTATTTCCCTTGCTGATAAGGGTTTTGGTGGGTGTGCGCGCACACACACACACACACACACACACACACACACACACACACACACCCTATTCCCTGTTAGCCAAGGGAACCAGATATTAATTCTCTTTGTCAATGAAATAAATTGGAGTAATACATGACTTGATTTCTAAAAATTAAAACACACATGCACACACACACACACACACACACACACACACGTACATACTCTTTAGCCCTCAATATAGGAATGCTGATAGTGGATCATGCTTAATATTTCTTCCAGGACATGACTTTATAAGCCTGTTCACTCCAAATGCTGTGGCAGATACGTTTCGACCCTCCCACTTGTCGTGTCACTGTGCCCCTGACCCACTTCTATTTGGTGGTCTGTTTAGGCCAAGGTCAAATTTTATATTAGTCTGTTGCTGACGGAAGAGCATGATAATTCTCCAGGCCTTTATCGTTGTAAGTCTATAAACTGCAGTTCTGGCTGTAAGGGTCCAATCTAGATGGAAAATACACTGCCATGTGGCTGGATTATTCTCCTGACTTGACATTTCTTCTCGGAAGTTGTTCTCACATTGTGAGATTCCAGCAGGTCTGGCAGGGCTTTCAGTACAGTGCCTCGATTAGCATAAAGAGCCTTAAGAGTCTTGCTGGCCCAGGCTTGTGTAGAATTCACTTTTGAGATGGAATGGAAGGGTGGATAATGGAAAACCCCAGAAAATCCCCAGATAATTGCTTTTTGGCATAGCAATACGAGATGTTTTCCCACCATTAGATTAGACTTTTTAAAGTCAACTGTGCTCAGATTGTCTTTAAAATGGCTTTGTTTTCTCTCATCATGTTGTGCCTAACTTTGGGGCTTGGGAGTCGGGTGAGTGCATCCTAATGGTGACTCAGGAAGCCAGTTGGTGCCTAACATGTTCCCATAAATGACACACAAAGGGGAGAACACATGGGATCATTGGCGATAGACTATTTTAGCATCTGACACAAAGTAACTCCCCTTTGGCCCTGAGCGCATGTGATGGGCCCTGGGGATGCTCCCTGAACCCCCTCTTTTATTTAGTGTATCATTTCTTGTGACCCTTTTCGTGAATTATCCAGACCCCTGACTTCCTCATCTCCTCTTTCCTGTTCATCTTTTGGCTACTTCCCTTTCTCTCTGATAAAAAGTGCCCACAGGTGGCATGGAGCAAGGGATGAAGGCAAGCTAGGTTTGCTGTTTGGTAACGGCTCTGGGGTGTGTGCGCGCGCGCGTGTGTGTGTGTGTGTGTGTATGTGTGTGTGTGTGTGTAAAGGCTGAATGAGAGAGTAGGTGGGAATTCTTGGTTGAAATGAGACTCAGTGAGGCTCCAGGGGTTTCATTTCTTCCTTATCTCTTGCTTTTCTGGTACTTTGGATAATTGGGAGTAGGTTGCAGGGGTGTTTTTCTCTGTCCCATCCGCCCTTCTAAGCCAGGAGCCTTGGGCAAGTGGGTAGAGAAGAATTAGAGTGTAGGGCTCAGAGTTTTCTCTCTACATTGTTCACCCAAGGATGAGTCACCCCTCTTCTTTTCTCTCTTACCTCACTGAATCATCTCACATTAAAGGAGCAGATTCATTTTCAAAGATCCACTAAAGTAAATTTAGTATTTACTTGTAAATACAGAGTTAAAATTGAGCCAAGAGTGGACAATAAACAGAATGTAAAACTCCAGAGAAGATTTTTAAAGGCCAAAGATTTAGAATATTCAGGGCTGAAGGCTCCGGCAAGCTGTTGTAACTGCCAACCCTTCTCCAGGCGTCTTCATGCGGGATATATGTGAGGTGCTCTTGGGGAAGAAAAAGTGTAATGGATACAAGCCACAGGCCCCGTCTCCACCACCAATATTAACATCTTCTCTCTCGGCCCTTAGGATGACTGAAAGGTGATGAGTTAGTGACTTCTGCTTGAAGAAGCCATCCTAGGTTTTTGGTTATTTGTACATCAATAGGGAAAAGATCTGGGGCGGAAGACTTGAGGACACCTAGTCATTGTCGACATTGACCTGGTGGTCTCCTGTGTCCATTGATTGTTCTCTGCTGGATGTTGGGTTATGGCACCAGCTCCTCTAAGAGAATCTGTGACTCTTCAGATTAGGACAAGCCCGGCCTCATCGCCTCCTCACCAGGGCGAGGATACTTTAAGGAGTCCTGTGCAACTTCTGTTCCAAGTGGCTCAGCATGGTTTCCCAGGGAGGGGCCTGTAGGTCTGTCTTTCCTAGTATCTCTGGACTTACCCTGGGAGGAACTGGAATTCCAGCTCATCCCAGAACCATCTCTTTTGGCCTAGGGAGGATACAGGGATGTGTGGGCTAAAGCAGCCTAGCGGGGGACTCACCCCAGTTGAAACCAGTAGCCAATGAGGGCTCAAGCAAGGGAGATAGTGGTTGTGCTTACTGAGAATGGGGAAAGGACCCAGTAAATCCTTTTTAGCTGCTTGCTAGATTGCAAACTGCATTCCCATCCTTCTGTCCTTTTTTCCCTTTCATGCTTCCTCTTCCCCTCCTGCTCGCCCCCTCTCATTTTTCCTGATCATGTGATGCTTTTGATCTTCCCATGGCACCCCCAGCCCTGCCTCTGCCTGCCCTGTGGTGACGTTTATGACAGAGCTGGAAGAACCCTAAGCTAGGGGTTTCTTCATTTGAGCTCAGTTCACGGTTAAACTCCCAAATGGGATATAATTGGAAGGGTGGGTGCAGAAATACCTCCTAAAGCTTAACAGAGTTTGTAAAATGGGCTACTTATATTTTGGGGCTTTATGTCTACTGGAAACCCAGGTAGAAGTAGGACAATGAGAGAACACAATTTGTTCTTCATGCACATTTATTCAGCACACGCACTTACTGGGTGTCTTTGGGGTGTTTAGCCTTATGCTAGGTGCTGACCTTAAGGAAATGTGTAAGAGCCCCTGCTCATTACAGTCTGTTTGGAAGATAGGCAGACAGTAGGCAGACAGGTGAGCAAATAAGAACAATAAAGCCTAATCAGTGATCTAATAGAAGTCTGCCTAAGGCAAATGGGGCTACACAGGTCGGAGCAGGCAATTCTGCTAGGGTAGGGTGGTACCAGGGAAAGGCTTCCTTGAAGGCAGCTGCCTTATTTTCCTTGTGGAAAATGACCATGTGGCTTCCCTTAAGCAAGATCATCTTGAGCCGGATTCTCATTGGCTTATTCTCACCCAGTTGACCCTTTGGACAATAGGAAATTGATTTTTCCAGGAGTGTTTTTCCTGATGGCTCTGCTATGAGGGACATTGTTGGTCCAAATTGTACGTTCATATTCCACCAAACCCATTTGCTTCTCTTCTGTGTTTTCTTAAAATTTTTATTAAAGTATAGTTGATTTATAGTTAGTTTCAGGTATACAGCATAGTAATTCAGATATATATATCAATATATATATATTCTTTTTCAGATTCTTTTCCATTATAGGTTCTTACAAGATATTGAATATAGTTCCCTGTGCTATGCAGTAGGTCCTTGTTGTTTATCTATTTTATATATAGTAGTATGTATCTGTTAATCCCATGCTCCTAATTTATTCCTCTCCTCCTCTCCCCTTTGGTAACCATAAGTTTGTTTTCTATGTCTGTGAGTCTGTTTCTGTTTTGTAAATAAGTTCATCTGTATTATTTTTTTAGATTCCACATATAAGTGATATCATATACTTGTCTTTTTCAGTTTGACTGACTTTCTTCTGTGTTTTAAATCTCATTTCATGGCTGTCATTCCAGTCACCCAAACCAGGGACCCAGAGGCCACCTGGCTTGCCTCTTCTCTCCCTCTACAGCCATTGATTCTACCTCTGCAGCTGTTCTCAAGTCTCCCCTTGTCACCTGGCTCAGGCCATAGCACTGGTCCAGGCCCTCATGGTGTCTTGCCTGGGATTCTGACTGGTCTTCTATCTGTTAACCCCCCTCTGCCCTCTTTATAGTCCACTATCCACACTGCCATTTTGTCCTAAAATTCCCCTACTATATTTAAACTCTTTCATTGGATTCCCTTCAGGTTTCAGGTTGAAGTTCAAATTTCTTAACTTGCCATCTAGGTTGTTACCACCTAAGTTCTCCTCGGCCTGGCCCTTGACAACCTCTTTAGCATTACTTCAGGCCACTGCCTGCATCCTCCTCCCCTCTACGGGCCATGCCCCATTCATCTAGCTATTAAGAAGGTCTTACTCTTCACTGACATATTACCCTGTTTTAGGATTTTTCTGCCTTCATAGGTGCTGTTCCTTCTGTGTGGAATGTCTATCTTTTCCTTCCTGACTTCAACTAGCTCCTACTCATCTTTTAAAAGTTTGCTCTAGTGTCACCTCCTGTGGGAAGCCCTCCCTGACTGCCCAGCCTGGATTAGATATGCCTTCTCTGGACAGTCTTGGCCATAGCGTCCTCTACTCACCTGTTACAGAATTTAGCTTACTATATAATACTTTTTTATTTACTTATCAGTCTTCCCTACTAGAGTACAAGCTCTTTGAGGCCAGAGTCTGTGCCATTTTTCATTTTAGTATCCCCAGGATTTAGCACTGTGATGGTATTTACATAGTAGTTATGTTTAGAATTAATATGTGAATGAATGATGTTCTTTCATCTGGCTCAGCATGAGTCCTGTTATAAAGTGTCTATAGAGTCCAGAAAGGACAACATGGGGGTGGAGCTTGGGAAAGAACTTATTTCCTTCCTTCAGAATAGGCAGAGTCTGCCCATCCTGGTAGATTTCACACTGCCTGTCCATTTCCCAATCCAACACCCACTCGCCTTCCTGTGCCCTTCACTCAGCCACCTGAGAGCCAACTCTTTTAAGAGACACATTCTTGAAAATAGAATCAGGCCTAGAGTGAGGGGCTAGCCTGGGCCTGGGGAAGTGCCCTGAAGTCCAGGGATCTTTCTTTTCATTTTTTGTGCCATGTCATCTGATGGACCAGGGCCCTGAACCCTGCCAAGCAGGGTCTGGGATATCTGCCCTGCTAGCTCCCTCTTATCATTGGTACCAGAGTGTAGGTTGTGGTGGTAGTGGATGCGTAGGATTGAATGGAGTGGGGGGTGGTGTTTCAGAGCCCTTGCTGATGTTTGAGTGCACAACTGTTTTCTCGCCAGTTGAAAAATATACTTTCTGCTCCTCTTGAAAAACTTTGCAGAATTCAATTCCAGCTTTGTTTTCAGCTGAAGGAGAGCCTGACTCTGAAAGAGACTTTAAAAAATTCTAGTCCACAGTTCACACAAGCAAATTCCAGTGAACACTTTCATGAATGGCCCATTTGGGGAAGACGTCAAATACCCCTGGAGAGTCTGGGCTGTCCCCTCCTGTCAACATCAGTGGGAGTCCCCGCAGCCCGACCACCGTGAGCCTCTTTTCAAGGTGACCCATATCTCTGCTTAATGGCATTGGGATGGATGAAAATTCCACTATCTTTTATTAAAGCCTAGAACTTCTGGAATGAGATAAAAAGGAACTTGATTTGCTATTCTTTTACATTGACAAAATTTATACAGATCTTGATTCTTAAAGGTTGTGCAGAAAAAGGGCCATCACTCTGCTTGACCTCATTGTCCTCTGGATTCTGAGTCTGTCTTATAAATGTGCTCCAGGGTAAAATTTGGTAAATGAGATTTCTGCTGCAAGGCGCTGGCTACTTCTAAACTCTAAAGGACAAAAATCAAATTGCCTCGTCTTGCTTTTAGCTGTCATGTAAAAATAGTTGCTGTACCCCACATCCAGGTCTTTGGAGCTCCCTCGCCCCAAGCTTGGTTTTGAGAACCCCTACAGACTTTCAGGGGTCTCATGAGGCAATTGCCATGGTCATAACCTTGATGCAGATGGCTTATTGGACATTGGAATGGACGGTTGTCTTTGGGCATCTTTAAACTATTCCTCAAACATATTTAAATCTTAGTAAAGATCACTGGTACATCTTAGATTTTGGAGTATAGAGTGGTCTGGATTAGAAAAAGACCAGTGTTTTACTTTCCTTATAAAAGGAACTAGTCCAGAGGGCCAAGGAGGCCTCAAGACAGTCTTTGTTTTAGCCCACTAAACTTAGCCACTTTGTTTTACCAGGAAAATGCATCCTGCATTTAAGGCATGTAGATAGAGTATTTTAATTTCCACTTTACAGATGAGATCATTGAGGCCCAGATCATTTAAGCAGTTTGTTGGTGACCTCAAGCAGGCCGGAGGCAGAGATGGGATTTGTATCCAGACTTCTTTACTCTAAGTTCAGTACTCGGCTCTTTGCGTTTCTAGTTTTAAGGGGACCTACCTGCCATCAGCTGTCCTTCCCCCATCCTAGAGCAGACTAAAATCGACTAGTATTGTTTCCCCACCTGCCCACGGATTAAATTCATTTCTTATTCCCCTGGCTTTGGAGAAGGTAGTACATGGAACGGCCATTTGACTAGCTTGTCTAGTCATTTAAAACCCGAACCAGCTTAGTCTCTGCTAGGATCAGACGACAGGGGGCTTGGGAACAGCGTGAGCCATAAAGTCAGGGAAACATCTTGATTGCCTGGTGTTATCTGGCAGAAAAGCCTTGGGCCAGAGTGGGGAGATCTGGGTTCTAGACTCTTAGCTGCCTAGGCACTCTGTGCCTCGATTTCCCTAGTTGTAAAGCAGTGCTAAGACCTGCTGTACCTGCTTCACCAAGCTATGATTAGGGTCAAGTGAAAGTACAAGGGAAAAGTGCATCACTGCACAGATTTGAGCATGTCGAGGTGATTTTTGATCAGCGAATCTTGATTGCGAGGATGGCCGAGTGACTTGTGGATGTGCAGGAGGACATGGAGGGTGGGCGTCTGCTTCTGACAGGGTAACTCGTGGTATGAATGTCCGAGCACCTTCAGGACCTGGTTGAACCTGTCTCTCCTGTCTTCCACATGCTCCAGGCTGGGGGAAGTTTGCTCGGCTGACCAGAGCACTGACAAGCAGCAGGGGTGTCCTACAGCAGCTGGCTCCCAGCGTGCAAAAAGGCGAGAACGTCCACAAGCACTCCCGCCTGGCCGAGGTAAGGGCAAAGGTTTAGCTCAGCTTAACCCTCACTTCCATGGGGTCCCTGGGCTGAGAAAATGGTCCACAGTGAGTGTGATGGCTTGGAAGGGACCTTCAGGACCCCAGACTCTTGTCTTGGCTGGTCTATACACCACCATGTGTGACTTTGGGTAAGTGATCTAACTCCTGTTAGTTGTGTACTCTCAGATATGTAAGAGGAACTGCAAACAACTCCATTCAAAATTGGTTGAGATTACAGCTGTCAGCTGACTCTTTTGAAGGAGTAGGGAAGGAGCTAGAAGTGCTATATACATGAAGGGGGTTTTACTTATAAACCATAAACAATTTTGTTATTTGAGCAATACATACTATTATAGGAAAAGAAGATACAGGAAGCAAAGAGGAAGAAAATAAAGATCACCTAGAATCCCACTAACCAGATAACATTGTTATAATTTTTGTGGGCATGCCTTAACTCTTTTTTTGCATTTAAGAAATATTCTATTCCTAAAGCCTAAGAAATACATTTTTTCACATTAATGAAGTTGAGATGTATCTAAGAATCAATGTGTATATTTAAGGTGGGTTGTATTGCCTTTTCTTCATTTTATAAAGTTATGAACATCTTTCCAGGTTAATAAATATACTTAAAATTATTGCTGTTTCCATAACCTTTGTAGTAAGGAAAACTCATGGTGGTGGTATTCTCCCTTTTGCTGGCACAAGTGAGAGGCTGGGAATCCTGGACAAGATGTTTGATCAGGCTTAATGCACCCAAATTATTATTATCTGTCTTTGGTGGTCCTGCATCCAAATCACTGTTATCTCCCTTTGGTGGTGCCTGGCCTTTTTTTTTTTTTTTCCAACTAGACCAGGGTAGGACCAATTAAGAGCATTATACTTTCCATGTAGCAAATTTCCATCTTACCCAAAGATGACAGCGTTAGCTGTCTCTCTGCCTGGTGGTGGCCAGTCAGTTCCTGATCTGTGCTGAGATGACAGGGCACTTTCTGACCTGCCTCTTGGCTTCCATATCCCTGAGGGAGAAACTCCCAGCACGGTGCAGCTGACAGTGGGTGCTCTGCATATGTGCACCGAATGTTGAATGGGTTGAGTACAGAAGATGTCCTTATAGCAGCCAAAGGCTTCTGCCAGCAGTGGGAATGGGGGCATTCATTTGTGTCGTGTTAGAGAAGGTGAGATACTTGGATGATGGCAGCATCATTTTTGTCATGATGTGGGCTCACCTTGTGGTAGAAAGAATAATAAAGGAGGCCCTTCAGCTCACAGCCTGCACTTTCTCTGTCCCCGCTGCTTCTTTTGGTTAATGATGTTCCCTCCTCTCCTACTGCTCTCCACCTTACTCACTCTTATCCAGCCACATTCCTTGCTGTTCCTCTTATACACCAGGCTTGCTCTTCCCCCAGACTTTTGTGTTCTATTCCTTCACCAGCTGCAAGTCTTTGCTCAGATGTCATTTTCTCTATGTGGCTACCTCTGTCAGAGATACAAGAACTGGTAGGATATTTGTATGTTAAGAGATTGATTGTAAGGAGGTGGTCGTGGGGACTGGGGAAGTCCAGAATTCGTGGGGCAGCTTGGCCAACTGGAAACTCTTGGGAGGAGCTGGTGCTGAAGTCCCAGATGGAATTTCTTCTCAGGGAAACCTCAGTTTTGCTCTTAAAGCCTTTCAACTGATTAGATGAGGACCACCCAGATTATGGAGTATAATCTCCCTTCCTGCAAGTCAGCTGATTGTAGATGTTAATCACATCTACAGAATACTTTCACAGAAGCACTTAGTGTTTGATTGAACAACTGGGTACCATGGCCTAGCCAAGTTGACACATGAAACTAACCATTACAGTTTAATCCTTGTCAGTTCGGCACCTGTATACATTTCCTTAAACCATACTTAATCTCCAAATAAAAATAATAACAAAGTCATACTTCCATCTAACATGATCCAGTTATGTTGCATATTACCAAAACATACCAACCCTTTCCCCAGAAGAGGATGCAAAGTCCTCGGGTGAGATCTCCACGCCTTGATATCCTGCAACTTAAACAGTGTGATGTAAACTTAACTCTTAACATCTTATGTTAGATAATATGGGGATAAAAGAAGGAAGAAAATAAAAGTATTTGCCTTATCTATACACTATATACTATATATATACACACAATATATAGTGTATATATATATATACAAACATTAATAACAAAATAAGAAATACTCATTAACTTTTTTTTTTTTTAATTTTTATTTATTTATTTATTTTATTTTTGGCTCTGTTGGGTCTTCGTTTCTGTGCGAGGGCTTTCTCTAGTTGCGGCAAGCGGGGGCTACTCTTCATCGCGGTGCGCGGGCCTCTTACTGTCGCGGCCCCTCTTGTTGCGGAGCACAGGCTCCAGATGTGCAGGCTCAGTAGTTGTGGCTCACGGGCCCAGCTGCTCCGCGGCACGTGGGATCTTCCCAGACCAGGGCTCGAGCCCGTGTCCCCTGCATTAGCAGGCAGAGTCTCAACCACTGCGCCACCAGGGAAGCCCACTCATTAACTCTTAATCTTCTCCTTAACCTGCTCTACGTTATGCTCCACTTAACAGCTTCCAATATACTATACAGTTTACTTATTTATTGTGTTTATTGTTCACTGGTATATCCCAAGCCTTTAAAACAGTGTCCAGCACATAGTAGATGCTCAGCAGTAGTAAGTGTTTTTTTTTTCCTTAATTGATCGAATGGATGAAAGAATGGAAATGATGTTAGTGTTTTTGTCTAACTGTCTGGCATGAGTAGTTGCTCATTGATTGACAATATGAGGCAAATATCTGGGTCCCATCCCAGGGGCTACTAAATTTTAATTAACCTGGCTAGAGACTTATGGATTTTATTGATCTTTTCAAAGAACCAAACTTTTGGTTTGTGGATTTTCTCTAATGGTTTTCTGTTTCCAATTTCACTGATTTCTGCTCTAATTTTTAATTTTTTCTTCTGTTTAGTTTGGAATGAATTTACTCTTCTTTTCCTAGCTTCATAAGGTGGAAGCTTAGTTTATTGATTTTTGATCGTTCTTCTTTACTAATGTATGTGTTCAATCCTATAAATTTCCCTTTAAGCACTGCTTTCACTGCATCCCACAAATTTTGATAGGTTGTGTTTTCATTTTCATTTTGTTCAAAATATTTAAAAATTTCTCTTGAGATTTGTTCTTTGGTCCCAGGTGTTATATAGAAGTGTGTTGTTTAATCTCCAAGTATTTGGGGATTTTACAACTGTCTTTCTGTTATTGATTTCTGGTTTAATTCCGTTGTGATATGAGAGCAGACATTGTATGATTTCTATACTTTTAAATTTGTTAAGGTGTGTTTTATGGCCCAGTATGTGGTCTGTCTTGGTGAATGTTCCATGTGAGCTTGAGAAGAATGTATATTCTGCTACCATTGGATGAAGTAGTTCATAGATGTCCATTATATCCAGTTGATTGATGGTGTTGTTGAGTTCCACAACATCCTTACTGACTTTTTGCCTGCTGGATCTGCACATTTCCATTAGGGGGTGTTAATGTCTCCAGCTATAATAGTGGATTCATCTATTCTCCTTGTAGTTCTATCACTTTTTGCCTCATGTATTTTAATGCTCTGTTGTTTGCTGCATACTCATTAAGGACTGTTATGTCTTCTTGAAAAATTGACTCCTTTATCATTACATAATGCCATTCTTTATCCCTGATAACTTTTCTTGCTGTGAAGTCTGGTCTGTCAGGAATGAATATTGCAACTTCCACTTTCTTTTGCTTAACATGAGTATGTTAAATCTTTCTTCATCCTTTTGTTTTAATCTACATGTCTGTTTATATTTAAAGTGGGTTTCTTATCGACAACGTATAATTGGATCTTGTTTCTTGATCCACTTTGACAATCTGTGTCTTAATTGGCCTATTTACACCACTGACATTTAAAGTGATTATTGATATAGTTGGATTAATATTTACCGTATTTGTTGCTGGTTTTTATTTGTTGCCCTTGTTCTGTGTTCCTATTTTGTCTTCCACTTTTTTTCTGCCTTTTGTGGTTTTAACTGAGCATTTTATATAATTCTATATTTTCCCCTTCCTTAGCATATTATACTTTTTTTTACATTTTTTTAGTGGTTGCCCTAGAGTTTGCAGTATACATTTACAAGTAATCCAAGTCCACTTTCAAATACAGTGGTCCCTAGGTATCCACAGGGGAATATGTTCCAGGACCCCCACAGGTACCAAAATCCATGGATGCCCAAGTCTTTTATATAAAATGGCATGGTGTTTGCATATAAATTATTCACATCCTCTCATATACTTTAAATTATCTCTAGATTGCTTATAATACCTAATACAATGTAAACGCTATGTAAATAGTCGTAAATATAATGTAAATGTTATGTAAATAGTTGCTGGTGTGCAACAAATTCAGGTTTTGCTGTTTGGCACTTTCTGGAATTCTTTTTCTGAATATTTTGATCTGCACTTGGTTGAATCCACAGATGCAGAACCCATGGATTTAGAGGACTGACTGTAATACTGTACGTAGTGCTTCATGGGTAGTGCAAGTACCTTGTAATAAAATACTACTAATTCCTCTGTCCTGTCCATTGTGTCATTGCTGTGATTCATTTCACTTATTCATAAGCATACATAAGCGTATATATGTATACAGTATCAAATACATTGTTGCTGTTATTTTGAACAAACTGTTTGTTATCTGTTAGATCAATTAAGAATAAGAAAAACTGGGACTTCCCTGGTGGCGCAGTGATTAAGAGTCTGCCTGCCAATGTAGGGGACACGGGTTCAAGCCCTTGTCCGGGAAGATCCCACATGCCACGGAGCAACTAAGCCCGTGCGTCACAACTACTGAGCCTGAGCTCTAGAGCCCGCGAGCCACAACTACTGAGCCTGTGTGCCACAACTACTGAAGCCTGTGCGCCTAGAGCTCATGCTCCACAACAAGAGAAGCCACCTCAGTGAGAAGCCTATGCACCACAATGAAGGGTGGCCCCTACTCACCGCAACGAGAGAAAGCCCGCGCACAGCAATGAAAACCCAATGCAGCCAAAAATAAACAAAATTAAAAAAAAATTTTTAGGAATAAGAAAAATAAAAGTTTTTCTTTTACCTTCCCTTATTCCTTCTCCAGTGTTCCTCTTTTTCATTAAGTAGATCCAGTTTCTGACCTATATTATTTTCTTTCTCTCTGAAGAACTTCATTATAAATTTCTTGCAAGGCATTTCTGCTGGCAACAAATTCCCTCAATTTTTATCTGAGACATCTTTATTTATCCTTCACTTTTGGAAGATAATTTTGCAGGGTGCAGAATTCTAGGTTGGTGTTTGTTTTCTCAACACTTTAAATATTTCACTCTACTCTCTTCTTGTTTGTGTGGTTTCTGAGGAGACTTAGGATGTAATTCTTATCTTTGTTCCTAATAGGTTAGGTTTTTGGGGTTTTTTTCCCCCTCCAGATTCTTTCAGGAATTTTTGTTTGATTTTCTGCAGTTTGAATATGCTGTGCCTAAGTGTTTTTTCTTTTCTTTTCACTTATACTGCTTGGTGTTTTCTGAGCTTCCTGTATCTGTGGTTTGGTGTCTGACATGAATTTGGGGAAGTTATCAGTCATTATTGCTTCAAATATTTCTTCCATTTCTTTCTTTCCTCTCCTTCTGGTATTCCTATTCCACATGTGTTATACCTTTTATAGTTGTCCCACAGCCCTTGGACATTCTGTTTTATTTTTTGGTCCTTTTCTCTTTGCTTTTCAGTTTTGGAGGTCTCTATTGACATGTCCTCAAGCTCAGAAATTCATTCCTCTGCCATGTCCTGTCCACTAAGGAGCCCATCAAAGGCATTCTTTGTTTCTGTTATAGTATTTTTGATCTCTGGCATTTCTTTTTGGTTCTTTCTTAGAATTTCCATCTCTGCTTACATTGTCTGTCTGTTCTTGCATGCTGTCTATTTTACCCATTAGAGCCCTTAGCATATGAATCATAGTTTTTAAAATTTCTGGTCTGATAATTCCAGCATCCCTGCCATATCTGGTCTGGCTCTGTTTCTTCAAACTGTGTTTTTTGCCTTTTACTATGCCTTGCAACTTTTTGTTGAAATCTGGACATGATGTACTGGGTAAAAGGAACTAGGGTAAATAGGCTGTTAGTGTGGTATAAGATGTCAGGGGAGAGGAATCATTCTGTAGTCCCATGATTAGCTCACAGTATTTTAGTGAGCCTATGCCCCTGGGCTATGGACTTCACAAGTGCTTCTCAGTTCTTTCCCCATTTAGACCAAACAAGATGAGGCAGCATGGCCTGCAGTGGTGTATTTCTCTTTCCCTATGCCAGAAGCTAGAGCAATTGGGTATTTTTCTATCCTCACGTGAGTTAGGCTCTGATAAAACCCCCCAAATTAGGCTCAGGTTAACTAGTTTCTCCGGAGGGCAGGCCTTTTTAAGAGGAACAGAGTGCTGTGGTGTTTTTAAAAATGGTTACTTTTCTATTCCTCTTTCCAGGAGCATGGAGGTACTTTTCTCTGATTTTTACTGTGAGAATCTGGTGGAGCTCCTGCAAGTAAAACTCACAAATGTGCGAGGCCCCTGCCCATGACTGGGTCCCCCTAGAATTTTTAACTCTCAGATTTGTCCATGCTGAGCCTCTAGCAATTTGCTAGTTACAGTTTATGCTTTCCTGTCCGGTACTAGTTCTTGTGGAGGTTTCTGCTTCTGGGTTTTTCTGGCAAGTTGTGATTCTCTGTATTCACCTGTCTGTCTCTCCAATTTTTGGTGCAATAGTTTGCCCTCTGACCTCACCTCTTGTGTGGAACTAAGAAGAGTTGTTGATTTTTCAGTTTGTACAGCTTTTTACTTGTTAGGATGGGATGACAATTTCCAAGCTTCTTACAACCTGCACCAGAAATTGGAAGTTGGCTAGTAAGTTTTCAACAGAGAAAAATCTTTTCCCTGTCTAAAGCTTACAGCCAGTGTCCTGCTGAGTTTTCTCACTGGTAAATGCCATTGATCAAATGGAGATTGAGTAAGAGTATGGATGCCTCATTGAAACCTCTCCCGCCTCCAGGAAAAAAATTGACGCACTGCACAAGTGGCTGGGAATAGCAGTTTTGCCTTTCAATGGGTTGCACATGTGATTTTCAAGGCCCCTGTTTGAAGTCAGGCAATCTGGCTTTCGTCCTCACATTAGTCCTCTTGTCTCCCTCCTGGACTGATTCTAGAAAAGAAGGAAGCACGTACTGTGTGCCAGGATCTGTGCTGCTCATCTTCTCCTTTAATCCCCTAGACATCTTGGAGCAGTTTTATAGAGGGGGAACCTGGGGCACAGGGAAGTTCACTAACTTGTTTGTGGTTCACCTGGCAGTAAGTGGTGGACTCTGGATTGAGAACCAGGTTTATGTGACTCCAAACCCAACCTGTTTCCCATCTGGGGCACTTCCTTCTGAGCACTGTCTCTTTTTCCCAGCCCTCCGCTACTGCTTATACTAGGGTTACCATACCTTCCAGCTTTAGACCTGATAGGGGACCGTGGTCTCCCTCATCTCAGGATGGGACACCAAGTCCACTTCATCTGGCTATTCTTCAGCACTCCATCCTCTTCCCTCAGGCTAGTGTGAGCACTTGTTCTTTTGGAGGGCCAGTTTATTTTCAGATCTTAAATATATCTTATGTCATACATGTACCCTAATGTTCATGGCAGCACCATTTGCAATAGCCAAGACATGGAAGCAACCTAAATGTCCATCAACAGATGAATGGATAAAGAAGATGTGGTATACATATTTATAATGGAATACTATTCAGCCATAAAAAGAATGAAATAATGCCATTTGCAGCAACATGGATAGACCTAGAGATTATCGTACTAAGTGAAGTAAGTCAGACAGAGAAAGACAAATATCATATGATATCACTTGTATGTGGAATCTCACATATACAAATGAACTTATTTACAAACAGAAATAGACTCACAGACATAGAAAACAAACTTAGGGTTACCGAAGGGGAAGGAGGGGGAGGGGTAAATTAGGAGGTTGGGATTAGCAGATACAAACTACTATATATAAAATAGATAAACAACAAGGTCCTACTGTATAGCACATGGAACTATATTCAATATCCTGTAATAAACCATAATGGAAAATAACATGAAAGCATATATATATATATGAAATGAATCACTTTGCTATACACCAGAAACTAACACAACATTGTAAAGTAACTATACTTCAATTAAAAAAAAAATCTTATGTCAGTACATAGATCAGGCTAGAGGACCCTTTTCACAGGTTGAGTTCTCTGGGATGCAGATATTGAGTAATATCTGTGAAAGAAAAGGGGGAGGAAGCAGCACTGGGCAGGGAGAGCATCAGACACAGTGCAGATCCGACTGAGGCTCTGCCAGCCCGACAGGGAGCTCTGCAGCAGAGACGGCAGTAGAGCAGCCCCACACAGAGCGGGAAGGGCCGGGCTCCTCAACCACCTTCTTGCTCAGTTATTGGCAGGTGCATCCCTGGGAAGCTCAGGTTTCTGTCCCTTAGGAAGCCAACAGGAGGCTGTCACCTAACTGCACACTCCACAGCGGGGCAGGGAATCCTTTCTTGAAGCAGGATCCACAGTCTGCCACCAGCTTGCTTCTCTAACTCTTTCTGCCTTTATAGGAAGGAAAGCCATGGTCAGTGTATGAGAGAGCATCCCTCCTGCTCAGCAGGATTCACTCTGTGGTCTTCATGCGGGAGCGATCCTGCTGGGCTTTGGTCTGGCTGGGACAACTCTTTGCTGCCCGCTTCTCTCTTCATGGAAAAGCTGGGGGGAAGATATGGACGAGAAACCATCTTTTCCTGTCACATCTTCTCACTCTTTCCTATGAGGGACCCAGGTCCAGTTAAAATCTGAGCTGTGCGTTTGTGATGGCTGGAGTGCAAGCACACGCGTTCAGCCAAATCACAGCTCACAGCTCATGGCACTCAACATCTCACTGTAAGGAGATCGGGCAAATGCCGTACGTGCTGCTGTTTTTCATGTAGGTGACAGGCGTAGGGGGCTGAAACAGCATCAAATGTGACAGCCCACTTGACAACTTGCCGTGTGATTTCAGGCAAGTCATTTCACCTCTAAGAACTTCCATTTCTTTCTCTTTCTTCTCTTCAAATGGAGGAATTGAGTTCAATTGAGAATAATATGTACTTATAGATTTGTGAAGACTAAGGGAGGCTCTGAATGTGAACAAACACTTTGGTATATAGTAAATGCTCAATAATGTTAGTTTAATATTACATTTTAATTTTTGGTTCCTTATATTGCTTTTAAAATTTTTCTCAAGAGAAGGAAATCTTGCTACTTGCAGTGACATGGATGGACCTCGAGGGCATTACGCTAAATGAAATATGTCAGACAGAGAAAGACAAATACTGTATGATCTTATTTTTATGTGGAACTAAAACAAAGCAAAACAAAATAAACTCCTGATCTCATAGATTAGAGAACAGATTGGTGGATGCCAGAGGCAGGGGGTGAGGGCAAGTGAAATTGGTGAAGGGGGTCAAAGGGTACAAACTACCAGTTATAAAGTAAGTAAGTTCTGGTGAAGTAATGTAAAGAATGGTGCCTATAGTTAGTAATACTGTATTGTTTATTCAAAAGTTGCTAAGAGAGTAGTTAAAAGTTCTCATTACAAGAAAAAAAATTAGTAGCTACATGTGGTGATGGATGTTAAGTAGCCGTACGGTGGAGATCATTTTGCAATGTATACAAATAATGAGTCATTATGTTGTACACCTGAAACTAATAGGATGTTACCTGTCAATTATATCTCAGTAAGAAAAATTTCTCAATTTTCAGAAATAAAACGGGTTCTTTATTGGTTTTAAAACATAGAGGTATATAAAATAGAAGGTGAAATGTCCACTGTTTCTTGGAAGTAACCATTTTTAAACAGTGTATGTGTTTAGTAAACTATATATGAACAAGTGTTCATATATATTTATGTTGATATTTTTTTAACAAAAATGTTGTCATACTATTATATATATTACTTTCCAATCTGCTTTTTTTTCCCCACTTACTAGTATATTTGGGATATTTTCCTAAAAGCATATATCCCCTTCATTTTTTTTTTTTTTTTTTTTTAAGCAGAAAATTGATTTATTTGTAGAAAACTGTGCAGCTCGTAGAGTCAAAGACCTGGACTGAGAATTCAAAGCAAACGGCAACACAGACCTTGGTAAGATAGGTGCCAGAGCTTGTCCATGGTCTTTTTATGATATAATTGTCAATACTGGACTCCTGATAGCGCAGATGCCACTGTGAATAATCTCTGTCTCATATGCTTTTGTTTTCATTCCCGTGGCTTCAGAGTCCTGGGCAAGGGTGTCCAGTTGGCCAATCCTAGGTCTCATGCTCCAGGCCTAATTTCTAGGTATCAGAAAATGAGAATTTCTGGTACCATATGGCTCCTGTCAGCCCTGATTACTACCAATACTCATGCACTGGAGTTTTCACCAGAAGTCAGAGGGTTTTTGGATGCTGGATTACTAAACAACAAATGGCAAATGTTAACTCTGGCCACTCATTTGTCAGATTCTGTATGGATTGCTAGAGATGCAGTAGTGACCAAGAAATGTTCCCTGCTCTAAAGAATCTCCCAGTATGATAATAAAGAGGTGACAAATTAGTGATTTATATTAGAGCACAGGGCATAGCTTCTGGACCAATTAGAGGGAGTGCTGGCCTGGCCTAGTTTCTGGGAGGCAGTCCAGCAAGTAAGATAAAGCTTCTTGGAGCACCTAAGCTCAGAACGAGAGGATAAATAGAAGTTAGCCAACCTTGGGGGTGTCCCTTCATTTTTTTTTAATGGTTGCGATGTATTCATTGCATGACTATATCCGAAGCTATTTAGCTGTCCCCTTGTTGATACATAATTAGATTGTTACCAGTCTTTGGTTATTAAAGATAATGCTTCAGTGAACCTCCTTGTATGTGTATTTTTGGTTTTAATTTAGAAACCTTTCAAATATTCAGAGTAGTAGAGAGTAATTTAACAAGCATTCATTTACTTATTCTGTTTATATAGTACATGCTGACAATTTCTCACTTCAAATTCTTTTTTAATTTATTTTTTGTTTATTTATTTTTGGCTGTGTTGGGTCTTCATTGCTGCGCATGGGCTTTCTTTAGTTGTGGTGAGTGGGGGCCACTCTTCGTTGCGGTGCGCGGGCTTCTCATTGCGGTGGCCTCTCCTGTGCGGAGACGGGCTCTAAGGGCATGGGCTTCAGTAGTTGTGGCACGTGGGCTCAGTAGTTGTGGCATGCAGGCTCAGTAGTTGTGGCTCACAGGCTCCAGAGGGCAGGCTCAGTCGTTGTGGCGCATGGGCTTAGTTGCTCCGCGGCATGTGGGATCTTCCCAGACCAGGGCTCGAACCCATGTCCCCTGCATTGGCAGGGGGATTCTTAACTACTGCACCACCAGGGAAGCCCCAAATTCTTTTTTAAAAATTAGAATATTACAGGGGAATCCCCTGATGGTCCAGTGGACTTGGCGATTTCCCTGCCATGGGCCCGGGTTCGATCCCTGGTCGGAGAACTAAGATCCTGCAAGCCACGCAGCGTGGCCAAAAAAATAAAATAAAAGGCTTCCCTGGTGGCACAGTGGTTGAGAATCTGCCTGCTAATGCAGGGGACACGGGTTCGAGCCCTGGTCTGGGAAGATTCCACATGTCGCGGAGCAACTAGGCCCGTGAGCCACAACTACTGAGCCTGTGTGTCTGGAGCCTGTGCTCCGCAACAAGAGAGGCCGCGATAGTGAAGAGGCCCGCGCACCGCGATGAAGAGTGGCCCCCGCTTGCCGCAACTAGAGAAAGCCCTCACACAGAAACGAAGACCCAACACAGCCAAAAATAAATAAATAAATAAATAAATAAAAGATTACTATTAATTAAAGAAAACCAGACATCTCAAGTTAATGAATTTAGTACTTTTAAAAATAAATAAATAAATGAATAAATAAAATAAAATATTACACGTAAAGTTGAGGTCCTCTTAGAACTTATTCCCAGAGGTAATCACTACCCTGAAGTTGTGTGTCTCCTTGCTATTGATGTTTTGATATTTTTATTACTTATATATTTATCCCTAAAACACATATACTATGATTGTGTGGTTTTAAAAATGTATTTGCACAAATGATATCATACTGTGATATTTTATGACTTGTGTTTTACACTCAACATTGATTTTTGAAAGCTTTTATTTTGAAATTATTATAGACTCACGGGAAGTTGCAAAACTAGTACAGAGGGTGTTCTCTACCCTCCACTCAGCTTCCCTCAATGGTAACATCTTATATAACTACAGTATAATAGTATACAGTAAAACTAACTACAGGAAATCAACATGTGTAGAATATTGTTAAACTAAAGATCATATTCAGATTTCACCAGTCTTTACATGCACTCATTTGTGCGTGTGTGTGCCTTTGTATATACATGTAAGTGTATATTTAGTTTCATAAGAAGCTGCCAAACTATTTGCCAGTTGCAGTTGGTTGTCTCATTTTGCATTCCCTCCAGTAATGTATGAAACAGCCAGTTTATCTATATCCTTGCCAGCATTTGGCATTGCCACTCTTTTTTATTTTAACCATTTTTATAAGTATGTAGTGATAGCTCATTGTGGTCTTAATTTGCATTTTAGTAATGGCTAAAGATGTTGAACATCTTTTCATGAGCTTGTTTTACAACCACATTTCCAGCTGGTGAAATGCCAGTTCATGTCTCTTGCCCATTTTCTAATTGAGTTCTGTTAACATCTCTTCCTTTTTTATTGCTTTAGAAATGGCAGCTTACTTTAAATCCTCTCTTTTGGTGTTTACTTTCCTCTTGTAGTGAGCTTATGTACAATCTGAGTTTTTTGGTGGGAGTCCCATGGGTCCCCAATTGACGAGACATCTGGATGTGGTGGTTGAGTTTGCCTGTGCCATATTCATAAATTTTCACCTGGTTCAGACCAACTTTCCTGTAAATGTTTTTAGCCCTGGGGCTCCCAACTATGTCAACAACGTGAGTTTGGCTCCACACTCGTATATGGCACATACCTGGGGTTCTGATCTCTTACAGATAATCCTTTTTCTACCCAAAAGCCTGGACAGATGACCAGTTTCTTTTTTATGTCTCTGAGATATGGGTAGAGACTTCCTGTTCCATGTCTCTTTGTTAGGGCAGCCCTTTGTCACCCCAGCAAGAGTATATGGGTTCCCTTCCTGTCCCCTCCACTGCACATCCAGCTCTAACAACCCCTGCTTCTGAAAAACTCCTGGGCTGTTTGGTTTCAGTTCCTACTGGCTGCTTTGGTTTTGCTTTCCCGTTACGGTTCTGGCACCTAAGATTTTGAACTTTATTATTTCTTTTTAAATATTTGTTTAAATTTTTAAACAGCATCTCAGTGTGTTTAGTGTGAATGGACAGCTTACCGTATTTACTTAGTCCACTCTATTGATTGTTAGTTCTCTAAATACTTGTGCTGGTATGAATATAATAGATTACTAGAAGTGGAATTAAGGAGACAGAGGGTACAAACGTTTCAAACTGGGTAGAAACTGCCAAAGTTCACACAACAAGGTTGTACTAGTTTACACTGCCAGTTTCTTCTCTCACCATTACCAATATTAATTGCTATCAATTGTTTTACTTAATCTTAAGTTTTAACATTTCAATTAATTTTTAAGGGAACATCATCTTTTTTTTTTTAATGAACTGCTCAAGGATTTGGTCTGATAAATATAGAGGCTGCCTTCCTTACATGCATGAAAGTGCTGCCGCCCATCAGTAGGAGAGGCATGAGGAGCACGAGGCGGCCCAGCACCAGCCACCTCCGCAGGCAGCTGGACAGAGGTGCAGAGAGCTCAAGTTTACTTACTGAACATGTGTACAGCTGGGCTTACTGTCCACATTCCCAGGTGACAAGCAGGTGTGCTGTCCTCTGCTGAGGGAGAGCAGAAGGTGGGTATGTCCAGTCTGAGCTAGTGTCAGGGTCCCTAGTCTTTTTTGTCCCACAGACCAGAATCACCAGTAGAAGCTGCCAGGATGTATGTGAGCAAAGGTGTTTTTTCTGAGAAACAGGCTCTATGTGACTTGAGATTTCCTGCCATGCTTTTTTTTTGCTTTTTGGTTGTTGACTTCATTTGACTCTTCAGACTCAGGGAAAGGTAACAACACTCAGTGGCGTCTCACCAGCAACATCGCATTCTATTGCTCTGCACAGGAAAGTAACTTGGCAACAGGAGCTTCTGCCACAAGTACCTGGGTTTGGAGCTCATTTTGCCTCTTGCAAAGAGTCTTTTTAAACACTCTCAACTATCTCAATATGCCATAGGCTGTGCCTGGTAGTAGGTGTCATTTCTGGAGGTGTTTTGGGAGACCACTTGATGGCACGTGGAAGGTAAGCTTTGAAGTGTGGCTGGACTAATGGCCTTCCCATTGGCGTCCAGCTTTGAAGGGCAGCCTGGGCTTGGTGGCTCTGTGTGCACTCAGGGCCATGAGGTTCCTTCTGGTCAGCGCTCTCTTGTCTAAGGGCTGAAGTCTTATGGGCGGATTCTTTGCTTTTTTCCTAGGAGGGCCATTTTGTTTATTCAAGCAGGCAGGGGAAAACTCAAATGTTCCGCGATGCCAGGGATCAACTCTACACTTGATTTTTTTTTTTTTAAACATCTTTATTGAAGTATAATTGCCTTACAATGGTGTGTTAGCTTCTGCTTTATAACAAAGTGAATCAGTTATACATATACAATATGTTCCCATTTCTCTTCCCTCTTGCATCTCCCTCCCTCCCACCCTCCCCATCCCACCCCTCTAGGTGGTCACAAAGCACCGAGCTGATCTCCCTGTGCTATGCGGCTGCTTCCCACTAGCTATCTATTTTACATTTGGTAGTGTATATATGTCCATGACACTCTCTTACCCTGTCACATCTCACCCCACCCCCTCCCCATATCCTCAAGTCCATTCTCTAGTAGGTCTGTGTCTTTATTCCCGTCTTGCCACTAGGTTCTTCATGGCCTTTTTTTTTTTTTTTCCTTAGATTCCATATATATGTGTTAGCATACTGTATTTGTTTTTCTCTTTCTGACTTACTTCACTCTGTATGACAGACTCTAACTCCATCCACCTCATTACAAATACCTCCATTTCATTTCTTTTTATGGCTGAGTAATATTCCATTGTATATATGTGCCACATCTTCTTTATCCATTCATCTGTCGATGGACATTTAGGTTGCTTCCATGTCCTGGCTATTGTAAATAGAGCTGCAATGAACATTTTGGTACATGACTCTTTTTGACCTATGGTTTTCTCAGGGTATATGCCCAGTAGTGGGATTGCTGGGTCGTATGGTAGTTCTATTTGTAGTTTTTTAAGGAACCTCCATACTGTTCTCCATAGTGGCTGTATCAATTTACATTCCCACCAACAGTGCAAGAGTGTTCCCTTTCCTCCACACCCTCTCCAGCATTTATTGTTTCTAGATTTTTTGATGATGGCCATTCTGACTGGTGTGAGATGGTATCTCATTGTAGTTTTGATTTGCATTTCTCTAATGATTAATGATGTTGAGCATTCTTTCATGTGTCTGTAGGCCATCTGTATATCTTCTTTGGAGAAATGTCTATTTAGGTCTTCTGCCCATTTTTGGATTGGGTTGTTCGTTTTTTTGTTATTGAGCTGCATGAGCTGCTTGTAAATCTTGGAGATTAATCCTTTGTCAGTTGCTTCATTTGCAAATATTTTCTCCCATTCTGAGGGTTGTCTTTTGGTCTTGTTTATGGTTTCCTTTGCTGTGCAAAAGCTTTTAAGTTTCATTAGGTCCCATTTGTTTATTTGTGTTCTTATTTCCATTTCTCTGGGAGCTGGGTCAAAAAGAATCTTGCTGTGATGTATGTCATAGAGTGTTCTGCCTATGTTTTCCTCTAAGAGTTTGATAGTGTCTGCCCTTACACTTAGGTCTTTAATCCATTTTGAGTTTATTTTTGTGCATGGTGTCAGGGAGTGTTCTAATTTCATACTTTTACATGTACCTGTCCAGTTTTCCCAGCACCACTTATTGAAGAGGCTGTCTTTTCTCCACTGTATATGCTTGCCTCCTTTATCAAAGATAAGGTGACCATATGTGTGTGGGTTTATCTCTGGGCTTTCTATCCTGTTCCATTGATCTATATTTCTGTTTTTGTGCCAGTACCAAACTGTCTTGATTACTGAAGCTTTGTAATATAGTCTGAAGTCAGGGAGCCTGATTCCCCCAGCTCCATTTTTCGTTCTCAAGATTGCTTTGGCTATTCGGGGTCTTTTGTGTTTCCATACAAATTGTGAAATTTTTTGTTCTAGTTCTGTGAAAAATGCCAGTGGTAGTTTGATAGGGATTGCATTGAATCTGTAGATTGCTTTGGGTAGTAGAGTCATTTTCACAATGTTGATTCTTCCAATCCAGGAACATGGTATATCTCTCCATCTATTTGTATCATCTTTAATTTCTTTCATCAGTGTCTTATAATTTTCTGCATACAGGTCTTTTGTCTCCTTAGGTAGGTTTATTCCTAGATATCTTATTCTTTTTGTTGCAATGGTAAACGGGAGTGTTTTCTTAATTTCACTTTCAGATTTTTCATCATTAGTGTATAGAAATGCAAGAGATTTCTGTGCATTAATTTTGTATCCTGCTACTTTACCAAATTCATTGATTAGCTCTAGGAGTTTTCTGGTAGCATCTTTAGGATTCTCTATGTATAGTATCATGTCATCTGCAAATAGTGACAGCTTTACTTCTTCTATTCCGATTTGGATTCCTTTTATTTCTTTGTCTTCTCTGATTGCTGTGGCTAACACTTCCAAAACTATGTTGAATAATAGTGGTGAGAGTGGGCAACCTTGTCTTGTTCCTGATCTTAGTGGAAATGGTTTCAGTTTTTCACCATTGAGGACAATGTTGGCTGTGGGTTTGTCATATATGGCCTTTATTATGTTGAGGAAAGTTCCCTCTATGCCTACTTTCTGCAGGGCTTTTATCATAAATGGGTGTTGAATTTTGTCAAAAGCTTTCTCTGCATCTATTGAGATGATCATATGGTTTTTCTCCTTCAATTTGTTAATATGGTATATCACATTGATTGATTTGCGTATATTGAAGAATCCTTGCATTCCTGGGATAAACCCCACTTGATCATGGTGTATGATCCTTTTAATGTGCTGTTGGATTCTGTTTGCTAGTATTTTGTTGAGGATTTTTGCATCAATGTTCATCAGTGATATTGGCCTGTAGTTTTCTTTCTTTGTGACATCTTTGTCTGGTTTTGGTATCAGGGTGATGGTGGCCTCGTAGAATGAGTTTGGGAGTGTTCCTCCCTCTGCAATATTTTGGAAGAGTTTGAGAAGGATAGGTGTTAGCTCTTCTCTAAATGTTTGATAGAATTCACCTGTGAAGCCATCTGGTCCTGGGCTTTTGTTTGTTGGAAGGTTTTTAATCACAGTTTCAATTTCAGTGCTTGTGATTGGTCTGTTCATATTTTCTATTTCTTCCTGGTTCAGTCTCGGCAGTTTGTGCATTTCTAAGAATCTGTCCATTTCTTCCAGGTTGTCCATTTTATTGGCATAGAGTTGCTTGTAGTAATCTCTCATGATCTTTTGTATTTCTGCAGTGTCAGTGGTTACTTCTCCTTTTTCATTTCTAATTCTATTGATTTGAGTCTTCTCCCTTTTTCTCTTGATGAGTCTGGCTAATGGTTTATCAATTTTGTTTATCTTCTCAAAGAACCAGCTTTTAGTTTCATTGATTTTTGCTATTGTGTCCTTCATTTCTTTTTCATTTCTTTCTGATCTGATCTTTATGATTTCTTTCCTTCTGCTAGCTTTGGGGTTTTTTTGCTCTTCTTTCTCTAACTGCTTTAGGTGCAAGGTTAGGTTCTTTATTTGAGATGTTTCCTGTTTCTTGATGTAGGCTTGTATTGCTATAAACTTCCTTCTTAGAACTGCTTTTGCTGCATCCCATAGGTTTTGGGTCATCGTGTCTCCATTGGCATTTGTTTCTAGGTATTTTTTGATTTCCACTTTGATTTCTTCAGTGATCACTTCGTTATTAAGTAGTGTATTGTGTAGCCTCCATGTGTTTGTATTTTTTACAGATCTTTTCCTGTATTTGATATCTAGTCTCATAGCGTTGTGGTCGGAAAAGATACTTGATACGATTTCAATTTTCTTAAATTTACCAAGGCTTGATTTGTGAACCAAGATATGATCTATCCTGGACAATGTTCCATGAGCACTTGAGAAGAATGTGTATTCTGTTGTTTTGGGGTGGAATGTCTTATAAATATCAATTAAGTCCGTCTTGTTTAATGTATCATTTAAAGCTTGTGTTTCCTTATTTATTTTCATTTTGGATGATCTGTCCATTGGTGAAAGTGGAGCATTGAAGTCCCCTACTATGATTGTGTTGCTGTCGATTTCCCCTTTTATGGCTGTTAGTATTTGCCTTATGTATTGAGGTGCTCCTATGTTGGGTGCATAAATATTTACAATTGTTATACCTTCCTCTTGGATCGATCCCTTGATCATTATATAGTGTCCTTCTTTGTCTCTTGTAATAGTCTTTATTTTAAAGTCTATTTTGTCTGATATGAGAATTGCTACTCCAGCTTTCTTTTGATTTCCATTTGCATGGAATATCTTTTTCCATCCCCTCACTTTCAGTCTGTATGTGTCCCTAGGTCTGAAGTGGGTCTCTTGTAGACAGCATATATATGGGTCTTGTTTTTGTATCCATTCAGCCAGCCTGTGTCTTTTGGTGGGAGCATTTAATCCATTTACATTCAAGGTAATTATCGATATGTATGTTCCTATTCCCATTTTCTTAAATGTTTTGGGTTTGTTATTGTAGGTGTTTTCCTTCTCTTGTGTTTCTTGCCTAGAGAAGTTCCTTTAGCATTTGTTGTAAAGCTGGTTTGGTGGTGCTGAACTCTCTCAGCTTTTGCTTGTCTGTAAAGGTTTTAATTTCTCCATCACATCTGAATGAGATCCTTGCTGGGTAGAGTAATCTTGGTTGTAGGTTTTTCTCCTTCATCACTTTAAGTATATCCTGCCACTCCCTTCTGGCTTGCAGAGTTTCTGCTGAAAGATCAGATGTTAACCTTATGGGGATTCCCTTGTGTGTTATTTGTTTTTTTTCCCTTGCTGCCTTTAAAATGTTTTCCTTATATTTAATTTTTGACAGTTTGATTAATATGTGTCTTGGCGTGTTTCTCCTTGGGTTTATCCTGTGTGGGACTCTCTGTGCTTCCAGGACTTGATTAACTATTTCCTTTCCCATATTAGGGAAGTTTTCAACTATAATCTCTTCAAATATTTTCTCAGTCCCTTTCTTTTTCTCTTCTTCTTCTGGGACCCCTATAATTCGAATGTTGGTGCATTTAATGTTGTCCCAGAGGTCTCTGAGACTGTCCTCAGTTCTTTTCATTCTTTTTTCTTTATCCTGCTCTGCAGTAGTTATTTCCACCATTTTATCTTCCAGGTCACTTATCCTTTCTTCTGCCTCAGTTATTCTGCTATTGACCCCATCTAGAGTATTTTTAATTTCATTTATTGTGTTTTTCATCATTGCTTGGTTCCTCTTTAGTTCTTCTACGTCCTTGTTAAATGTTTCTTGCATTTTGTCTATTCTATTTCCAAGATTTTGGATCATCCTTACTATCATTCTGAATTCTTTTTCAGGTAGACTACCTATTTCCTCTTCATTTGTTAAGTCTGGTGTGTTTTGACCCTGCTCCTTCATCTGCTGTGTGTTTTTCTGTCGTCTCATTTTGCTTATCTTACTGTGTTTGGGGTCTCCTTATCACAGGTTGCAGGTTCGTAGTTCCCGTTGTTTTTGGTATCTGTCCCCAGTGGCTAAGGTTGGTTCAGTGGGTTGTGTAGGCTTCCTGGTGGAGGGAACTAGTGCCTGAGCTCTGGTGGATGAGGCTGGATCTTGTCTTTCTGGTGGGCACGTCCACGTCTGGTGGTGTATTTTGGGGTGTCCGTGGCCTTATTATGATTTTAGGCAGCCTCTCTGCTAATGGATGGGGCTGTGTTCCTGTCTTGCTAGTTGTTTGGCATAGGGTGTCCAGCACTGTAGCTTGCTGGTCATTGAGTGATGCTGGGTCTTGATGTTGAGATGGAGATCTCTGAGAGATTTTTGCCATTTGGTATTACGTGGAGCTGGGAGGTCTCTTGTGGACCAGTGTCCTGAAGTTGGCTCTCCCACCTCCGAGGTACGGCCCTGATGCCTGGCTGAAGCACCAAGAGCCTTTCGTCCACACGGCTCAGAGTAAAAGGGAGAAAAAATAGAAAGAAAGAAAGAAAGAAAGAGGCTATAATATAGTGAAGTAAAATAAAGCTATTATAAAGCAAAGCTATACAGACAAAATCTCCCCCAGAAGCGTATACATATACACTCACAAAAAAAAAGGAAAAGGGGAAAAATTAATATATCCTGCTCCCAAAGTCCACCTCCTGAATTTGGGATGATTCGTTGTCTATTCAGGTATTCAACAGATGCAGGCACATCAAGTTGTTTGTGGAGTTTTAATCCGCTGCTTCTGAGGCTGCTGGGAGAGATTTCCCCTCCTCGTCTCTGTTCGCACAGCTCCTGGGGATCAGCTTTGGATCTGGACCCGCCTCTGCGTGTAGGTCGCCTGAGGGCGTCTGTTCCCCGCCCAGACAGGACGGGGTTAAAGGAGCAGCTGCTTCGGGGGCTCTGGCTCACCCAGGCCGTGGGGAGGGAGGGGTACGGAGGAGGCGGGGCGAGCCTGCGGCGTCAGAGGCCGGCGTGACGTTGCAGCAGCCTGAGGCGCACAGTGCGTTCTCCCGGGGACGTTGTCCCTGGATCACGGGACCCTGGCAGTGGCGGGCTGCACGGGCTCCCGGGAGGGGCGGTGTGGAGAGTGACCTGTGCTCGCACACAGGCTTTTTGGAGGCGGCAGCAGCATCCCCAGCGTCTCACGCCCGTCTCTGGGGTCCGCGCTGATCGCCGCGGCTCGCCGCCCGTCTGTGTAGCTTGTTTAGGCGGCACTCTGAATCCCCTCTCCTTGCGCGCCGCGAAACAAAGAGGCAAGAAAAAGTCTCCTGCCAAGAGGCACGAAAAAGTCTCTTGCCTCTTCGGCAGCTGCAGACTCTTTCCCGGTCTCCCTCCCAGCCAGCTGTGGTGCGCTAACCCCTTCAGGCTGTGTTCACGCCGCCGACCCCAGTCCTCTCCCTGTGATCCAACCGAAGCCCGAGCCTCCGCTCCCAGCCCCGCCCGCCCCGGCGGGGGAGCAGACAAGCCTCTCGGGCTGGTGAGCGCTGCTCGGCGCCGAGCCTCTGTGCGGGAGTCTCTCCGTTTTTCCCTCTGCGCCCCTGTTGCTGTGGGATCCGCGCTGTTAGCCGCGGCTCGCGCCCGTCTCTGAAGTTCGTTTAGGCGGCGCTCTGAATCCCCTCTCCTCGCGCACCAGGAAACAGGGAAGAAAAAGTCTCTTGCCTCTTCGGCAGCTGCAGACTTTTTCCCGGACTCCCTCCCGGCTAGCTGTGGTGCACTAACCCCTTCAGGCTGTGTTCACGCCGCCAACCCCAGTCCTCTCCCTGCGATCCTACCGAAGCCCGAGCCTCAGCTCCCAGCCCCGCCCGCCCTGGCGGCTGAGCAGACAAGCCTCTCGGGCTGGTGAGTGCTGGTCAGCGCCGAGCCTCCGTGCGGGAAGTGCGGGAATCTCTCCGCTTTGCCCTCCACACCCCTGTGGCTGCGCTCTCCTCCGTGGCTCCGAAGCTTACCCCCCTCTGCCACCCGCAGTCTCTGCCCGCGAAGGGGCTTCCTAGTGCGTGGAAATCTTTCCTCCTTCACAGCTCCCTCCCACTGGTGCAGGTGCCGTCCCTATTCTTTTGTCTCTGTTATTTCTTTTTTCTTTTGCCCTACCCAAGTACGGGGGGAGTTTCTTGCCTTTTTGGAGGTCTGACGTTTTCTGCCAGCGTTCAGTGGGTGTTCTGTAGGAGCAGTTCCACGTGTAGATGTATTTCTACTGTATCTGTGGGAAGGAAGGTGATCTCCGCGTCTTACTCTTCCGCCATCTTCTCTCCTCTCTCTACACTCGATTTTGGTTAAAAAAAAGTTGTAAATGAACAGCTGAAATGACGTTTAAGGATTTTCTGCAGGGTTTATTTTTTTTACCCCCCTTAGAGACAGGATGATGTAGTGGAAAGAGAAGGGGATTTGGAGTCAGACTGACCCAAGTCCTGTCCAAAACTCCATTACATTCCAGCTGTGTGACTTTATAAAAGTTACTTAACCTCACTCATCTTTCCTCATCCTCATTAAATAAAGATACTACCTACCCTGAAAGACTGTCATGAGGATTTGTGATGCTTTAAAAGACAAGCCCCATCTTATTTCTCCCTGCTTAAAATTCCTTTAACATTGTCTTGTTATTTCTTTGGATAAATTTAAAGTTTACATTGTGACTTACAAGACCTAACTCACCTCTCCAGACTGATCTGCTAGCTCTCCGCTCACTCGCTGTGTCAGTCAGGTGGCATTCACACTTGTCAAGCTCTCCCCTGGGCCTTGGAAATGCCCTTCCTCTGCCTGCAACTCTTGCTGTGTCTCTTGGCTGGCGTAGTTCCTACCCATCCTTCCTTCAAGTCCCAATGTAGACATCAGACCTCCCCTGTGAGGCCTTCCCAACTGCCCCTGCCCCACCTCAGGCCAGGTAGGCCTCCCTTTCGGAAGCCCTCCTTGGCCTGGGCAGTTTCCTCTTTGAGCACTCAGGCCCCTGGGAAGGCTGTTGCTTAATATTTGCTTCCTCCAACAGATGAAAGGTCCATGAAGGCAGGGGCGGTATCTCTCTTGTTTATTCCACATGCCTACCACTGAACAGTACCAACACGTAGTAAGTGCTTGATAAATGTTCGTTAAATGAATGAAGGAAGAAGGATGCAAGCCCTTAGTTCAGTAAATATTGATTCCCTTCCACATTTAACCTCTTCCTCCCCTCCTGAAAGTTGACTGCCTTGATCATGGATAATGGACAACTATTTGTAGCTGATTTGATGATGAAAGCCACGTTTCCATGACTCCACCTCATCACCTCATCATAATTCTCAAAAACGTGAGTTTTAAAAATGTAGCTGAAGATTTCAAAATAAAAAGTTAAAAGAATACCACTGAAGGACTCCCCAGCAAAATAGGAAGAAAACAAAGATTGTTGCGCAATTGCATTTCACTATGGGCTGATATTTGTGGAGGTATCATGGGTTGGAATGCTACTGTGACATAAAGTATATGGGTTAATACTTTTAATTGCTTCCCACTGCCTTTATCTCTTCCATTAAAGAGCAAGTGCATCATGGAAAAAAGTTCTAAAAATAGAGCCTGCCTGGTTTATGGAGAAGGGTGTTTATGACAGGAATTATGCAGTTGTTTAGCTCAGATGTCTGAAGCCCCAAATCAGGTTTTATTCTGTGGTTAGGGCCTCGTTAACATCCAGCTCTCCCTTTTTATTTGAATAAACTTTTTCTGGCGGGAACACACTCTGTCCTCCCTCTGTGGTCATAAAAACCCATGTTGTTTCTAAACAGGGGAGGTTTTTGGAGCTGTACTTGGGGAAAGGGAAAGAGACACACATATAAGAGGGAGAGGTTATGCCTGGAGTGAGGGGTTTAGGGGAGCGAGGTTTCTCTTCACTCACAGGGCAGGATGTTTGAGGCAGTCGTGGGGGATGATGGTGATGGTGATGGTGCTGTTGGTGGAGGTGCTCTATCTGTGGCCTTAAGTGATGAATGAAGCCAGTTTGGTGGGCAAAGTGGTGAGTACCCCCTCCAGGCTTCTCTGAAAGAGGAGGTTCTCTGCGTTCAACTCTGGTTTCTTCTGCCATCATCCAGGGTGATGATGCTGATATTCCCCATGAGATGGTGGTCTTGAGATGGCTGGCTCCTCTGTCTCTTGTTGGGGGCCCTCCTGGCCATGGGGGACTGGCCAGGTTTTCAGGCTCCCAGGGAGACCTTAGAGTTGGCACGTCAACTATGTCCGGTGCTGCTCCCTGGTTCAAGTCCACATCCTCGCTTTCCTGGTGTTGTGCAGCATCACATAGCAGGTCTCCCTGTGCTTCCAGGCTTGTCTCTTCTGGTCCTTCTTCCACACTGATGCTCAGGTACCCTCGCACAGAGCGATTTGATTAGGCATCTCCCTTACTTACAATTCTTACCTTGGTGTAAAGGGCACGTCAAGGCTTGCCCTCTCCTCCCTTATATTCAGCTTCGTTTCTCAATATTGGCCTCTCTAGATCCCGCCCCACACCTCTCCCAAGTGCAAACAACAGCCACAACAAAAGGCAAAAAATTCCGCTGCCTCAGCACACCAGGCTCCTTCCACACTGAGCTCTTATACCACCTCCTTCACCCATCCCAGCTTGTACATACTGCCTGCTGGAAACGCCCTGAGTTTTGTCTGTCTGCGGCCCATCCTTCAAGGGATACGGGACAGTCACCTCACACCCAAGCCTTTCCTGATGACCTAAGTCAGTTTGCTGTCTCTTTCCCTCTGCTCTTTTTTTTAAAATTTATTTATTTATTTTTGGCTGTGTTGGGTCTTCGTTGCTGCGCAGGCTTTCTCTAGTTGCAGGGAGCAGGGGCTACTCTTCGCTGTGGTGCACAGATTTCTCATTGCAGTGGCTTCCCTTGTTGCGGAGCACAGGCTCTAGGCGTGCAGCTTCAGTAGTTGTGGCACATGGACTCAGTAGTTGTGGTTTGCGGGCTCAGTAGTTGTGACTCGCGGGCTCTAGAGTGCAGGCTCAGCAGTTGTGGTGCACGGGCTTAGTTGCTCTGCAGCATGTGGGATCTTCCCAGACCAGGGCTGGAACCCGTGTCCCCTGCATTGGCAGGCGGATTCTTAACCACTGTGCCACTAGGGAAGCCCTCCCTCTGCTCTTAAAGTACTTTTATCCACGGGTCTCTTACCACTTGTTGCATTATATTTTCATAGTTTGTTTGCACATCTCTCTTCTCTTCTAAACTGTGGGATCTTTGGATCCTTGTGGGTAACTTTTGGTGTCCAAGTGTCCATGGATTTTTTTATTAGGAGACCATAAGGGTCCATAGCATTGATGGGGTCTGTGAAGCCATTTTGTCCTTTTTTTCCCCAAACAAATCTATTTTATCAGTCTCCCTTTCTTCCCAGGCCATTTTAGTTCTGTCATTCTTGGTCCCCAATCCTTGAGAAAGCCAAAACATTCAGGTAAAAAGGATGTACTGCATGAGTTGGAGCCTTCCTGATTCTCAGTGAGAATTTCCTGAACCAGTCTTTTTTTTTTATTTGTACAAAAATCTTCATTTTTCAGGTGGGGAAACTGAGGCATAAAGGCCTTGCCTTGCTTAAGATTGATCAGCTGTATCAATTCTATGTGGAATCTAAAATATGACACAAATGAACTTATCTATGAAATAGAAACAGATTCGCAGACACAGAGAACAGACTTGTGGTTGCCAGGGGGGAAGGGGGATGGGGGAGGGATGGATTGGGAGTTTGGAATTAGCAGATGCAAACTATTATATATAGAACGGACAAATGACAAGGTCCTCCTGTATAGCACAGGGAACTATATTCAATATCCCATGATAAACCATAATGGAAAAGAATATGAAAAAGAATGTATGTCTATGTATAACTGAATCACTTTGCTCTACAGCAGAAATTAACACAACATTGTAAATCAACTATACTTCAATAAAATAAATTTTTTAAAAAAGGTTGATCAGCTGTGAAATCAAGACTGGGGATTCCAGGCTGGGGCTTGGCCAGGTTCAGCCTGCAAGAGCTGTATCTTGATTGACTTGCTGTATTTGCCACCCTGTCTCTGATGCTCTCCCCAGCCACCTCTTTGTTATCTGATGTCCTCCCTTCTCACCACCCCCCACCCCAACTCGCACACAGTTAACGTGTACACACGTTTGTGATTCACTTTTTTTAATCTATTTTTTTGGTTGTCTGGTGTGTGCTTAGTTTATCCATTCCAAATCTGCTTTTGAGAGCCATGCCTACATTTGTTTAAGTTAGTTCGGGACATTCTTACGGTGCAGTGTAATGTCATGGTTTAGACTTGTGTTGTCCAGTGTGGTGACCGTATGTGGCTATATGGAGCGGCTTGGGTGTGGTTCATCTGAATTGAGAGGGGTAGTAAGTTACACTATACTTACTGGATTTAAATCACTATGATAAAAGGAATGTAAAATATCTCACTAATAATTTCCTATATTGATTACATGTTGAAGTGATAATATTTCGGATATATTGGGTTCAGTTATTGGGTTGAATATTATAGTTCATTTGATCTGTTTTCTTTTACTTTTTTTAATGTGGTTATTAAAAAGTTTAAAATTACTTATGAGACCCACATCTGTGGTTTGCATTATATTTCCTCTGGTTAATGACCATGGGCTTTCAAATCAGATTTGGGTTTGAATCTCAGCTTCAGCACTTAATTCGCTTTGTGGTTTTGGGCAACATAGCCTCCTTGGGATCATTTTTCTTACCTATAAAATAAAGACTAATATCTACCTCACGTGGTTATTGTAAGGATTAAATTGTATTTTGTACATAAAGTGCTCAGCCAAGAACCTGGCATGAGAGTATAGCAGTTAAAAGCATGGAACTTGGAGTTAAACTTGACAAAGTTTTCAACACTGGCTGCACTGTTTAAAACTTTTGTGGCCTTGGACAAGTTACTTTACTTCCCCAAGCTTCAGTTTCTTCACTGTAAAATAGGGATGATAATAATATGTACCTCATAGAGTTGTGAAGATTAAATGCAAGACTATGTAAAGGGCTTACTAGCTCAGGGTAGGGCATACAGTAAGCACTCAATAAATGATAACCAATGCCATAATACTTCTGGGGAAGGGCACCTGCTGGAAACTTTCGTGATGTTAAATGGTATATGTGGACTCTGGTTTTTATTTTTATTTCTTCATGACAGTACATATAATAGGAATATGGCCCTAAGATATAACACATTCTCTCTTTTCTATATCATGGTTATTATTGTGTTTATAGAACATTCTTGATACTACATTTTTGTCAAGAATTATACTTTTATTTGAGTCTTCTTTTCTAGCCTTTTCTTTGGCTTTATTTGTTCAGTCAGTCATTCATTTCTGCAGGTGGTTTTGTTAAGTACTTACTACGTGCCAGACACTGCGCTAAGGACAGAGTATGTGGTGGTAAGAAGACAGACAAGCTCGTGCCCTCATGGAGCCTACAATCTAGTGGGAGAGACATCTGTGAACAACTGAATAAACAGATATATGTATCACTGTAATTCCTGATGAGTGCTGTAAGAGGAACAAACCTGGTGATGTGATAGAAATCAACAGAGGAAGGGAGGTGGTAGAGAGTCTGTTTCAGAAGGTGGTCAGGGACGGCCTCTATGAAGAGATGACACTGAGACCCAAAGGTTGGGAAGAACCATCCATGTGGAGAGTAGAGGAGGGACATTTTGAGCTGCCCTCGGGTGGGTAAAGAGCTTTGGTATTTTTTTCAGAAAGCAATGGGGTCGAGTGGTTGGTGTGGGGATGAAGGGCTTAGATGGGGTTGGAAATTGCCAGGGGCAGGTAAATTAGAGCAAGTCTGTTGATGTTGTTTGAAGTTCAATGTAAGGAGCGGGAGCGTTTTTTTTTTTTTAAAGGAATTCCTTTATTTTTATTATTTATTTATTTATGTATTTATTTATGGCTGTGCTGGGTCTTCGTTTCTGTGTGAGGGCTTTCTCCAGTTGCGGCAAGCGGGGGCCACTCTACATCGCGGTGCGTGGACCTCTCACTATCGCGGCCTCTCTTGTTGCAGAGCACAGGCTCCAGACGCGCAGGCTCAGTAGTTGTGGCTCACGGGCCCAGTTGCTCCGCGGCATGTGGGATCTTCCCAGACCAGGGCTCGAACCCATGTCCCCTGCATTGGCAGGCAGATTCTCAACCACTGCGCCACCAGGGAAGCCCGGAGCGGGAGGGTTTTGATCAGGGAAGTGATATGATCAAATCTGAGTTGCTGTATGGTGTATGAACGTGACGGGGGGCCAGAATGGAAGTGGGGAGAGGTTAGGAAGTTACTGCTGTGCTGCAGTGAGAGGGGTGGTGCACTGGATAGAGTTGTAGAAGTAAGTTGGAAAATGGTGACTGGATCCTGAGTCACATGTATTTGTTGGTAGAAGCAGCAGAACTCCCTGGTGGGTTAGTTCCGGAGGTTTTCTCGAAGGGAGATATCAGCTGCACACTTTGTGGTACCATAGCAGGAGAGAGTGGCATTAAGAAAGCCAAGCAAGGAGAGTGTTTCAAGAAGGAAGAAGTGTGAAAATCTGTAAACAGCTCCTGAGAGCATGAGTTAGATCAGGATGGAAACGTCCATTGGATTTAGCAACACTGAGATTGTTGGTGACTTTGACAATAGCTATTTGATTAGAGAGTGGAGGCAGTAGTCAGGTTGGGGTGTGTTGAAGGTGATTGGAGGGGAGAACGTGGAGCCATCGTGTTTAGATTACTCTTTCAAAAAATCTGGCCATAAAGGGGGAACAGCAAAAGGAACTGAGCAAGAAAGGGCAGTTGGTTGATGTCTAAAGATGCTGATGGAATGATCCTGTGTCCAAGGAGAGGTTGATGGGCAGAAAAGAGGGGGAATCATGGGGGGTGTAAAGCACTTGAGGAGGGGGAGGAGGATGAGATTCAAAACACATGAGAGGAATTGGCCTTTGATAGGAAGAAGGCACTTCCTCTGTAGAAACAGGAAGGAGGCAGGTGGATGAGGGTGGAGACTGATTTATAGATACGTGACCATTGGAAGACTGGTTCTATTTTTTCAGCAATTCATTAGGTAAAAACTTGAGCTAAGAGTGAGGTGTAGCTGAGGAGCACATAAGAGCTTAGAGTGAGATATTATGATCTCTAATCCACTTCAGCAAAAATCACTTTGCATGGTGACGTTCATTTGACACAGAAAGGTTTCAGGGTAAGTGTAGTTTGATCCTGCTTCTTTGTTAATCTAGCTCAGTGTGGCTTGGGGACTAAGGTAGTTACTCTTCAGGGAGACAGGCTCTGGCCAATGTGGCTGGTTCAGGACTTTAATTGGGAAGTCCTGGAGAAGGTCTGTAATGGGAGATGGTACCTTTGACGACAGGTGGCATGTTGCCATCATTCAGAAGTCCTATGGAGAATCAGTAGTTTATGAAGAGTCAGTATACAACAGAAGAAAAGCACTGAATCAGGAAACTGCACTTGAGCTTATGGTCCTGTTTTGTCATCTGCTATGTGACTATGAGCAAATCATTTACTCTCTGCGTTTATTTTCCCAGTCTATAAAATAAGAAAAATACCAGCCTTCCCATCTCATGAGGTTGCGTGAGATGTGATGACGTATGTCAGTGTTCTGTGAAAGGCATTTCAGGCTGTACAAATAGATTCATGAAAAGACTCGGGGGCTTGGAGCTGGCGGCCTGGCTTGTACTCACAGCTCTCTGCTTACTCACCCCTGGTATGACTCAGGATGAGTCACTTTGCCGCACTGAACCTACATTTTCCCATCTGTAGAACACCCTCACAGGGTGAACATAAGGATTCAGAAGTACAGAAGAGGACTTTGGAAGTAAAAGTGCTAGAGAAATGTGATAATCAGCCTGATTTCCCTGTTCTTCATTTAGGGAAAAGCCCTAACTCTATTTTCCTTCCAGAATCACTTTTCAAGATGAGCATTCTTTGACTCCACCAATAATGGCTTATATTAAGCCCTTTCTCTGGGCAGAGCCTGGGTGTTGTAGGGGGAGGGATGGGGAAAGTGTGAACTAACATTACACTAGGAGAAGTGGTACCTGCGTTTGGGGGAACTCCTGTCTGATTGGACGTGTAGGACAGACGCAAGCCCACTCTTAGGAAATGCGTTCTGGAAGGGCTGTGAGCTGTCTGCCTTGGGAAGATTCCATTGTACAAGACTTATCAGATGGAAGAATCTAGAAGCACATGCTCATGCTGATAAGCATAGAAAAGTGGTGGGGGAGAGAACTGACCCTGCAGTGGTCACCAGGACCACTGCACCAGGTCGTTCTCCTGTCTCCACTTCTGCTGAAGCTGTTTCTCTGCAAAGTTTTGAAGCGTCACTGAGCATCTAACATTGAGCAAACTTGTTATGGCTGGACATAAGGTTGGTATCCCATCTCTTTTGACTCTGCATCCAGAGACTTCTCCCTTTGGAGGACACTAACGCTTTGCCAGATGAGAATATTCTGAATGATCCTGAGAAAGCTTTTCCTCCTGAGGGTGGCAGTCATGGAGCTCATCAGAGCCGTGCTGTTACCTGTTGTTCTGGTCTGAATCCATTCCTGTACACATTTCTGTGGAGGAAGGTGGGTGAGTCTCACAGGAATCAGGAATCTGATGTTTATCAGAAAGTCATTTGTCATTACACTCTGAAAAGACTATTGGTGTCCGATAGTTAACTGGATGCAAAATACTCTTTTGGTCTGGGAAGTTTTCTTAAGAATCTTGATTTTCTGTAATGAAGAACTCACTCCTTGGAATTTCCATCTTCTGTTTTCCATATAATTGCTAAAGAGTTCATATCAGAGTGAGATACATAGGATCTCAAGTCAGACTATAAAAGCTTGGCCTTAGGGGAAAAATTCATAGCTTTTAACATAAAGATTTGGAAAGAGAATGTGTCACATTTATCCTCATCAAATGTCCCAGCTTCCAAGCCTCCTTGCAGAATGTAGATATCCTGTGATTGCAGTGTGAAAGGCTGCATCTCAGAGATGGGAAGAGGAAACTGAATACAAGTCCTAACATCCCTCCCTGTCTATCCTAGCACCTCTGTCTATACCCATCGAGCACATGTTGTTGGAATAGCAGCAGAGGGAGAGTCTCTGGGTCAGCCTGGCATTGTTGGGAGGTATGAAGATACTGTTGGCTCAGACCTTATTCAAGCGGGCCTAATAGTGTCCTGGAAAGCATCAGAATGGGAAATCCACCTGGGAATAATTATGGAAAGGACATTTCCTTCTTGGAGTTCCAAGCGACTCTGGTGTGCAGTCAGCAGGCGGCTGCTTACTTGTGGATTCTTTTGACTTCTTGCTGAATGGTCTTATCACCCAGACTGTATTTTGCAAACATACAATAAACCCCTAAGTAACTCACCTCCCTTTCCTCTGCCTTTCCCTTAGCTCAATGCCCAGGACTCCATTCTTACAATGCTTGTGATTCATCTATATTCAGTTGATTTTTTAAAAAATCAGATTTCTTATTTTGAGGTAACTGTAGGTTCACGTGCAGTTTTAAGAAATAATACAAAGAGATCCCATGTGCTCTTTACTCAGTTTCTACTGATGGTAACTTCATGCAAAACTGTAGTACAGTATCACAATCAGGATATTGACATGGGTGCAGTCAAGATACAGAACATGTCCATCACCATGAGAATACTTCATGTTGCCTTTTTATGGCCACACCCTTCCTGCCTTTTAAGGAGTTAAACCCCTGGCAACCACTGATTTGTTCTCTATTTCTATAATTTTGTCATTTCAAGGATGTTATATAAATGGAATCACGTAGTGTGTTGTCTTTGGGGACTGGTTTTATAAACCTCTGGAGATTCATCCAGGTTGTTGGATGTATCAGTAGTTGGCACCTTTTTCTTGCTGAGTAGTAGTCTATGGCAGCAGTCCCCAGCCTTTTTGGCACCAGGGACCGGTTTCATGGAAGACAATTTTTCCACAGACCTGGGGAGAGGGGATGGTTCACGCGGTAATGCGAGCGATGGGGAGCGGCATACGAAGTTTCCCTAACTCGCCCACCGCTCACCTCCTGCTGTGTGGCCCGGGGGTTGCGGACCCCTGGTCTGTGGTATGGATGTGCCACAGATTGTTTAACCATTCATCTGTTTAAGGACATCTGTGCCAATTCTGATTTTTAATATTACAAATAAACTTTCTGTGAGCATTCATGTACAAGTTTTTGCTTGAATATAAATTTTCATTTTTCTGGGATAAATGCCCAGGAGTGTAATTGCTGTTGCATATTTAGTTGTTTAATAAACTGCCAAACTCTTTTCTGGAGTGGCTGTCATTTTACATTTGCATTAGCAATATATGAGAAGTCTAGTTTATGTGCAGTCTCATCAGCATTTGATGTTGTCACTATTTTTTATTTTAGCTATTCTAATAGGTGCATAGTGATATCTCATTGCATTTCCCTGATGGCTAATGATGTGAACATCTTTTCACGTACTTATTTGCCATCTGTGTATCCTCTTGGGTGAAATGTCCATTCATACCTTTTCCTCATTTCTGATTGTTTTTTATTGTTGAGTTTTGAGATTATATATTATAAATTATATATCCTAGATCCTATTTCTTTGTTGGATATGTGGTTTGCAAATATTTCCTCCAAGTCATAGCTTGTCTTTCCATCCTTCTAACAGAGTCTTTTACAGAGCGAAAGTTTTGAAGTTTGATAATGTTCAGTTTATCAGTTTTTTTCTTTCATGGACTGTGCTTTGGTTTCAAGTCTAAGAACACTTTGCCTAGCCCTAGGTCCTGAAGATTTTCTTCTGTGTTTTTTTCTGAAAGTTTTATAGTTTTATGTTTTACATTTAAGTCTGCAATCCATTTTGAGATAATTTTTATATAAGGTATAAGCCTTATATTGAGGTTCATTTTTTTTTGCCTGTGAATGTCCTTTTCTCCAGCATCATTTGTTGAAAAGGCTGTCTTTCCTCCACTGAATTGCTTTTTGCACCACTGTCAAAAGTCAGTTGGGCATTTGTGTGGGTCTGTTTCTGGGTTCTCTATTCTGTTCCATTAATCTGTGAGTCTATTTTTCTATCAATATCACACTGTCTTAATTACTGTGCTGTATACCAAGTCTTGAAATTGGCTAGACTGATTCCTCCCACTTTATTCTTCTTATCTAAAATCGTTTAGGCTATTCCTGTTTCTTTGCCTTTCCATATAAATTTTAGAATCATCTCATATATATCTATAAAAACTCTTGCTGTCATTTAGATGAGAATTATGCTAAACCTATATCAATTTGGAGAGAATGGAAATCTTTAGTACGTTGAGTCTTCTAATTTACGTGTCTCCATTTATTTATATCCTCTTTGATCTCTTTTATCAGCATTTTTTTTTTGTTTTTGGCATACAAGTTCTGTGCATGTTTTATTATACCTATACTTAAGTACTTTTTTTTAGTGATTATAAATGGTACTGTATAACTTTGGTCTTCATTTCTAGTATACAGAAATACAATGATTTTTGTATGTTAATCTTGTGTGACCTTGCTGAACTCACTTATTCTAGGAGTTAGTATGTAGATTCCTTGGAATAGTCTATGTACCCCATTATGTCATTTGCAAATAGGGATATTTTTATTTCTTCCTTCCTGATCTGAATGCCTTTTATTCCTTTTCTTTTTCTCTCTTCTTTCTTTCTCTTTCTCTTTTTTTTTCTTTTCTTTTTGCCTATTGCAGTGGCAGTACTATATGGAATAAGAGTAGTGAAAGGTGATATTTTGCCTTGTTCTTGATGTTAAGGGGAAAACTTTCAGTCTTTGACCATTAAATATGATGTTAGCTGTAGATTTTTTATAGACGTTCTTTATCAAGTTGAGGAAGTTTCCCTCTATTTCCATTTATTTCTGAGTTTTTATCATGAATAGATGTTGAATTTTGTCAAATGCTTTTTCTATTACATTGATTCATTTTTCAATATTGAATTAGCTTTCCACCCTTGGAATATACCCCACTTGGTCATTCTTTGTATATATTGCTGAACTCTATTTGTTACTATTTGTTAAGGATTTTTGCACCTATATTTATGAGAGATACTGTTCTGTAGTTGTCTTTTTGTTTTTTTGTAGTGTCTTTGTCTGGATTTGGAATCAGGGTAATACTAGCTTCACAAAATGAACTGAGAAGTGTTCCTTCTACTTTTATTTTCTGGAAGAGATTGTGTAGAATTGTTATAAATTCTTTGTTAAATTTTGATACCATTATCCATTAAAACCATCTGGGCCTGGAGATTTCTTTTGGGAGTTTTAAAATTATGAATTCACTTTTCTTACAGTTTATGGGGCTATGAATTGTGGTAGCTTGTGTTTTTCCAGGACCATTTCATCTAAGTAGTAAAATTTATATGTGTAGGGTTGTTTGTAGCATTCCCTATTATCTTTTGGGTGTCTACAGTTTATAGTTGTATCTCCTGTTTCAATCCTGATATTAGTAATTTGTGGCTTTTCTGTCTTTTTTTTTTTTAAGATTTATTATTTATTTATTTATTTAATTTATTTATTTCTGGCTGCATCAGGTCCCGGTTGCTGGCATGTGGGATCTTTCGTTGAGGCGCGCAGGCTCTTCATTGTTGTGCGTGGGCTTCTCTCTAGTTGTGGCGTGCAGGTTTTCTCTTCTCTAGTTGTGGCATGCTGGCTCCAGGGCGCGTGGGCTGTGTAGCTGTGGCGCGTGGGCTCCAGAGCGCAGGCTCTGTAGTTTGCAACAGGCAGGCTCTCTAGCTGAGGCACGTGAGCTCAGCAGTTGTGGCTCCTGGGCTTAGTTGGCCTGCGGCACGTGGGATCTTAGTTCCCTGACCAGGGATTGAACCCACGTCCCCTGCATTGTAAGGCGGATTCTTTACCACTGGAGCACCAGGGAAGTCCCTTTCTGTCTTTTTTTTCTTTTTCAGTCTTGCTATAGGATTTCAATTTTATTTTATTTTATTGATTTTTTAAAACCACTGATTTTCTCTATTGTTTTCCTGTTTTCAACTTCACTGATTTCTGCTCTTATTATTTCCTTCCTTCTGCTTGCTAATTTAGTTTTATTTTGCTTTTTTATAGGTTCTTGATTTGAGACTGCACATTACTGATTTGAGACTTTCTTTTTCCTTATGCAAATATTTAGTGCTATAAATTTCTGTTTCAGTACTGCTTTAGCAGCATTTCACAAATTTTGATATGTTGTAGTCTCACTTTCACTGAGTTCAATGTATTTTCAAATTTTCCTTGTGTCTTCTTCTTTAGCTCATGGATTATTTAGAATTATACTGTTTCTAAGTGTTTGGATATTTAGTTTCAAAGTATTTGGATATTTTCCTGTTATCTTGCTGTTATTGATTTCTAGTTTGATTCCATTATAGTCAGAGAATATACCTTGTGTGATTTAAATTCTGTTAAATTTGTCAAGGTTTGTTTTATGGACTAGTATATCGTCTAGCCTGGGTAATGTTCCAGTGCACTTGAAAAGAATGTGCATTCTGCTCTTGTTGGGTGGAGTATTTTATAAATGTCGATTAAATCCTGTTAGTTAATGTTGTCATTGAGTTCTTCTATATCCTTGCTTACTTTTTTTCTAGTTGTTCTATCAAAGGTTGAGAGAGGAGTGTTTAGGGTTTGTCTATTTCACCTTTCAATCAGTTTTTGCTTCATGTATACTTGGAGCTCTTTTGTTTGGTGCATATACATTAGGATTTCTATATCTTCTTGGAGAATTGACCTTTTTATCATTATGCAATGTACCTTTATGTGTCTGTTGTTCAGTTTGGGTAATTTCTATTGTTTTGTCTTTAAGTTCACTGATTCTTTCCTCTGAAAAATTGATTTTCTGTTCTTCAGGCAGTTTGATGTTTTCTTGGTTCTTGGTATAATGACTGATTTTTTGTTGAAATGGGCATTTTGGATATTATGTTATGAGCCTCTGGATCTTATTTAAATCTTTTGCTTTAAGTGGCTACTTTTGACACAGATGTGGCAGAGGAAGAAGTAGGTATCCCCTCATTTCTGCCAGGTTGGGGTAGAAGTCCAGGCTTCCAGCTCAGCCTCCATTGAAACTTGATGGGGGCTCCTTGTTACTGATGGGTAAGAACAAGAGTTATAGCTCCCCACTAAGGTTACATTGATACCTCTCTGCATTGTGGGGTGGGGAGCCTCATTACTGCTGGGGGGAGGTGAAAGGAAGTCCAGGCTCCCTACTGGGACTTCTCTGGTAATACTCCAGTAGGAAGGAGGTGGAGGCTGGGTGCATCATTACAGCTTCAAGAAGGGGGAAATCTAGGCTTTCTAGTAGGCTTTGCTGACCTGGATGGGAATGGGTTCACAGCTTTTTCTGTAGTGTTTGGACAGGGTAGAGTGGTTATTATCTAAAGTTTTCTATCTTTTGAGGCTGTCCCCTTCCCAGTTCTTCTGCTAGAGAGAGTGGGCTTTTGTTGGGACTCTTTTTGTCTGCACTCATTGGTGTTTCCAGGTTGCTCCAAGTCTAGGAATGTATGAGGCAAAAAGAAAACCCAGAGAATTCACCACTGTATTATTCCTAGCCAGTTTGCTTTCCTTTCTTCACCTTTCAGAGTCTTCCTATGTTTATTTCATATATAATGTCCAGGGCTTTCAGAGGTACTTAGAGGGAGGAACAGGGAAAAGTATGTCTATTCCATCCTTCTGGAAGCAGAAGTCTCATTCAGTTTACTTTTATTTGTTTTATTCTTACAGGTCAATCACTTTTCCTACCTGAGATCTCAGGGCCCAAGTGTCCTTAATCATACTTGTATAAATTCCTTTTCATGGGGGGAGAAATTTAAATCCCAATTCTTGAAGAGCTCTGAGCATTGGTGGGAAGGGTGGAAACAGTTCCCATACCCAAACTGCACACTGGGCCCTCTGTGAATTTATAGCTTTCTTTTGCTCACCTTTAAGGCCTGGGGCCAACCATAGGAGGACCAGGGATATTCAGATTATTTCATATTCACTAAGGGGTCTTTACCTCTAGAGGAAAAAGAGAAGTTCCCATGACACTAGAGGAAGTTTCACCTAGGGGTTTATAAAAACCTATAAGTGCCACAGAGGAGCAGCTGGGGTGGGATTGGGTGGGGAGGGTCCCTTCCAGCTTGGCCTGGCCTCTAAAAGCAGGGCTTTTTGCCTTTGACTGTAGAGGGTGAAAACCATCCATGATACTTTCTTGGATCCAAGCTTCTCTGCACTTCATCGTTCGCTAAGTCTGCTTCCTTAAAAGTCTGTTATTTAGAGAAATATAACCTTGATGTGGAACAGCATGTGTTTTTAATTCAGCTAGACCTAGTTTGGGATCCTTGTTCCATCTTTTGCTAGCTGTGTGACCTTGAAGTTCAGTCATTCACTTAAACATCATCCTGTAGTGACTGCTCTGGGCCAGCCATCATGCTGTGTTTTGGGAATAAAGTAATGAGTACCGTTCACTGCTCCCTTTTCTTCACTTTCTAGCCAATAGCAAGTCCAGTTGGTTTTACTTCAAAAATCTATCCAAAATTTGACTACTTTTCTCCATCACCCTTTTCCCCAGGCTTTTATAATAAGTTCCCTGATGCTGTTCTTCCCCCTAATCCTTTCCCTCAATTCATTATCTACATAGCAGCCAGGGTGATCTTTCAAAAACATGCATCAGATTATTATTCTCATACTTAAGACCCTCCAGTTATACTGAGAATAAAATCTGACACCTCCCCGTGGCCCACTAGGGCCTGTGTGGTCTGGTTTCTGCTTTCCCTCTGAGTTCATCTAGCATCCTTTCCCCCCTCATGGCTTTAGTCACACCTGACTTTTTTCTCTTCCTGAAAATATCAAACTTGTCCTACCTTGGGGTCATTACACCAGTTATCCTCTCTACCTTGAATAATTTTTTCATCAAAGTTTGAATGGCTGGTGTCTTGCTTTCATTGAGGTTTTAGTTCAAACACTCTCCTTCTCTTACTTCTCAAGTCACATTCTGTCAAAACACTGTGTGCCCCTCCCCCAACATCTTATTTAGCTCTTCTTACAATTTGAAATTCTTTTGATTTGCCTACTAGACTGAGCTCCATGATTCCTGAGAGCAGGAATCATGCTGTTTCCTTCATTGCTGTTTGCCCAGTATCTAGAACATTCCTGGTACTGAGCAATCAATATTTGTTAAGTCAAGTTGCCTTTTTTTTTTTTAGTATAGTGAATTATTTTATTTTATTTTATTTTATTTTACTTTATTTTATTTTATTTTACTGGAGTAAAATTGCTTTCTAATGTTGTGTTAGTTTCTGCTATACAATGAAGTGAATCAGCTATATGTATATCCTATATTCCCTCTCTCTTGGACCTGCCTCCCACCAACCCCCATCCCACCCATCTAGGTCATCACAGAGCACTGAGCTGAGCTCCTTGTGCTATACAGCAGGTTCCCACGAGCTATCTATTTTACATATGGTAGTGTATTTATGTCGAACTTAATCTCCCAATTTGTCCCACCCTCCCCTTCCCCACACCCTGTCCACATGTTGGTTCTCTACATCTACATCTGTATTCCTGCCCTACAAATAGGTTCATCTGTATATGTACCATTTTTCGAAATTCCACATATATGCGTTAATGTACGATATTTGTTTTTCTCTTTCTGGCTTACTTCACTCTGTATGACAGACTGTAGGTCCATCCACATCTCTACAAATGACCCAATTTCATTCCTTTTTATGGCTGAGTAATATTCCTTTGTTTATATGTACCACATCTTCTTTATCCATTCATCTATCATTGGACATTTAGGTCATTTCCATGTCCTGGCTATTGTAAATAGTGCTGCAATGAACACTGGGGTACATGTGTCCTTTTGAATTATGGTTTCTCAGGGTATACACCCAGTAGTGGGATTGCTGGGTTATATGGTAGTTCTATTTTTAGTTTTTTTAAGGAACCTCCATACTTTTCTCCAAAGTGGCTGTATCAATTTACATTCCCACCAACAATGTAAGAGGGTCCCCTTTTCTCTGCACCCTCTCCAGCATTTATTGTTTGTAGGCTTTTTGATATGAGGTGATACCTCATCATAGCTTTGATTTGAATTTCTCTAATCATTAGTTATGTTGAGCATCTTTTCATGTGTTTGTTGGCCATCTGTATGTCTTCTTTGGAGATATGTCTATTTAGGTCTTCCACCCATTTTTTGATTGGGTTGTTTCTTTTTTTGATGTTGAGCTGCATGAGCTGTATGTATATTTTGGAGATTAATCCTTTGTCAGTTGCTTCATTTGCAAATATTTTCTCTCATTATGAGGGTTGTCTTTTTGTCTTGTTTATGGTTTCCTTTGCTGTGCAAAAGCTTTTAAGTCTCATTAGGTCCCATTTGTTTATTTTTGTTTTTATTTTCATTACTGTAGGGAGTGGATCAAAAAAGATCTTGCTGTGGTTTATGTCAAAGAGTGTTCTTCCTATGTTTTCCTCTAAGAGTTTTATAGTGTCCGGTCTTGCATTTAGGTCTTTAATCCATTTTGAGTTTATTTTTTTATATGGTGTTAGGTAGTGTTCTAATTTCATTCTTTTACATGTAGCTGTCCAGTTTTCCCAGCACCACTTATTGAAGAGGCTGTCCTTTTTCCATTGTGTGTTCTTGCCTCCTTTGTCATAAATTAGGTGACCATATGTGCGTGGGTTTATCTCTGGGCTTTCTGTCCTGTTCCATTGACCTGTATTTCTGTTTTTGTGCCACTACCATACTGTCTTGGTTACTGTGGCTTTGTAGTATAGTTTGAAGATGGGGAGCCTGATTCCTCCAGCTCCATTTTTCTTTCTCAAGATTGCTTTGGCTATTCGGGGTCTTTTGTGTTTCCATACAAATTGTACAATTTTTTGTTCTAATTCTGTGAAGAATGCCATTGGTAGTTTGATAGGAATTGCATTGAATCTGTAGATTGCTTTGGGTAGTATAGTCATTTTCACAATGTTGATTTTTCCAATCCAAGAACATGGTATATTTCTTCATCTGTTTATTTCATCTTTGATTTCTTTCATCAGTGTTTTATAGTTTTCTGAGTACAAGTCTTTTGCCTCCTTAGGTAGGTTTATTCCTAGGTATTTTATTCTTTTCATTGCAATGGTAAATGGGATTGTTTCCTTAATTTCTCTTTCTTAGTTTTTGTTGTTAGTGTATAGGAATGCCAGAGATTTCTGTGAATTAATTTTGTATCCTGCAACTTACCAAATTCATTGATTAGTTCTAGTAGTTTTCTGGTGGCATCTTTAGGATTTTCTATGTATAGTATCCTGTCATCTGCAAAAAGTGACAGTTTTACTTCTTTTCAAATTTATATTCCTTTTATTTCTTTTTCTTCTCTGATTGCTATGGCTAGGACTTCCAAAACTATGTTGAATAAGAGTGGTGAGAGTGGACATTCTTGTCTTGTTCCTGATCTTAGTGGAAATGCTTTCAGTCTTTCACCATTGAGAATGATGTTTGCTGTGGGTTTGTCATATATGACTTTTATTATGTTGAGGTAGGATCCCTCTATGCCCACTTTCTGGAGAGTTTTTATCATAAATGGGTGTTGAATTTTGTCAAAAGCTTTTTCTGCATCTATTGAGATGATCATATGTTTTTTATTCCTTAATTTGTTAATATGGTGCATCACATTGATTGATTTGTGTATTTTGAAGAATCCTTGCCTCCCTAGGATAAATCCCACTTGATCATGGTGTATGATCCTTTTAATATGTTGTTGTATTCTATTTGCTAGTATTTTGTTGAGGATTTTTGCATCTATATTCATCAGTGATATTAGTCTGTAATTTTCTTTCTTTGTGATATCTGTGTTAGGTTTTGGTGTCAGGGTGATGGTGGCCTTGTAGAACGAATTTGGGAGTGTTCTTCCTTCTGCAATTGTTTTGGTAGAGTTTGAGAAGGATTGGTGTTAGCTCTTCTCCAAATGTTTGATAGAATTCGCCTGTGAAGCTGTCTGGTCCTGGACTATTGTTTGTTGGAAGATTTTAATTACAGTTTCAATTTCATTACTTGTGATAGGTCTGTTTATATTTTCTAATTCTTCCTGGTTCTGTCTTGGAAAATTGTACCTTTCCAAGAATTTGTCCAGTTCTTTGTGGTTGTCCATTTTATTTGCATATAATTGTTTGTAGTAGTCTCTTATACTCCTTTGTATTTCTGTGGTGTCAGTTGTGATTTCTCCTTTTTCATTTCTAATTTTATTGATTTGTGTCCTCTCCCTTTTTTTCTTGATGAGTCTGGCTAAAGGTTTATCAATTTTGTTTATCTTCTCAAAGAACCAACTTTTAGTTTTATTGATCTTTGCTATTGTTTTCTTCATTTCTATTTCATTTATTTCTGCTCTGATCTTTATGATTTCGTTCCTTCTACTGACTTTGGGTTTTCTTTGTTCTTTCTCTAGTTGCTTTAGTTGTAAGGTTAGATTGTTTATTTGAGGTTTTTCTTGTTTCTTGAGGTGAGATTTCATTACTATAAACTTCCCTCTTAGAACTGCTTTTGCTGTGTCCATAGGTTTTGGGTCATTGTGTTTTCATTGTCATTTATTTCTGTGTATTTTTTTACTTCTTCTTTGATTTCTTCAGTGATCTCTTAGTTATTTAGTAGCGCACTGTTTAACTGTCAAGTATTTGCGTTTTTTACAGTTTTTTTTCCCTGTAATTGATTTCCAATCTCATAGCATTGTAGTCGGAAAAGCTGCTTGATATGATTTCAATTTTTAAAAATTTGCCGAAGCTTGATTTGTGACCCAAGATGTATCTGTCATGAAGAGTGTTCCGTGTGCTCTTGAGAAGAAAGTGTATTCTGCCACTTTAGGGTAGAATGTCCTATAAATATCAATTAAATCTATCTGGTCTGTTGTGTCATTTAAATCTTCTGTTTCCTTATTTATTTTCTGTTTGGATGATCTGTTCATTGGTGTAAGTGGATGTTAAAGTCCTCTACTGTTATTGTGTTACTGTTGATTTCCGCTTTTATGGTTGTTAGCATTTGCCTTATGTATTGAGGTGCTCCTATGTTGGGTGCAAAAATATTTATAATTGTTATGTCTTCTTCTTGGATTGATCCCTCGATCATTATGTAGTGTCCTTCCTTATCTCTTGTAACAGTCTTTATTTCAAAGTCTATTTTATCTGATATGAGTATTGCTACTCCAGCTTTCTTTTGATTTCCATTTGCATGGAATATCTTTTTCCATCCCTTCACTTTCAGTCTGTATGTCTCTAGGTCTGAAGTGGGTCGCTTGTAGACAGCATATATATGGGTCTTATTTTTTATCCATTCAGCCAGTCTATGTCTTTTTGTTGGGGCATTTAATCCATTTACATTTAAGGTTATTATGGATATGTATGTTCCTATTACCGTTTTCTTAATTGTTTTGGGTTTGTTTTGTGGGTCTTTTCTTCTTTTGTGTTTGTGCCTAGAGAAGTTCCTTTAGCATTTGTTGTAAAGCTGGTTTGGTAGTGCTGAATTCTCTTTGCTTTTGCTTTGTCTATAAAGATTTTGATTTCTCCATTGAATCTGAATGAGACCTTTGCTGGGTAGAGTAATATTGGTTGTAGCTTTTTCTCTTTTGTCACTTTAAGTATATCCTGCGACTCCCTTCTGGCCTGCAGTTTCTGCTGAAAAGTCAGCTGATAACCTTATGGGGATTCCTTATATGTTATTTTTTGCTTTTCCCTTGTTGTTTTTAATATTTTTTCTTTGAATTTAATTTTTGTTATTTTGATTAATATGTGTCTTGGTGTGTTTCTCCTAGGATTTATCCTGTATGGGACTCTCTGCAGTTCCTGGAGTTGGGTGACTGTTTCCTTTCCCATGTCAGGGAAGTTTTCCACTATAGCCTCTTTTAATGTTTTCTCAGACCCTTTCTTTTCCTCTTCCTCTTCTGGGACCCCTATAATTTGAATGTTGGTGCGTTTAATGTTGTCCCAGAGGTCTCTGAGATTGTTTTCAATTCTTTTCATTCTTTTTTCTCTATTCTGCTCCTAGGCAGTTATTTCCACCATTCTGTCTTCCAGCTCACTTACCTGTTCTTTTGCCTCAGTTATTCTGCTATTGATTCCTTCTAGTGTATTTTTCATTTTAGTTATTGTATTGTTCATCTCTGTTTGTTCTTTAGTTCTTCTAGATCTTTGGTAAACATTTCTTGTATTTTCTCAATCTGTGCCTCCATTCTATTTCTAAGATTCTGGATCATCTTTGCTATCATTACTCTGCATTCTTTTTCAAGTAGGTTGCCTATTTCCTCTTCATTTATTTGGTCTTTTAGGTTTTTATCTTGCTCCTTCATCTGTGACAGTTTTTTGTCATCTTATTTGTTTTTTGATGGGTGGGATTGTGTTCCTGTCATAGTGGTTGTTTGGCCTGAGGCTTCCAGCACTAGAGTTTGTAGACTGCTGGGTAGAGCTGGGTCTTTGTGCTGAGATGAGGACGTCCAGGAGGCCTCCCTCCGATGAATATTCCCTGGGATCTGAAGTTCTCTGTTAGTCCAGTGGTTCAGACTCAGAGTTCCCACCACAGGAGCTCAGGCCTGACCTCCTGCTCGTGAAGCAAGATCCTGCAAGCTGCGCGGAGCAGCAAAAAAAGGAAAAAAAGAAAACAAGAGCAGAAGAATAACAAAGGGTCAAAAATAAAATAAGATTAGAAAACTAACAGATATGTTAGAAATAATAAAAAAGTAAAAATACAGGTGAAACAACAGCTGGAAGGTAAAACAGAAGTATAATAGTAAAAAAGAGGAGGGAAAAAAAAAGCTGGAAAAGTCCCTGGCTGTGGGGGGTGGCGCTTAGGCAGGGGCGGGGTTTAGGTGGTGGGTGGGGCCTATGCTTAGGACCCACAGGGCTGGAAAAGGCCCTGGCAGGGGGTGGGGGGGGCTGGGGGGTGGGACTTAGGCTCAGTGCAGCAGGAGGGGCCCAGGAGTGCCTCTGGCCTTGAAAGGCAGAGGACCAGATCTAGGACCCCGGAAGGCTAGGCGCATTCCCCCCCATCCTCCGATGCTGGAGGGCCCCTCCCCATTGGCCTCTCTTCTTCTTCCCCTGCCTCCCTCCCTCCTATGCCCCTAGGACTTACGAGGCCAGAGGGGGCCCTGGAAGGCAGAGGACCAGACCTGGAAACCCAACAGGCTTCCTGGGCCGAGTCAGTGAGGGAAACACCCGTGGTACTTCCCCTGATTCCCTGGTCCTAGAGCGCCCCTCCCACCCACCTCTCCTCTTCTTCCTCCCTACCACCCCCCTGCTACGCCCCTAGGATGAACGTGGCCCAGAGGGGGACTCGGAGGGCAGAGAACCTGGCCCAGGAGTCCAGCAGGTTTCCCGGGCCTGATTGGACAGGTGAAATGCTAGGTGTGCCCCACCCCTCATCCTCTGAGCCCCTGAGGGTCCCTCCAAGTGTGGGAATCCCTCCCCTTTCCCAGCCACCCCTCAGGGGCGCCTGTCCTGCCCAGCCTCCACTTCTCCCCTCTCGCTCCCTTCCACATCCTACTGTGTCACTTGGGGGTTCCTCCTATCTCCTTGGGCATTGAGGTCCCCCACCAGCGTCTGGCAGGCGCCCTAGTTGTGGGCAGACGTGAACTCCGCGTCCTCCCCCACCACCATCTTGACTTCAGGAACCAAGTTGCTTAATTCTCTTGTGCCTCAGTTTCTCACTTGTCACACAGAATAATAATTGGCTAATAAAACAAGGTTGTGTTTAGAACTAAGTGAAATAACACTTGTATGTGGAGTACTTAGTACAATGATTGGCTCACAATAAGCCAAATAACAGTGTTTTATTGTTTCATTATGATTGATTATATTACAATGTTCAATTCCATTCTGCCATAGCCCTTTGGTACCTGTTCTTGCATCTAATGATCTGTCTGGAGTGTTACGAGTATTCGTCTGTGACAGATACTGACTGGTTTGATGCTGACAGTGAAATCCTAACTTAGTTCTCTCTTGGCCATGTTTTTCTGTACAGGTTCTGCAGCTGGGCTCAGACATCCTTCCCCAATACAAGCAAGAGGCACCAAAGACTCCCCCTCACATCATCTTACATTATTGTGTTTTCAAGACCACGTGGGATTGGATCATCTTGATCTTAACCTTCTACACAGCCATCCTGGTCCCTTATAATGTCTCCTTTAAAACCAGGCAGAACAACGTGGCCTGGCTGGTTGTGGATAGCATCGTGGATGTTATCTTTTTGGTGGACATTGTGCTGAATTTTCATACCACTTTTGTTGGACCAGCTGGGGAGGTGATTTCTGACCCCAAACTCATCCGCATGAACTATCTGAAGACGTGGTTTGTGATTGACCTTCTGTCCTGTTTGCCATATGATGTCATCAACGCTTTTGAGAACGTGGATGAGGTTAGTGCCTTTATGGGTGATCCAGGGAAGATTGGTTTTGCTGATCAGATTCCACCACTCCTGGAGGGGAGAGAGAGTCAGGTACATCCCTCAAATCTCAGACCTTGTTGTCATGCCTTTAAATTAATTGTGGGTGGTCAACAGAAGAGTAATTAAATGGGTGGGAACTAGCATGACTGATGTCTGGAACATAGGGAGCATGATGCTTGATCAATATCCTCGCCTGGTGTTTTTGTCCTTTGGAGGTTTGGAGGCCCTGCATGTCAGTAGATGGATGTGGAGACCAGAGGCTTCCTTCTTATTCCATGTGGAGTGCAAGCCACTGGTGTGGGTGGTGGGGCTGCAGAAGTAGGCATGCATTGCCACTGCATTGGTGAATCTTTCACTTGGTATACAGTTGCTGAATGCCTACCTACTGATTACTCTCATTATGGGGACTTTTCTATTATCTGCTGCTGACCTTTGGCTGTTTGAAAGCTAATTAACTCTTGGCAACAGGGATGCTACTCTCCTCCAAGTTTGCTTGCGTTTGTTTTCTTTTTCTTTCTTTCTTTTTTTTTTTTTTTTGGTAAATGTTGGGAAAGAATGAGTTGTTTCTTTGCTGAAATGAGTTTTGGAGGTGACCGATGGCATTCAATTGTCCATGCTCTCCATTGCCTAAATATGCTGAGGTAGTCAGCCTGTGGTTAAGCCTGGCTCTTGTGGCTAAGAGGAGTACTGCTACTGGATTACCCTGCTGTGGGTTGTTAGTCCTACAGGCCATGGAAGGAATTAAAAGAAGATAAATGCTCTGTAAATGTGCTGGAATCAAGACATGCTTAAACAGTCACTGAATGGGTGCTTAGGACATGTTGCAGCAGGAAGGGGCCACTGGGCTGGTTAAAGTGATTTTCTCCTTTGAAAAAACAAGGATGTCACGTCATGGCAAAAGAAAATGTCAGGTTCTTAATCTAGTTTAAGTGTTCTATGGAAATTGTTCTTCCTTTTTCCTACTCTTCAGTTGACACTTTAGATGGCAGTACACCTGGTAAGTCTTCAGCCTCAGATAGCAGCGGCCCTCATTGCCTCAGATTACACAGGGTCCCAGAGGTCTCCGTCCAGCTGGACTGCTAACTGGGTGGGTCATCAGGAAGCCATCGGGAGGCTGATACACTCTCAGGGCTAAATGGCTAGTGGGACTCAGCCTTGAGATAGTTGGAGGGAACAGCCAGCTTCCTGCCAGGATAACAAGACCTGCCAGTGACTAGATGTCTTGCTGGTGGCATAATGATGCCTCTCTGCCTTCAGATCAGTACCAGCAGTGGGCAAGGACTCCAGCCCCTTCCTCTGTGAGGACCCAACTACCTACTACTTTTCTCTCCAGTGAAGAGGAGCTGATGTTCAGATGCTCCAGACTCAGAACAACCCCTGCTTTCATCTGTGTGGTGTGTTTTAATAGACTTTAAAATCCCAAGGAATAACTCTCTGAGTGGCTTGTGTGGATTTTTTAGGGGGATTAAATGAGTCGAGACTGATCATTTACAAGAGAAAAATCATCCCTAAAGTGAATGTTGGGATTCTTAAATGTGAATTTTAGTACATGTTGGGAATGATATTTTTCACTGGGAGCACATTTCCAGAAAATTTTATGTTAGTTAGTGAGGAAAATATGATCATTTTGGCTTAGATAATTCAACTGATGATTTCAACCTAAAAGAGCTTCTTATACACATATGGGAAATGAAATTTAACTTTAAAAAAACTGATTGAGTTTTTAAAATAAGCCATTTGCTATTTATAGCAATGGCATTAAAATTTTGCAGATAAATAGAACAGTTCTTCGGCTTCCACAGTTTCTTATTAAACACTGGCAGAGCTGTAAACACATATGTGAATGTGTCAAGATTACCTTGTAGGTTAGCAGAGCAGAGAGCTTCTTCCCAGGCTCTGTGTATGTTGGGCTGGAATTCCTTCGCCATTAACTGTGAATACCCCTGACATGGTTTCTGATTTCCAGATTCATGAAATAGGTTGTAGGTAGGAAAATCATAATTTCTCCGTAGCTTTCTAGTTGGCAAAGGGTTTAGCATCAAAGCTCTTACTACCATTTCTTGATGATAAATAATAATATGAATATTAAGGGATTCTAGCTATGATTTGCTTCTGTAAAGTCTTGTTTTTATATTTAGTAGCTCCTTTTAAAGCTTTGGCTCACACCTGAAATAATGCCTTTCCATGACAACTGTGGTGGAGTTGGGGAAACACGAGGAAACTGAAGATTTGGCTGCTGGTCCTCTTGTTCTCACCTCTTAAGACAGCTGGGAACCTTGTGCATGCCATTTAGCCTTTCTGGGTTACAGTTTTCCTAGCTACATCTTAGGGTTGATACTACCTTACCTGCCTGAAGGCGTGGCATTTGGGTGGTGGATTTTGAGTTCCCTGCCAGCTGCAAAATCTGGTGAGTTCTAAAATCTCTTTTTTGTTAGTCTCACCTCCAGACTGACTATAAAAATGAGAGGCCCAGCACCCTGACCTCCTACCTTTTGTGGGAGTTGGAGGAAAGTGGGGACATTTAGCAGGTTATGATGAGTAGACCTATTGGAGATCAGAGCCCAGTTGAACTATCATGTAGTTTAACCCTCTTAACTCACAAATAGGGAAACAGACCCAGGGGATATGACTCACTCAAGATGGTGTAGCAAATCATATGGTGACAGTAATGAGTCCCCTTCTGACTCTTCTCTGTTCTAATAGTGACAGATTTGATAAAATAGGGACAAAACACTGAAGGATACTGTTGAGTCAAAACTGACCAAGAAGCTCCTGATGTCTGTGGCTCACCTATTAGCTTGGTTGTCATGATTGGGAGGTTGGGTATTAGGTACGGGGAAGTGGGCAGCTGCATTTTCCCCAAGGCAGCTGGGTTGGTGATGAGATGGGCAGGTTAAGATGCTCACCAAGGGACAGACCCAGCACCATTTTCCAGGTACAGGCCTTTTTGTTAAAAGGCACCATTAAATCAGTGGGCATGAAGGGCTGGTGGGGCTTAGAGGAGGTGGGGGGGCCTCTGAAGGGCACCTATCTGTTGTTCACATTCACCATATGCTGTCTTCTTATCCACACTCTGCTGTGAGGTTGCTCATCTAATATTGCAGCTCCCTCGGCTCTAGGCCCTTCCTCTAAGAGAGTATGGGGAGAAATAGGAAATTATTGACTCATTTCTCATAAAAAATACATGGAGCTGCCCTCTCTCTGGTGTCTTCCTAATTATGCCCATGGAATTGTGTCGCAGTGGAGACCACCAGGGAAGAGGGGAATGAGCAGCGGGGGCTTTGCCATCTGTGTTTGGGGGGGTTTAGGGTGTGGGCATGGGTGTTGGGGTAGAGGCTCTTAGAGTGAAAGTATTGGACCCTCCCAAGCCTTGGGTCAAGAAATTAGGTTAGATTGCGAAAGCCAGCAATTGTGAATTCAGCCCTGTGGATGTAGCCCATCTCCATGATTTAAGCCACACAGATGATCTCTTTTGGCCAGCTCGGTTCACTTATGTAGATGGCCTACATTTTCGTCATTCTCCAGTCTGTTGGTAATCATCTGTTTTGGAGGCAGTTTGTGAAAATGTTTGCATATTAGTTAAGCTGGTGAGAGGACAAAAGGTCTGAAAATGGAGTGAACGAAAGCTAGGAAGGGGTATGCCAAAGCACAAGTCAAATGAGTCTCCTTCAAGCACTTAGCGGATTATTGGCCTGGTATGCTTCATGCATTAAGTATGGAATTATTAGTCACAAAACATATTCCCTCCCCTAAGGAGACCTTATTGTTTATGGCCATTGGAGTATGGAAGTGCAAAGAGGAGAATGGAGCCAATTGTGCCGCCTCCCAGGTCACAATTCTGGTGCCTTGGGGCCAAGAGCTTCCTTCTTTTCCTGGCTCTGTAACCTCAGACAGCAACACCACTGGCTAGTGGTGGTCACAGCTGACACTTGCCAAGAGCACACAGAAGATGCTCAGCCAGAGCAGAACAGGCCTAGATGTGCTGATGGAAAGATCAGCAGCTTCCCTTTATCTAGTGCATCTAACTTTCCAAAATACTTTCACACAGATTATCCTTTTTATTATTGAAATGTGGTTGATGTACACTATCATGTTAGTTTCAGGTGTATTCCGTAGTGACTTGACATTTGCAAACATGACAGAACGTTCACCATGCTAAGTCTAGTAACCATCTGTCCCCATACAAAGGTATTAAAATATTATTGACCGTATTCTTTGTTGCACAGATTATCTCTGTTTTAGATCCGTGGTGGTAAAAAAACCACACTGAACTGGGAGGAAGGTGGTTTGTCAGCTAGGTGTGACCGCCACCCAGCTGTGCAAACTTACGGAAGTCATTTCATCTCCTTGGACTTTGCTTACCTCACCTGTAAGATGGTCCATTTCAGCTGTAACCTTCAGTGGCTCTAGGGCAGGTATTATGCCTGCTTTGCAGATGAGGGGAAAGGGCCAGGTTGTCCAGGGAGTTGAAACTGGACTCTGGTCTCCTGGCTGCTAGATCTGTGCTTTACCCTGCCAGTCATGCTGCCTCATCAGAAATCTGGAGACAGAGTGAGCCAAGCTGTGTGTTTCATTCCTCAAGTCCCTCTCTCTCAATCCTTCTCTGGCCTGGCCCCTTCTGCACAGCGCCTCCCCCCCACCGCCGACCTAAGCAGCTGAGGGGTGAGAGGTTTGGGTGGTCAGCCTGGGTGACCCTAAGCTGAGGTCGCTGGTGCATGTGTGTAGGGCCGGACAATGAGCATGGGGTCGGAAGTGACTCCACAGGCTGGTTGCCCGCCCTGCTTCTCTCTCCTTGGCAGATGAGCACCCCTCTGGGTTCTTCTAGGATCACTATTACCTATGATTTCCTTATCACTGATGCTGAAAGCAAATTGGACCCATGTACCTTGCTCATCCTATTGATTTGTAGTTTTCAGGCCTTACCTGTGGTTTCTATTTAGGTACATGGGTACCGTTTGAGTTCTCACACAGGTGACACCTCTGCTGTCCAGCTGAAAGTCATGAGATGACCAGGACTTTTCTTTCCTAGACTTCCAGCAATACAGGCAGTCCCCGTGGCTTGTCATAGCAGTTATTTTTATTAATAGACTATTTTTCAGAGCAGTTTTAGGTTTACAGAGAAATAGAGTAGAGTAGAAAGACCACCTTTGCCACCCGCAGTTTCCCTATTATCAACATCTTGCATGAGGGCGGTATGCTTATTATGGCCAATATTGATGCATTACTATCAGCTAAAGTCTGTAGTTTCCATTAGGGGTCACTCTTTGCAGTATACATTCTATGGGTTTTTGACAAATGGATAATGACATGTGTCTACCATTGTGTATCACACAGAGTAGTTTCACCGCCCTAAAGATCCTCTGTGCTCCACCTATTCATCCCTCCCTCCCCGCTAACTCTTGGCAACTACTGATCTATTTACTGTCTCCACCGTTTTGCCTTTTCCAGAATGTCATAATGTTGGACTCATATAGTGTGTAGCCTTTTCAGATTGGCTTCTTTCACTTAGAAATAAGTACTTAAGATTCTTCTATATATTTTGGGGGCTATCAGATAGCATATTTCTTTTTATTTTTGAATAATATTCCATTGTATGTATGTACCATAGTTTATTATTTCATAATAAAAATTTTAAAACCCCATTGCTGATAGCATTGGCTATTTAAGCTTGATCAGCACAGGCCTGGTCCTGGGATTTCCTCCTTCCGTGATCCCTTGGACATGAAGAGTGGGGAGGAGCTGAGACACTGGCATGCAGACCAGCCCATGTCAGCAGCCTGTGGTATCTCCTGGGTAAAAACCGAAAACGTTTAACTCAAGTTATTATGTCTAGTAATACAACAGACAGAAATGAAATTGTATTATAGTATCCTTACATTTCATACTGTTTTCCTTGGCATTTCTATCTTTTCTGTTTGTGCTGAGTATTTCTACCATACATTTATTTTGGCAAAAAGAGGACAAAACCAGACACCCTGTAATTTTCATCTAAGTGTCTCGTTCGTGGGAGGAAGTGTTGTTCTTGGGTGTGTTTCTCTTCTGATGATTGGGACTTGTCAGCAGTGCCCAGTGGCTGAGGTCTGACTTCAGTGATGTTATCAATGTCACTACTGTCCCCATGCTGGCAATATTGTCATCTCTCCCCTCTCACCTGTGAGGGCAAGTGGGCATAGAAATTTTCCTCTTAGTTTAATTAAAAAAAATCAGTCTTCTTCCTGACTTGAGCTTACAGGAGCTGTGTGTGAGCTCAACGATTGTGTCAAGGATTGTGGAGTTTCCATGCCTCTTGTTCAAGCAGAGGCTTCAAACAGAAGAGCAGGCTGTAGGCGCTGTACCCTACACAGTCACCTGAATCATGATCACCCTAGGTGCGTGTGTGGGGACCAGGGGAGTGGCTGGGGGGCATTTTTAATGGGAGGAAGTTGATCCTGGGTGGCTTCCTGGAAGCAGTGATTTACTATGAGACTGTGATTCCAGAGTTTAAAAAAAAAATGTAAAAACTTAATGATGCTCCAAAAGTATTGCACTTTGGAGCAAAATAGACTCAGCTGATGTGCCTGATTCCCCTCTGCTCTCACATTGTCTGTTTTCTCCCAGGGTCCTTTTTGGCTAACCCAAGTTCTACTCTTAATTCTCCACCAACTTTTCTTGGAATCTTGTTTAGGGTGTTCCTTCTTTAAAGAAAACTTATTGACTTAGGTGGTAGGGGATGGGGATACAACACTTCAATTTTCTCCCAGTCTAGTGGGAACCACTGATGATAAACACCAATAGAGGATGTGAGAGGGTCAGCTCAGGGTGTTATGTCTTACTATCGAGGAGCATTTAACCTATCGAGAGAATCTAGGAAGGCTTCCTGGGAGGAGATGACTGGGGTTAGTCTGGTGAGGAGTAAGGAGGGCAGTCTTGTAAGAGGAGAGATCGTGTGCAGAGGGAAGCGCTCTTGGGGACTAGCAAGGCATTCATTATGTCCAAAGCAGAGAGTCAGCATTGGAGGACAGAAGAAAGTTGAGAGTAGGAGGCAAGATCCAGTGATATAGAATCCCAGGGTCTTGCCAAGGAGTTTACATTTTGTCATGTGGGCAAAAAGAAACCATCGAGGGTTTTCATTAGATGATCTTATGATTGATTTTGATTTTTGGAAGTGCACCCAGACAATGGCGGTGTGAATGAGAGGGAAATGACGAGTGTCTCCACTTCCCCTCCTCTTGTTCTGTTGATTCTCCTGCAATCAGGCTGTCACCTCCACCATGGCACTGAGTCTTGGTCCTAAATCAAGTGATTGTGCATGTTTAGGGTTATTTTTGGACCCTATGATGTTCCACTGGTTTGTCTGTTCTTAACATCGTTACTACACTGTGTTAATTGGCATAGCATAATAGTAAATATTAATCAGTTACTGCCTTTGTTCTTTTTCTTCAAGACTGCTATGTCTCTTCTAGGATCTTTGTACATACATTAAAACTTAGAGTTAATTTCCACCCAAACCAAAAAAAAAAAAAAAAAAACGCCTGTAGGGATTTTGAGTGGGATTATATTGAATCTAAAAACCAATTTGGAGAGAATGAAAATCTTAATATTGAGTTTTCCAGTTCGTGACCATTGACCAGCCATATGTTTAGGTCTTCTTTAATTTCTCTTAGCAATATCTTATAGTTTTCAGTGTCAAGGTCTTACACACTTTTTTTATTGTTGTTGTTAAACTTATTCCTAGATACCTGATGTTCTTGGTGCTTTGTCAGTGGGATTTAAACATTTTTTGTTTTTAATTGTTTATTGTTAGTATAAACCATTTTATTTGCCGACTTTGCAGCAAAGTTGCCAAATTTGCTTATTAATGTGAATATTTTGTAGGTTCTTTTGGATTTTTATATACACAATTATGTCTTTGTGAATAAAAACTATTTTATTTATTTATTTTCCAAAATCTATACCTTTTATTTCTTTTTCTTGAATTAGTGCTGGCTAGGATATCCAATGAAATGAATGGAAGTGGAGATAATAGACATCCTTGTCTTCAGGAGAATATGTTCAGTATTTCACCATTAAGTATTTTGTTGACTAATTGTTTTTAGTTTGCAAATACTCCTTATTAGGTTAAAAAAGGTCTCTTATATTCCTAGTTTTATGAGAATTTTTATCATTAACAGGTTTTAGATTATACCAAATACCTTTTATGCATTTATTGAAATGGTATGTTTTTTCTCCTTACTTTTGTTCATGTGGTGAGTTATGTTGATTGACTTTTGAATGTTGTATTAGCCATGCATTCCTGGAATAACTCCTACTTGGTCATGAGAGATTGTCTTCTTTTATATAATTGTATATGATTTTCTAATATTTAGCAATATTGTATCTATGTTCATGAGAGATATTGGCCTTTCATTTTTTTTCTTTGTGATGTCCTTGTCAGGGATGATACACAGGGACATGTACCCTCTTCCACTGTCTCTGAAAGAATTTTTGTAACATTGGTAGTATTTATTCCTTAAATAATTCATCAGTGAAGCTGTGTGGCTCTGAAATTTTCTTTGTGGGAAGATTTTAAATTATGATTTCAATTTCTTTAGCAGATATAGGACTATTCAGATGTTCTTTTTTTTTCTTTCTTTCTTGCGTCGGTTTTGCATTGTTGAAGATTTAACCATTTCATCTAGTGTGCCAAATTTTTTGGCAAGAAGGTATATATGATATACAATTATTCTTTTTTAAATGTTTGTTGGATCTACAGTGATTTTCTCCATTTATTCTTCATTGGTCATTTGAATCTTATCTCATTTGGTCAGTTCATTTTGGTCAGTTGTGGTAGTGTTTTGTCACTTTTATTAATCTTTTAAAAGAACCAACTTTTGACTTAGCTAATTGTCTGTTTTCTGTTTCATTGATTTTTGTTCTCATTCTTATTTTCCTTTTTTGTACATTTTGTTTGGATTTAGTCTATTTTTCCTCCTAGCTTACTGGGATGAAATCTTTGATCATTCAAGCAAAGATTTAATATATGAATTTAAAGCTATTTTATCCTCTAAAGACTTTTTAAAGGCATCCCAGAAATTTTAATGTCATAACCCATAATTTAAGTTCAATATACTTTCTTATTTCCACTGTGATTTCTTTTATTTAAAAGTGTGTTGCCTAATTTCTAAATATTTGATTATTTTCTAGTTATCACTTTATTATTGACTTCTAGATTAATTCCTTAGTGGTAAGAAAATATATGATTTTAATTCTTTGAATTTTGTTAAGACTCGCTTTATGGCTCAGTATCTGGTCTATTTTGGTAAATATTTTATATGAATTTACAAACGTGTATTTTGCAGTTGTTGAGTGTTGTATTCTCTATATGCTAATTAGGTCAAGTAGATTAATAGTTTTAAAAATTGTCTATATTATTACTAACTTTTGTCTGCTTGTTCTATCACTTATGGAGAGAGGTTTGTAAAATCTTCAACGGTGATTGTGAAATTGTTTATTTCTCCTCTCAGTTCTATTGATTTTTGCTTCATATATTTTTAGAGCTATGCTGCTATATACATACACATGTAGGATTGTTGTGTCTTCCTGTGAATGGGTCCTCTTGTTATTATGAAATATTCCCATTTTTATTTAATAATGCATTATGCATTTTTATTATAATGCATTTTAAAATGCATTATAGTGCATTTATGTTTGTCTGATATTAATATAGACATCAACTGTTTTTTAGATAGTGTTTTCATTGCATGCCTTTTTCCATCCCTTTCCTTTAAGTTTCTTGTGTCCTTATTTTTAAAGGATTTTTTTTTGTAAATAAATAGCAAAGGATTGGGTCTTTTTATTTTTTGAAAATCTGGTCCATCAATATTTGCCTTATATTGATAGTTGGAATATTTAGTCTACTTATTTTTTTATCATAAATGTTGCTATCATTGGGTTTTAGTTTACCATCTTGCTATTTGTTTTCTATTTCTCTTACCTGTTTTTAGGTTCCTTTATTCCTCCCTTTCTACCTTCTTTGGATTAACCAAGTATTTATTATTCCATTTGATTTTCTTTCAGTATTTTTTTTAAATGTGTGTGTACCATTCTTTTTTATATATTAATTAATTAATTAATTATATTTTGGCTGTGTTGGGTCTTTGTTGCTGCACGCAGGCTTTCTCTAGTTGCAGCGAGTGGGGGCTACTCTTCATTGCAGTGTGCAGGCTTCTCCTTGCGGTGGCCTCTCCTGTGGAGCATGAGCTCTAGGCACATGGGCTTCAGTAGTTGTGGCTCGCGGGCCCTAGAGCACAGACTCAGCAGTTGTGGCACACGGGCCTAGTTGCTCCATGGCATGTGGGATCCTCCTGGACCAGGGATACGAACCCATGTCCCCTGCATTGGCAGGTGGATTCTTAACCACTGCACCACCAGGGAAGCCCTTAAAGACCTTTTAAAAAATGTTTTATTTATTTTTGGCTGCGTTGGTCTTTCTCTAGTTGCGGCGAGTGGGGGCTAGTCTTTGTTGTGGTGCGTGGACTTCTCATTGCGGTGGCTTCTCTTGTTGCGGAGCATGGGCTCTAGGCACGTGGGCTTCAGTAGTTGCAGCACGCGGGCTCTAGAGTGCAGGCTCAGTAGTTGTGGTGCACGGGCTTAGTTGCTGTGCGGCATGTGGGATCTTCCCAGACCAGGGCTCGAACCCGTGTCCCCTGCATTAGCAGGCAGATTCTTAACCACTGTGCCACCAGGGAAGTCCCGTTTCAGTTTTTTAGTTGTATCTTTTTGTATTGTTCTTTTTGTGCTTACTGTAGAGATTACAGTTGCCTTCAACACATATTAAAAGCTATTTAAATTAGTACTTTTACCACTTTTCAAACAACATAAGATCTTTAAAACAGTTTAATTTTATTTCACCTCCTTCTTGCCCTTTGTGTTATTTTTGTTATAAACCTACAAGTCTTTGTTATCATTATTGCTTTAAATAGTCAATATCTTTTGTATTTGTATTCATGCATTTTTTTACTCTTCCCTTATTTCATGTTTACTTCTGGGATCATTTTTCTTTCAGCCTAAGGATCTCTCAGTTTTTTTCCATAGTGCACATTTTTTGGTGATGAACTTTTTAATCATTTATTTGAAATATCTTTATTCTGCCTTATTTTTCCTGGGCATAAAATTATTAAGCATAAAAGGTTTACTTTTTATTTTTAACTTTGAGCAGTTTAAATATGTTATTGCTTCTGATGAGAATTCAGATGCCATTCTATTATTATTCTCCTGAATGTAATTTTTTTCCCCCTGAGGCTTCTTTTAAAAATTTCTCTTTATTTTTTGTTTTCAACATTTTGAGTATTAAGTTCCTAGGTGGGCTGTTTTTTCTTTCTTTCTTTCTTTTTTTTGTATTTATCTTGCTTCATATTTGCTGAGCTTCATGAATTTGTGGATTGATGACTGTGATAATTTTTGGAAAAATCTTAGCTCTTCTATCTTCGTATAATACTTCTGCTCTATCCTCTCTCTTCTTTCCTTTTAGGACTCCAATTATATCAATTTTAGGATTGTTTGACTATATTCTACATGTCTCTTATGTTCTGTTCTGTTCTTTATTCTTTTTTCTATCTGTTGATTCGATCTGACTAATTTCTGTTGACTTATTTTCTAATTCATGAATTCTATCTTCTGTTTTGACCAGTCTGCTGTTAAACACATCCAAATAGTTCTTAATGTCAAATATAATTTTCAATTCTAGAATTCCTATTTGATTCCTTTCTTCCTTTTGTAACAGGTTGAGGTATAATTCATATACCATAGAATTCAACCTTTAATGTGTACAATTCAGTGGTTTTTAGTATATTCACAGAGTTGTGCAACCATGACCAAAAAAAATTAATTGTGGTAAAATATGCACAACATAAAATTCACCATCTTAACCATTTTTAAGTGTACAGTTCAGTAGCATTAGTCCATTCACATTGTTGTGCTACCTTCACTACCATTCATCCACAGAACTCTTTGCACCTTGCAGCATTGAAACTCTGTACCTATTAAACAGTAACTCCCTATTCCCACTCCCCCTAGCCTCTGGTAACCACCATTCTTCTTTCTGTCTCTATGAGTTTGACTACTCTAGGTGCCTCATATTGGAATCATGCAGTAGCTGTCTCTTTGTGATTGGCTTTTTTCACTTAATGTTTCCAAGGTTAATCCATGGCATAGCATGTGTCAGAATTTCCTTTTTAATTGCTGAATAATATTTCGTTGTACAGATATACCACATTTTAATGCATTCATCTGTCAATGGAACTTGGGTTGCTTTCACTTTTTGGCTATTTTGAATAATGTTACTGTGAACATGGGGGTACAAATATCTACTCGATTCCCTGCTTTCAGTTCTTTTGCTATATACCCAGAAGTAGAATTGCTGGATCATATGGTACTTCTGTGTTTAATTTTTTGGGAAACTGCTATACTGTTTTCCACAGAGGCTGCACCATTTTACATTCCCACCACCAATACATAAGGGTTCCAATTTCTTCTCATCCTTGCCAACAGTTGTTATTTTCTGTATATAGCCATCTTAACAGATGTGAGTAGACATCCTAATGGGTGAGAGGTGGCATTTGATTCCTTTTATAAAAAACAGATGTTCTTTACTAGTTTTTTTTCTTCCTCATACATTTAAATACAGGCAGAGGAAAGTATTCAGAGAGGTAGGAAGTGAGAATATTGAAAGTTATAGAAGCCACTGGAAGATGAAGTTGTAGCACAGGAGGAATGACCTGCTGAAAGGCCCTACTGGACTCCTACGTGCTGAGAGAACTTCTGAGCAGATTTGGGTTACATGGATTGCAGAAGGCTTCCTAGGGTGTGGGGGGACTATTTGGGAAGCGATTGGAAGAGGGGTGGAACTCTGATGGTGGGGAAAGGAAAAGGACCACATGAGAGTGGGAAAAACTAAGCACGAGGCATTGCATGTGGGGCTGAAAGAAACAGGAGGGTTTTTTTAATTTTTTGGTTTGGTCTCTATTTGTGAAGTAAGACAAATGTTAGTGAAAAATTAGCTGGACTCGTCACTTATTAGTAACTTTCTTAACTTAAGTGAAACTGTAAAAAGCAATAGGAAGTCCATGATCTGGCTCTAATTGATGAGAACACTGGTGGTCTGAGGTGGAGCTGTGTAGACAGCTTATGATTTCTTCCTATGTTATATTGTGATGTTTAACTCTGGAGTCCACATATGTTAGCTTATAAGAAAGAGTGCTTCAGGCTTCAGAGGAGAAATATTCTGTTTCAAGGATGTGCTTCCATGGGAAGCCAGACTATTAGCTAAATTTGAAAGCCTCTGGACAATTTTCAGAATAAGAATTTTTTTATTTCAATTTTTTTACATGTTACCTGTAAAAATTTAGAAAATATAGATGAAGAAATAAAGATCACCTATAATTTTCTCTCATTGTTAACATTTTGGTATATATTGTTTCAAGTCTTTTTTTTTCCTTGGACTATATGCATATATATGTTTACATATATTTTATTAAAATGGAATTAAACTGTGTGTAGTGAGTTGTAACCCATTTTATTGTTTAAACAATAGGTTTTATCTTTCTATGACATTAAATATTCTTTTACAACATGAATTTAAATGATTAAATGATAGTCTGTTGTATGGACATATCATAATTTAATTAGTGTTTGACATCTAGGTAATCCCTCCTTTTTTTTTTTTTTTTTTTACTTTTTTAATCATAATAAACAAGCCACAGAGAATATCTTCATAAATAAATCTGTATAACATTCCTGATTATTCATTTTCTTATTCTTTTTTTATTGTGCAGTACAACAAACATAGGAAAGTACTCAAAGTAGAAATATGCTTCTCGATGAATTCTTACAAAGTAGGCATCTATGTGGCCATCATCAAGGTCAAGAAATAGATCATTACCAACACCTCAGACATCCCTCATATACCCTAATCACTTCTTCCTCCCCACCACCCCAAAGTAGCCACTATTTTAACCCTAATTTACTCTTGCCTATTTCTGAACTTTACAGAAATGAAATAAGACAATAATGTATTCTTTTATGTTGTCTTATGTATTTTGTTTAGTACCACTGTTGGGAGAGTCAGGCGTGTTTTGAGCATATCAATAGTTAGTTCATTGTCATTGTTGCATGTAATGGATTGTATGAATATACTTCAGTTTATTAATATAGTGTACTGTTGACATGCATTTAGGTTATGTTTTCATTTGATGAATATTCTTATTCACACTCTAGTACATGCATTTCTATTGGAAAGAGTGGAATTGTTGGCTCATAGGTATTATGTGTATTGTTAGTAAATACTGCCAAACAGTTGTTGTCCAAAGTGGTTGTACTAAGTGGTTATAATGTTTGAGAATTCCACTACTTTGCTTTCTTGCTTTTCAGTTTGTTTACTTCTAGTTAATCAAGTGAGCTTGTAGTGGTTTCTCATTGTAGTTTTGATTTGTATTTTCCTAATGCCTGAAAAGGTTTAGCATCTTGGGTGTTTTCATTTTTGGTTATCCTCTTTTGTGAAGTGCCTGTGTGTCTCTTTCCATATGTAATAGATTTTCTTTCAACAGAAATGATTTGTAGAAGTTCTTTATATAGTCTGGATATGTGCAGTTTATGTGCTGTAAATATTTTTCCCCACTGTATGGCTTTCCTGTTTCCTCTCTTACTGGTGTCTTTTCATGAGCAGAAGTTCTTAATTTTATTAGAAAAATTTATCAGTCTTTTTATGTGCCTTTGTGGCTTGTTTAAATTTCATACTCCCAAGTTCATGAAAATATTTTCTTATTATCTTCCAAAAGTTTTATTGTTTTCCATTCAAAATTAGAACTGCAATCCACTTGGAACTGATTATTATGGATGGTGTAAGATAGAGATCAAGTTCATTCTTGATCTCCCTATGGATATGGATATTTGGTTGACCTAGGACCATTCATTTGAAAATACTGTTCTTTCTTCAGTTGTCTGTAGTCCAGTCTTTAGCATATCAAGCTGTAGTCCAGTCTTTAGCATATCAAGCATCTATATAGGCATGGAACTTTTTCTGACCTCAGTTCTTTTCTCTTGATTTGTCTATATATTCCTGCACCAATATTGTGTAAATTAATGTAGTTTTGTAATGAATTTTAACATTGGTTTTATTTCTTCCTGAAATATTTAGTAGAATTTACCAATGAGGCAATCTGGGCCTGGATTTCTTTTTTAGAGCAGTTTTTCAATTATAGGTTTAATAATCAAAGACCCATTCAAATTATCTGTTACTTCTGGAGTCAGTTTTGTAAACTATATTTTTCTAGAAAATTTTCTAATAAGTTTCAATTTGCAAAAGTTATTAGCGTACAGTTGTTCATAAATAATATCCTTTTATCTTTTAATGTCTATAGGACATGCAGTGATGTCTCTTTTTCATTCTTGATCCCTGCTTTTGGTTAATTGGATAATTGGTTAATTCCTGATATTGGATAATTAGTATTGCCAGGGGTTATTAGCTTTATTATTAAATATTTTTAAATAAACAAGTTTGTTTTAAAAATTTGGAATTTTAAAAAATATTTCTGGTGCTTTGAGCCTTTTAACATTATGAAATGTGTATGTCTAATAATAATTTTCCTTTGAAGTCTACTTTGTGCAATATTAATAGAGCTATACCAGCTTTTTCAGTTGTTTTTAGTGTTTACATGGTATATTTTTTCCGTTGTTTAACAGAAACCCTGCTATATTTTTATTTTTAGACATATATCTTCTAAGCAGCTTACTTTTAATCCAGTCTGGTACATTTGCCTTTAATTTGAAGGATTTAATTAATTGCCTTTAATTAATGTGATATTTTGGTTTATATATTCTGTCTTATTTTGCTCTTTTTTGTCCCATCTTTCTTTGTTTCTTTTTTTATCTCATTTATTACCTTCGTTTGGGATTGATAATTTTGTGTTATTCCAACCCTCTATTAATCTTTTATTTTCTTTAACTATTCTTTTAGTGGGTACCCTGAAAAATACAACATGATTTTTCTAATTATGATAAATTAATATTTATGCCTCTTCCCAGATGTTGCAAGGATTTTAAAACTTTAGATTCTTTTACCATCTTTTTAACTTATGAGCCGTTGTTAAGTGTATATATATTCTATATGTATTTTCACTGTTGTTTTTTGCAGCCAGTACTCATTTATATCTGTTACCCCTTTCATTGTTCCTTATCGCTTCCACCATCTCCTAGCTTCCATCTGGTAAATTTTTCCTTCTAGCCAGAGAATACCCTTTAGTGTTTAATTTAGTCTGCTGGTGACGAATTTTCTTGAGCTTTGTTTGTCTGAAAATGTCTTTATGTTGCTTTAATTCTTGAAAGATGTTTGCATTGGATATTGAATTCTAGATTGGAAATTACTTTCTTCTGGTTATTTGGATATATTTTTCCATAATCATTTGACTTCTATTATTTTTTCAGAATTCAGCTCTTGGGCTAATTGTTGTTTCATTGTAGGAATTCTGTCTTTTTTCATGTGGTTGCTTTTAAGATACTTTCTTTTTGTTTTCTTTTTTTCTTCTTCTCCCTCTCCTTTTCCCTTTCCTTCTCCCCACCCCCTTTTCCTTCTTCTTCTAGCAGTTTTATTATGATATACCTAGGTATGGCCAGCATCTGTTGGGGACCTTGTGGGTAAGAGATAATTAATGAAGGGGCGATTGACAAAGGCATTGGACAGCATATAGCAAAACAGTGGGAGATAGCGTAGACCTGGAGCTAGTAATAGCAGGAGGCTGGATTAGGATTAGAGTTCAGAGTCTTTACCACCCCAAGTATGAAGGAGTAAGAGGAACTTTTACTAAAAGCTGGAAACAGGGCTTCCCTGGTGGCACAGTGGTTGAGAATCTGCCTGCCAATGCAGGGGACACGGGTTCGAGCCCTGGTCTGGGAAGATCCCACATGCCGCGGAGCAACTGGGCCCGTGAGCCACAACTACTGAGCCTGAGCGTCTGGAGCCTCTGCTCCGCAACAAGAGAGGCCGCGATAGTGACAGGCCCGTGCACCGCGATGAAGAGTGGCTCCCACTCGCCGCAACTGGAGAAAGCCCTCACACAGAAACAAAGACCCAACACAGCCAGAAATAAACATAATAAATAAATAATTAAAAAAAAAAAAAAAAAAAGCTGGAAACAGAGAGACAATATGGAGAAAGCCACTTTACAGGAACTGTCACTTTTGGTCAAGGGATGAAAGCAACCTATGTGACCTAGGAGACAGCTGGGGGAATAAATACCCCAATCTCACTTTCCTTTCTTCTCCCTCCAGTCTCCTTCTCATGACAACCTGGGCTACTGAGGCTGAGAGTGGATTTAGAAGAGCATATGGGGTTCATAGGGATTCTTGAATCTGTGGTTCAGATGTCACAAACATTTTCCGTAAAGAAACAGATACACATTTTAGGCTGTGTGGGCCACATATGGTCTCTCCTCCTTCTCTTCTTCTTTTACGACCCTTTAAAAATGTAAAAACCATTCTTAACTCACAGGCCATATCAAAATAGGCAACTGGCCAAACTTGGCTTATCCCTATTATGGATTGAGCGTTTTTTTCTCTTTTTTTTTGATCAATTTTAAGGAATTTTCAGCCACTACCTCTTTATAACTTTATTTCTAGTTTCTCTTTCCTCCGCTCTGGAATTCCCAGGACACATATGTTAACCCTTCTCACTGAATCCCCATCTCTTCTACTTGCTTTTGTATTTTCTAACGTTTTTGTCTTTCCATGTTTTATTCTGCATATTTTTTTTCTGATTTATTTCCCAGTTTCCTAATTCACTCTTTAGCCTTGCCTAATTACTTTTAAAACCTTCTATTGCATTCTTAATTTTGGTTATTGTATTTTTTAATGTTAGAATTGCCATTACCTTATTTTACAGTTTCTAGTTTTCTGCTGAAATTCTTGATCTTGCCTTTTATCTTGCTAAATACATTAAGGATAATTATCTTAATGTTTCTGTATTCAGTAACTCTATAATCTGGAGTCTGTGTGGGTTTTGTCCTGTTGTATTCTATTGTTTCTCTTAATTTTCTTACATATTGTTTCATCTCTTCCTGTGCCTGGTTATTTTTGACTGTGTAGTGGACATTCTATGTGAAAAATTGTAAAATATTGTGGGTCCTAGGATGGTGTTATTTTCCTCCAGAGAATATTAAAATTTGCTTCTTGCAGGTAACTGTAAGACCACTAGCATCCAGACTCGCCTGAATATAAATCCAAGTATTGAGGCGATTTGAAGCTGTATTTCAAAACTTTCTCTGGCTTACTTCGTTCTGAAGAATAGCCACTGTGGTTCCACCCCAAAGCAGGATTACCAGGGCCCCTTTCTTTGGTAGCCTCCAGACTTTTACTTTTGTTCTCTTAAATCCAAGAAGCTGTCAAAAGCAATGCTCAGATCTTTAGCCTCTTAGCTGACTCTACAGAACTGGCAAATACTCTAGGGGAAAACCGTTTCAAATGGTGGACTCACTCTTTGCATTTCCATAATCTTCTGGATTTGCCTCCATAATTCTTCACTGCCTTGCTAGCTTACTGATGCATTCAAGCTGATTTTTTTAAAAAAAGTTTGTCCAGGGTTTGTAGTTGTTTTCAGTGGGAGAGTTTGTCTAAATTTCTTATTCCACTATTACCAGAGCCCCTGATTATTTCTTTGGGAAAATTATTAAAAGTAGAATTATTAAGACAGTGGGAATGCACATTTTAAAGGCTTTTGATATATGCCACCAGCTTGCCTATCAGTAAGATTGTACAAGTTGACAAAGGTTAGTGCTAATTTTCTCACGCCTCACCAACACCAGATATTAATTGTTTAAATTGCTAAATAGATAGGTCAGAATTGGAATTCCACTGAGTTTTTATTATGACTATCATTCAGACTGTCTGGGTTTGAATCCAGCTTCTGCCTTTTACTAGTCATATGACCTGGAGCAGTTATATTTAACTTCTCTGTGCACAGTTTCTCATCTGAAGTATTGCAATAAAGATTATACCAACCTCATGGGATTGAGGTGAGGATTAAATGAGTTAATCCAAGTGAAGTGAGTAGAGCAGTGCCCGGTATACTAAAATCTCTGAGTGAATGTTAGTTTTACTGTTATTTTAGTTATTAATATTTATCTGTTCTTGATCAGTGGCCAGAGGACAATGCTACTGAGGTGTTTTTTAAAATTAATTTTTATTGGAGTATTGTTGCCTTACAATGTTGTGTTAGTTGTTGTACAGCAAAGTGAATCAGCTACACATATACATATATCCCCTCTCTTTTGGATTTCCTTCCCATTTAGGTCACCACAGAGCAATGAATGGAGTTCCCTGTGCTATACAGCATGTTCTCATTAGTTATCTATTTTATACAGAGTATCAATAGTATATATCTGTCAATCCCAGTCTCCCAATTCATCCTACACCCCCTCCCACCTTGGTCTCCATATGTTTGTTCTCTACATCTGTGTCTCTATTTCTGCTTTGCAAATAAGATCATCTATACCATTTTTCCAGATTCCACATATATGTGTTAAAATACAATATTGTTTTTCTCTTTCTGACTTACTTCACTCTGTATGACAGTCTCTAGGTCAATCAAGCTCCCTGCAAATGACCCAATTTCGTTCATTTTTATGGCTGAGTAATATTCCATTGCATATATATACCACATCTTCTTTATCCATTACTCTGTTGATGGACATTTAAATTGCTTCCATGTCCTGGCTATTGTAAATAATGCTGCAGTGAACATTGGGGTGCATGTGTCTTTTTGAATTATGGTTTTCTCTGGGTATATGCCCAGTAGTGGGATTGCTGGGTCATGTGGTAGTTCTGTTTTTAATTTTTTAAGGAACTTCCATACTGTTCTCCATAGTGACTGTACCAATTTACATTCCCACCAACAGTGCAAGAAGGTTCCCTTTTCTCCACACCCTCTCCAGCATTTATTGTTTGTAGATTTTTTGGTGATGGCCATTCTGACTGGTGTGAGGTGATACCTCATTGTAGCTTTGATTTGCATTTCTCTAGTCATTAGTGATGTTGAGCATCTTTTCATGTGTTTGTTGGCCAACTGTATATCTTCTTTGGAGAAATGTCTATTTAGGTCCTTCACCCATTTTTTGATTGGGTTGTTTGTTTTTTTGATGTTGAGCTGCATAAGCTGTTTGTATATTTTAGAGATTAATCCTTTGTCAGTTGCTTCATTTGCAAATATTTTCTCTCATTATAAGCGCTGTCTTTTCATCTTGTTCATGGTTTCCTTTGCTGTGCAAAAGCTTTTAAGTTTCATTAGGTCCCATTTGTTCATTTTTGTTTTTTATTATCATTACTGTAGGGAGTGGGTCAAAAAAGATTTTGCTGAGATTTATGTCAAAGAGTGTTCTGCCTATGTTTTCCTGTAAGAGTTTTATAGTTTCTGGACTTACATTTAGGTCTCTAATCCATTTTGAGTTTATTTTTGTGTATGGTGTTAAGGAGTGTTCTAATTTCATTCTTTTACATGTAGCTGTCCAGTTTTCCCAGCACCACTTATTGAAGAGACTGTCTTTTCTCCATTGTATATTCTTGCCTCCTTTGTCATAGATTAGGTGACCATAAGTGCGTGGGTTTATCTCTGGGCTTTCTATCCTGTTCCATTGATCTATATTTCTGTTTTTGTGCCAGTACCATGCTCTCTTGATTACTGTAGCTTTGTAGTATAGCCTTAAGTCAGGGAGCCTGATTCCTCCATCTCCATTTTTCTTTCTCAAGATTCCTTTGGCTATTCTGGGTCTTTTGTGTCTCCATACAAATTGTACAATTTTTTTGTTCTAATTCTGTGAAAAATGCCATTGGTAATTTGATACAGATTGCACTGAATCTGTAGATTGCTTTGGGTAGTATAGTCATTTTCACAATGTTGATTAATCCAATCCAAGATCATGGTATATCTCTCCATCTGTTTGTGTTGTCTTTGATTTCTTTCATCAGTATCTTATAGTTTTCTGTATACAGGTGTTTTGCCTCCTTAGGTAGGTTTATTCCTAGGTATTTTATTCTTTTTGTTGCAATGGTAAATGGGACTGTTTCCTTAATTTCTCTTTCTGATCTTTTGTTGGTAATATATAAGAATGCAAGAGATTTCTGTGTATTAATTTCATGTCCTACAACTTTACTGAATTCATTGATTAGCTCTAGTAGTTTTCTGGTAGCATCTTTAGGATTTTCTATATATAGGTTCATGTCCTCTGCAAACGGTGACAGTTTTACTTCTTCTTTTCCAATATGGATTCCTTTGATTTCTTTTTTTCTCTGATTGCCATGGCTAGGACTTCCAAAACTATGTTGAATAATACTGGTGAGAGTGGACACTGTTGTCTTGATCTTAGAGGAAATGCTTTCAGTTTTTCACCATTGAGAATGATGTTTGCTGTCAGTTTGTCATATATGGCCTTTATTATGTTGAGGAAGGTTCCCTCTATGCCAACTTTCTGGAGAATTTTTATCATAAATTGGTGTCGAATTTTGTCAGAAGCTTTTTCTGCAACTATTGAGATGATCATATGGTTTTTATTCTTCAGTTTGTTAATATGGTGTATCACATTGGTTGATTTGTGTATATTGAAGAATCCTTACATCCCTGGGATAAATTCAACTTGGTCATGGTATATGATCCTTTTAATGTGTTGTTGGATTTGGTTTGCTAGTATTTTTTTGAGGATTTTTACATCTATGTATCAATGATATTGGCCTGTAATTTTCTTTTTTTGTAATATCTTTTGGTATCAGGGTGATGGTGGCCTTGTAGAATGAATTTGGGAGTATTCCTCCCTCTGTAATTTTTTGGAAGACTTTGAGAAGGATAGGTGTTAGCGCTTCTTTAAATGTTTGATAGAATTTGATTGTGAAGCTGTCTGGCCCTGGACTTCTTTTTGTTGGAAGATTTTAAATCACCGTTTCAATTTCATTACTTGTGATTGGTCTGTTCATATTTTCTGTTTCTTCCTGGTTCAGTCTTGGAAGGTTGTACTTTTCTAAGAATTTGTCCATTTCTTCCAGGTTGTCCATTTTATTGGTACATATTTACTTGTAGTAGTCTCTTATGATCCCTTGTATTTCTGTGGTGTCAATTGTAACCTTAACCTCCTTTTTCATTTCTAATTTTATTAAGTCTTCTCCCTTTTTTTCTTGATGAGTCTGGCTAATGGTTTATCAATTTTGTTTATCTTCTCAAAGAAACAGCTTCTAGTTTCATTGATCTTTTCTATTGTTTTCTTCACTTCTATTTCATTTATTTCTGCTCTGATATTTATGATTTTCCTTCGACTAACTTTGGGTTTTGTTTGTTATTCTTTCTCTAGTTGCTTTAAGTGTAAGGTTAAGTTGTTTATTTGAGATTTTTCTTATTTCTTGAGATAGTATTGTACTGCTATAAACTTCCCTCTTAGAACTGCTTCTGCTGCATCCCATAGGTTTTGGGTCGTCGTGTTTTCATCGTCATTTGTTTGTAGATATTTTTTGATTTCTTCAGTGATCTCTTGGTTATTTAGTAGCATATTGTTTTGCCTCCATGTGTTTCTGTTTTTTACAGTTTTTTTCCTGTAATTGATTTCTAATTTCATAGTGTTGTGGTCAGAAAAGATGATTGATATGATTTCAATTTTCTTAAATTTACCAAGGCTTGATTTGTGAACCAAGATGTGATCTATCCTGAAGAATGTTCCATGTGCACTTGAGAAGAAGGTGTATTCTGTTGCTTTCGGATGGAATGTCCTATAAATATCAATTAAGGCTATCTGGTCTAACATGTCTTTTAAGGCTTGCGTTTCCTTAATAATTTTCTGTCTGGATGACCTGTCCATTGGTGTAAGTGAAGTGTTAAAGTACCCCACTATTGTGTTACTGTTGATTTCCCCTTTTACGTCTTTACCATTTGCCTTATGTATTGAGTTGCTCCTATGTTGGGTGGATAAATATTTACAACTGTTATATCTTCTTGGATTGATCCCTTGATCATTATATAGTGTCCTTCCTTGTCTCCTGTAACAGTCTTTATTTTAAAGTCTGTTTTGTCTGATATGAGCATTGCTACTCCAGCTTTCTTTTGATTTCCATTTGCAAAGAATATCTTTTTCCATCCCCTCACTTTCAGTTGTATGTGTCCCTAGGTCTGAAGTAGGTGTCTTGTAGACAGCATATATATAGGTCTTGTTTTTGTGTCTATTTAACCGGTCTGTGTTTTTTGGTTGGGGCATTTAATCCTTTTACATTTAAGATAGTTATTGATATGTATGTTCCTACTACCATTTTCTTAATTGTTTTGGGTTTGTTTTTGTAAGTCTTTTGCTTATCTTGTGTTTCCCGCCTAGAGAAGTTCCTTTAGCATTTGCTGTAAAGCTGGTTTGATGGTGCTGAGTTCTCTTAGCTTTTGCTTGTCTGTAAATCTTTTGATTTCTCTGTCAAATCTGAATGAGATCCTTGCTGGGTAGAGTAATCTTGGTTGTACTTTTTTCCCTTTCATCATTTAAAATATATCCTGCCACTCCCTTCTGACCTGTAGAGTTTCTGCTGAAAGATCAGCTGATAACCTTACAGGGATTCCTTTGTATGTTATTTGTTGCTTTTCCCTTGCTGCTTTTAATATTTTTTCTTTGTATTTAATTTTTGATAGTTTTATTAATATGTGTCTCAGCATGTTTCTCCTTGGGTATATCCTGTATGGGACTCTCTGTGCTTTCTGCACTTGATTGAATATTTCCTTTTCCATGTCAGGGAATTTTTCCACTATAATCTCTTCAAATATTTTCTCAGACACTTTCTCTTTCTCTTCTTCTTCTGGGACCCCTATAATTCGAATATTGGTGCATTTAATGTTGTCCCAGAGGTCTCTGAGACTATCCTCATTTCTTTCCATTCTTTTCTTTATTCTGCTCCATGGAAGTTATTTCCACCATCCTATATTCCAGCTCACTTATCTGTTTTCTGCCTCAGTTATTCTGCTATTGATTCCTTCTGGTGTGTTTTTCAGTTCAGTTATTGTGTTGTTCATCACTGATTGTTTGTTCTTTAGTTCTTGTAGGTCCTTGTTAAACATTTCTTGTATCTTCTTGACCTGTGCCTCCATTCTGTTTCTGAGATCTTGGATCATCTTTACTATCATTACTCTGAATTCTTTTTCAGGTAGATTGCCTATTTCCTCTTCCTTTATTTGGTCTTGTGGGCTTTTACCTTACTCCTTCATCTGCAGCATATTTCTCTGTCTTTTAAGTTAGTCTAATTTACTGTGTTTATGGTCTCCTTTCCACAGGCTGCAGGGTAGTAGTTCCTTTTGCTTCTGTTGTCTGCCCCCTCATGGATGAGATTGGTTCAGGGGCTTGTGTAGGCTTCCTGGTGGGAGGGACTGATGCCTACACATTCTGGTGGGTGGAGCTGAGTGTTTTCCCTGTGATGAACAGGGCTGCATCAGGTGGTGTTTTGGGGGTGTCTTTGGGCTTCATATGACTTTAGGCAGCCTGTCTGCTGATAGGTGGGGCTGTGTTCCTGTCTTGCTGGTTGTTTGATGTGAGGTGTCTAGCACTGGAGCCTGCAGGCAGTTGTGTGGGCCTGGGTCTTGGTGTTGATCTGGATACTTCTGGGAACGTGCACACCAATTAATATTCCCTGGGCCTGGGAATTCTCTGGTGGGCCAGTGTCCTGAACTCAGTACTCCCACCCCGGAGGCTCAGGCCTGACCCCTGGCCAGGGAACAAAGAGCACACAAGCTGCGCAGCTTGGCTAGAGAAAAAAGAAAGAAAAAAAAAAAGGAAAAGAAAACAAACAAACAAACCCCAAGACAAATAGCAAAAACAAAAACAAACCAACAGCAACAACAGCACAACACACACAGAAAAAAAAAAGAAGAAAGAAAACAAACAGATACACCAGATCCAAGACAAATGATAACAACAAAAGCAAAACCAAACTAAGAGAAACAAAGGAGCAGACAGAGAAGAAAAACAAAACAAAGCAAAACAAGAGAAGAAACAAACAAGAGAACTCAAAAATGAGAACAATCAATAAGCACTAAACTAACAAAAAGAAAAAATGAAAAATAAATCAAAACAGAAGGCAAACTAAAAAGAAAAGGCAAAGAAAACATAAAACAGCCTCATAAAAACCATCAAAAAATTAAAAACTTTAAAAAAATTTAAAAATTGAAGACAAAGAACAAAAACAAGAAAAAACCACAGAACAACAACAAAGTAAAGTAAAAATAGAAAAAATTTAAAAAGATGTATTTAAAAAATTTTTTAAAATAAATATAAAAATAACACATAATGAAAACAACACCAGCAACAACTGAACAAAATGAAACAAAGAAAAAAAGAATAACAGTGCTAAGAATCTTTTCCTGGTGCCTCCTCTCGCAGTGTTCTTGCTTCCACAGTGAGACACAGCCAACCCCCACCTCCCCAGCAGGCCCTCCTGTGCCTCCAGGTGGATCTTGGACCTGCTGTGGGCACTGTGGGAGCAGCTCAGACTCTGACCTGGCCCAACTCCCACATGTGCTTGCCCCCAAAGTCCACTGCTGCTAACGTAGACCGTTTTCAGTTGTGGGAACACTCACCTCTTCAGATATTCCACAGATGTAGGATTTACCAAGCTGATCGTGGGGATTTAATCTGTGGTTTGTGCAGCTGCAAGGAAAGATTTCCATTCCTCTTCTTTAGTCAACCGCCCCTGGGGCTCCACTTTGGTTTTGGCCCCCCCTCTTTGTGTGTGCCACCCTTAGGCATCTGTTCCTCACCCAGGCAAGAGGGAGCGAAAGCAGCAGCTGATTGGTGCACACTTACTCTGGCTGGGGAGGGGTATGGCGGCCGCAGCTGGGGTGTGTGCGAATTGCCTGTGGTGAGTAGACCAGCAGGCAGTTACAACAGACTGGGGCACACTCACTCTAGTGGGAGTCCCTCCCAGTGCCCGCCGAGGCAGGGACTGGTGTGTGGGGGTACCAGTGGCCCTGCCTCTTGCACGCCACTCAGCTATGGTGCCTCGTTTCCTCGGTAGACCATGCTTCCTCTGGGGCATTCCCAGCCACGGAACCCCTCACTCTCATCCCCTCTTTTGTATCTGTGCAGCCAACAGCAGTCCTCTCCCTGGATCTGCTCTGTTAACCCCACACTTTGGGACTCAGCCCCTGCCAGCACTGTCAGATTCCTGTCTCAGGCAGAGGCACCCAGGGCTGATTCTCAAGGTGGCTTTGGGATGGGCAGTGCTCAGGGCCCTGGAGCCCACAGGGGCGGAGGAGGCCTTGGCTTGAGGGGTGGGCAGTCCTGCTCAGATGGGTACCCCTTCCAGTGCCCCTAGAGGCCGAAGAAGCTGGCGGGTGGGGAAAGGGGTTGCAGTGGCATCCCCACCCCTTGCACGCCACTCAACAATGACGCCTTGTTTTTATGGTGTCCCTGGCTTTTTCCGCAGACTTTACTGGTTGTGGAGCTCCTAACTCCTGTCTCTTCAGGCTGTTTTTTCACAGCCAACAGCTGTCCCCTCCCTGGTTGCACACTCCAAACCCTACTGGGCTGGGTACTGTCTAGCACCCAGCCATCCTCTGCAACAGGAGACACACGACTCAGGCTGGGGTGTGCAGGGCTGTGGCACAGACCATGTGCGCAGTTCTTATTTTATCCTGCCTTCCACAGACGTCTGCTGTGTTATCCTTTGATCCCCTGAAGGTCCCTTTCTGCCCCAGCTGATTTCCCCACCATGAGGGGGTTTTTCTGAGTGCAGGGACCTCTGCTCACCTTCAGCTTCCTGCCAGGGTTGCTGATCCCTTTTCTGATTCCTCTTTTCTTTCTCTTGTCCTGCCTGGTTGCGAGGGGATTTTTTTTTTTGTCCTTTTAGGTGTCCAAGTCTTCCACTAATGTTCAGCGGGTGCTCCGTGAGAATTGTTCCATTTGTAGATGTATTTTTGATGTACTTGTGAGGAGAGACGAATTCTGCCATCTTCCTATTCCGCCATCTTCCTATTCCTCCCCCAGTGCTATTGAGGTCTTGCCCATGTATTTCTTTCTAATTCCCATGTCTGTCTCTCAAAATCTTAATCACTCTTCATGGCTTAGCTCAGATATTCTTCACTTTAGATACCTTTTCTGCTTTCTCTGAGCCAGGTGTGATATACTTTTATATTTTCAATGGATTGACTTTTTGTGTCCCCTTCCCCAAATTCATATGTTGATGTGATGGTATTTGGAGGTGGGACCTTTGGGAGGTAATTAGATCATGAGGGTGGAGCCCTCATGAGTGAGATTAGTATCTTTATATAAGAAGAGGCTCTAGAGAGCTAGCTAGTTCTCTTTGCATTATGCAAGGATGCAATGAGAAATCAGTTATCTGCAACCTGGAAGAGAGTCCTCACTAGAATTCCACCATGCTGGCAACCTGATCTTGGACTTCCATCCTCCAGAACTTTGGGAAATAAATTTCTGTTGTTGATAAGCCACCCAGTCTCTGGTACTTTGTTAGAGTAGTCCAAATTGATACTATACAATCCTCATAGAATATTATTTAGACGTGGATTATAGCTAAATTCTGTCTTGTACTACAGATTCACTGTGCATTATCCATAATTCCAAAACCCAAAAGGCTGTGAAAATTGAGTTTTCATAACCTTATTCACTGCAGAATCTCCACTGACCTGAACGTACTTGGAGAAACCTGACCTGAACTGATAGGTACTACTTATGGTCTTCATGTATCCCACTTAGTCTAAATGCTCAGATGTCTCTCTGCAGAAATGTTAATGTGCTTGAGGATAGGGTGCTGCCCAACTCTACTCAGGGGTATTTGGTCATACACAGTATATGGACTCTATTACCTATCTGAATTCTGAAGCCATCTGGGTATAAGGGGTTTGGGTAAGGTATTTTGGACCTGTTTAGGTAGTTGTGTGTATTTTAAGTTCAGGAAACATGTCTTAATCCTGATAGAACTAAGTTCAGTTTCTTAGAAGGTGTGTGTGTGTGTGTGTGTGTGTGTGTGTGTGTGTGTGTGTATTTTTAAAATTTGGCTAACAGTGACAGAAAACCTAAACAACAGGCCTGGAAATAAGGGTTTACTTTTTCTCCCACCATTACAGATCTATTGGTAGACAATTGGTAATATTGATTCAGTGACCTAAGTTTGTCTGGGCTGAGATTTCTGTGATTCTCTTGCTCTTCCCATGTGGGCACAGGATGGCTGCTCTAGCTGTAGCCATCAAGGTCATGTTCCAAGTAGGAAAAAGGAATAATGGCAAAAGGCAAAAGAGCATGTGTGGCCTGAACCTGTTCTCCTTTTAAGGGGTTTTTTGGAAGTCTATCCAATGACTTCTGCTTATATCTCATTGGTCAGAATCATGTCATATTGTTATTCCTCTCTGTAAGGGAAGGAAGTATAATTTTTAGCTTGGTACATTGTGCCTCAACAATATACTTCCTAGTATAGTAGGAAGGGGAAATGTGTATTGGAGAGACAATTAGCAGTCTTGGCTACAATAATAAATATCTTTTGAGAACTTAATAAATGTTTAGTAAATGACACACTTTATCTCTTGAACCCCTCACAAGAATTTTATGAATCTGACATGTCATCATCCCATTTTACATATGAGGAAAGTGAGGCTTGGAGAGGTTAGTCATTTGCTTAAGGTAGCACTACTAGTGGAATTTGAATACAGGCTTGTTTGAGTCTAGAGTACACTTTCAACCAGTCTGCTATACATCAGCTAGGGTAAAACATGGAAAAGTTAGGTAGAAGCCAGATTGTGAAGGGTCTTGATTGTAAAAAAATAAGAGTTTAGGCTATCCCCAGGCCTGCCTCATTGTTTCAAAGTGGTTTGGATTACCTATCTGGCTAGTCAGATCCGTGGCTTCATGCTATGGGTTTCTTCTCCCTTTTGTTGAACCTTGTGCTTTTCCTTAGCAAGACCTTGGAAAGGAGCCCATTCTTTAAGACCCTGCAGAGATGGCACCTTCTGCATGAAGACCTTTCCAGGCTGACATGGTCCCTTCCTTTTGTACATTCCCACACTATTCCATGCACACAGAAACCAAAATATCTTTATGTTATCGTCGTATCATTTTGTTACATGATTAATTATGGTCAGACACAATTTGACAGGAGAAAAAGGATTGTGTCTTGTTCTTTTGTGATTTGTAGCACTTAGCACAGTTTCCGGCACATAACAGCCACTCAAATATTGACAGAACGAAGGAAACAATGAAAGAGTGAATCAAGATCGCACAGTTCAGGATAGTAAGGGAAAAAAGTCTGCAGAAAGTATGTTTTTTTTTTTTTTAAATGAAAGCTTATTTATTTATTTATTTTTGGCTGTGTTGGGTCTTCATTTCTGTGCGAGGGCTTTCTAGTTGCGGCGAGCGGGGGCCACTATTCATCGCGGTGCGCGGGCCTCTCACTGTCGCGGCCTCTCTTGTTGTGGAGCACAGGCTCCAGACACGCAGGCTCAGTAGTTGTGGCTCACGGACCCAGTTGCTCCGCAGCATGTGGGATCTTCCCAGACCAGGGCTCGAACCCATGTCCCCTGCATTGGCAGGCAAATTCTCAACCACTGCGCCACCAGGGAAGCCCAGAAAGTATGTTTTTATTTTAACTAGAATGCTTAACAATTGGTGGTATCATCATTTGAATGTGATTGATATCAGCTGCTCATGAACGGGTATACTATGTTTATAGGAGAATGTTGGCAGTTCTGTGTTTTGAGTTAATTAAAATTTGCATTTAATTCTTTTATTGCCTTTTAAAGTTTAGAAGAGACTTTCCCCCCTAATACTCTATAGAAGAGACTTTCTTTCCTAACACTAATGTAGTTACTTAATATTTCTATAGTGTTCTGTATTGTTTATTTTTACATCTTTGCTTTGAATCTCACAAAACCTTTATAAGTACAGGTTTTGTATATGTATTACCTTCTGACTATTGATGGAGTCCAAGACATAGAGAGGTTGGTGCCATTGCTGGGAAGCACATAGCCAGTAAGGGACAGAACAAATCTTGTTTTCTCAGTTGAGGTTCCAGAATTACTACATGTTTAGATGATGACTTAACCTCAAGTTCACTGCAGACTAGGGACCCTATTTGGCTTAGATGATTGTGACTTCTATTGGATTATCCAGCCTGTACCAACAACAGCATGCCATAGCCACAATATATAGAAAAAGGAGTCCAAAAAATGTGGAAACTCTACTAAAAGTTTATGAGAATGCAAACTTCTTGGGGAGTTAGTGTCAAACATATTCCTTCAAGCACAGGAAAGCTCTGTGGATAAGACATAAGGTTTGGGGATTAGCTGAGGTGTGTCTCAGGGTGCTGGTTAGGAGACAAGTGAGCATTGACTATTTGATAGCAGAGGCTTTTGTAAGAACTAAAGACTAAACTTTCCTTTAAGAAGCAGTAGTTTGTGTGTGTGTGTGTGTGCTGTTACCTTCTTAATGTGTTGAAAACTTTTGAAGGCAGACATGGTACTCAGTGCTTATTAATTGACTACATGAATGTCACCGTACGCATATTGGAAATTAGAGTGTATGAGAAGCACTCCTTCTAGGTTGAATAAGATACTCCCTAGTAGAGTGGTATGAGATGATCAAGAAAAGTCCCTTAAAAAATCATCTCTCTTATCATACTAAGTGGAGTAAGTCAGAAGGAGAAAGACAAATACCATATGCTATCACTTCTATGTGGAATTTAAAATATGACACAAATGAACTTATCTACAAAACAGAAACAGACTCACAGACATAGAAAATAGACTTGTGGTTGCCAAGGGGGAGGGGGGTGGGGGGGATGGAGTGGGAGTTTGGGGTTAGCAGCTGCAAACTATTATATATAGAATGGATAAATAACAAGGTTCTACTGTATAGCACAGGGAACTATAATCAATATCCTGTGATAAACCATAATGGACAAGAATATGAAAAAAAGTGTATGTATATAACTGAATCACTTTGCTGTACAGCAGAAATTAACACAACATTGTAAGTCAACTATAACTCAATTAAAAAAAAAAAACTTAAAGAAAACATCTCTCCCACTAGGGTACTTAACAGTTCTTTGACTTTTTTTGTTGTTGTTGCTCCTTGTTACTTATATGTTTTCATATTAAGCCAAGTAACTTAAATCAAAATAGTGCATGAGTTTTCAATCATTATAATTGTGAGGGTAGAGATGGGGGCCTGATCTCTCATAAACTTCGGTGAGTAAGAGAGAAGAATGTGTACTCCATGGTCAGACCCCAGCCATGGGCGGCGAGGGCCCAGCCTAGAGTTTTTCAAAGCATAGCCTGCCTCAGAGACATGGATGGCGGTGCTGGAGATGGTCCCAATGGTCCAAAGATGGACCCATGAAAGCAGTGCCAATAGTGAGTGTAGATTTAGGTGTGTTATAAACAGATTGGCAGATCATTTGGGGCTATTTAGGAAAGAGAGATGAAACCACATTAAAGTGACGCATAATGAAAAAAATAGAAGATAAAGAGTGCTAGGCAATAGGGGAGAATTCCTTTTTTTAGTTACATTTTTGTATAACCAGACTTCTTTGAAACGGATGTATAAAAATGAAAAGATTCTATTTGAATAGAGACAGCGACAAACAGCATGGTAACACTTAGAGGAAAGAATGGGACCTTGTAAAAGATGTCATTTCAGATGTTTTACAGAACCCCTTATTTATGTCTCAATCCAATAAAAGTGTGTGTGTGTGTGTGTGTGTTTTTAAAGCAACCACTAGAACAGATGACGTAGTAAATATGAATGTGTTTTGTGCTCTTTGGCAAAAGGTATGACAGAAACGTACTACCTCACTTCTGTTTATTCACTGGTTATTTGATTGAATAGCACCAGAAATGGAGCTCTGTGTTTAGTGCTTTGGGAATTTTAGAAAAAATATAATTTCTTCAGGTGGATGGTTTCAAGCCAGGTCTGCAAAAAAAGGGGTAGCCTGAGATTGGCAGGGAGAATTGTCATTCGGTCAAACAGCAGCACCTTTTATCACGAACTAACAAAATGCCTGCTTGATTCTGTCTGTTACTAGCTATGTGGCCTTGGGCACATTAGGTATCCTCTTTGAACCTTGGTTTTCTTACCTTTAATGAGGGCAGTGTCTATCTTGCAGGAGGTTGAGGAGGTTAAATTAGACAACATGTAGATTAGTGCAGTGCCCGGCACATTGCTGGCACTTGGTAACTAGTACTGCTATTATTATTTTTGTTGTTGTTGTTAGCCTTGGAAATGATCTAAAACCAATTACTAACCCCACAAGGATGCTTGGCCTCAGGAAGTATTGCTATTATGAAGCTCATCTTTATTCTTGAGGTTACAGACTTGAACCACCTGATGATCATTCACACTCAGCCCCTTATGGAGCCTTGGCTAAAAACGAGAGGCTCCAATCGCAGGAGAGATTTTGCACAGAGCCAGCTCTAAAGGCCACACCAGAACGGCAGTGCTGAGGGCTCATTCTGCTTTTTGGTTCTGGGTATAACGTGACTGCACATTAAAATCACCTAGGTTGCTTGTTCTAAATGTCCATCCACAGATGAATGGATAAAGAACATGTGGTGTATATATATATAAAACAGAATATTACTCAGCTGTAAAAAGAATGAAATAATGCCATTTGCAGCAACATGGATGGACCTAGAGATTATCATACTAAGTGAAGTGAGTCAGACAAAGACAAATATCATATGATACCACTTATATGTGGAATCTAAAAAAATGATACAAATGAACTTATTTCCAAAACAGAAAGAGAGTCACAGTCATAGAAAACAAACTTATGGTTACCAAAGGGGAAAGGGGGGGAGGGATAAATAAGGAGTTTGGGATTCACATATACACACTCCTATATATAAAATAGGTAACAAGAAGTCCTACTGTATAGCACAGGGAACTAGACTGAATATCTTGTAATAACCTATAATGGAAAAGAATCTGAAAAAGAATAGCTACACATAGCTGAATCACTTTGCTGTATACCCGAAACTAACACAGCGTTGTAAATCCACTATATTCTAATAAAAAATTTTTAAAAATCACCTAGGTTGCCTGTTGAAAATACATATTCTCAGGCTCTACCCCAGTCTATTGAATCTGAGTTCTGAAACTCATTTTAACACCCTCCGCAGCTGGTTTGTCTGTAGCCAGCCCAGCTCCTGACTAGCATTTGGAGTCACCTCAGACCACTTGGAAACTTTCCTGTCAGGCTGGTAGTGGCCTCACTAATCTTCCAGGCCTTATCTGCTTCTTCCCTGTTTTCCTCCATCTTGGAATGTCTTTGAACATTGACCTACTGGCTACCTTGGCTCCCCTTCTCTCTCTCAACCTTGCCTTCCCTGAGTTCTTCACCACCCCTCCAAATTTGAATCAAGGAACACTTACTGAGCTTCAGAGAGGTAAGGTGAGCAAACAAAGCAGAGTGAGTCCTTGCTGCCTTTGCTCTTTGTGCCTTTCTCCATTGCACACATCTCTTTGTCTTGTAGTGGTGATAAGAACAATTATACCATAAAATAGCTACTACTTCTTGGGCACTTACCATGTGCCAGGCATGTGCTGGGCTAACTGATTATGCTCATCATCTGGTTCATTTTATCTTCACAACTCAATGAAGGAGTCTTACTCCCATTTTAGAGGAGAGGAGATTGATGCTTAGAGTGACAGTTTGTTCAAGAGTGGAGCTGACATTCTCACTGTTGGATTTCAAGTACCTGCTCTTCACCAATTTGTTGATCCAGTGGTTGGTATTTGCGTCAACCTCTGCTGATAGGTCAGGGGGGACTTGAATCTTTAGTTGCCCAAGAGCCCCTTACATAAGCTAAATGCGCCCTCAGATGTTGGGAAAGTGAACAAATGGATGCAGAGGTCCTTGCAAAGTGCTCTGAGAGTGCAGAGGAAGGCATTGTTAGATGGACACTAGGGGGGATTTCATGGCGCAGGTGGCAGATGGCCTGTGCCTTAAGGGAGAAGTCTGGTTTTGACAGCTGACACTGTAACCAAGTAGATTTTCCTCCACTGCTGCAGCGAGGATGATTCTGAATTGTGATGCCAACAATCCACTAAGGACTTGAATGTCATCACATATCTGGGTGGGGCTTAGCCTACCTTTGACATCTGTTGATATGATTTAGCTAATATTGATAATAGAGTTCCTTGAGCCATAGTTTACTAAGTAGAGTTTCAAATGTGGAAAGCATATAGAATATGTTTAGATTTTTAAGCTTTTCAGAGGAAGCAGAGGTGTCCCAGAATAAAAGATGGCCTGTGTTGGTTGAGGACCGTCTGAGGAAGCATGTCTTGAGGCTGGTCCCTCTTAGAGAGGGGTCAGGAATGCTGAAGATGAGGAAGTTTAACCAGGGGAAAAGTAGTATCAGGAGGTAGGAGTAAAGACAGACCCTCTAGGACAGCCACAGTCTGGAGATGAGCAACATGGTGTGTTCAGGGCCCGGGGAGCTGCCCTGTAGAGGACAAGAGCATAGTGTGTGAGGAAGGAATTGGGAGATGAGGTTTGAAAGGTGGGGTGGGGCTGGATCGTGGAGGGCTCTGAGTTTAGGGTACCCTTTTGATGGCGGTACACACAACGTTTGTCCTAGACTTTAACTCCAGCAATGGGAATTGATTTTATATCATCTTGTCCAGTAGTGTTACTGAATCAGGTCCTGCTGCTTGCCACTCAAAAATCGATACTCAAGAGAGGCAAATGTTGGTAGAAAGGAAAGTTGCTTTCTTTTTTTAATTGAAGTAGAGTTGATTTACAACATTGTGCCAATCTCTGCTGTACAGCAAACTGACTCAGTTATACACATATAGACATTCTTTTTTTATATTCTTTTCCATTATGGTTCATCACAGGACACTGAATACAGTTCCCTGTGCTATGCACGAGGACCTTGTTGTTTATCCATTCTAAATATAGCAGTTTGCATCTACTAACCCCAAACTTTCAGTCCATCCCTCTCCTGCCCCCTCTTCCCCTTGACAACCACAAGTCTGTTCTCTGTCTATGAGTCTATTTCTGTTTTGTAGATAGGTTCATTTGTGCCATATTTTAGATTCCACGTATAAGTGATATCATATGGTATTTCTCTTTCTCTTCCTGACTTACTTCACTTAGTATGATAATCTCTAGTTCATCCATGTTGCTGCAAATGGCATTATTTCGTTCTTTTTCATGGCTGAGTAGTACTCCATTGTATATATGTACCACATCTTCTTTATCCATTCATCTGTCGATGGACATTTAGGTTGTTTCCATGTTTTGGCTATTGTGAATAGTGCTGCTATGAACATAGGGGTACATGTATCTTTTTGAATTACAGTTTTGTCCAGGTATATTCCCAGGAGTGGAATTGCTGGATCATATGGTAAGTCTATTTTTAGTTTTCAGAGGAACCTCCATACTGTTTTCCATAGTGGCTGCACGGACTTACATTCCCACCAACAGTGTAGGAGAGTTGAAAAGAAAGTTGCTTTTAATCAGAACGCTGACACTCTGGGGAGATGGTGGACTCAGTGTTCCCCAAAAACCACCTCCGAAGATTCTGCTTAGCCATGAAAATTTTTAAAGGGAAAAAGGGAATTAATCTCAGTTAATCATTGATATAGGGGGTCAGAGTCATCGTCATCCCCCACTGTGTGCAGGCTTGTCATGCAGGCTCGTAGATGCTGTCTTGTTCACACAGTTTGTTCGCAAGATTACTGAACTGGAAGCTAGGGAAGAGATCTGGTCATCTGTTAATTACTTATTCTTCATTTCTACTTCTATGATCTACAGAAAGAACCAACCGGTTAGGCAAGGTATTGTGTGACTGAAAGATCTGAATGGTGTGCTAGGACCAGAGATGAGTAGAGCATGGGGGTACCTGCTTTAAGGTTAGTGACAAGACAAAAGGGTGCCTCCTGCAGAGAGCTCTTTCCTGCCCAAAGCTGCTTGCAGTAGGGGCCAAAGCAAGGGCTTTTGGGGGGCATCCCACATAGTTATCTTGCCTGTTTTCCCATAATCTATGTTGGTATAACAAAATATAGGTTGTCTAGGTTATTGTAGAATTCTAACTAAACTCCATATTATAATGCTCTAAGCACTTGAAGTTTTTACCATACCATAGCTTTTTTCCACATGAAATCTCATTTTTGTTTCTCATAATCAAAATGGATGGAATATGGATCTTGGAACCAATAATAGTTATCACTTATTGAGTTCCTAATATGTGTTGGGCACTGTGCCAATGCTTCATAAACATTGTCACTCTGAATCCTCCCAGTTATGCAGGGTAGTTGTGATTATTTCTGTTTTGCTGATGAGGAGACCAAGGCTTAGAAAGGCTAAGTAGCTTACTCTCTCATAGAGCCCCCAGGGGTGGAGCCAGGTTTGGAAGCCACATTTGTCTGACTACTGAGTCAGTGTTCTTTCCACCAAACTTTGCTGCCACCCCATCTTCCAATGGGGTACCTAATGTCCAGAGAGGGTACCTTGCCCAGGATCACACTTGGAATGGTGAAACAGTAGCTTGTCCACGTCATTGTGAGTCTTTCTTGACGTGTGAGCAGCCTGCTGGCTGCCAGATTTCCCTAGCATAACACTTAGTATGACATGAGTAAATGGCCAGCTGGCCCCTCTGGAATGTTGCAATATTCATTCTTCTTCATTTACTCCAAGGATCCACAGTCCTCCTTCCCTTAATAGTTAGGGCTCAAAGCTCCTAGTGTTGGCTGCTTAGTCATTATACCCTCTTCTCATATTTACGATTGAATTCACCTGTGCTTGCTGTGTAAATCCCCAGAAACAGGCTGTTTATAAAGGACATTTTGACAAGGCTGTAACTCCAGGCTGCTTTGAGGATGCTGCTGTAATTAGTTATAGGCTGGCATTAGCTAAACTGAATATAATCCATCATGCTTATTAGATGTGGTGGGGGGGATTTGCACCCTGAAGGATCAGCAGGAAAGACACATTAAATATAGATAAGCTGAGTATTTTCCCAGGCAGCTGGATATACAGAGCAGGGCCATGTGTTCATAACACAACAGCTTTTCCGCAGTGGCACAGAAGAAATAGTAAGGACTGGGGAAGAGAAAGTACTTAGAAGCTTTAAAAATAAATTGGGCTAGTTACAGAGTGCCCCTTATAAAAGCCAAACAGCATAACGTGAGAGTAGAAAACAGAGTAAGTGACTCTTCAGGTAATTACCAAAGATTTTTCAGGTAGGATGAGTTATGTCCAGCCATAGGTATCTGACATCTACAGATTATCCTAGTAGCCCCATGGTTTTCACAGCATTTGAGAAGTTTGACTGTTTTCAGTCTCCTGAAGTGTGATATATAAGATGCTCTAGATCACAATTTCTTTACAGTTTTTTTTTTTTTCATTTTTGTTCCTCAACATCAAATTAAACCTTTATTAATAGCCTGATTTTAGGAGGCACTGGGGCATATGAGGTATATGGCTCTGTTCACTCGATATTTTGGAGGACATTCCTCTGTTGTGGCTGGCTAGGTAGATGTCACAGTCAACCCAATATTTAAGTATCTAAATGGATAGACTCTAATATTGGGTTTGTTGTATATATGCCAGCTGGGGAGCAAATCTCAGCTCATGGCTATAATAAAATTCACAGACTGGTTTTGGTGTCTGTATCTGTTTACAAAATTAGTATTTGGTGTAGTTTACCTTTGTTTTTGCTTCATAAACACATTGGAAATTTGTCAAAGATTTCACTCACAGCACAAGTTCACATCTCTAGGAATCCTGAACTTAGAGTGTGGCCCTCATATGGGGAGGATGCATTGAAAAACCACAAAGCCTGGCCTCACTGTGTTTTCTTTTACCGCTGGTGAGCTGGCCCAGGATCCCAGGAGCACTTACAGAGGGTGTGAAAATGCCACTGTTTGGCCCAGTTCATTCCTGGAAAAGCAATCTAAAATGCATGACAGTAGCACCTCTCTTGTGAAAAAAAAGGAAAAGGAAAAAGAAACGGAGCTCCCTAGTTTTCATTTCCTGTTGGACACCTTGCTACACTTATTCTGCATCTCCCCTGGTTGTTGCTAAAACCTAAGGAGATACGTTGACCATCTCTTATGTTCATCCTACTAGGCATGTCCGTCTCCAAGGCATGATAGAGACACACACAGCTAGTGGGAGAGCACTGCCATTTGGCAAATGAAATTTACTTGCTTTATTGAATGTTGTCAAGTCTAATTTCAAGCAGGCAGCACAACATAAAGCATAGCTCCTATTTTATTTTGTTTTTATCCTAGAGTAAGAATCTGATTTTTTCACTCTACTAGAACATGGGCATTGCTTCCTTGCTGAGCCTCATACATTAAACAGAAATATTTGTATAAAGTGCTTATAGGTCCTCTGTTCTCACAGAATCCAATTCTAAGTTCTCATTTCCCAAATTAATCATTATGACCATTTATTATGTCTTGGGGCAACACTTTCAAATGTGTTACTTCTAAATATTTATTCCACTATCAGGAGATGACTTTCCCAGGTGATGGCTTATTGCAATGGTGCTGGCTTGAGTTACTGTGCTTAGTTTATTTTAGGTTCATCTGAATTTTTAAACAGTTCTTGGCCTGTCTCACAATAATAAAGCTTTTATTACTTTTCACATCCTTTTCCTATCTGTTATTTAATTTTATTTTCAACATCCCTGTGTGGATATTGAAAACTTTATGAAAAAAGAAGGCAGAGGTCAGGAGCAATTGACTTGTTCAAAGCCTTATTGCGGGTGGGACTAAGGATCAGATTTCTTGACTTCTAGACCAATTTTCTAATTCTTGCCTGATTGGTTCCTGAGCTTTTCCTTGTAACTGATATGGTCTTTATTTTTGACATCTTCTTTCAGACTACAGCTCCTCCCCAACCTACACACCAGACTTACACATGCATGTTCATACATGCATGTGTTCACACATATGGATTTCCCTTCCCCCTCGCTCCCCATCATACCTTGAAAATTTCAACTCCTTGCTCTGTCCCCAAACAGTCTTCCCTTCTAGAACAAAGTGGGAAATGAAGGCAGTTGGAACAAAGGAAACGACTCTGATGTGGAGGAAAAAATGTCTCAGGAAATTTTACCTGAGTCACTGAAATTTTGGCCCCATTTCTGCTTCACTTTGACAGTGTAGATGGACTTTGGGCAATTTGAACATATTTGTAGAGAAGGAGAATCTGGTTTCAGATTACATCACTCCTAGTTGAGATAGTATTTATAGCTAGCCAGCCAAGAGATTTTTATATTGAAAAAGTTTCCCCCATATTAATGACCCAAGTCACTTGGAATAGCCACACAGTCACTCCTACTCAATCATTAAGAAAGCCAAACACTGGCTCTTCTTTTTCAGGCTGGTGATTTTCTTCGTACAGCTGTGGCGTGATAAGGGATGATTCATTTTTGTTTGTTTGTTTCTCTTATGACTCATTCACGGGCTAAGGAGTCCCTTGGACTAGACGTAGTTCCTACAGCAATCATATCTCTAACGCTCAGCTTTCTTTTTGGCAGTCAGTTCCCTGGCATGTAGTCCAACATGGTTGATGTGTAGAATAAGACCTGGGTTAGATTCCTTGCCTGTTTCCATCTGGCCTAAATATGCTATAAACACTATCTGCCTTGACTGGGAAAAATCTTACCTGAATGACTTTAGCACATGTTACCCCATTCATGAAAAATTTGTTCCTGAAAGCCAAAGGATTATTTAGAAAGAGGGATATAAAAGTTCCAGCAATGGGATGTTAATGAAATCTTCTTCACAGTTTTAAGACTCCTAATGAAGATTTAGAAAAATTGTCATAGTGGAAACACATAGGCCTTGGAGCTAGAGGCCAAGAGTAACAGTTATAACTAAGCTTCCTTACCTTTATATGTAAAATACAGTTGGCAATATCTGCCATGTCATATATATATACGTATACGTATACATGCCTATACACACACACACACATTGCCTAATATTGGGTTGGCCAAGAAGTTTGTTCGGATTTTTCTGTAAGATGTTACAAAAACCCGAAAGAACTTTTTGGCCAACCCAATACATCGTGATGCCTGTTCTCATAGCTTCTTATGTTGTTGCTTCTCAATGTATATCAGGTGCCGTCTCCCTATGGAGAGCCTATGATTAGAGTAGAGAGCTGGATGGACTGTCTCTGCCTATTACTGCTAATACCTTTTTCATGACCAGATAATTCAGCTGCAACAGTCAGAATCTCTTTCAGCCAAGATTGTATCATAAAGCTGTACATTATTCCTTTCTTTTCTTTTCTTTTCTCTGGGGTTCCTGCTGACCCATCTGTTTCTTTGCACATGCCATTTCTGTATCATCTTTCTTCAATATGCATTTGTAATGTTATAGTTTCTTAGCTCACAAGACATTTATCCCAACAGCCTCCTAGGTGGATTGCTTCCTGGTAGCGCACTAGAGGATAGGAATATCGGGCTGTCAACAGCATGCTGCCTGGAAATCCAATGATAGGGTAAGTTAGCTATAAGATGGTTACCTCAGGCAGCAAGCCCTGTTATCAGCGTGAAGATCCTTGTGGGGCTCCACCTAGTCCTCTCCATTATGGCTGCCTTGACCTGCATCTGGGGATCAGGTTTCCATTTGAGCTCATATCCCCTGTCCTGCTACCAATTTCATGTGGTACTCATTCAGCAAGTGTTTCAGATGAAGCCTGGACTAAAGCTTGCCAACCATGAAGGAAGCCATTTCAAGGGAAAATGAGATGGAAGAGGTGGACAGAGCATATTTAATCCAAATTTCTGAAATAATTTAACATTTTGTGATATGTTAATTATATTGCCAAATTACAAATGTCTTCATTTATTATTCTGCTAGAACCTCCTGGTGTTACTTTGTCAAATGCGAAGGATAGTGCAATAAATATAATAAATAAGACTGCATTATATTCTTTAATTTGGATTTCACTAATTAATCTTGCCTTTTATTTCAATGTCCTATTACAAATAATTTAATTCATTAAACACTTAATGAATATCTTGTCTGTATAAAAAAAGTACTGTATAAAGTTGGCTGGAGGTGAGAGATTGGGGGATTAGTTGAGAAGCCACTAAAACTGGTTTTAGTAAAGTGTAACTAGGGAGCATTCTCAGGTTTAAAGCACCAGAAAACACGCTAAAGCTTGAAATAAAAAGCCTCTGAGGAAAAATTATAAAGATAATATAAGGACTTCCCTCGTGGTCCAGTGGTTAAGAATCCGCCTTCTAATGCAGGGGACACGGGTTCAATCCCTAGTTGGGGAGCATGCTGTGGGACAACTAAGCCTGTGCTCTAGAGCCCGCGCACCACAACTAGAGATCCCACGCACTATGACTAGAGAGCCCGCGCACCACAACTAGACATGCCACATGCCACAACTACAGAGCCCATGTGCTGCAACTACTGAGCCCATGTGCCACAGCTAGAGAGAAGCCTGCATGACACAACTAACACCAAGGCAGCCAAATAAATAAATAAATAAATATTATTTTTAAAAAAGAAAGATGAGTGAAATAAACAAAGAATATTTAACAAGAAAAGATAATATAAGAAAAATAATTGATTAATACCTCAAATATATAGGCAAAGATTTAATATCTATAATAATAGTTCACAGAGATGAGAAAGATGAATAGGAGCAAAATTGGAGAGTAGAAAGTTCACTCAATGGGAAACACAAATAAATAAAAAAGTTCAACCTTTATAGTAATTAAAAATGCTAAATGAAACAATAATGAGAAATTAAAAATATGGGTTACCTATGGCTGAATGAGGAGGTTGGCAAATTCTCTCCCTAAAAGGTAGCTCTAAAACTTGACAAAATCGGCAAAAATAACAATTTCAGTGCTCTAGAAATTGGCCCAAGTTATACAATAATCTGAGAAGCATTTATACTTAAAAACCTGCAGAACTTCAGGTAAGAATAGTGGCAGTTTGTGGCCTTTTCACTTGGGGGTCTTCTAATATCCTCTCCTTCCCCCACAGCTCTGTTGGCATGGTGCTTTTGCCAGGGCAAGGCAGGCTCTTGAGGACCCACAGCTGTACTGCTACAGTCAAAGGGGATTCATTTGATTTGGATTAGCTGGTGATGCCCACACCTACCAGCATTGTCATACAAGTGACAATCTCAGTGGTAGGGTGAATGGGGAAGGTCACCATCTCTAGTAGCTTGAGGTTACAGCTGTGATTAGTGCAAGCATATTTCTGACTGGGATATAGCAAAGACCAGAGAGGCCCCAAACTATCCACATACTCCTGGACAATCGAGGTCGTTTGCACATGCAGAGGAGACGGTAAAGGCCTAACAGCAAGCAAAATACTATGCAGATTTAAACAACTTGAACTTTGAATGGACTTCCCTACCTACATATATATTCACTGGCAGAGGAAGGGAGCCTTGTCAGCTTGAGGTGTTTGATCACATCCTTTGTCCTATCATTGACTGACATCCAAGCTATGTAGACAGTAGACACAGGAGTGACTCCTAAGAATCCAGTCTTAAAAATAAAAATAAGAATAATAAAAGTTAAAAGAAATACAACTCAGCAGAGGCAACATGACCACACACAGTGAGGGAGACAGAATTCACAGATTTCCCTCAGGCAAGGTATAAACAAACAAACAACAATAACCTTCAAGGGTGGAAAATCAGTATCCAGAGTTACTATGATTCTACGATTCTATTTTCTATAATATCCAATTTTCAACAAAATATGTTGAAGCATACAAAGAAACAGTAAAGTGTGACCCACACTTAGGAAAAAAAAAGCAGTCAATGGAAACTGCCTCTCAGTGTCCTCAGATATTGGGTTTAGCAGACCAAGACTTCAAAGAAGCTATATGCATGTTCAAAGAACTGAATGAAACTATTTAAAAAATTAAAGGAGAGTATGAAAATAATGATTCAACAAATAAGGAGCCAGAAATTATAACAGAATTAAACAAGAATTCTGGAATTGAAAAGTATAGTAACTGAAATATAAAAAATTCACTAGAGGGACTAAATAACAGATTTAAGATGGAAGAAGAAACATAAGTGAATCTGAAGATAGATCAATAGAAAGGATCTAATCTGAACAGAGAACAGAGAGAAGAGTGAAGAAACATTTATGTAGTAAAAGAGAAAGTGAAAATCGTGAAGTCTGAAAGAAAAAATTGCTAATAGGCTTATTGATACAATTAAAGGCCTACTTCTCATCTGAAACAATGGAGGCCAGAAAACAATGAAATGACATATTCAAAGTGATAAAAATAAAAGCAAAATTCTATTGAACCAAATTCAACCAAGAATCCTATATATATCAAAACTATCCTTCACAAATGAAAATAAAATAAAAACATTCCCAATAAACAAAGAATGGAAGAATTGGTTGCTAGCAGACATGCTTTATAAGATATATTAAATGAAGTCCTTCAGAATGAAAGGAAATGGCATTAGATTTAACTTGAATCCCCAGGAAGAAAAGAAGGACATAAGAATGGTAAATACATGTATTCAAAGACTATTAAATGTATCTCTTTATCATTTCTTCTCCTAACTTCCTTAAAAGACATAAGATTGAATGAAGGAAGAATTATAATCATGTATTGTTGAGTGTATAACATATATAGATGTGATATGTATGACAATAATAGCACAAAACTCTTTAAAAATGGAAAAAGAGGGAACACATCAAACAGACAGAGAACACTCTATGAGACTAATAATACTTTAATAACAAAGACAATGTAAGATATAAGAAAACAACAGACCAATATGTCTTATGAACTTAAACACAAACCTCCTCAACAAAATATTAACAAGCCAAATCTGGCAACATATAAAAATAGTTATTCACCATGACCAAAAGGAATTTATCCCAGGAATGTATGGTTTTAACATCCAAAAATTAATTAATGTAATTAATGTAATATACCATGTTAATAGAATAATGTACAGAGGCCACATGATCATCTTAATAGATGCAGAGAAGGCATTAAAGAAATCCAACACCCACCCATGATAAAGACTCTCAGTACACCAGGAGTAGAAAGGTACTCCCTCAACCTGATAAAGAGCATCTATGAAATACCCACAGCTAACATCACAGTGGTGAAAAACTAGATGCTTTATCCCTAAGATTTGGAAGAAAGAAACAAAGGAAGGAAGGAAGGAGGGTAGGAAGGAATGAAGAAAGGAAGGAAGGAAGAAATAGAGGAAAGAAAAGGAAGGATAGATGAAAGGAAGGGAGGAAATTAGAGGTATTCAGATTGGAGAGGAAGAAGTAAAGCTATCTGTATCTGCAGATGAAATGATTCTGTGTGTAGAATAGCAAGGAATCTACAAATTACCAAAACTAATAAACAAATTTAACAAGGTAATAGGATGCAAGATCAATATACAAAAATCAATGCTATTCTTATATACTAGCAACAAAAAATCCAAAAAATGAAATTAAGAAACCACTTTTATTTATAATAATATCAAAAAGAATAAAAGTTGGATGACTTACACTAATTGAACTCAAAACTTACTATAATGCCATAGACACCAAGAAAGTATGGCATTAGCACAAGGATAGACATATAGATCAATAGAATAGAATTTGGAATCTAGAAATAAACTTTACATTTATGATCACCTGTTTTTCAACAAAGGTGCTAAAAGAGTTCACTGGGAAAAGGGATAATCTTTTCCCCAGATGGTGCTGAGGCAATCAGGTATCCTTATCCCTTCCTCAAACCATATACCAAAATTAACTCAAAACGAATCATAGCTCCAAATGTAAAAGCTAAAGCTATAAAAGTTCTAGAAGAAAACATAGGAGAAAATCTTTGCCACCTTGCGTTAGGCAGAGAATTCTTAGATACAATACCAAAAGTACAATACATAGAAAAAATGGATAAATTTAACCTTATCAAAATTAAAAACATTTGTGTTTCAAAAGACACCATTAAGAAAGTGAAAATACAAGTTACATACTGGAAGAAATATTTGCAGATCATATAACCAATAAAGTACTTGTACCTAGGATATATAAAGAACTCTTACAATTCAATTAAACAATCCATTTTAAAATTGGCAAAAGATTTGAAAAGACTTTTCACCAAAGAAGGTATACAATGGCTAATAAGCATGACTAAAGATTCTTAAAATCATTAACCAATAGGGAAATACAAATTAAAACAAAAATAAGATATGTCTACTCATCCATCATAATAAAAAAGACAGTATCAAGTGTTGATGAAGATGTTATGAAACTGAAATTCTTATACACTGCTGGTAGGAATGTAAAATGATGTAGCCACTTTAAAAAGTATTTGGGCAATTTCTAAAACAAACATAAATTCACCACACACCTGAGAAATTCCACTCCTAGTTGTCTACCTATGGTATGTAAAAGCATATGCTCACACAAAAACATGTATGTAAATGTTCATAACAGAATTTTTAATAGTAGCTGAAAACCTGGAAACAACCCAAATGTTCAACTGGTGAATGAACCAAAATTTGGAGGATACTAGAAATGTAGTAAAGCTGCATTGTGGTGTTGGTTGCACAACCTTATACATTTACTAGTCATCATGAACTTCACACTTAACCCAACATAGTGCTCATTCTTGAAAGGTTGTGGTGAAATGGACAAACTCATACTTTGAAAATGGTTATGAACCTTTGGGAAAATAATGTAGTAGTAGATGGTTAGAAAAAATATATTAATGTAAACTTTTGGACCTAACTCACTCTTTAAAATATTCATCGGAAGTAATTCAAAGGAAGAAAAAAATCCCATGTGTGTGAAATATTCCTGCAGCATTATCTCTAAACATGTAACACTGGAAACAACCTAAGAGTCTCATAATAGTAAAATGTTTAATACATCATTTGGATGAAATATGATATTTTCATTTAAAGATAGCTACAAAGACTGACATGGATAAATATGAATGTGATTCTTATAATCAAGACAGGCTTTAAAATTAAATGTTTGCTAAAGTTAAATTGTATAAAATTATGTATACTGGGCCTACACTGGAAGGGAATGTTAACTGTATAGTTGACTATCTTTTTTTTTTTACCTTTAAAATTTTTCATTACTCTTGCTATAGAATAGTCAAAATAAAACAAACGTGGCACTATGAGGAAAAAATAATGACTTGACAGTACTGGAGACATTTAAATTTGAATAGAGAAGAAGGGATAAATGAATGGATGGATGGATGGATAGGAGTTTTGCTTCATAGGTTCAATTGACATGATTTGGTGGTTGATTAGGATATGGGGTTGAGAGAGAGAAAAGAGTGTCTGTCTCAGAAGATGGTGACTCCATTAGTGGAAAAGGAATACAGATACAAGGAGAATAAGTCTAGGAGCCACAGGCAAAGAGAGTGATTCCATTTTTGGTTATGTTATTTAGCATGCACCTGAAATAAATGTATTCAATTAATGTTATTTCTCTTTTGGATATATTGAGTTTGAAGTGTCCCTGTGATTTCCGCACTGAGATGTCCAAAAGTCAGAATGAAATAGAAGTTTGGAGAGAAGTTGGACTGAAAGGATTGATATGGAAACCATATGCCTGTGGGTGCTAGAAAATGAGGAAGAGTCATTAAAGTTGATGATTAGGCATCGTTGTGACATGTAAGAGGGAAGATAAGGTAGGTGATAGATGTCAGATGTCAAGGGGTAGAGGACTAAGTAGATGGGAGGCAGGCAGCCTGTTTAAATGTTATTTTGAGAGAGATGAGACAAAAGTCAATAGCAAGACAAGGTTTGCTATAGAGATTTTCCTTAAGATTTTAGGCTAAAATTTATTGTTGCTTGAAGAACACCTGCATTCATTACTGCTGTGAATGCACTCAGCCCTCTGACTTTAATGGACCCTTGCCGGGCAGATATAGACCTTTCCAGATGAAGCAAACACAATTTCATTGTGTTCTGTAGCTGAAATGATTGTTATCCTAATGATAATTTTCTACTGCAGCGAAGAAAGAATTTTAAAAATCAATTTCTCATTTTACTGCCTCTTACAATGACCGTCTTCAAAAAGCAAACTAGCTTGCCAATTTTGACAGCTTCTTTGTTAAAATCAGGGTTTTATCTTTTCTTTCCTCCACAGTATAAATAGGCCTTTTAAAAAGTAACTTTAGGGCAACTGAAAATCATTAAAGAGATGGAGAGGTTTCCAGATGAGGACCAACAAAAAGATTAAAACTCCTTAGTCTGAAATTACAGAGGTGGAGTGGGTTGGAATTGGAGTCTAAATTAACAAAAGCTATGAGGAAACAATCTGGTCTGCAAGTCTCAGACACAAAATGGGAGACAGTCTTCTAGCTGATAATACCTACCTCATGGGGTCTTTGCTAATATTGAGAGATACTGTGTATAAAAATGCTTTGTAATCCATCAAGCACTATTCAAATATATGACGTTATTATTAGAACTTGGTGGGTGGTATTTTGGGAAAAATAGGAAAAAACTGCTTTATGATTGGGTAGGGAGCATGAGCCAATAGTGCATAAAGAGAACTTAGAGAACCTACATAAGGTCATCTGCATTTGCACCTGAGTGGATTTTTAAGGTCTTGTCTGTACCTTCCCTTGACCTTGAATGTGAACTACCACATGCTTGTGATCACAACTATTTGTTGAACCCAATAATAGGTTGGATGGACAATAAACCTACCATTTCTCTTAGTATATAGCATTTTTAAAAAGTTTATTTCACACTTAAGGATCAGTTTTTATTAAGATATTTTTACTGAGGTATAGTTTATTTATAATATTATATTAGTTTCAGGTGTATGACATAGTGATTCAAAATTTTAATAGATTATACTCCATTTAAAGTTATACAGGGGGCTTCCCTGGTGGCGCAGTGGTTGAGAATCTGCCTGCCAACGCAGGGGACACGGGTTCGAGCCCTGGTCTGGGAAGATCCCACATGCCACGGAGCAACTGGGCCCGTGAGCCACAATTACTGAGCCTGCGCGTCTGGAGCCTGTGCTCCGCAACAAGAGAGGCCGCGATGGTGAGAAGCCCACGCACCGCGATGAAGAGTGGTCCCCACTTGCCGCAACTAGAGAAAGCCCTCACACAGAAACGAAGACTCAACACAGTCATAAATAAATAAATTAATTAAAAAAAAAGTTATACAATATTGGCTATATTCCCTGTGCTGTATACTATATCCTTGTAGGTTGTTTATTGTATACATAGTCATTTGTACCTCTAAATCGCCTATCCACATCTGTGCTGCTCCCCATTCCCCCTCCCCACTGGTAATCACTAGTTTGTTCTTTGTATCTGTGAGTCTGTTTCTGTTTTGTTATATTTGTTCATTTGTTTTATTTTTTAAATTCCACATGTAAGTGATAACTTAGAGTATTTGTCTTTCTCTGGCTTATTTCACTAAGCATAACACCCTCCATGTTGTTGCAAATGGCAACATTGCATTCTTTTTTATGGCTGAGTAATATTCCATTATATATATACATATATATGTATATATATACATATATATATATATATATATATATATATATAACATCTGTATCCTACTCATCTGTTGATGGACACTTAGGTTACTTTAATATCTTGTCTATTGTAAATAATGCTGCTATGAACATTGAGGTATATGTATCTTTTTGAATTAGTGTTTTCATTTTCTTTGGTTGTATACCCAGGGGTGGAATTGCTGGATCCATATGGAAGTTCTATTTTTAATTTTTTTTGCGGAAGCTCTGTACTGTTTTCCACAGTGGCTGCACCAATTTACATTCCCACCAACAGGGCATGTGGGTTCCCTTTTCTTCACATCCTTGCCAACATTTGTTATTTATGGTCTTTTTAATGATAGCCATTCTGACAGGTGTGAGGTTGGTATCTCATTGTGGTTTTGATTTACATTTATCTGATAATTAGGGATGTGGAGCACATTTTCATGTGCCTGTTGGCCATCTGTATGACTTCTTTGAAAAAGTGTCTATCCAAGTCTTCTGCCCATTTTTAAATTGGGTTGTTTGTTTTTGTTTTGTTGTTGTTATTGAGTTGTATCAGCTATTTATATACTTTGGATGTTAACTACTTATTGGTCATATCATTTGCAAATATTTTCTCCTATTCAGTAGGTTGCCTTTTCATTTTGTCAGTAGTGTCCTTTGCTGTGCAAAAACTTTTAAGTTTAATTAGGTCTCATTTATTTATTTTTGTTTTTGTTTCCTTGTCCTTAGGAGACAGATCCCCCAAAATACTGATATAATTTATATCAATCAGCCTGTATCTATCTGCTTATATTCCCTTCTAGGAGTTTTATTATGTTAGGTCTTTAATCCATTTTGAGTTTATTTTTGCATAGGATGTGAGGAAATGTTCTAGTCTCATTCTTTTACATGTAGCTGTGCAGTTTCCCCAGCACCACTTATTGAAGAGACTGTCTTTTCTCCATTGTGTAATCTTGCCTCCTTTTTTGTGGATTAATTGACCATAGGCGCGTGGGTTTATTTCTGGACTCTATTCTGTTCCATTGATCTATGTGTCTGTTTTTGTGCCAGCACCATGCTGTTTCGATTACTGTAGCTTTATAGTATAGTGTAAAGTCAGGGAGCATGATACCTCCAGCTCTGTTATTTTTTTCAAAGTTGTTTTGGCTATTCATGGTCATTTGTGTTTGCACAGAGATTTTAAAATTATTAGTTCTAGTTCTGCGAAAAATGTCCTTGGTATTTTGATAGGGATTACATTGAATCTGTAGATTGCTTTGGGTAGTATAGTCATTTTCACAATAATGATTCTTCCAATCCAAGAACATGGTATATCTTTCCATCTGTTTGTGTCGTCTTCCATTTCTTTCATCAGTGTCTTATAGTTTCCTGAGGTCATTTACCTCCTTAGGCAGGTTTATTCCTAGGTATTTTATTCTTTTTTCTGCAATGTTAAATGGGATTATTTGCTTAATTTCTCTTTCTGATAGTTCATTGTTAGTGTTTAGAAATGCAAAATATTTCTGTATATTAATTTTGTATCCTGAAACTTTACCAGATTCATTGATGAGCTCTAGTAGTTTGTTGGTGGCGTCTTTAGGCTTTTTTATATATAGTATCATGTCATCTGAAACAGCGACAGTTTTACTTCTTTCTTTCCAATTTGTATTCCTTTTATTTCTTTTTCTTGTCTGATTGCTGTGGCTAGCACTTCCAAGACTATATTGAATAAAAGTGGTGGGCTTCCCTGGTGGCACAGTGGTTAAGAATCCACCTACCAATGCAGGGGACATGGGTTTGAGCCCTGGTCCAGGAAGATCCCACGTGCCATGGAGCAACTAAGCCAGTGCGCTACAACTACTGAGCCTGTGCTCTAGAGCCCACGTGCCACAACTGCTGAATCCGCATGCCACAACTACCAAGCCCACGTGCCCAAAGCCTGTGCTCTGCAACAAGAGAAAGCCACCACAATGAGAAGCCTGTGTGCTGCAATGAAGAGTAGCCCCTGCTCGCCGCAACTAGAGAAAGCCTGCGTGCAGCAACAAAGACCCAATGCAGCCAAAAAAAAAAAAAAAGTGGTGAGAGAGGGCATCCTTGTCTTGTTCCTGATCTTAAAGGAAATGCTTTCAGCTTTTCACCAATGAGTATGATGTTAGCCATAGGTTTGTCATATGTGGCATTTATTATGTTGAGGTATGTTCCCTCTATATCCCCTTTGTGGAGATTACATCCCTGGGATAAATTCTACTTGATTGTGGTGTTTGATCCTTTTAATGTATTGTTGGATCCAGTTTGCTAATATTTTGTTGAAGACTTTTGCATCTATGTTCATCATTGATATTGTCCTGTAATTTTCTTTTTTTGTGGTATCTTTGCCTGGTTTTGGTATCAGGGTGATGCTGGCCTCGTAGAATGAGTTCAGAAGCATTCGTTCCTCTGCAATTTTTTGGAATAGTTTGAAAAGGATATATGTTAACTCTTCTCTAAATGTTTTATAGAATTCACCTGTGAAGCCATCCATCCCTGGACTTTTGTTTGTTGGGAGTTTTTAAATCACAGTTTCAAGTTCAGTACTAGTGATCAGTCTGTTTATATTTTCTATTTCTTCCTGGTTCAGTCTTGGGAGATTGTACCTTCTAGGAATTTGTCTATTTCTTCTAGGTTGTCAATTTTATTGGCATATGGTTGTTTGTAGTAATCTCTTATGATCCTTTGTATTTCTGTGGTATCAGTTGTAACTTCTCCTTTTTCACTTCTGATTTCATTGATTTATGCCCTCTCTCTTTTTTTCTTTATGAGTCTGGTTAAAAGTTTATCAATTTTTCTTTTTAAAAGAATGAGCTCTTAGTTTTGTTGATCTTTTCTATTTTTTTTTAGTCTCTATATAATTTATTTCTGCTCTGATCTTTATTTCTTTCCTTCTTGTAAATTTGGATTTTGTTTGTTCTTCCTTTTCTAATTCCTTTAGATGTAAGGTTAGGTTGTTTATTTGAGATTTTTCTTATTTCCTTAGGTAAGCTTGTATTGCTTTTGCTCTTAAAATTGCTTTTGCTACATCCCATAGATTTTTGGATCATCATGTTTTTGTTTTCATTTGTCTCCAGGAATTTTCTTGATTTCTTTTGTTTCTTCAGTGATCCATTGGTTGTTCTGTAGCATATTGTTTTGCCTCAATGTGGTTGTTTTTTGCAGTTTTTTTTCTCTTAGTTGATTTCTAGTCTTATAATGTGGTTGGAAAAGATGCTTGATATGATTTCAGTTTTCTTAAATTTACCAAGACTTATTTTGTGGCCTATCACATGATCTATCCTGGAGAATGTTCCATGTGCAGTTGAAAAGAATGTGTATTCTGCTGCTTTTGGATGGAATGTTATATATATACACATACACACACACATATATAGTCCATTTGGTCTAACATGTCATTTAAGGCCAGTGCTTCCTTATTGATTTTCTGTCTGGAGGATCTGTCCATTGATGTAAGTGGGATGTAAAAGTTCCCTACTATTATTGCATTACTGTCAACTTCTCCTTTTATGTTCATTAATATTTGCTTTATGCATTGAGGTGCTTCTATGTTGGGTACATATATATTTACAATTGTTATATCTTCTTGTTGGATTGATCTCTTGATCATTATGTAATGTTCTTCTTTGTCTCTTGTAACAGTCTTTATTTTAAAGTCTATTTTGTCTGATGTAAGTATTGCTACCCCGGCTTTCTTTTCATTTTCTTTTACATGGAATACCCTTTTCCATCCCTTCACTTTCAGTCTGTGTGTGTCTTTAGATCTGAAGTGAGTCCCTTGTAGATAGCATACATATGGGTCTTGCTTTTGTATCCATTCAGCTACTCTATGTCTTTTGATCAGAGCATTTATTCCATTTACATTTAAAATAATTATTGATAGATATTTACTTATTGCCATTTTGTTCATTGTTTTGGTGTTGTTTTTATATTTCTTTTTTGTTCCTTCTTTTGTTCTCTTTCCTTTTGATTTGATGACTATCTTTAGTGTTATTTTTGGATTTCTTTCTCTTTTTTGTGTGTTTGTCTATTTTAGAGTTTTGGTTTGTGGTTTTGAGGTTCATATATCTATATGTTTACATATGATTATTTTAAGTTTTGGTTATCTTCATTTCAAATGCATTTTAATAAGCTAATTTTTACTCACCTCCCCTCATCATTATTGTTTTTGATATCATGTCATATTTTACATCTTTTTGTTTTGTGTATCCTTTAACTGCTTTTTGTGGATAGAGATAATTTACTACTTTTGTCTTTTAAGCTTCCTACTAACTTTGTATATGGTTGATTTACTACCTTTACTGTATATTTGTCTTTACTGATGAGCTTTTTCCTTCATAATGTTCATGTTTCTAGTTGTGGCTATTCTTTTATGCTTAGAGAAGTCCCTTTATCGTTTCTTGTGAAGCTGGTTTGATGGTGCTGAACTCTTAGTTTTTGCTTGTCTGTAACACTTTTGATTTTTCCATCAAATATGAATGAAAGCTTTGCTGGGTAGAGTATTCTTGGTTGTAGGTTTTTTCTCTTTCATCACTTTAAATGTATTGAGCCACTCCCTTCTGACCTGCAGAGTTTTTACTAAAAAGTCAGCTTATAGCCTTATGGAAGTCCTCTTGTACATAATTTGTTGCTTTTCCCTTGTTCCGTATTATTCTCTCTTTATTTTTAATTTTCCCCATTTTAATTACAATGTGTCTTGGTGTGGTCCTTTTTTGGTTGGTCCTGTTTGGGACTTTCTGTGCTTCCTGGTCCTGGATGTCTGTTTCCTTTCTCAGGTTAGTGAAGTTTTTGGCTATTATTGTCTTCAAATATGCTATCTGCCCCTTTCTCTCTTTCTTGTCCTACTGGGACCCCAATAATGTGAATGTTAGTATGTTTGATGTTGTCCCAGAGGTCTCTTAAACTGTCTCCATTTCTTTTTATTCTCTTTTCTGTTTAGCTTAGTGATTTCCATTACTCCAGCAGTCCCCAAGCTTTTTGGCACCAGGGACTGGTTTCGTGGAAGATAATTTTTCCACAGACAGGGGGCGGGGGGAGGGATGGTTCAGACGGTAATGCAAGCAATGTGGGGGATGGTTCAGGCGGTAATGCAAGCGTTGGTTCAGGCGGTAATGTGAGCAATGGTTCAGGCAGTAATACGAGTGATGGGGAGTGGCAGATGAAGCTTTGCTCACTCGCCAGCGGCTCACCTCCTGCCGTGTGGCCCAGTTCCTAACAGGCCGCAGACTGGTACTGATCCACAGCCCGGGGGTTGGGGACCCCTGCACTACTCTGTCTTCCAGCTTGCTGATCAATTCCTCTGTATCATTTAATTTACTGTTGATTCCTTCTTGTGTATTTTTCATTTCAGTTATTGTATTCTTCAGCTCTGTTTGGTTCTTCCTTATCTTTTCTAACTCTTTGTTAAACTTCTCACTGTTTTCATCCATTCTTCTCCCACGTTCTTTGATAATTTTTTGATTATTACCTTGAACTCTTTCTCAGGTAGATTGCCTATCTCCATTTCACTTATTTCTTCTTTTGGGGTTTTATCTTGTTCCTTCTTTTGGTACATGCTCCTCTGTCACCTCATTTTGCCTAATTTGCTGTTTTTATTTCTATGTACCTAGCAGTTTTGTTAAGTTTCCCCACCTTGGAGGAGTGGCCTTTAGTAGGAGACAGTATGTAGCATATTTAAAGCTCCCTTAAACTATAAAATAATATATATTAGAAAACAAATATAAAAATGAATAATTATTTAACATCTCACTAGCCAAAGGAAAAAAATATCCTGATTTGTTGAGTTTACTAATATCCATAGTATAAATATTTCCTCCATAGCTGATTTACAGCTACCAACACAAGAGCACTGAATGTCATTTGGGAAGAAATGCAGAGTAGTACATCATTATATAATATTTTCACTATCCTGACACAGTAAAAGTAAGAACTTTGAGAGCATGGACAATAGTAAAGTGGAGTAAAATCAAAAGCAATATCCTTTGAGTATTTATTACATTTGCTTTTAATATAATTTAATTTTATTTATATAATTTTATTTTTAATAGTGGCTGTGTTTTAACAACTAGCTCTCAGACTTCCTGAAAAATTAACAGTTGCTCACTTGAGCACGTGTGAGCTCAAGTACACAATGTACACAATGCTCTGAATAACTTATTGGTTACAGATGAACTAATATGGAGACCAGAAAATATTTAGGCCTATAAAATGATAAAACTACTATGTATCCAAACTAGTAGGATGAAGCTAAGATATTACTTACATGGCAATTTAAAATATAAAATGCTTCTATTAGTAAAGAAGGAAGATTAAAAAATAATGAAATAAGCACTCAAGATAGTGAAAAACAAGTGAATAAATCTTTAAAAAGTAGAAGAAGGATAATAAAGATGAAAACAGAAATACAAAGGTAAGGTCACCAATGTGAAAAGTTGGTTCTTTGAAAAGACACAAAATTAACAAAACTTTGCTGAGATTAATCCAGAAAATAAAAGAAGACCCAAACAAAAAAGTAAAAATAAGGCATGTCTACAGATGTAACAGAAATGTAGAGAAGAGTAAGGGGAATTTGGGGACTTATAACAATATGTTTGAAAACTTGGATAAAATAATACAAGTCTGGGGGAGGGGATTTAAAATTGACTAGATAAAATATATAGAAAACCTGAATTGTCTTATAACAATTAATACTTTGAGTGTTATTTAATAAACTTCTAATAGAGAAAACACCAATACCAGGTGATTTTATAGATTTTATAGATACTGGACTTTCAAGATACATATCATGGTAGTCTTATTATAAAGTTTTTCAGAGAATAGAGAAAGAATAATCCTCCTAATTTATTCTGTAAGGCCAGTTAAATCACAGTAGCAAAGCACACAAGGGTGGTGTGGGAAAGTAAAATTACAGGCCAAACTCATTCATGAATGTGAATGCAAAATTCATAACCAAAAAAGAGTAAATATAATGCTGTACTGTACAGAAAAGGTAGTATTTCACAAGTCAGTTTTGTTCCAAGAATGCATAGGTGGTTTAATACTAGAAAATTTATAAGTCTAATTCATTGCATTAATGGATAAATGGAGATAAGCAATACAGTACATATTAAAGATGCAGAAAAGGCAGTTTATTAAAAGCCAACACCCATTCATGATCAAAACTCTTAACATATTAGAAATAGAAGAGCACATTCTTAATCTGGTAGAGAATATGTACTAAAAACCTCTGAAAACACCATTCTAATAGGGACATTTACAAAGCATTTTTTTAAAAATCAGGGCAAAGCTGCTGACCAACACAGCTTCAAATCAACATTGTAGTGGAAATCCTTACTAGTACAGTAAGAGGAAAAGAAGAAATAGTGAAAAGGTTGGGAAGAAACAAAAGAAGAAAAATTTAGTGGGAGGATATTCTCTAACAGATATCCAGACTCTCTCATAACAACGGGACAATTGGGACAATGTGATATTGATGCAAGATAGACACATTGGCTGATGGAACTTAGGCCAACACAAAGGGAAATCTGATAACGAACCAAAGTGGCACTGCAAGTCACTGGGGAAATAAGTAGTTCTTGGACATTTGATTATTTGTGTGTGCAAAATGATACTGGTTCTTTTTCTCATACCACACATAAAAATAAATGCTGGATAAATTGTTGACTTAAATGTAAAAGGCAAAACTTTACAACTTTTAGAACAACATATGGAAACCCCTATCCCCTTTGGATAACAAAGAATTTCTTTAAAAAAGTTAACGATAAAAGTTTTATAAAAGAGGTAACCATAGAAGTTTGATATGTTCGACCACATTAAAATTGAGAATTTCTATTCAGCAAAGACAGCCTGAGGAAAATAAAAGACAAGTTACCAGTTGAGAGATCCATGCAAAACTTATAATTATTAAAGTACAAGTATTCAGAATATATATTTTTAAAAGTTCAACAAAGCAATAAGAAAAAGGCAAAATGCATGAATAGGTGTTAGAAGAGGAAACACAAATGGTCAACAGTATAGGAAGTGATGCTTTACCTCTTATGTAACTAGAAAAATAGAAATAAGTATGCAGTGAGATACTCTTACATACTCCATAGCTCACGAAATTTAAGGAGTTTTACAACATCAAGTGGCAAGAATGTGACGGCACCGTATAAAATTCAGCAGTACTACTACAGAATCCTAAAATCCCTAGAATCTCATGCAAAGGTGCATCAAGTGACATGTTCAAGGATGTTCTTAGCAGCTTTGCTTCTAAGAGTAACATCCTGAAAACAACCCAAATCTCCATCAATGGGAAAGTAGACACATATATTGTATATTCACCCAATGGAAAGTTACTCAGTGGTAAAAATGAATAAATTTCAGTTATTTGCAATAACATGACTGAATGTTAAAACTATAATGTTTACTAAATTCAAAGCAAAACTCAGGAGAATGCATAAGGTCTAATTATTATGTTTATAAAGCTCAAGAACAAGCAAAGCTAAGTAACTTAGTATTTAGGGATCCCTATACTTGTTAGATGTATGTGTGTGTGGGAGAGAGAGAGAGATAGAGAGGGAGAGAGAGAGGGAGAGGGAAGGAAGGAAAGAAGGAAGGAAGGAAGGAGGAAAATAGAGAAAGAGAAAATATTAGCCACAGCATAAACACTGCTCTGGCCATGCCTAACAAATCTTTAAAAAGCAAGACCTGAAGAGACCAAAGTATATCCAAATAACTTAATGGTGTCCCAGAACAAAGCTCAGTCATATTTATAGGAATACAAAAATATCCAGCATCAAATGAGGTAAATTTACAATGTCTGGCATCAAATAAAAAATTACCAGTCATGCAAAGAAATAGAAAAATATGATGTATGGTGAAGAGAAAATTCAGTTAATCAAAACCGACCCAGAAATGATACAGATGATAAAATTAGCAGATAAGGCATTAAAGCAGTTATTATAATTGTATTCCATAAGTTTAAGAAAGGAGAAAAGACTGAGCATGTTAAGTGGAGTCATGAAAAATATAACAAGACCCACATTAAATTTCTAGAGATGACACAGACTTTGAGAATGAACTTACAGTTACCTGGGGGAAGGGTGGGGGGGGAGGGATAGATTGGGAGTTTGGGATTGACCTATACACGCTGCTATATTTAAAATAGATAACCAACAAGGACATACTGTAAAAAATAAAAATAAAATTTCTAGAGATGAAAACTACTATATCTGAAATAAAAAAATATGTTGGATGGACTTAACAGTAGGATAGAAAATATAGAAGAAAAGATTAGTAATCTTAAGGATATTCCGGTAGAAACAATCCATAATAAAACACAGAGGGGAAAAAAGCATGTGAAAAAAATTGCTTTTTGAAAGATGCTGTTAAGAGAATGAAAAGATGAGCCACATTCTGGGAAGAAATATTTGCAAGTCACATATCTAATAAAGGATTTGTACCAAAATATAGAGAGAACTCTTAAAACTCAATAATAATAAAACAAACACCAAATAAATACAGGCAAAGACTTTTAACATACATTTGATCAAAGTAGCTATAAAGATGGAAAATTAGCATTTGAAAAGTTGCTCAGCATCATTAGTTATCAGGAAATGAAACTAAAACTATAATATCATTACACACCTATAAAATAGCTAAAACTAAGGACTGATCATACCAAGTGTTGATGAGGATGTGGAGGACCTGGAATTCTCACACACTGCTGGTAGAAATTTATGTAAACTAGAACAATCATTTTGGAAAACAGTTTGGAAGTTTCTTAAAAAGTCAAATAATACACCTATTATATGACCCAGCTATTCAACTTTCATTTGCCAAAGAGAAAAGACAGCATATGACCATATAAAGTTTGTACACAAATCTTTTTGGTAGCTTTATTTGTGTTTTGTTTAATTGGACAGTCCAAAAGTCCATCAATAGGTAATGCATAAGCAAACTGTGGCACATTCATGCAATAGAATACTACTTAGCAACATAAAGGAATGAACTATTGATGTATGCAACAACACATATGAATTTCAAAATATTTTTGCTGAGTGAAAGAAGCCAGAATATATACTGTATGATTTCATTTATATAAAAATTCTAGAAAATGCAAGCTATTTTATATTGGGAGAAAGCAGATTAGGCTGTAGAGTGGGAGATTACAAAAGGAAACTTTTGGGGTGATGAATATGTTCATTATCTTGACTGTGGTGATGGTTTGATGAACATGCAAAAATTAATTATGCCTCAGTAAATTTTTGCATAAAGCAAGAGAATAAATAATCTAAAATTTATGATAGTAGTTACTTCCGAAGAAGGTTGGGAAGAAGCACATAGGTAGTTGCAATGGAATTGGTAATGTTCTAGTTCTTACAATGGGTAGTGGTTTGTTGTTTTTATGTAGCATGTATATTTAAATAATTCTTTTATCTATATAAAAATTAAATAATAAATTTAACACAGTGCTGCTGGTGGTGGAGAACATTTCTGGCAGAGAAAGCATTTTATGTTAAGTTATGAAGACAAGAGAAAGCATGGCCCATAAGGAAAACTGCAAGTAGTCCAATATATCTGGAGCTGGGAGCAGAAGAGGTGAATTATGAAGAGAGAAGATGTAGGAGGTTGACTGGTACCAGGTTAGAGAGGGCCTTGAATACCACACTGAGTTCCACCCTAACTTGAACTTTGCTTGTAGGTACTGGAAAGCCACTGAAGGATTTCATGCATGGAGGAGATAGAAGTAGGTTAGAATTTTAAAAGAATGGAAAATTTCTCCTTATGGAGGCCAGATTGAAGGGGGTTACACCTGAGCCAGGGGACCAGCTGAAATGCTGTTGGAGAAACCCATGCAAGAGAAGATGAGTGGTGTAGAAATGGAGAGAAAGGGACAGATGCAAGACATTTCCAGAAAAATATTGAGAAAAACTGAGAGAGAGTTGTCATAGAAGCCAGGGAAGAGAGAATTTTAAGAAAGACATGATTGTCAACAATGGTACACATTACAGGGAGATCAGATACACAGGACTAAAAAAGCTATAGTAGATCTGATAGAAGTCATACGGTGAGTCCAAGTGGGGTCCTGAAGGTGGATGCCAGCTTGCCCCAGATTCAACTTGAGTGGTGAGAAAGTGGAGACCTGGGGTGAGAACTTCTATTTCTGGAAACTGGTCTGTGCCTGGAGGGAGGGAAAGAATTTCTCTAAGCCTCTAAAAAAGAGGCAAAGGTGGCTACAGATATAGATATAATTATAGGTGTAGGAGACGGAATTTGAGGGAGTTGGTATTTGATAAATTTGATTATCTGGGTCAAATTAGAGCTGAGTTAACTTTTGAAATTGGGTATGGAAGTTCAGAATAGCTGTAATAACAGAGAAGGAGCTGACCAATGAACAAACAAACAAAAAAAATCACGTAAAATTACTGCTATGATTAGGGCCAGTGCATATAGTTGTCTGGCTTACATACAGCACAAGACTAGAGACACCAATATTCTCATAATAGTCTATGTGAATGGTACCCTGGAGGGTTGTGAAGTATGCAACCTGAACAACTGTACCTGGTAGTCTTAGCTACAGGCTAGACTGAGATTAGAAACCTTAAGTTTGCAGTAAGAACAATCAGCATGTTTGTGTGATTTTTCTCTAAGAGTGAATTTTTGGATTGATCCCAAATATCCAAGGTTAGTGGACTTTTGGGAGCATGGAGTAGAAAGACAAAGGGCTGGGTATTAAAGATGACTGTTTGAGGGCAATGGGAATGCTGAACTTTAATCTCTGTTCTAGTTTAGATGTCCCTATGGTCTCATCTCCTCCCTGTACTATGAGTCTGATTAGTCTCCTCCCCGAAGCTGTAAGCTCCAGAGAGAAGTGGCCAGTCCTTACTATGTGCATGTGTGACCCCATATTCCCATGGCCAGGTCACACATAGTAAGGACCCCATAAATATCTGTTGGATGGACTGATGGATAAATAAGGTCAAAGTACATGGGGAAGGAAGTTACATCATTAAAGAGTTATGGACCGCAGTAAAAAGAAAGAGTTAGTGTGCATTTGATGTGTTTCAAGGACTGGTGAAGTAGGAATAAAGGTATGAAGGAGCTGGAAGGGGTTTGTGGCCAGAGGTGAGTATGGCAAAGTTTGAGATTTTAGAAATTAGTATAACCTGGTGAAGTGGAAAAGCCTCAGATACGGCCCTGGGAGTGGGTGCTGGGGGAGAGGGGAGGTGATGAGAGGAGGAGGAAGACCAAGGCATATAGTGTGTGTGTGTGTGTGTGTGTGTGTGTGTGTGTGTATAGAGAGAGAGAGAGAGTGTGTATGTGTAGTGTATATATATATATAGTGTATATATAGCATATACAGTGTATGGCATATAGCTGATTTCATTCAAGAGAGTGCAGGGGAGGGCGCCTGAATCAGTTGGGGAGCTATTCTGCTTGTACCAAGGTAGCTATTGTTGCTTTTGCCCTTTCCCTGAACGACCTATATAATAGCTAGTCAATAGTTACAGTAATGCTTTGATATTTTAATAAAATAACACCATTACAGAAAAAGCATAATCTACTGGTCTTTTTATCCCATTTCTATGCCTGAGGAAAGCTTATCCCGTTAACCCCAAGGACCGTGACCAGGAATGCCTGGAAAGGAACTGCTTCTGCCAGACAGCTTAATCCAACAAGTTACGAGCAGATGTCACGGCATCTAGTAGCATCATCACAGCAGTCCTGCCCTGGTGCATAAATTACATGTACCAGGTTCAGATGGTACATTAAAGCATCAAGAACGTCCTCTTTGATGTATGTTAATGTAAGGGTTTCCATTTCACTTTTTCCACTGGATCCCGTGCTTTACAAACCCTATCTGTACTTTCCTTTGTATGTTTTTCCAGATTTTCTGGATTTACACAGGCATATGTTTCTCTCTCTTTTTACATTGCACAAGGGGTCTTCTCGTGGGGTTTCTGTAATAGTCCTGAGATCAGAGTGGCCTCGTTCCCAGCCCTCTGGAGTCTGGAGTGTGCTGTTTGAGTCTGCCGAGATTCTCACTTTGTGTTTAGGCTGAGGCTATCTGGGGAAACTCCCCTTTCCCTTTCATTAGAAATGGTCCTTTCCCCATGTAACCAACTTATGTCCTTTATAGAACTTTACATATTTAGATATTATTTTGTTAAACTTTTTTTTTTTTTTTTTTTTGCCTCTCCCACTAGAAGGTAAGCTCCATGAAGGTAGAGCTTGTCTGATTTGTCTGATTTGCTTAACGTTGGGTCCCCAGTGCACAGTTCCTGGTACGTTGGGGCCACTGAATAAGTAGACCTCTTAAACTAGTGTCAGCTGTTCCTGCATCTTTATTGAAATGAGGATAAATGTACCAATTTCATGGAGTTACTGTGAAGATAAAATGAGATGCTGCATGTAAAGCATTTAGCACAGTATTTGGCACACTAGTTATTAGTCCCAGTATGTAGCAGCTAGTACAAGGAACTGGAGACATTTTGGGTACTTGTTTAGGGCCTGCCTTTGAGATATCTCAACTCCTGAGAAGTGAGAAATGGCAGCTGTCAGCTTCCCACTTACACTCCCCATGCTGACCAGTAGGTGGCGCTCCGTAGGGGTTCTATTACCTGGAGGTAGCGGTACCTACACAAGGGAAGAAACTCACCTCCTGCTTATACATCTGTTGACAAAAAAATTAATCAATGATCAACATAAGAAAGAAATGAAACATTTTATTTGAGCCAACCTGAGGATTTTAACCTGGAAGACAGTCTCTCAGAGAGCTCTGAGAACTGTTCCTAAGAGATAATGGGGGAGGCCAGTATATATGTGATTTTCACTAAGGGGTACATGCAGTCAAGCACACACCTTGGCAGAAGGTTCCTACTATTCATGAGGAACAGACATCTTGGTTAATGGTTTTAGTGCTTTTCTGAGTATGGGAAGATGCAAGAAACGGGGTTCATAAAATTTTCTCCTGCAGATATCTAACTATCTGAGGACCAGTTTTGCCAGTTTTCCATGCCTCATTCTGATCTTCACCCTTAATTCCTTTCAGGGTGTGTTGTAGGTCAGTGACTGTAGTGGCTAATGACTTGATTCTTGTAGAACTGGCTGGTGGGCAACATTCATTATTTTATAATCCCCTCCCTTTGGGCCTTAATTTGGACCAAGGTTTGGGGATGCATTTCATGACCAGTTTGCCCCTTGGCACTAGGAATGCTCATTCCCAGGTCAGATGAGGATTTCATTGATAGCCATTCAATGCGCTGTTACTGGACGAGGCCCTTTTGGCTTTTTACTAGCCAAAAGCCTCTGGACTGTCTGTCTTACTAGTCTGTTATGGTCCAGGAAATGGTTCCCTCTTGTTACTTCCTCCCTTATCCAGAGTTAAACTATTACAATCCTTGATCTTATAGAACTATATATTTGGTTGATCATTTCAAGTCGCTTAGTCATCCTTACTTTTATTGAAGGCTCAGTTACACATCTGGTAATGCAGGAAACAATAATCTTGTAAAATAGGCAGAATAGAAGTAATGATATAGCTAGTAACATTAATAAGGTCATAAGTACGTATTTAAGCTAAGAACTTCCGTTAGATGCAGCCCTGTATCTCCCCAGTGTCTCACCCAGTATGTTCTGCACCAATCACTATTTTTAAGGGAAATGATATATTGGCATTGTACATAAAGTTCACCAAAGATGTCTGCACATACAAGGTGAGTGGTGGGTCATCATGACCCCTTATAAGATTAAGAAAAGAATGTTATCTTCTAAAGAGTTACACGGTTGGCACCAGAAGAAGAAAAATTGATCTTTATGGTTGAGCAGGTATTTCTGCTGTTGCATAGGTCTGTTCAATGCATAATGCAGATGCACAATGTACAGTAGCAGGAAAGGAGGAGGTCCAAAGGGGCAGAGAAAAATTTTATGTTTAAATTTTTCTCATCTTGCCTTAAAATACAAACTTTTATTTCATCACATCTGTTTTCGTTCTTGTTCTGTGTCTGTGTAGCTTGATAATCTTTTCCTCACTGACTTCTGATTTCAGAAGAATACTGTATTTGATTAAAGCAGGCTTCACAGGCTTCACCATTCTTTCTTTTAAAAATCCTCCCTATACCCAGCCAAATGATTCATAGCATCTTTATATAATGTTATCTCATAATGTTGATGCTAAGGCCTATAATTGAGATGAGTGGTTCTGTGAACAGAATATAATTACTTTTGCAGCAGCTTGGAATGTGCCAATATAATGACCAGATGAACAATTACAATGGGCGATATGGCTCATTGTGGAAGATCTGCAGAGAGTGCTAATCGTATCGTTACTAAAATCAACAGCAGAAACCTGGACCATTTGCTGATGCACCCCATTCATTGGCTGGGTTCTCTTCTCACCATTTATTCAACTAACATTTGTGAAGTCCTCTAGGAAGCGCTGTGGGAGGTGGAAAAGTGGCAGAAGGCATGGGTCCTGCCCTTGATCTTAGTATCTTGTTGGGAGAGAAAACACACTGGGATGTAACAATTGGGAACAGTGTAAAAAAAAAATCTGTAGTCAAATTACATAATAATGCAAAGGAGTGACCTATTTGGATTGTGGTGACTCAGGGAAGACTCCTTGGAGAAGGTGAGCCTAGAGTTTGGTCTTGAAGAAATTGGTCATGATGTTGAAAACTCGGCCTCTGTGCACTGGTGCTGAATCGAATCTCGGAGACAGAGTTTTGGGTGAAGTAGAAAAGAAGAGCTTTATTGCTTTGCCAGGCAAAGGGGGACACAGTGGGCTTGTGCCCTCAAAAACTGTATGTCCCAACCCAGGGGGATTTGGTGAGGAGTTTTACAGCAGTGGTTCAAGGGCAGGGTTGCTGATAAGGATCAGAGTATGTGTAGGGCCTGCATTTCTTTAATCTGGCCTCAGGTGGTCTTCTCTGGAATGAAGAATGCTAACAACTTCCATTTGTTGGGGGTTTTAGTTCTGTAGAAGAGCTCAAAGATATTGTCATGTGTATCCCTTTAGGGGGAAACCAGGACCCTGCCCCAAGGCTGCACTATTGTTTCTTGGCTTTTCCTCCCTTGTCTCTGCATCCCCTCCCTTCCCTGATTAGCAACTGTTCAAATCTGCCCTTTGGAACTCAGGGAAGGTCATGGATGCTGGAGTCTATTCCCTACAAACAGGAAATGAGGGACACAGAAAGGCTTCCGTGCCCCACAGGGTCCTGCTTGATTTCAGTCAGATTTGGGTTAAGACCTTAGACAAGAACTTGAAATGCCAAAGCTAAGGAATCAGCAAGTCTTGTATGAGAGTCTCCAAGGAGAGATGAGGCTAGACTTCTGGGGCTGTGATGGCTTGTTATGGGACATGGTTCACAGAGGAAATGAGGTCCAGCTGAGTCATGTTTGAATTTGAGGGTGGTCAGTTTTTAATGGCTCTGGAAGACCCCAGGGAATTCATGGTATCGGTTATTTTTTTCCCCTTTAAATATAAAAATCATGTAGCAATATTAAAGAAAATTATATTAAAAGAAAATAGTTCACTATATATCACCCTAACCTAGGGATCAGCAAATTGTCACCATCTGGCCAAGTCCTGCCCACCACCTGTTTTTGTATTGCCCGTGAGCTAAGAATAGTTTTTACATTTTTAAATGGTTGAAAAAAGCCAGTAGAGAAGAAAGATATTTTGTGATATGGAAATGACATGAAATTCACATTTCAGTGTTGATAAATAAAGTTTTATTGGAACACAGGCATGCTCATTCGTTAATGTATTATTTTTGGGTGCTTTGGGCTAACATGGGCAGAGCTGAGTAGTTGTGACAGACTGTATGGCTTCCAAAGCCTGAAATATTTACTGTGTGGCCCTTTACAGAAAATGTTTGCTGACTCCTGCCCTAATCCACTACTTTTTCATTTCTGCTCATTTCCTTCCAGTCTTTATCTAAATGTACATGTAATTTACATGGTTGTACACGTTTGTACACAGCTTTTCTCACTTTGTGTCGTAAATATTTTTCTGTAATAGTCATCATAATTATAATTTGAACGAGCTTGTATTTGTATAGTGTTTTAAAAATGTAAAAATGCCCTTATATCCATTGTCTTGTTTTATTATCACAACAACCCATGTGTTAAGAGGGAGACTTGGTGATTAAGTGATAAACTCAAGGTCACACAGATAGCAAGCAAGTAAAGTCAGGACTTCTGACCCCAAATCCCTTATTTATTTTATTTTACAGTATGTTCTTCTGATAATTATATAATTTTTCCAAAGTTAATGTAAATTTATTTTTATTCTTTTATTTTTTCTATTGTTGGATATGTAGGTTGTCCCCGTTTCTTCACTTTGACCAGTAGTGTCTCAGTGAACATAACATATATGACTTATTTTGTCTTTCATTTATTTTAAGAAGCATTCAGATTTGTTTTAAATTTGCTTTTCAGCATTCCAGTGCTGTGAATGGGGGTAGGGATTGAGCTGTGGATGTGGGGGGTAACAGCTGGTCTCACCCTTGTTCAGAAGCTCTCTCCTCAGAGGCTGATCTAATTTCCAACGTCATTTCATAGTTATTTGTGGAGTTCCTGTTAGCACCAGGCACAGGGCCAAGTAGGTTCTGGGGATTTGGTGTTGAAATTGACAGGGCCCCTGCCGTCAAGAAGCTAAGTCATGTATGGGAGGCAAGGGGAGGGACAGGTAAGCTGGCTGTGATGGCACACGGTGTGAGTACACGGGGATGCCTTCTGGATGCTTGGCAGCAGCCTGCCTTGGCTGGGAGCTCAGGGAAGAGTCTTCAAATGAAGGATAAGTAGGGAGTTGACCAGGTGAAAAGGGAGAAGAGGACGGTGGGAGGAGACATCGTTTCAGGCAGGGGGACCAGTCTATGTGAAGGGAAGGCGGTAAGACAGAGCTGGTATGTCTGAGGAATTCAGGCTGTTCAGTGTGGCTGGAGTGTAGGTGTGTGAGGAGGGGAGAGAGAAGGCAGGAGGGGCAGGTAGGGGCCAGATCACCAGGGACTTGTGTGCCCCACTGGGGAGCACGGACTGTATATCATGAGGGCGTTAAAGAGACTGAGAAGGAGAGGAGTGTGACCAGAATTGCCTTTTAGAGAGAATAATGGGGTTGCAGCATGGAGGATGAATTAGATAGGGGTGGGCTTGGAGGCAAGGGGCCAGTTAGGGCAGCTGGGGCAGCAATCCGGGTGACAGACGACCATGTCGATGAGGATGGAGAAAGTTGGACTGGTTCTGGAAATAGGTAGAGGCACAAGTAATAGAACTGCACGATTGCCTGTATGTGGGGAATGAGAGACAAGGAGGAACCAAGCCAAAGATAACATCCAGCGTTCTGGAATGGATGTTTTTTGTCTTTTAGATTTTTTTTCGTCTATTAATGTCCAGTAAAAGGATTATTGGGAAATAACCTTTGAGGGTTCTTGATATGATTTGAGGGTAGTACATTCTCAAAGAAGCAATCAGTTTATAATACCAACAAATGGCTTTTTGTGCGGGAGAGTCATTTGATGAAACTAGTGTAAGATGGTAGAAACAGGTAGGTCAGATTCAGTCAGAGAGCCCTGGATGGATGCAGGCCTGAGGATGAGGGTAGGGTTTTAGCTATAACTTGTCATGTTTCTCCCAATAGCTGATCATGTGTTCATGGTCATTCAGGAATCAATTACTGTACGCCTGCCATGTGCTGGGTCTGTGCTGGATGCCTTAGGGACATATCTAGGTGAAAGGAACATGTTCTGTTGCTAAGAAAGGGTTTATATATGTAATAGGAAGTCAAGATAGAAAAACCTTTGGTAAAAGGTAGGACATGATGAATGTTGTAATAATGGTACCAAATGCTGTGGGAATTCCGTGAGAAGAGATTGATTACAGAGAGGGGCGGAGGGGCAGGGGAAGGGGAGATTCAGACCAGGCTTCCTTGAAGAGGTATTGTTTGAGCTGGTTTTTATTGAAAAACGGTGGAAGTTTTAGACACACGGCTGAGAATAATCCAGGTGGAGAATAAAACACAAATCTGGGGACATGATACTCCCTTGTTTATTGTGAGATCTGTCTTTTGGGCTGATGTGGATGCCCCAGAGGAGGCAGTGCCGTGTACTCTGCATCTAAAGCTGGAGGAGTATTACGGGAGTTTCTAAAGCCAGGAGTGTCCCAGTGACTGTCCGCTTCACAAACTAGTGTCCTAGTTTTGGTCCTGAGTCAAGCAAATGGAAAAGGATTTACAATTCTAAAACATGGTTTTGCCTCCAGGCTTTCACCAGTGAGGGGCAGGGCATCTCGCCTCCCTCAGGAAGGCTGGTCTGCTCCCTGGCTTCCAGGACGGTCAGGTATGCTGGGACTGCTTTCCGGCCCAGTGCTCCCTAATTCCCTGCCTCAGGCCACTAGGACCTGCTCCAACACCAGGGGGAGATATAAAGTAAGTCTGACCTTCATGTTGTGATTCCTCTAAGACATTTCAGTTATTTAATGAAAACCAAGGGATAATGTTCATGGTAATACTTTGTAAACTCTTAAGTGCTAGGTGGATGCAATGTATCCATCCATTCAACGGATCATTACTGAGAGCTTGTTGCAGTGTTCTAGGTGCTGAGGTTACAGCAGTGCTCCTCCGCATGGTGTTTACCTTCTAGTACAGGGGGCAGTCAATAAACAAGCGTAAAGCCTACAATATATAAAATGCAAAGCCTATACAGTAGTCCCCTCCACCCCTACCCCTTATCTGTGGTTTTGTTTTCCACGGTTTCAAATACCCTCGGTCAACTGTGGTCCAAAAATAGTAAATGGAAACTTCCAGAAAGAAACAATGGTTTTTAAGTTCTAAATTGTGCACTGTTCTGAGTGGTGTGGTGAAATCTCCAGCCATCCTGCTCTGTCTCACCCTGGATCATCCCTTTGTCCATTACTCACTTGGTAGCCACCTCAGTTACAAGATTGGCTGTCGTAGCATCGTGGTATCCCAGTGCTTGTGTTCAAGTAACCCTTATTTTACTTAATAATGGCCCCCAAATACAAGAGTCATTATGCTGGCAATTTGGATATTCTTACTGTGCCTAATTTATGAATTAAACTTTATCACAGGCATGCATGTATAGGAAAAAATATAGTATATAGAGTCCACCCTTGATCAACATGGGTTTGAACTGTGTGCAGATTTTAAAAAATAAATACTATGGTTCTACCCAATCCACAATTGGTTGAATCCGCCAGTGCGGAACAGTGGATATGGAAGGTTAACCATAAAGATATACACAGATTTTCCACTGCTCGGGGGATTGACACCCCTAACCCCTGCATTGTTCAAGGATCAACTGGATAGGGTTTGGTTCTATCCGCAGTTTCTGGCATTCACCGGGGGTCTTGGAATGTACCCCCGCAGGTAAGGAGGAACTACTATAAATGCTCTGGAGAAAAATGAAACAGGGAAGGGGATAGGTATATTAGAGAGAGAAGTAAATCTGAGATTTCTGGGGGCTGCAGAGGGGAGAATGGGGAATCCTTGTTTCATGGGTACAGTGAGTTCTCCCTGCACCTTTGTTTTTTTATCTGTAATATGGTGGATGTGGGCTCTGTGATCCCTGGGGTCCCCTCCTGATTCAAACTTCTGTCACCCCAGGACTCCTGAGTGAGGCTTATGTCCTGCATTTAGGTCTAGGCCATTTAGTGGTCCCACCCTTTGGCAGCTTCCTTTGGCCGTCTGCTTTCTGGGCTGGAGAACCGTGGCTCTGTTCGCTTGCCTGGAGGCCTTTGCAGCTGAGAGCTCTTTTCTGTATAAATATGGGACTGTGTCCTCCTATCACCAGGAAGGGACTTAAATTACTGTCTATAAATGCATCATGACTTTAAAAACCATTTATAAATAATATCAACAGGGCCACCAGCACTCACTTGTAGAGCTTTAGATTTTAATTTTCCGAAAGATGTCCCTATGAATTTTTTTTGCTGTAGCCTCACTATAGCTCTGTGAACCAGCTGAGAGTTGGAAGACCTGCAAAATGGCCCCAGCTTGGCCACTGGCCTTTGGGTTAGTCTCTTCCCCTCTCTGGGCATCAGTGGCTTTGGTGAAGTGATTTGAATAATAAACAGCACTTAAAGAACTGGAGCCAGTTTCCTGTCACTGGGACTGTTATGTGTGGGGAACCCATATTTACGGGGTCTCCAAGGAACATGCATGAGGTGCTGCCCTGGGTAGTGCTGGGATGCCATCCTGCCTGTCTGCAGGTTGGTCACCTTTTAAGAGCCCAGAGTCCTCAGTCTGTACAAATACAGCACAATTCAAATCTAAGCTTTTTTGTGTCATTGGTGGTTTTTTTTGTTTTTGTTTTTTTTTTAAGGCTGTGTAAAAATATTCTCTGTATCGTTCCAATTTTAGTATATGTGCTGCCGAAGCGAGCACGTGTCACTGATTTTTAGGTGACGGAAGGAGCATCATCTTTTCCTTCTACCACTGCTTTTGTTTTTTACTTTTTCATTCTGCTACTTGCTGTATATACACACAGCCTACTCGCCGCTAGAAGAGGAGGTGGCAATCATCAGTCTCTCCTACCATAGCCAGGTTGGCTTTGGGGGAGGACTTCCTGAGTGAATGGAGGAAAAGAGCAGGCCCGTTGTGTCTTTGGAACAGCCGCGGAAGGGTTTGATTTTATTGCTTGTTTTTAAAATCTGATTGCAACTCATCATCCCCCATGGTTGCTTGTCCATCAGTTAATTCATAAAAAGTCCATACGTTTATATAAAATGGAGAGAATTATACTATTTATCCTATAGGATAGTTATAAGAATCAAGTGAGTTAATGCATATAAGAGTTAGGACTGCTTGGCATATTGCAAGTGCTTAATGAATTATTGTGTTTATCATTTGTTATGACTTAGCAGCATGGGGTTGACAGGTCAGGGTCTATACACTACTTTTCCATCACAATAAACTTCTAGGTGGCATGTTTGTTATTTTAATAATTTGTAATCATTGTAATCAAAGTGCTAGATCTTTAAAGTCCATTTAGAAGTACAAATACCTAGGTGTAAGTTGTGTTCTATTCGTTTTCCAGATATCCTCGGGCTTTCATATCCTTATCAGGTGTATGGCCAGGCCACCCAACATGGCTGATCTCTTGCTCTTTGTATGCCCTCTAAACCAGTCCCTGCTTCACCTGCACCCTACTCCCAAGAGCATGCTTGTCCCCACCCCAGCTAGCGATTGTTCTAATCCTTAGGCCAGAACAGGTCCACCTGCTAGCTTATTAAAGGAAGACATCTGCCCTTGTGTTGGTCGTTAACCTGAGGGGCTGTGAGGGGCGTGCCCCAGCCGCTGGTTTCCCTGGTAACTGATGAGCCAACCTGACCGTCACTTCCCCTATAAATGCTGGCCTGCGATGCTGCCATGTTCTGCCTGCTGCCTGCTGCGTATGATGTGGTGTTGCTCAGGACCTTCTGCCTCAGCCTGCGTAAGAGTCCCTTGTCCAGTACTCCATTGATGTCTCTGTTGCTGTCTCTGGGCTCTTTCTTCGGTCTTGAGGCTGGGCAGTTACAAAGCTTGCGGGTTGCAGTCCAGCATCAGGTGAGACTGACTTTCACTTACCCCTGGGGCTCTGCGTGTCCAGAAGCACAAGGCCAGGACCCCTGCCTGCTTTCCTAAGCGTACACCCTTGACTGTTGAATACCCTTGACTGCTTGTTTGCACCTTTTCAGAGAAGGGGTATTATTTTCCCTCTTTATTAATCACCACCTAGAGGTGACTTCTTTCTGACATTTCAGATCCTTTCTCTCCTTTTTGCTGAGGGCAAATAGTTTCTCCCCTTTGTGACTTTTTTTTTTTGGCTGAATTTTCACAGCTGAAGGAAAGCAAGCCTACCACTTCTTGAGTAACAACAACAACAGCTAATACTTCTGTGAGCATTAACCCTGTGTAAATGCATTTCCTCCGCTTTACAGGTGAAGAAATGAGGCTCAGAGAGGTTGAGTAAACTACTAGGGTCACAGAGTTAGTAAGAGCATGCCAGAGGCATGTCCTGGCCCCAAGCCTGGGTCCTACATGTGGCTTTGTGTGTACATGGGACCTCCTCATGGTGGCCTTTTTTTTTTTTCTAATGAGGAAATAATTTCTTTTCTCTGTGTCTTCTCTTATTCCCCAAAGTTATAGTTGCTGATTAGTTTAACCACAAAGAAAGGTGATTATCTTTACTTACTTCCATCTGCTTCCAGAAAGTTTGGAACTCTACTTATCAGAAGCCTCTTAAAGGAGCCATAACTTTTCCTTACAATATTCCTACAGAGACTTACTCTCAGAGGGCCAGATGTTAGTAGAGTGAAGCTCTGTGTCTGTCAGTTGCTTCATGGAATGGAAGAGTCTAGAATGATCCCATCACCACTCACTGCTGAGGATGCACGGAGGAATAGCCCTTGAGGGCTTTCAATCTATTGTGAAGATGGGACAGAGTCAAAACCATGAACAATACTAAAGGTGAAGCACAGACCCTCCTCCTAGCCAAAAGGGAGTTCTTATTACCTTAAACCTAGGAATCCCTGAAGGTAGGACCATGCTGTCATCTGAGAGTCTTCTGTTTCTCCCCATCCCTTTCTCAGTGCCCTGTGTGTCAGTAACATCGAGAAGGGTCCTGGGGCTAAGCCGACCCCATAGCCTACTCCAGGGACCCTTCTTTGAGTTCCCTGTGGTCCCTCAGAAGTGTGCCCAGCAGCTTGTGTAGCTCTTGTCCTGGAATGCTCTGTCCCCCGGGGCTTTTGCTTGCCCAGTGCAGGTGAGCTAGTTCCTGAGCTCTGGGAATACTTCACACCTGCCCCAGTTCTCACAGATACAACCTGGGTGTGTGGGCTACTGGCCTGCTGTTTGCTCTGCCAGGCTCCCCAAACCTCAGGAACATTCCCCACATCTAAACCAGCTGCGTGAGTCATCCCTCCTCGCCACCCTGGTGGAGGCCTCAAGGCCATACCCCACGTTCCTAGTGCTTGTCATGAGGCTATACATTTGGGGGCTACTTTACAGCTTTTGGGGTCTTCTGGGGTCTTTTTGAAGCTTGGTTTTGGGTGAAGATGAGAATGAAGTGGATCATGTTTGGGGAAGGAGGGTGTCTTTTAAGCCAAATTAGATTGCACAGGGAATGATCTGCACCTCTCCTCTCCATGAAGTAGTGTTATCACCTGTGGTCTGGAGGCCCAACCGAGTCTTCACATTTTACTAGTTAAGATGATGCTTTCATAATATCAGTGTTGTTTCCTGTCAAGAGCTCTGGCCAGGCAATAATTTGTGAACCAATGCCCTACTTGGGCCCCAGTGCTGAAAACTCCTACAGACATGACCCACCTGGAAGTCACTGGGATTTTCACCTGCGCCATTGATTTGACTTAAATTCTCTGATAATTTAAATCAGCCTAAAACAGATTGAGGGCATGGCTGATTCTGCAGCAATATCAGACTTGCAGACACAACATAATTTTATTTCTTCCTTCATAGGAGAGAAAGTACAGTCTAGGCTACTTGGATTCATTTCACTTCCCTGGAAGAAGAAAACCTGAGATTACTATTCTGAGAAAGACAGAGACAGGGCTTGATAAAACCAGCTTCTGTATACTATATCCTTTGGATTTTATCTGGCCAGTGATAAAGATTTCCATTTTTGGAGCCTCTAGAAAGAAAAAGAGCCTGATGGTATAATATCACCACTAAATACACAGTTTATTTTATGGTTTGAATTGTAAACAGAAAGAAAGTGGATGGTTTTAAGCAAAATTTCTAAACTTCCTTCAATGATTGTTTTCTAAGAAGACTGCAGATGTGCCTTTTGGATACATTATTGGATTAAACCAACGGAAGGTTGCAAGCTATCCCATTTCTGGCTAAAAGCTCCCTTACACTTCCTAACCACATCCTTCCCCTGAATATGGTCCACAGACCTGTTAAGTGAACTAGAAACAAATTCCCTTTATGCACCGCCACCAGACTTGTGCTCTTTCAGTCTTTATAGTGGCAGCTAACTTGTGTTTGCTGCCACATTGCCGTCTGTGTTTTCAGACTGTGTCATTTGCAGGCTGTATTCTTCTCTGTGGTCTGATCGTAGGCACTGTGAGGGCAGGGGATTGCGTCTGCCTTGGTTTTGTATCACTGGTAGCTCTGGGCTATGTCTTCCTGTACTAAGTTTTCAGGAATGACTGAATCAAATTAAATGAGACTAAAGTAAAATGTTGAAGCAATGAATGGGAAGCAAGTTATATTTAAGCTTCAGGGAGTAACCTCCAATAAGATCTGGTAAGCCAATTTATTCCATTATGCAGTTAAAATGGATCTGCAGTTCTCAGAGTGGTGGGATCGTCATGGAACATTTATTCTTGAAGTCATCTCTGTTTTTAAGATAACAAACAAACCAAGCTCTGTTAATAAAGTAGTAAATCCTTATAACAGACCGCTAGACTTACTACTGTCACTTCTCCTTGGAGGAAGTCTCAGTGTGAGTTTCCATTCAACAAACGCTTATTGAACATCTGCAAGGAGCTGGAACTCAAAAGACGGGAAATTAAAGGTGGAGTGTTTAGAGCAGAGGGTTAAAAGCATACTCTTGGGAGTCAGTTGGTCAGCGTTCAGATTGCAACTCTGCTACTTTCTACCTGTGTGATTCTGGACAAACGATTCTATCGGTTTCTTCATCTGTAAATTGGGTATATAATATACCTACCTCACAAGATTAAGAGGATTAAATGAGATAATGCTTGTAAAGCCCTTACTGTGTCTGGCACTTAGTAAGTACTCAATAGATTGCTATTTTCATTAAATTAAAATAATTAAGTATTACTCTCATGGAAGGTGTGTTTCCTGATCTCAAGGGCCTGCCAGCCTAATATAAAGACCGTGTGACCTTCCTACCCTGGGACATTTGGTACTTGCTGCTCCCTCTGTCTGGAGCATGCTTCCCTTAGATGCTCTGGTGGCTCAAATTCTCATCTCCACTAACTGTTACTTAAATGCCAAGATCTCAGTGAAGTTTTCCTTCACAGCCCTATTTAACGCTGAGTGTCACCCCCTCTTCCTGGCACTCCTTATTTTCATTTCCTGCTAGTTTTTCATCTTATTGTCATAACAGATAACATACCATTTATTTTACTTATTTTGCTTATTGTCTGTCTTTCCCAATTGAATGAAAGTGCCAGAAGGGTGAGGATATTGGTCCAGTTCATCACTGATCTATTATCAGTGTTTGAAACCATGTTTGCTTCATATTATAGGTGCTCAGTAAGTATTTGTTGGAAGAATGAATCAAGGACCAGTCACAGGAGTCTAGCGCAGGGCATGTTGAACTCTGCCTGTGGGTATCAGGAAAGGCATCATGGGAGAGATGACTGCGTTATGTCTTAGACTAGCAGTTCTCAACCTTTCTCCCACTAAGACCCTGTATTAGTCAGGGACCTACAGAGAAACAGAACCAGTAGGATGTATATGTATTATAAATATATAAAAATAAATATTATCACTATCTATGATCAGGATTATTGGATTATGGTGATTATGGAGGCTGAGAAGCCCCATAATCCACCATTTGCAAGCTGGAGACCCAGGAGAGGTGGTTAAGTTCTAGTCTTGACAGCAGTCAGAGAGCATGAATTCTCCCTTATTCGACTTTTAGTTCAATTCAGGCCTCCAGGGATTGGACGAGGCCTGCCCACACTAGGGAGAGTGATCTGCTTTACTCAGTCTGTTGATTCATCTCACTCCAGAATCACCCTCACAGACAAACCCAGAATAATGTTTAACCAAATATCTGGGCACCCTGTGTCCCAATCAAGTGGACACATAAAATTAACCATCACAGACACTCAGTGGATTTTGTTCCTGAATATGATATCAGATCCACAGTTTCTAGGGTGCCACCGTGCCTATACTCCTTTTTCTATGGGTCAAGAAAGCAAATTAGAATTCAAACAAGGGAGTAATACTATTATTGGGATAAATTTGAGTTCACTCTAATATTTATTTTAAAAGGTGAACTACTTTTAAACTTGATACAGTCACAATTTTAGTAATAAATATGTGACTCATCCTACCACTGGGGTATTGAGAAATGTCCTTAAGGATGGGTAAGAGTTTGCCAGGCAGGCAACCAGGGGAATAGTGCTTGAGTCTGAAGGAACAGCATGTGTGAAGGCATGAGGGCATAGTGTGATTGTGGAATCACAAATAATTTGATATGATTAAAGCAGAGGATGCCTGGGAGGGAAGCAGTGAATGATGAAGCTGTCCAAGACCAAATTACAGAGGCCTTTTTTTTTTTTTTTTTTTTTTGCTAAACTAATGGAATTTTATTCAGAAGACAATGAAAGCCATTGAATGGTTGGGTCATATTTTAAAACTTGTATTTAATTATTTTTACAATTTAATTTTTAAAATTTTTGGATAAACAAAAATTCACATGGTATAACATTCAAAAGGATATTACAATGAAGAATCTCCCTTCCTGGGACCATCAGTGTTTCTAGTATCTTATGTATAGTTCCATAGATATTATGTATATAGACAAGAAAATATTTTTCTATTTTTATCCAAATGGCAGCAAATTATGCATTGGAATACTGATATGCCTTAACATCACCCTTGTAAAAAGAACATTCAATTAAAAGTTTGCATAGCTAAGATGAAGACATCTAGTTTTTCACTTGGGAGACTATACCTTGGGCACATTCTCTAAGCTGGGGAATAGGAGCTGGGCTGAGGGTTAGACATGTCAGACTGAGGAAGCCATGGGGTATCCCAGTGACATGCCCATAGGGGTCTTAAGGTCAGGAGAAATGTCTGGTTTGGAAAGATGGATTTACAGGTAATTAGTATATAGATGGTGGTTAAAGCCACATTAATGGATGCAGCTGCCCAGGGAAAGGGGTATATTGCGAAGAGAAAAAGGCCAAGAGCAATGCTTTGGGGAATTATTTTTATAAAGCAGAAACTAACACACCATTGTAAAGAAATTATACTCCAATAAAGATGTTAAAAAAAAAAAAAGAGATGTGTTGTGGGAACTAAGGGAGGAGAGTCCATCCCACATTGTGGTAGTAGTCAGGGTTCAAGTCTGGCTAATGTAAGGAGGAAAAAGGTTATTAAGTTATGACACAGGATAACCACTTTTGGATTGGGCTTTTTTATTCCTTATGTTGTTTGTGAATATACCTATATGGTTGCCTGTTGTTGTGATCATGCATTGCCACTGTTGCATAGGATTCCATAGTGTAAACATTTAACTATTAATTAATTTATTCCAATGTGTATTACAATATCAGTGATTTTCAGTTTGTGTCTATTGAGAATAGCACTGGTATATAAATTCTAGAACTTGAGAGAAAAAAAAAAGGATGTTAGGTACAGAAAACATTTGTTTTGGTGATAGAGGTATGAGATAGAAATAGATGGTGATAGAGATATGAAAGAGAAGCCCAAGAGCAGGTTGGATGGGATAAAGGAGAAAGTGGGAGGAATGGAAGTGTGTAGTCATTGTGTTGAATGCTGGTGTGTAAGATTTCAGAGATGGAGCGGTTCCCAGTGATGACCAGGCCCAGGATGTGGAGGGGGGGTGAAGGTCACTGGGAGTAGAGAGACTGGAGTGTTGAATGATTTTTCCCCATGAACATTAAAGTTTCCCATGCTGATAGCAGGAGATGGGCTGGCAGCCAGGTGATGAAAGGGAGGGACAGAGAAGTTGATAAATAGGATAATTAATAAAAGATGAAGCCCAAGTTCTGGCATATTTGTAAGCATTCAATAGATGTTAACTATCAATAATCAGATGACAATAATGAGGAGGTGGTATTGCTGGATGGCATGAATCTTAAAGAAGGTGAATTTCTTTTCTTTTTTTTTTTTTTTTGATGGACGTGTGGAGTTTGAAACTCCCTACTCCTAACTCCAGGATGGGGAAAAGCAAGGTGCTTGGAAGAGTCAGTTTCAACTAAAGCAGGAAGGTGGTGGGAACAATCCATGAAAATCCTGAGGCTGGGAATTTCTCTATGCATGAGGATAGGTTCTAGAGGACTCTGAGGAAGCATATGAAGGAGACCTTTAGCTGGAGGAGGATGTGGGAGAAGAGTAATTTTGAGTAATGTGAGGTTGAAAGCAATAAAAAAAAAATAGAGTGTACCTGCAGAATTTGCTATGGTTGCTGTGTGTCACCACACAGACTCGGAAGCCTGGGGAGACTTTTCAAGAACCCGAAAGATTGAGTTGTTCTTTTCAATAACACTTTGTCATCAGTCTGTGACAGTGTTGTTTTCATGTGTACGACAGGAAAAAAAAAAAGAGCAGAAGATTGGTGAATATGGCTAGTTGAGGCAAGGTATAGCCCAAGTTAACGAAATAATTTGGTCCGGGTTAAGTAGGCAAAACTTGATAGTTCACACACAAATGAATCTGATAATTACCAAATGTCCATTTCAATCTGAATAACATCAAGATCACTACAGCTGAGGTTATTGAGATTTCAGAAGGCTTCCTTCCATTTGTACTTGTTGGCCTTCAATGATGAGGCTCACCAGCCCAGGTTCTCACTGTCCTCCAGCCATGTGGACTCAACTTGAAATCCTTGGTTCTTCTTAACTTTAAGGTTTTGATAAAGAACTCTCTGGAACTATTTAAATGTGAGGCAGGACTTCTGATATAAGAAGTCCCTGGGGAAATGTGATTCTCTACCATATGGTGCTGTCATATTTTTAGCGTACTAAAATTTTTAAGAAGTTTGGAATATTCTATTTATCTAATCCACTGAACTTCAGGCAAATAAGAAACAAAACCAAATTAATAGCTTGAAATGCTTTTCAACAGCTAGAATTCCAACTGTTAGTGCAATAAGAGGGAACTGATGCAAAACCGTGTAATAGAGCATCTGTGTATACACAGATAACACAATGAGGAAGTGCTTATTTTATATTGTTCCAGAAGCTCGTTAAAATGAGAAAGAATTCTCTCATAAGCCAAACTCTTCAATTTAGTTTAGAAAACATTTGAGACCTTCTCTGAGAAGGTGCTGGCTTTAATCCTTGTATAGATATATTAGTTTCCTAGGGCTGCTGTGACAAATTACCACGAACTGGGTGGCTTAATACAGCAGAAATTTATTTTCTCACCGTTCTGGAGGCTAGACATCTAAAATCAAGGTGTCAGCTGGGCCATCCTCTCTTTGAAGGCTCTAGAAGAGAATCTGTTCCATGCCTTTCTCTTAGCTTCTGGTGTTGCTGGTAATCCTTGGCATTCCTTGGCTTGAAGACATATCACTCCAACCTCTGCATTCATAGTCACACGTGTCTTTCTGTGTTTGTCTTATAAGGACACCTGTCACACTGGATTCTGGGTCCACCATATTCCAATATGACATCATCTTAACTAACTATACCTGCATTTGTGGCCCTATTTCCACATAAGGTTACATTCTGGGGTTCTGGGAAAGACTTGAATTTGGGGAGGAACACTATTCAACCCAGTATAAGAAGTTTCTAAAATGAATAACAAATGGCTTCTACCTTCAGGAAGATGTAGTTCTGATGTAGTTGGGGAACCGGGTATAGGAAACTTTAATGCAAAGTGATGGATACAGAATACCGTGGACACATGGAGGGGTGAGGGATTGGTTGTGACTCCGGGGTGGTCATGGAAGTCTGTAGGGTGGAGGTAGTGGCAGACCTGAAGGATAACTAGTGTACCAGCTGGCAGAAATTGGGGACCTGGGCATTCTGGGCTGAGGGAGCAGGCACAGAGATGCCAGTATGCATCCACTGTCTGGGATGCTTGTGTTGTCTGGAGTATATGGCCAGAGGATAGCATAGCTTTTGGGTAGTAGTTGCATGTGATGTGGTGGCCGCTGGGAAGGGATGGAGAAGGGAAGAAGGATGAAGTGCAGATGGAGCATAAGGGAGATGTGAAAGGTGATGGGACCCAGTTGTTCATCTCTGTGAATGCCTGCCACAGAATGGGATCTTCAAGAGGTATGGGAGAGTTCAAGGAGAGGCTGAATGACCATTCCTTAAGGGAGCTCTAGAAGACTTTGCTGGGCTCAGAGGAGCTGGACTAGATGATTTTTATGCTCCCTCTCAGCTCTCAAGTTCTGTGACTATTAGGTAGAAGTATCTCTTCACTAATCATATTAGTTATTAGGCTTCTGCTAATAACTAGTTATTTATTATCTCTCATTAGTTATTAGGCTTTTGCTTCCTCTCTCCTTTCTTTCTATCAAGCATCCTCCACATGCCAGGCACTGAAGATGCAATAGTGAGCAAGAAGACAAAGACAGCACCATTTTAATATCTTCCCTGTAGCATTAGCACACGGAGTACATAGTCAGTTCTCCATAAGTGTTGCTTTGGGTTGAATATGAGTGAGGAAAAAATGACGAGGCAGTCATTTTGCCCTGGGTGATAAGTTCTGCTTCAGAGTAGAACTGCTTTGAAAGATGATTTCAGGAACCTCCTTATGAGGAGGTGGCAAATAAGTGGCTGCTTATATGTGTTTGATTTCTGAGTCATCAAAAAGGCTCCTTTGCCTCCCAAAATATCTCCTTCATCCAGGCTGTGGGTGCTTTTAATTTCACTATTGGAAGCTGGTTTCCCTCTGATAAAATGCAAATACTCTGTGGAGAGGGGATACCCATTTACCCTCATCAGTCTTTTACACCTTAATATGAGGATTTTCTCATGGCAGATTTTTGCGTAAAGCACATGGAGGGAAAAGGGGATCCAGGGGATGAATACTGGACATGCCAACGGTAAACTTCATCATAGTTAGCAGTTTGGATGAACCAACCCTGGGGATGTAGTCTCTTGGCCTAGAAAAACCCACTATTATCTGTTGGCCGGTGTATGTTGGGCCAGATATGATTATTTCTCTTATGAGTTTTATAGCTACAAAACTGTTGTGTTTTTTAAAAAATTTTTGTTTTATTTTTGGCTGAGTTAGGTCTTTGTTGCTGCGTGCGGGCTTTCTCTAGTTGTGGCGAGCGGGGGGCTACTCTTTGTTGCAGTGCGCGGGCTTCTCATTACGGTGGCTTCTCTTGTTGCAGAGCATGGGATCTAGGTGCGCGGGCTTCAGTAGTTGTGGCACGTGGCCCCAGCAGTTGCGGCTCGCATGCTGTAGAGCGCAGGCTCCGTAGTTGTGGTGCATGGGCTTGGTTGCTCCGCGGCATGTGGGATCTTTCCGGACCAGGGATCGAACCCATGTCCCCTGCATTGGCAGGCGGATTCTTAATCACTGCACCACTAGGGAAGTCCTTGTTTGTTTGTTTGTTTGTTTTAAAGGGCAATAAATCCCACCTCCTTCACCCCTACCTCAGTGAAATAATTTGTGGTAACCTGACCTGTGGTTTTTATTGCCAAGGCTATGCTCCATATGGTTTGTGTGTTCATTTGTCAGAGACAGCTAATGATAGCTGCTGTAACAAATATCCCCAAAAGTTTCAGTGGCTTACTTCAGAGGTTCCTTTTTTTATTGACATCACAATAAGTTTCAAGATGATTTGGGGGGGAGGGGGTGCTCCACATAGTCGTCCAGGTACCCAGGCCCCTTCCATGCTGTACATCCACCATCTTCAGTACTTGGCCTCAAGGAACGCATGCCAGGGGAAAGAAAAAGCTTGTAGAGAAAGCATGCTTACTTTTAGCTGTCTTGGCTTGGAAGTGACACTCATTTCACCTCACATTCCACTGGCCAGAACTAGTTCCAGAGACCCACGCAGATGGAAAGAGGCTGGGAAATGTGGTTAGCTATGTGCCCAGGAGAAGAAAGCAGCGTTGATGAGCCTCTGACACAGACTCACTAGAAAGCATTTACATGTTTTCCTTCTGTCTGTGACATATCCTAACCCTTGGGGGTTGTCATTAAGGGTATGGAGGACAAAAGGGAATAGCAGTGACCTGGAAACTGTCCAGTCCTTAGGATAGTGAAAAGTCATTCATTCTACCTGGTGAAGGGCATCATTCTGCTGCTGGATTTTTGCTACATAAGGGAGACCAAAGTCTTAATTCAAAGAAATGTCTTTATGCCATTTGCTTGTTTGTTTGCTTTTTAACAGAAGTAGGAAAAGTTCAATGGAAATCTCCTTTCCTACACCTTGGAATCACTTTGGAATAGGAGTTTTGAGGTTTTGAATGTACAGCTTCTGTAATATGTTTCAGTTCCCTTTGGAGATAAAAGTTCATGAGCATTTTGAGAAGATGCAGAGCTCCCCCAGTCCACCTCCCACATTGTCTAGACAAGGGAACTAAGAGGTAGCTGCATTGTCCACATTCACGTAGGAAGTTAGCGGCTTACCTGGGCGTCAGACCCCATTTGACAGATTTCTACACTGGTATTCCTGCCCCTACCACAGTGCTATTCCCTAGAGAACTACTATTTGGAGAATAGGCCTGTCCCGGTGGGACTGGAAGGAGGAGGCTTGACCAGGTGAAATCAGGCTTCTTCTGGCTCTGAGATTCCTTGATTGACTGTGATTAAGTAGATTGTGTCTGATTGTATACCTGGCCTGAGGGAAGTGATGTAGCCTTCCAAGAATTTGTAACTTTCCTGAGAAAACAGAATCTCAATTCTTTATTCTTCTCAGCTGTTTCTTTATTTTTATCTTAAAAACTATTTTTTTGTAATTGTAAAGTAAATATATATAAGCGTAACAAAAATATATACAAATATAACAAAAATTGCCTGTAATTCCATAACTTGACAGTGCAGCAATAACCCTGCTAATGTTTTATATGTTTTTCCATGTGTGTTTCCTGGTTTTCAACACATAAATATTTGTATATGTAGGCACAATATAATTAGAGTGAAATATACAATATGAAATAAATATACAACTCTTAAAATATTTCATTACTTAATATGAAATTTTACACAACCCTTAATATTATTTTATTTATTTATTTATTTATTTTTAGCATCTTTATTGGAGTATAATTGCTCTACAATGTTGTGTTAGTTTCTGCTTTATAACAAAGTGAATCAGTTATACATATACATATGTCCCCATACCTCTTCCCTCTTGCATCTCCCTCCCTCCCACCCTCCCTATCCCACCCCTCTAGGTGGTCACAAAGCACCGAGCTGATCTCCCTGTGCTATGCGGCTGCTTCCCACTAGGTATCTATTTTATGTTTAGTAGTGTATATATATCCATGCCACTCTCTCACTTTCTCCCAGCTTACCCTTCCCCCTCCCTGTATCCTCAAGTACATTCTCTAGTAGGTCTGCATCTTTATTCCCGTCTTGCCCCTAGGTTCTTCATGACCATTTTTTTTTTTTTTTAGATTCCATATATATGTGTTAGCATACTGTATTTGTTTTTCTCTTTCTGACTTACTTCACTCTGTATGACAGACTCTAACTCCATCCACCTCATTACAAATACCTCCATTTCATTTCTTTTTATGGCTGAGTAATATTCCATTGTATATATGTGCCACATCTTCTTTATCCATTCATCTGTCGATGGACATTTAGGTTGCTTCCATGTCCTGGCTATTGTAAATAGAGCTGCAATGAACATTTTGGTACATGACTCTTTTTGAATTATGGTTTTCTCAGGGTATATGCCCAGTAGTGGGATTGCTGGGTCATATGGTAGTTCTATTTTTAGTTTTTTAAGGAACGTCCATACTGTTCTCCATAGTGGCTGTGTCAATTTACATTCCCACCAACAGTGTAAGAGGGTTCCCTTTTCTCCACACCCTCTCCAGCATTTATTGTTTGTAGATTTTTTGATGATGGACATTCTGACTGGTGTGAGGGGATATCTCATTGTAGTTTTGATTTGCATTTCTCTAATGATTAATGATGTTGAGCATTCTTTCATGTGTCTGTTGGCAATCTGTATATCTTCTTTGGAGAAATGTCTATTTAGGTCTTCTGCCCATTTTTGGATTGGGTTGTTTGTTTTTCTGATATTGAGCTGCATGAGCTGCTTGTAAATTTTGGAGATTAATCCTTTGTCAGTTGCTTCATTTGCAAATATTTTCTCCCATTCTGAGGGTTGTCTTTTGGTCTTGTTTATGGTTTCCTTTGCTGTGCAAAAGCTTTTAAGTTTCATTAGGTCCCATTTGTTTATTTGTGTTTTTATTTCCATTTCTCTAGGAGGTGGGTCAAAAAGGATCTTGCTGTGATTTATGTCATAGAGTGTTCTTCCTATGTTTTCCTCTAAGAGTTTGATAGTGTCTGGCCTTACATTTAGGTCTTTAATCCATTTTGAGTTTATTTTTGTGTATGGTGTTAGGGAGTATTCTAATTTCATTCTTTCACATGTAGCTGTCCAGTTTTCCCAGCACCACTTATTGAAGGGGCTGTCTTTTCTCCATTGTATAGTCTTGCCTCCTTTATCAAAGATAAGGTGACCATAGGTGTGTGGGTTTATCTCTGGACTTTCTATCCTGTTCCACTGATCTATATTTCTGTTTCTGTGCCAGTACCATACTGTCTTGATTACTGTAGATTTGTAGTATAGTCTGAAGTCAGGGAGTCTGATTCCTCCAGCTCCATTTTTCTTTCTCAAGATTGCTTTGGCTATTTGGGGTCTTTTGTGTTTCCATACAGATTGTGAAATTTTTTGTTCTAGTTCTGTGAAAAATGCCAGTGGTAGTTTGATGGGGATTGCATTGAATCTGTAGATTGCTTTGGGTAGTAGAGTCATTTTCACAATGTTGATTCTTCCAATCCAAAAACATGGTATATCTCTCCATCTGTTTGTATCATCTTTAATTTCTTTCATCAGTGTCTTATAATTTTCTGCATACTGGTCTTTTGTCTCCTTAGGTAGGTTTATTCCTAGATATTTTATTCTTTTTGTTGCAATGGTAAATGGGAGTGTATTCTTAATTTCTGTTTCAGATTTTTCATCATTAGTGTATAGGAATGCAAGAGATTTCTGTGCATTAATTTTGTATCCTGCTACTTTACCAAATTCATTGATTAGCTCTAGGAGTTTTCTGGTAGCATCTTCAGGATTCTCTATTTATAGTATCATGTCATCTGCAAACAGTGACGGCTTTACTTCTTCTTTTCCAGTTTGGATTCCTTTTATTTCTTTTTCTTCTCTGATTGCTGTGGCTAAAACTTCCAAAACTATGTTGAATAATAGTGGTGAGAGTGGACATCCTTGTCTTGTTCCTGATCTTAGTGGAAATTGTTTCAGTTTTTCACCATTGAGGACGATGTTGGCTGTGGGTTTGTCATATATGGCCTTTGTTATGTTGAGGAAAGTTCCCTCTATGCCTACTTTCTGGAGGGCTTAATATTATTTTAAAATGAGTAATGATATGGAAAAATGCTCATATGTATTTGTATACTTATACAGAATATAATTAGAATAAAATTCCAATTTTATTTGTCTTATTTTTTTTTTAAATTTATTTTTATATTTATTTTTGGCTGTGTTGGGTCTTTGTTTCTGTGCCAGGGCCCTCTCCAGTTGCGGCAAGTGGGGGCCACTCTTAATCGCGGTGCGCGGGCCTCTCACTATTGCGGCCTCTCTTGTTGCGGAGCACAGGCTCCAGTTGTGCAGGCTCAGTAGTTGTGGCTCACGGGCCTAGTTGCTCCACGGCATGTGGGATCTTCCCAGACCAGGGCCCGAACCCGTGTCCCCTGCACTGGTAGGCAGACTCCCAACCACTGCGCCACCAGGGAAGCCCCTGTCTTATTTTTTTATTTGCTTTTTAAAGGAAGTAAAAAACAAAAAAAGCTAATGGAAATCTCCTTTCCATATACCTTGGAAAAACTTCTAATTATATTGTGCATAAGTATACAAATATATACAATAAGTGTACAGTATATATGGAGCATTTCTCCATATTATGACTTACTTTGAAACAATGTTTTAAAGGTTGCCTTATATTGCATCTCAGGGAATACACTGTGCTGAAGGACCAGCCCTGGTGAGTGGAGGGAAGGAGTTGTTAGTATCTTTGTTTCTTGGCCTTGACCCTGTGCTCCTCTTCTTCCAGGGCATCAGCAGCCTGTTCAGCTCTCTGAAGGTTGTCCGGCTGCTCCGTCTGGGGCGAGTGGCCCGGAAGCTGGACCACTACATTGAATATGGGGCAGCCGTGCTGGTCCTGCTGGTGTGTGTGTTTGGGCTGGCTGCTCATTGGATGGCCTGCATTTGGTACAGCATCGGGGACTATGAGATCTTTGACGAGGACACCAAGACCATCCGCAACAACAGCTGGCTCTATCAGCTGGCGATGGACATTGGCACCCCTTACCAGTTTAATGGGTCCGGCTCAGGGAAATGGGAAGGGGGTCCCAGCAAGAATTCCGTGTACATCTCCTCGTTGTATTTCACCATGACCAGCCTCACCAGTGTGGGCTTTGGGAACATCGCCCCATCCACAGACATCGAGAAGATCTTTGCAGTGGCCATCATGATGATTGGCTGTAAGTATGACAGTGGCTGGCGCAAGGGGCAGGGGGTGTTATGTTTGTCCATCCTTTCTGTTAGCTGGAAATAGGACAGTGGCTACAGTGCCAGCAGGATCAGGGTGGTATAGCTTAAAATAAGGGAGAGATTTTTTTTTTAAAGGCTAGCTTTATAGTTTTCCTGATAATTTAAGCAGTGCATGTTTACTGCAAAGAAATTTAGAAAGTACAAAAGAGCACAAAGTAGAAAATAATGACCAACCATACATAATTCTACTTCTTAGAGATAACTGCTATCACCTTTTGGTGTTGCAGATTATTGTCTATCCATATCTGAACACACAGAAACAGATTTTTATAGTTAAAATGAGATCATGCTATACATCTTGGTAAACTCCTTGTTCATAGAGCAGTGAATTGTGGAAGTCTTTCCATGTCAATTTAAAGATAGCTCTAGATCTGCACAGTCCAATATGGTATTAGAAAAAGAAAGTATGAGAACAAAATCTGAAATATCTCATTAATAATCTTTTGTATTGATTATACAGTAATATTTTTGTTAGAGTGTGTTAAATAAAATATTCTAATACAATAGTTTCATATATCTTTTTGCTTTTTTTAATGTGGCTCCTAGGAAAATTTTATATCTTATTTCTGTTGGACAGTGCTTATCTAGATCAGCATTTTTGATGTCTGCTTGATGATTGAGATTTTCTAAATCCAAAAGAAAAAAAAAAAACCTATGGGAAAGAAAAAAGTCTCTTGTTCAGTTGAGAAGTAGTGGGTTTTTGGATTAACTTGACTGGACTGAAAAACAGAAACAACCCTAGTTCTTGAGGAAGGTACAGTTGGTCCTCTGTGTGCATGGATTCTGCATCCTCAGATGTAACCAACCAGGGATTGAAAATATTAAAAAGAAAATTCCAGAAAGTTCCAAAAACGTGAATTTGTGGCATGCCGGCAACTGTTTGCATAGCATTTACATTGTATTTACAACTATTTACATAGCATTTACATTGCATTAGGTACTAAAAGTAATCTAGAGATCATTTAAAGTCTATGGGACGATGTGTATAGGTTATATGCAAATACTATGCCATTTTATATAAGGGACTTAACTATCCGTGGATTTTGGTATCTGCAAACCTATTCATCCTGGAACCAATTGCCTGTGGACAGAGGGATGGCTGTACTTAATTTTCAAACACTCAACCATTGACCATTGTGTCGCTGTTGCTATTGCCAAGTCTGGAAACAGCCTTGGGCTGGAAACAACAATGAACTTCCCTCACTAAAGGGAGACTTAGGGAGTACTGACTAGACCTAACTGGACTGGGGAAAGCACATGAACTTGAGTGGGTTGGACTCACTGTGAACCTGCCAGATGCACCCTGTCGGTGCTTCCATGACACGCTGTGATGTGGGAGAGGACAGTCCTGTGCAGCATCAGTTTGGACGGTAGTCAGCTCACACGCAGGCAGGAACCCCTCTGCTTGATGTACTCCTTCAGGGTGGGGTTGATGCCTTGTTACACCAACCACGGAATTCTAAGGCCAGGGAAACTGAGGCTTCAGTTGGTCTTGCTTTGTCCAACCCATCTGCGATCCAGTGTCCCCTTCTGCAAGTGGATTTTGTTACCACCGAGTGTCCCATTTGCTGCCTTGCTGCCTCCTTTTTTGCAATTACCTCGTCAGGTCTGATGCCATCTTTTCCTAAAAGCACCCTCTGCCAGGCCCAGAGCTTGCCTCAATGTGTCTAAGGCATAATTGATTTGTGGGAAGTGTGTGCCGTGGAGCTTTTGGATCTGCTCCTTTCTTTAAAATGGGTTTTAATAGAGATGATTGCCTGACCATGGGAAGCAGCATTAAGTATCTGTGGGTGGCTAATTGCTTTAGCTTAATTAGAACTTGAGGTGCTTTCTCATGTCATGTAAAAGGATTTAAGACCTTTGCTTTTCTAGAACTATTTCAGCCTTAACATCTCCAGTTTTCTAGGCTGTGCTTGCAGCATTTTGTGAGCCTTGGGGCAGCAGTAAACAACCAGATGCACCGTGCTCGGGGCACAATTTCTGTCTCTTAGAGGGCAAGATGAGATGCTCTGTCAATCGAAATACTTCATTATATGCATTACAGAAAATTTACTGTGGGTGGTCAGTTAGGAAATGGGCTCCATTTCATGAGCTCCCCAAAGGCTTTCAAATATGAGGAGACTTCCTTGCAGCTTTTTACCTGGAAGAAAAGAAAAGAAAGAAAACAGCTCTGGTGGTATATGAGGATAAGCTGTTTTTCCAAAACCGTTCTCCTCTGGAGAGCATAATTTCCTGGCTATAGTCTCTAAGGAAAACCCAAACAATTATTATCACCTCTTTTCTCTCCCCACCTTCTCAGAGCTTTGTGATGTTTCCATTTCTTTTTTTTAAAAAAGTGTAATACGCAGGCAGTCACCTCTGCATTATGCAGCAAACTATGATATTTAGGTAGGCAAGTCAGCTTAATAGTCGCCCCATTTCCTGATCACTTGCTATTTGCCAGGTGCTGTGATAAGTACTCTACATACAACTACTGTTCGCAACAACTCTATGCCTTGGAGATTATTAAGTCCATCTTACAAGGAAATGGAAGCTCAGAGAAGTTAACTGCTTTCCCCAGAATACAGGGCTGGTAAGCAGGGCAGACAGGATTCACATCCAGAACTCCCTGAATTACAAGCCCGGCTCTCCCCATGGTGCCCACCTGTGGTGGCATGGGCTGAGAACACAGACTCCAGCAGCTTGCCCTCACTGGCACACTCACACTTTGAAAATTCTCTCCATAAATTTGAACAAACTGGCAGTTTCTGCAGTGGAAAGTGTTTGTACTCTTGCCTATTGTTGTTGTTTTAAGAACAAGATTATGGTACAGACTCAGGGGACCAGGTGCTTCAGAAACCAACCATTTTTTCAGCAACCTGTCACTTACAGTTACAGCTCTTCCCCTTTCCGTGTGACATCTGACAAATTCTGGTGCTAACAACAAGAGTTATTGCACTCTGTGTAATGTGGTGGTAATTATCCTTGTAAACTCACATTCCGAACAACCTTTGTTCAGGACAGCTGCTGATGTCTTATTAGACTTACGGGGCTCTCTTTTATCTTGCTTTGCCTGTATGCACATGTGCACGCTTGCATCCTTACTGCATGGTTCACGGGATTGGATAACCCCAGAAGCAGGATCTCGGGCAACAGAGAGCACTGACCGCAGCCTGCATTTGTGCCAAGGGGTCAGTGCCTCTCCCTCCCCGTCCCCCCGGCAGTCAGGCCAGCATTCCTCAAGGAGAGTAGAGAGACACAAAGCCAATGGACTTTGAAGTACTGGTAACATTGTGATTTTCTCCTCTTTGCATTGAATTTTACATGCATTGGTAATAGTATTTCTTGACTATTCTGTTGCCCTGTATTAACCATATTATAGACTATCCAGAAGCCTCTGTTGCTTCTCCTCTCTGTGCTCTGTTACTGAATATCTTATTATAACTTGGCTAATTCCCCAGAGGATGCCAGGAAGCTGGAAAACTAAATATTTTCAAGCTTGCCCACCTTTCTCAGTTCTGATTTAAAAAAAAGAAAACTGCAATAGGAAGAGGTGAAGACTTGGCTAAAATGAGCATTTGTGATCATCTCTGGGTGTAGATGATCTATGGTGTCTCCAAATGCCTGATTGTATGTCTGACTTCCACTATGGGGTCTTGACCTGGGTCGGGGGCAAGCCATCCCTGCCCTGATCCTCCTGCCGTCCTCGTGCGGGTCTTTGGTGATCTCCAGCAAGGGCTCACCCTGAGGTGTGATGGGTGGGTTCCCTCTTTTGCACATCTGGTCCTCCTGTGTGTTGGTGATGCTGAGAGAAACACAGGGCCACTCTGGCCCTCAGTGTGTCACCTGGGAGAGGATGCCCCCACTCAGCAGGCACGTACTGAGTGCCTCCCTTGATGGGCTCTGAGGATCGGAGACTGTACCTGTGGGTGTCACTGCCGGGAGTCAGTGGTCTAGTGGTGGTAGGGGCTGTGAGTATGACAGAGATGGTGGGCCTGCTGCCCACCAGCCAGTGACTAAGGCCTGGAGGCGGAGCCTCCCCTGTGGGCTGAGCCTTGCCGGGGCCTTTGAGGGACCCCCTCCAAGGGGGAGGGATTGCTGGGGGTGGGTGAGAGTCCCTTTAGCTGGGGGTATCCGTCTCAGGTTAGGGACATGACCCTGTCTGGGGGATACTCTCCAGGGAGAATTTGATGGTGAAGTGACAGTTCCCATTTTCTTAATATGGGCTTTGTGCTTTTCCTGTTCTCTCCTCATAATGTCATTGCTGTCATCCTGTCATTATAATTAAGCCACATTCGTTTCCTTTCTTTCTGATAATGGCAGGGGGTCTAGACATCGTACTCCTATTCCAGATACTCTCCACCCCCCAGCACTGCACGACACCTGTCTCTTTGAATTTTTTTTTTTCCTCCCCCATCTCAGCTCCTTAAATCCAGAGCAGAATGTCAGTGCTGAAGGGACCCTTGTGAGTATCTATTTAGTCCACAGCAGCACCTCCTAGTTCTTCTGCTGGGCCAGATCTCATCCTGATCTGCGCTTCAGTCAGCTCCCCCTACTCCGTCCCCCGGGTGGGGGGCTGGGAGCTCGGGCTCAGCCCTAGGGTTTCCTTGTATCACCTCCTTTCTTGGAGGGAAGGGACACGAGTAACCTGCACCCTGCACCTTTGACCCTACCACCTCACCCCCATGCAGTATGCTTTGTGACCCCCTTTCAGCTTAGATTATTATTTGCAAGCTTTTCCCTGGCTCCTTCAGGATTTTGTTTAAACATTCTTATTTCTTTTCATTCACCTTTGCTGAATATGCCTTTTTGCATTCTATGCCAATATACTGGTTTTTCCAAAATGACTGGGCACATCTCCCTGGAGGCTGTAAAGATACTCTTAGGAGACTTCAGACACATCACAGACTCTTAATAACTATGTATGGTCTTGTTGAATCCAAACAATTGAGAAGGTTCTGGAGTTTTAGAAGTGGTATTCAGTGATACTGGCAAAACATCTTTATTAGTTAGGGTGCAGGTTCTGTTATTGGACAGAGACACTGTAATAGTAGCATCAACAGAGTTTGTGTTTCCTAAAAGCTTAGGGCTGGTCTGACTGCTCTGCAGTCACCAGAGGCCAGGTTTCTCTGCTGTCTTAAATACATGACTTCCATATTGGGATCCCATATGGCCGTTCCAGCTTTGGCCGTATGTTCTTTTTCCAGAAAACAGAAAGAAGGGGAAGGGGAAGTCTGGCTGAACTCTTTCCTTTTGAGAGCAAGACTAGGAAGTTGTGCATTTTGCCTTTGTTCCTATCACATTGGCTGGCACTTGGTAACCTGGCCACACACCTAGCTGCAAAGGAGGCTGGGAAATGTAGTCTTCTTCTGGGTGGTCAGGTATCCAGGTAGGAATACAGTAATATAGACAAGGAGAACAGTTAGTGAGGGATGACCAGCAGTGTGTGTCTACCCCAGCTTTTCTCCCTCTCCTCATCTCCCCTCAGTTGATACCAGCAAACATTAGCCCTCCATGACAGGCAGGCCCTGTTGGAGCTTCATCCCTGAATTGTTATTTGAGAGATTTGGGTTCAAGTCCTAGATCTGCTCTCTGCTTTAGGTTGTACCCTCTCATTTCATGTGGATTAGGGGTAAGAAGCTCTCCTGACCGTCTCACCTAGTTGAAGTGACAACTAAATGAGATAATGACGTAGGATAGCTCTTTGAAAAGTTGAAAATCTACATTCAGGTGTTATGATTTTATTGTTGTTAATAGCGATTATTTCTTGCTCATCTCAGTTAATTTTTTTTCCTTCCTGTTCTTAGAAAAAAAATAATGATTGCTTCTCCCTTCTCAGGAGCATGGGAATGCTGTTTAATTTCATTTTGGGTTTATGTTTATTTTGGGAAATGGGGCAGTGTCCAGAATACTATGGCAGAAATAACTATTCATGTCTCATTTATTCTTAGAGTTTTTTTCCTAGCCAGCAAATCAGCTTATTTTTCTTTAGAACATGATTTTTTAAAAAGTTCTGTTTGCCATTCTGCATTTCAGGTGGGTCTCCCCATCTTTAACACAACCTCAGGCTACTCTCTGTCCTCTGCATCCCTGCCACCTCTCCTCCAGAAGACCGTCTCTGGTTACTCCCTCCTGGTTCTCAGCCCTTCATTGTCTCCATACTTTTAAGGCTGAAAGACCCTGCTTTGGGTTTACTTACTTGCACTTAGAGTCACACTGCTCTGTCAATATTCTTATGACTTCATAGTTATCTTTCTTGTCTCAAGTGTATTTCTGACTGGCTCCTGTGAAACTCTAGGCTCCCAGAGGGCAGGACCTGTGGGTCTCCCTGCCCTTCCACTTCTCCTTTGTGCCTGGACACATACTGTTGGAATGTGGGGAAGAGCACAGGCTTTAGAACTGGCCAGTTCTTTAGAACTCTACTTTGTAAAAAAAAAATTTTTTTTTTAATTGAAGTATAGTTGATTTACAATGTACCAGTCTCCGTTGTATAGCAAAGTGACTCAGTTGTACACATATATACATTCTTTTTCTATTTTCTCTTCCATTATGGTTTAGTCACAGGATATTCAGTATAGTTCCCTGGGCTAAACATTAGGACCTTGTTGTTTATCCACTCTATATGTAATAGTTTGCATCTACCAACCCTAAACTTCCAGTCCATCCCTCTCCCTCCCCCTCTTCCCCCTTGGCAACCACAAGTCTGTTCTCTATGTCTGAATTTGTTTCTGTTTTGTAGATAGGTTCATTTGTGTCATATTTTAGATTCCACACATAAGTGATAGCATATGATATTTGTCTTTCTCTTTCTGACTTACTTCACTTAGTATGATAATCTCTAGTTGCATAGAACTCTACTCTTGATTAATGCTTTGAACCTTGGCAGTTTCCTCCACTGAAAATGGAGATGCCAGCCCCTCCCTGATCACATTTTCAGGCTGAAAAAATGAAATGATGCCATGTACCTAGCACAGTGCTTCACACATGGGGTGTTCAAACAATGGTAGTTCTCTCCCTGGCCGCCCCCCCCCCTTCCCTCTCTTGTACTACATTTCTAGGACTCATCAAAGTATGATGCTTCTCAGTCATTTGTTAGCCCTTTGGGTGTGCTCTACTTTACACAGATTTGAACTTGCATAAAATATCAGGTGCATTGCAGTGTTTAATGTACAGGCCATTAAAGTGTGTATATCTGGATGTGAGGTTCCCTAGATATAAAGCGTCTCTAAAAAAAAAAAAAAAAAAAAAAAAAATTGGCCTGACCGCAGAGCACGTTAGGGGAAGCTCTTAAAGGAGGAGAAAGTCATTTGTGTGGTTGGGAAGCATCACTTCCCAGACCTGACTGGCAGGATTTTCACTGGGTGGGAAATGGTACCAAATGGAGTGATAGTGCTCTCCCTGGAGGAGAGAAGGGACTAGAAACACTCATGCGCTGAGCACCAAGATATGCCGATGTCATGCTGGGAACTCTACTCAACAACCTCATACGTGGGCTTTATCATTCCTGTTTTGCAGGTAAGAAAACTGAGGTTCAGAAATGCAAAGTAACTTATATGAGGTCACAGCGTAAGAGGTGGCTGAACTGGGTTTTGAACCCAGTTTTATCTGACATCAGAGTTTCACTTTGTTGCTTCCCTTGCTGATTTATGTTGGAATGTTGGGTAGGGGAAAGTGTTCTCTTTAGTGTGTGTGTTGTTGGGGGCAGGGAAAAGAGTTAGAGAAGGGGGCTGTGGAAGGATTGCAGAGAGGGCGTGCTTTCCCCGGAAGCCTTGTCTGTTATTTTAAATGATAATTATGATGACAAAAATATCTGACTGTGTGTTGTGGGAAGACACTGGATTACTTGTTCGTAGGCAGCTGGATTACTGCACTGGGCAGAAGCGTTTACAACAATAGTCTTAGATGTTAGGTAATTCTGACAGTGGGAAGCCAACTGGATGAGGGGTATTGTCTCTGACCTTGTGGATACCCATGTCACTTGCAAAATCCTCTTTGTCTTTTCAAATGTAATTTTCATCCAAGTGGGAGCTATCCTGTGGAGATGTTGCTGTAGTCAAGTCTTTTGTTTCTATGTCTGTTGTCTCCTTTGAAATTCTCAATACTCCATGGGACAGGTAGTATTCTCTGGTTTTTTTGGATAAGGAAATTGTGGAGTAACTTGCCAAAGGTCACACAGCTAGTTAGAAGCAAAGCTGGGCTCCAGCCCGTGTCATCACTCCCAGCTCAGTGCTTTCCCTGCACTTCCAGATCACCATGGTAGCAGTTGGTGCTGGTAGCCATGGATCACAGGTTATGCCAGTGGACTGTGGCACCTGGTTCCTTTGTGGGATGTCCTCAGAGCTTGATGAGAAGAGGTGAAGGTGGATGAAGGGTGGTTCACCTCCATTCTATTTTCAGCAAGAAACTTGACTAATCAAGTTGCACACCTCTTCAGCTGGATAAGCCTTTACTGTGGCTCTCAAATGCGAGGCTGACAACTACAGACAGCTAGGGCGAAATCATACAGGAGAAAATCATGTTCCTTTCCTTCTTTAAAATTGGTGATGGGAGGAAAGCCCACCAGGGAAATGTTTTCTAAAAAATACATGAATAAGTATGGTCCCTAAGAAGACAAACATTAGATTTACCTGCCAATTCCCCAGAACCTCAATCAATCAAGTCTGAGTACCTCTTTATTTGGTTAACAAACATTTTTTTGAGTGTCTGCCACGTGCCAGGCATCATGAGTACTGAGGATGGAGCACTGAATGAGAGAGATGTAAGCTCTGCCCTCATGGTGCTTATGGTCTCCTGCGGGGGACCAGATCAGTAAATAAGAAATGGCTGTGACGTGAGATGAGTCTCTACTAAGGAAAGGACAGGTTGTTATGGAAACATGTGCAGGGGCCCCTCACACAGTCAGGGGTCAAGGAGCGGGCTCAGGGAGTATAGACCCCATTTATTTGGGAAGAGCTCTGGGCCCGGCCCTTCCCAAGATCTTTCTCATTGCATCTTTTTTGCAGATGTCTCCCCAGTCAGACTTCAGCTGCCTGGGGTCGGGGGCCGTGTGGGCCATTACCTGGTCCACAGTGGGCTCAGTAAATATTGAATGAATGCAGTAAAGGAGTTAAAATAAGACATCATCCCTTCCTCGAGTTGCTTGCCATCTAGTTTGGGAAACACTAATGCGAACAGGAGAAACCATGTGAAGCTGGAAAGCAGTGAATGTTCGTGGAATAAGTGGAGCCAATTTGTGCTTTCAGACTTCTGGGAGACCGTGATCATTTCTATAAAGTGGAGGTAAGAGTGGCATTGAGGAGATTTTACTTAGCCAGTGAATAATGGGTAGGATCTGTGTGACGTACAGGTGGAGAGGCAAGCAGAGCACTAATAATGACGTTAGTGAGCATACGCTATGTGTAGGACGCTTTATACATATGCTTCATTAAGTCTCCTGACACTGCTATGTCACAGGTGTTATCATTCCAGTATTACAGGTGAGGGAATTGAGGCTCGAAGCGTTCAATTATCTTCCCCTGGGTCAACCTTCTTATGACTGGTAGAGTCAGAACTGAAACCTAGATTTCCAATCCCAAGCTCGTTGTCTGTCCACCAGTCCGCACTGCCACCCATGACCATGGCCGTGCAGCAGAAGGCTGCAGGGAAAGCAGCGCCATCCCTTCCTGCCAAGTAGGACAGCGGGAAGAGAGGAAGGTAGGAAGGAAGGAAAGAAGGAAGGACGTGCTGATCTGAGAGGGGCTGAGTGCCCGCCGTGTGCCTCCTGGCTTGTCAGCCTCTTAGAGTCCCTCCTGCAGGAGGCTGGTGCTTGGTGACCACCTCCGACAGCCCATCACACGCCAAGAGACGGGGATTGCAACAAGTAGCAGTAAGGCTAAGCTGCTGGAGTATTTGAACACCAGGTCTCAATCTTTTAGTCTGTCCTTTAGAAAAGAAATCACTGGCTTGCAGATTTTATTTTTTTACTTGGAGGATACCACCAGTGATTTCTGCATTCTGTCACTCTGTTAGACTGAAGGTGCCGCAGCCACGGTATTGGTCAGCTTGTCTCCATCAAAGACCGCCCCCTTTTCCTGGACAGCTCCCTTTTGAATTGATGCTACCAGAGAGGAGACTAGATAAGGAGGATGGTTTCTGAAAACTAATCTTCCCTGCCATCAAAACCTGTCAAGCTGCACGTGCAGAAGACATTAGGTCAGGAGCATAATTTTAATTTCTGAAATCATTATGACAGAGGCAGTCCATGGGACCAAAAGAGATCAGCATGGGTACGAATCCTTGGTTCCACAACTTAATAGTCAAGTGAACAAGGTACTTAATTCCTGAGCCCGTTTCTTCATTTGTAAAATGGGGATGACGCACGTTCACTGGCATAAATGAAAGTAAAGGGTCTTCCCTCTCAGAATGTTTCCGTCTGGTGCTCAGCCTGGAGCCATAGATGGCAGGTTGCTTGATGGTGATGCCATTCTCCCAGCACCTTTAGTCTGCATGTTTTGCTTAACAGTTCAGCCAGGGACATTGGCTGGGGTTTTAGAGGAGAAGGAGGAGTTGTGTTCAAAGGTGGTAATGGAATTAGGGTAGCACAATGCTTTGCATACAGAAGAGCTTGACAGTGGTTTGTTGGTGGAACCAGACGTCAAGACAGAAATCTTCTGGTGAGGATGCTGCAAAACGAGGGGCTGTCAGGGCCGACTCCATAAATCCTCACCTGAGAGTGACTTTGCAAACTTGAAAAATGTTTCCACTTTCACTTTTCCCCATTGTGGTCCTCTGTGCGTGTGTGAGAGAGAATAATTTTAGTTCTTTTCAGCTAGAGGTCTGGCTCTGAATCATAGCTACATGGTGATAAAAACCCACTGTCACCGCAAGAAAGCTTGGCAAGGAGAGAGGTCTTGGTAGGAAGAGCAAAATCAGAGCAGGAGGCTGAGAAAGAAAATCAAATCTGTGAAAAACTGCCAGTGAGTTCTGTAGAGCTGCAGTGCCCTACTTGTAGCACTAACCCCGTGCAGCAGGGTGACCCTTGTTCCTCCTTAGGGATGGGAAGAAGGGCTGGGCTGGGCTGGAATGGGGGTGGCAAAGCTAGAGCAGGGGAGGGGGGGGTCCCTCTTCCTGATCATAACTGCAGAACTGAGGGCCAGGCCCCCTTCTCCGAGCTCCCTGGGTTAGGGATGAGGGAAACAAAATGCACCCATTGGAGAAACAACAAAAACTCTAAAGGGTCCCTGCAAAGCAAGGCACAAATGCACAGCTTAACTGAGAACAGCAGGCTGACTGCAGCTCTGCAGAGACAGCACAAAGCAAGGGGAGCTCTCGGGCCACGGGACTACCTGTCAGGCCTGGCCTTGCCACAAAGCAAGCGGAAAGTCAGGGAAGAAGCAGAAGCCACAGGTTCTCCTCTGGCAGTCTTTTTGATTCCATCCCTCCTGGGAAACTCAGGTGTTTAATTACACTGGCTGAGCTCACAGGCAGACACTGGAGGCCTTGGCTGGAACCCAGCATCTTAACACGTAGACAGGAGGCAGATTTCTGAGCACACAGTGGAATGTGTGATCTGGGCCTTTGGTCTTTGCTTCTCTCCCTCCCTCCCTCCCTCCTTCCCTCCCTCCCTCACTTCCACAGATATTTATTAACCCCCTACTGTGTGCCAACCACTTAGAAATGGTGAAGACATATGGATAATCAGCCATCCTTTTTCTGTGATAATTAACCAGATCTCCAGTTATCTCGTGGGTACTTAAAGAATTTTGGAATTGAGAAGGACCTCAGGTGTCATCAAGGTCACCTACCGGTTAGATCCTTGAATCTCTTGCCTAAAGTTTGAATGCCCCCAGGATGGGGCCATTCCACTTCCAGATAAGCTCAAGGGTAAGAATTTCCCTCTTATATAAAGCTAAAATTCCCTCCCTGTGGATTTCACCCCTTGTTCTTGGCTCTTTACTCCTGGGACTTTGTGGGAGAAATCTAGCTTTTCTTTTACACAACAGTGCTTCAAACGTTGGAGAACTATTATGTCTGCCTTGAGGCTTCACCTCTTCAAGATGGATAAAACCAACTTCTTCTCTGTGGTTCTGAGAACTTTCTCCATCTAGATAATAATGATTTTTTGTGTCTCTCTTATGAGGACTAAACTCGGTTGTCTGCCTATAATGTGACTAGAGCAGAACTGAGTGGGACCATGGCTTTCCTCATGTGAAACCACATTTATAGATTGAAAGAGCATCAGAACTAGAAGGGGTCTTAGAGACCATCTGTTCTAACAGCGTCATCATGTAGCTGAAAAGGTGAGGCCCAGAGAGAGGAGGTGACTCAACTAGTTAGTGGCAGAGCGAGAAAAGGACTTAAGTCTCCAAAACTCCCAATCCTCCAAGGTTTGAGCACTTTCCATCACGCCTCACCGCATCTCAACATCTCTTTAGCCTGCTCTTATTTCAGATTTGTATTTTTGACTACTACATGATACTGTTAATTAAAATTCGCTGGCACCAGCTAGAAGTCCTAAGTTATTCCATAGGTTCTACTGTGAACTACGTTTCTACCATCTTCTGCTTTTCTAGTTGGCTTTTTGGGGCCAAGTCCATGATCTGACATTTATCCAAATGTGTCTCCCCATTTTCCTTGGCTGCACAAATCTGGGGATATAGTCATGGGACAACGTCACTGTAGTAGGAACAAAACAACGATTTCTTTTTCTATCCCTTTTCAGCAAGATCATTAGAACCTAGCGTATGGTTTAAGAGGTATGAATGATGTCTCATCACTCAGGAGTGACTGTAGATGCCTTCTGCTTCCACCTGGTACGTAGTATCCATTTTCCTTCCTTGGTCCCTCCTGTCACTTATGACATGGTTCCCCAGTTGCGACCTCCACCCTGCTGAGCTGTGGATCTTCTTCTCTGCCAAAGTGCTGATGTTATTCATTCCATGTCACCAGCAATGACATGCAGGAGCTCTGGACTTTGCTCCAGTGCGAGTGAAATGCCCTCCTCCCACCTGTGCTAAACTCTGGCACCAAGACAGAACAGGATCACATTATGTTGCCAGTAGTAGAACACTTTCATTTGTCTTGCTTTAAAAATTTTTTTTCTTTTAATTCTGGATTCTTTTCTTAAACCCTGACTTGGATGTTCTTAGTTTGGGATAGAAGACACCATGCATGCTGTCCTCTCTCTCTCTCCTGCTTTTTCACAGAATCTCACCTTATCCCAAGTTCCTAGACAAAGCTTGTGCTTGGCAAGCATCTCTATATGGAGAAACCACATTTCTACCATTCTTTGCTTTTACTATTGGCTTTTTGGACCCAACTCCGTGACTACCAATAGGGTGAACCCTTCCCCACTGGGGTACAACTTCTTGACGCTATAGGAGGGCCTTTGTTCCCTGACTAATTGGAGGTCTTAACCCTGGAAAGCACCGTTAGTTCCCTGCACTGCTCTCATCTGAGCGGCTCCTGGAGCCTTGCATGTAAATTCCAGCCTTTATGCCCCCGTGTGCTTGGATGCAGCTTTGACCAAATTACAATTTTAGATTTGTTTTTGATTATTTGATTGTCAGATATATGATTTGCAAATATTTTCTTTCATTCTGTGGGTTGCCTTTGCATCTTCTTGTTGGTGTCCTTTGCACAAAGTTTTTAATTTTATGAAGTCCAGTTTTTCTGATTTTTTTCTTTTGCTGCTTGTGCTTTTGCCATGTTTAAGGATGGTGATCTTTAATCTACCCATTATTGGTAGATTATGGTTACTATGGTTATTACCTCCTTTGCCTCAAGTCATCCATGAATTTGATTTACATGTCATCAATTTGAGGGTGTTCTGAGCCATTTAATTATTCCTTCACGTTCTATTGTGTAATAGTAGTACATACTCTGGTAACACTTCCTCCTCCCACTACTTCTGAAACTTACAGGGAAGCTTCCTAAATCTATCAGAGAATCAGAGTGAATGTGCCAAAAGTGCTGAATTGATAGCAAGACGCAACTCATAAATTCACAACTTTATTATGGATAGGATACTTGGAAACACTGCTTTGTGAATTTCACCCACTGAATGTCTCTTTTTCCCATTGGTAAAAGGAGACCTGGGAAATGGTTATGAAAATATCTTAATTTTTCTGGGATACTGCTGAAAGCTGGAACCAAGATGGTCACTGGGTGGAATGACAATCAGCATTGCTCTCCAGGGGAGGCTCCTGAGTGTTACCTGAGTCTGGGAGGGGGCACGTGGTGTTGAACAGGGCTATCTGACCCAGCAGCATCTTGTCATTGGGTCCCCTGGCACCAGGTCTGCCACGATGCTCTGGCAGCCAAAGCTGGCGGCTGCTCGCCCCGCCCCGTATTCAATCACAGACCCCCCTCCTCACCGTCAGCTTGGCCCTGGAGACTTGGCTGTTTCTAATCCCCAGGCTTAGAAGCTGAGCACGGGGCCTGGGGCAGGGAGGGGACTAGCATGAGGTCACATGCTGCCCTTTCCACAGCTGGCCCAGCTGAAAATAGCACCTGGAAGGGACTTCCGTCTCCAGGAGTTCAGGCCTGACTGTGCCTCTCTCGCCCGCATTGCCCCTTTAGCCAGCTGCACCCCTGGGACCCTGAAACCAGCTGAGACAGAGAGAAATTGAGAGGAGTGTGCAGGTGAGGCTTGATTTGAGGGAAGTAAATGCTTACACTGGAGTTAGTGGATTTGATTCAGGGAGAATGAAAATAGGAATTCTAGTTCCCCACATTGATACACTGCTTTGCAGTAAACGGAGTGTATTGTATACATTATGCCACCTAATCCTCGTAGTAACACAGTTGAGAAAGTGAGGCTTGGAGTGGCTTACTGACTTTCTCCCATGACACAGCTACTGAGTGGAAGAACCAGATCTTACATCGAAGTGTTCCGAGGTGTCCCCTGGGCACCCCACAGCTGCCCCTTTGGGAACCCCACTGAGACCAAGGAGCAGCTGGGCCAGTTCCACCTTGTTCTTTTTTCACTGAGATGAAAGACGTGAGCCTCACAAAGAGCTCTCTTGCTCGAAACTCTCAGTGTGAACTGTTTATTATTAGCAATAATCTGAGTTCACTGGCCTCAGGGCCACATGTCAGGAACTGAAGGCTGATTGACCGTAGAGGAGGACCAGTGCTCTGCTTTGGGGAGGGGTCTGTGTTGGCTACTTGCACCGTGGTCAATATAAGGGAGGACAATTGACCACAAGCCTCCAGTGCTCTGTGTCTGGAAGCTCAGTACCGGAATGTCTTGCTTTTCTATGTTTGGATCAGTCAGGATAATGACATTGCTGACGATGATACTAAGAGCTGTTCAGCTTTACTGAACACTTACTGTAGACCAGGGTTTCTTAACTCCTAATGACTCATTTAAACCTCACAGTGCTATGAGATGGGACTATTATCATCATTCCCATTTTACAGATATGAAAATAGAGGCACAGAAAGGTGGTAAGTCGTTTGCCTCAAATCAGCTGGGAAGTGGAGGAGCTGGGATTCACAGACTCCAACTGCAGGTACTCAGACCTACCCTGTGCCAGATCCTGGCGGTACAGGCAGCTCTCAGGGTGTGGCTCTTTCTTCCCTCTGTGCTGACTCTTTGCCCCTGCTTCTGCCTCTCTAAGGGGCTGAAGGTGTGGGGAGTCATGAGGGAGGGCAAAGTGATGGAGGCCCTCTGATGAAAATAAGCAGTAGAGATGTTCTTCTCTTCTCCTTGCGTTCCCTTAGCTGCTCACTCTCCGTGTGGCTTTGGGAACTTCCCAAAGCCAAGGGTTATCTTCTGAGCTTCAGTTTCCTCATCTGCAAAATGGAGATGATAATGTCTACTTGGCAGGGTGGTTGTGAGGTGTAGATGTAATGTCTGCGAAATCCCTGAGAGGGGGCTTGACACAGAGTCAGTACCAAATAAAGAGGGCTGGAGTTATTAATCACTGTTATTATTCCTCTTCCTCCTCCTCTCTGTCCCCAACCCAGGTAGAGATGTGGGTATTGCCTAGTGAGCAAAAAGTTGTCTGACCCCAGGTCACTTTCAAAAAGGGTACAGAGGCCCATGAACTGAGAGAAAGTGTCCTGCCCCCATGCACCCTGGCTCCAGAGCCTTCTCCTCTTGTTGTGAAATGGCAGGCATTATTCACTTATTCATACCATTGGCCTTTGAGATAAATAACAGTGCCCCAAAGAGAATTTCTCCATATTTTCCACTGAGTTTATCAACCCTCCCTCCCCAGCTATGAGTCCGGTAAAGATGGAGCCCTTGCATGGTGGGGATGGGGAGAGGGGAGGCCTGGGGAGAGAGGGTCGTGGGACCAGCGGGGACAGAGCCTGAGAAGGATGCTGTCTTGCACTGCGTGGGGGCTTCTGCGAGGTCCCTACTTTGCGGGGCTTATGACTCAGCTGCTGCTTTCCCCCTTTAATCAGGCTTCTTGCAAAGCAGTTATCTCATTATTTAAATAACCTCCAGTTGAATGTTCTCACGTTCATAACTTAATGACCTTAATTATGCATATGAGTGAGAAAAGTACTTGACATGGCTTTGCCGTTGCCTGCTACATTCCCAGGTTCCTTAGAGGCCGCGAGTTGGGCTTATAGGTGCATGTTTCCAGGTACGTAAAGCGATCACAGAACAAGAAACCTACTGGAGGGATCCAGGCCTTTCCATGCTGACAGCAGCTCACTATCCTCAGGCTGGGCATCTTGGCTGGCTGTCTCCCTCTTAGGGGTGGAGATGAGGAGAGACAAACGTTGGTGATGGGCCCACTTCAATGTCTGCCCCCAAGGAGCAGTTCTCCTTTTCCGTGCCTCTATGATTTACCACCTGGAGACAGGAAAGTAAGCCCCATCTCCCCCTTCATGAGAGAGGCAGATACTTGGGGTAAATTTGAGATTTACTCTGTAATTTAGTTCAGAACTTTCCAGAGAGAACTTCAGTGGGAAAAACCTCAAGGGTTGACTTGCGTATGTTACTCTAAACAGGAGGTACACAGGGCCTTAATCTCTTGGTTATGGCATTCCATTTTTTTCTAAACTACTATTGAATGCCTACTGTGTGCAGACACAAATACCTCGGTATTTCCAGGTAACCACATAGACCTTTCTTTACTCTCAGCCTGCATATCAATGACAATTTTTGCTATTTGCTGCTGTAATGACATATATACTGCAGCTACTGTCTGTGCTTAGAGTGGGTGGTGGGAATATTGCTGAGCTATTCAAGGAAAGACAAATCCTTTTGCCTAATTGTGCTCTGGAGGCTTGACATCGTCCTGGGGCGCTATCAGCCCTTCCTGAATCTTCCCAGAGATTTTACTGCCTGTGATTGACAAGGATATTTTATTCATTTGATTGCTCAATCAAAAGATTGAGCAGCTAGAGGCTGAGAATAAATAAAACAATACATAAAGTTGCAAAGAGATGACAGTAGAAGGGGAACAATTTAAATGCAGGCGAGAAGTCCTATGATTAGAGTTCTAAGGGAAGACAGGGGTAGAGATTACCTAAACCAGTTTTAGGGCCGAAGGAACAATGGATGTTTACTGTGGCCTGAAGGCCAACTAGACTCAGCTGGGTGAAAAAAAAAAAAAGAGAGATGGGAGGGCGTGGAGGCCATCCAAAGAAGAGAGAGCATTTGAAGAGAATGAAATGAGTTCACATAGCTGAAATGTAGTGGGAAGGAGAGCAGCTAGCAAGCATCAAGGCTCCAGCAGAAAGTAGGGGTTAATTTTAAAGGGCCTTAAGTGCTAAAGAGCTTGCACTTTAGACTGAGGGCAGGAGGGACTATCCAAAGATGTTCACCGGGGAATTTTACCACCGGAGAATGGATTGGAGGGCAACAAGACCAGAGGCAGAAATGACAGGATGTTTTTGTATTATTTCAGTGGAGAAATGTGGGTGATGTGAGCTAAGGCAGTGGTAATGTGGAAGGAGGGAGATGGAGGGATTCCAAAACTATTAAGGAGCTGGGCAGTCCTTGGCCATGTCCCTGCCTGGGTCTTGGGGACAGAGCGTGCCTCTGCACTGCTACTTGCTGTGGGCTTCCTTCCCAGCCAGGCAGGTAGATGCAACATTTTCACAATGCCCAAAAGCCACTTGCAGCCATATGGAGGGTCTGTGGGCGGCCGGGCAGCGACAGCGCGGAACAGCCGGCTGGCTGGCAGCGATGATGGCTGAGCACGGCTCCTGAAGCCAAAACTTCCCTCTTGGCATCCCTCCCCCCACCGCCACCGTGTGCAAAGGCCCGGGGGTCACCCGGGGGCGGAGAGACACCGTGGTCAACAGCACAGCAGCATCTTTATTTGTTCTTTTTCCGGCAGTGCCCTTTGCTTGAGCTCCTCTGGGGCAAAACTGAAGAAATGCTCTGTCTTTACGGGATTATTTTACTAAAGGAACAATCGGTCCAATCCTAAGACTCACTCCCCAGCCCCTCACCACGTGTGGATCTTGCCCCGCCTGGTGAGGCCCAAACTGGTTCCTGTGCTCGTGGTTGATGTTTCCAAAGGGTCTGTTCGTCACAGTCTCCCCGGGGCCCCCCACCCCTCTGGGCCACCCACGTGTGCACCTTGGAAGGTGCCCAGAACCCTTGGGGAGGCCAGCCCTCAGCACTGGCTGAGAGGTGGCAGTGGTTGGAAAAGGGAAGGCTCACCTCTGTCCTCCAGATGCCTGAGGTTGGGAGGTCTAAGTGCTTAGATCTACGCTCTTCTGAAATCACTACCCATTTGCTTTTCTTATTTGGGGCCCTAGGACTTTGCTGCAAGGTCGCAGGTCCTGGGGTCCAGGCTTATCCACACTTGTATTCCTCACCCACCGTGGCCCCCTCCTCCTCTGTGGGAACAACCACACGCATAACCTGTTGTGTCCCCAGGTGTTGCATTCCTTCCTTCTGGCTTTTTGCCTTTCTTTCTCACTGCTCTCTCGCATTCTCCTCTTCCTAAGCGAGTCTGGGCCTTCGGTGTTTCCCCGGCAGCTTCTCTGGGTTGTGAAGGAGAGATTCTCGCTCCCTCCTCAGCCAGGTTTTGGGCCTGTGCTTTGCTCAGAGCTGAAGGCGGTGCCGGGGTAGTTGGCTGCGAGCTCAAAGGCCCTCGGGGGTCATAGCCTCTCACCTGGGGCCTGTCCCAGCGGCATCCAGATCCCAGCCTCTGAAACCAGGCAGGGCCCTGACCCTTTGTTAGTTGTGGAAGAAACTGCTTTGGGGAAGAAGACCCCCTCCTTCCTGATCTCCTACTTCCAACGCAGGGCTGGCTTCTGCCCATGTGGATAGAAGCACGGGGGAAGCAGTCTTTCTAAAACTCCTCATCTGCCCCTCCCACCCTACCCCACGCCAGCCCTGATTACCCAAACTGGCTTCCTTGAAGTTACTAGGAATAGAAGGGATTGTCTCTTCTAGGGTGAAGAGAAGGCGCGATGGAGTGGGGCCTGTGTGTCGCTACGCCTGTTAAGCTCAGCAGCTGTCGTGACAGGCTTTGCAGCACTTCAAGGCCCAGGAACCCACAGTGAGACGGGCCAGTTAGAGCTGTTACTCTAGCTTCGGCTGTGTCCACGCTGCAGCAGGCGCCCTCTGGCCTGACCGTGAACTCCTAGACGGTGGAAACAGCAGCTCCGGAAGGCCTGGTGTGGCTCCCTGACCCTACGGCTGCAAACAATCTACTCTCTGCCTTCCTCTGTGTTTCTTCTTTGCAGGACCTCGTTGGTGTTTGTCTTGGAGTTGGTTCTACCCCAATGCATAGGAAGTCACATGGCTCCCTTCTCTCCGTGGATCGGGCTGCGGGGAGAAGACCCTGGCCCCGGGGACTTTGTTGCCTTCTCTGTGTGTACACCGAGCCATTGGTGCCATCAGTAAGGGTGATACAGGAACCTTGCGTAATCGCCCGGTGATGTGCTCCTCTGAACTATAGTTGTATTGTAGTATCATTTTGTCTTTACCTGGCAACATTGTTTCCAAGCCTCTAAGCATCACTCAGGTTTTAAAACCCACACGGAGAGCTGTCTGTGTGGACGGTACTTTCCTTTATTCTTCACTGATCACATGAATGTGTGGAGTTCTGAGTTCCAGGGCTGGGCCAGGCTGTGGGGATCCCAGTGATGAATCACTCTGAGGCCACCCTCAAGGAGCTTATCAGCTGGTGGTTATTATTGAGAGTTATTTAACTCTCAGTCAAAGTGGGTGTGATAAATGCTGTAAAAAGGTCTCTGGAGAAAGGGCTACAAGAGTTTGGAGAATGAGAAATGACTTTCCGGAAGAAATAGCTCTTGTGGCTACGAGAGCAGGCCTGTGAGGACACCGCGTTAATGGCAGGGAGCTTCTCAGAGGTTTGGCATTATCGTTACCGGGGAAGCAGGGATTTAGTCGTGCACCATGCCGCGTTGGATGTGGGTGCTGAAGAAGGCTCTGTATAATTTGGGTGTGGGGACCTCTATCCATCTGGATGTACCCTGGGTCTTAAGCAGCCAGAAGGGCTACAGTCAGGGGTCCTGCCTGCTTGGGAAGACCTCATTTAGCGGGCGTAGAAGACATTTAAACAAAACAACCAGCAAATATGGGTAGCTCACAGCCAAGGAATGCCAGTTTGTAGGACAAGTGGGTCCAGGAGGCCTGGGCTGCAGTGATACAATGTGTGAAGCTGGGTAGAAGAGGCAGGGAAAGGCCTCTTATTTTCTCATTTTGAGAAGAAGAAGTGACATTCAGAGGTCAGGGATTCCAAGTCATAGGAGATGGGGTCCTGGCCCCAAGTAGCTCATCATCCAAGTGACTGTTATCCCCTCACATAAGACACACTCATGGGGCAACAGGCACTGTATGAAACTGTTCTTCACCATCTCGGGGTCAGCAGGGTTGACCCGAACCTGCAAAGCCACTCTTCCTCCTGATTTTCTTAATTCTCTTAATAGCACCACCATACCCCCAGATACCAAGCCCCTACCTCAGTCCCTGGCCTTCCCCCTCCCTTCCTGTGTCACTCCTCCCTGGAAAGCCTGTAGAGTCACCTCCACAAGAACTCAGCGTCCACCCACTCTGCTGGCTCTCGTTACCACACCCCAATCCTGACCCCATCGTGGAAATACTGCAAGAGCCTCCTGATTTGATCCCCACTTCTTGCTTTCCCCTCTTCCACCCATCCTGCACGTGGTCACCCAGCTCAACCACCCTCTGCCATGTGGAGGTTGAACCAGAGGATGCGGGTGGAATGAGGCAGAGTCCTGAAAGGAGGGTAGTGTAGTTGTCTGGGTGAGAGCCTGGTGGGCTCTGACGATGGCAGTGGAGACGGAGGGAAGTGAGAAGGGCCTGGATAGATTTTCAAGGTGGAATGAATAGGACCGGGTGATGGATTGTCTGAGAAAGGGTTGGGGCTCGGGTTTTGAGACTAGTGGTTGGCTGGTTTGATGGAGGTAGGCTGGGTGTGGAAGTCGGGGTGGGAGCCCTGCTAAGAGGTAGATCGTGAGTTGGGGTTAAATATGTTGAGTTTGAGCTCTCCAAGAGATGTGAGTAGAGAATTGACTTACGGGGCTGAGGCTAAGGAGAGAGGTTTGGCCCAGAAATAGAGATCTGGGAGCCGCTGGCACATAGGTTCCCAGTTAGATCAGGCCATTAATAGCATACGTACTGTTATATGCAACTTCCCTACTAAAAGCCTTGAAGGCAGTGTGCATGTTTTATTTTTGCTCAGGTAGCGTGAGCTGTGCATGACTGTAACGGGGTATGAAGCTGGCCTCTTTCTATCTGTCTAGGTTGAGGGGGAGGGTGGGAATAATGGAGAACAAAGAACCATCTGCAGTTAAAAAAAAAAAAAAAAAGAGCCCATCAGTGAGGGAATTCTGCTGTTCCTTTAATCAACGGCTATGACAATGACCATGGCCCTTCTATTAGCCCCATGGAGAGGTGACTTGTGTGAGCCATCCACACCATCTCCTCTCTCCATCGTGACCTTGGCCCAGTGTTTGCACACCACAGCGAGGAGTGTGGCTAATTGCATCAACCCACCTTGGTACCACCCACTGGCCTGGTTATGGTTCCTGCTTCCTCCCAGAGTCCTATTACAGAAACCCTCTATGCAGAGCAAACATGCCCAAGTGCTTCACACCTCCCACGGCCTTCCCTAGCCCACCAGGCCTCACAAAACATATTTGTCCTTTCAAACGAAACGGTAATCTTGGCTTCTCTAGAGTTAGTCCAGAGATGGCTCTGGCTGAAAAATAAAGAAACAAAGGAATTTTAAAGTGCGTTTCTGCTCAGACTAACTGTCTAAACAGCCCCAGCTAGGATCTGACAGGAGCCCAGGGAGGGCTTGTGCTACATGAGCTCTTGTCCTCCCATCATTGGTACATCAATGGGGACTGTTCTGAGCAAACTTGATTCCCATCCAGACGTTGCTGTATTTTTGAACTGCTTTATATTTGTGTAATTATCTGTTTAAGGTCTGTCCTCCCCTCTGTAAGCTCCTTAAAGGGAAGGAAAAAAGTCTGTCTTGTTTACTGCTGAATTCCCTGGGCACAGGGCAGTGCCTGGCGGGCAACAGGCGCTTAGGGTTAAAGAATTATACTTATTTACTACTCTTTTATCCTGAAGTTTCCTCCTTCATGGTGGATCTTATCTATTTCTACTATTATCGGTTTGTTTTTTTTAAAACATTGAACTTTAACATGTATGACTTTGCAGTATTGATTTTTTTAAGAGCAGGATAGTGGTTAACAGCCTGGGCCTTAGCATTTGGCAGACCTAGGCTTGAATCCTGTTCCGCTCACCTAATACCTGTGTGACCGTGGGCAAGCTCCTCAACCTCTCTGTACCTCATTTTCCTCATCTGCAAAATGGGGACAAGTTTCTTACCTTAAAGTCTTGTTGCAAAGATCAATGAGATTACAAGTATAAACTGCCTAGTAGAGGACCTTGCCCACCAGTTAGTGGTATGTTACAAATCTGTTCTCTATGTCTATGGGTCTGTTTCTGTTTCGTAGATAAGTTCATTTGTGTCATATTTTAGATTCTACATATAAGTGGTATGGTATTTGCCTTTCTCTTTCTGACTTACTTCACTTAGCATGATAATCTCTAGGTCTGTCCATGTTGCTGCAAATGGCATTATTTCATTCTTTTTTTTACAGCTGAGTAGTATTCCATTGTATATAGGTACCACGTCTTCTTTATTCATCTGTTGATGGACATTTAGGTTGTTTCCATGTCTTGGCTATTGTAAATAGTGCTGCAATGAACATTTATTTATTTATTTTATTGGATTATAGTTGCTTTACACTGCTGTGTCAGTTTCTGCTGTACAGCAAAGTGAATCAGCCATACATATACATATATCCCCTCTTTTTTGGATTTCCTTCCCATTTAGGTCACCACAGAGCACCAGGTAGAGTTCCCTGTGCTATACAGTAGGTTCTCATTAGTAATCTACTTTATACATAGTAGTGTATATATGTCAATCCCCATCTCCCAATTCATCCCACCCCCCTTCCCCCTTGGTATCCATACGTTTGTTCTTTATGTCTGTGTCCCTATTTCCCCTTTGCAAATAGAATCATCTATACCATTTTTCTAGATTCAACATATATGCGTTAATATCCGATATTTGTTTTTCTCTTTCTGACTTACTTCACTCTGTATGACACTCTCTAGGTCCATCCACATCTCTGTAAATGACACAGTTTTGTTCCTTTGTATGGCTGAGTGATATTCCATTGTATATTGTACCACATCTTCTTTATCCATTTCTCCGTTGATAGACATTTAGGTTGCTTCCATGTCCTGGCTATTGTAAATAGTGCTGCAGTGAATATAGGGGTGCATGTATCTTTTTGAATTACAGTTTTATCCGGATAAATGCCCAGGAGTGGGATTGCTGGATCATATGGCAACTCTATTTTTAGTTTTTTGAGGAACCTTCATACTGTTTTCCATAGTGGCTGCAACAATTTACATTCCCACCAAGAGTGTAGGAGGGTTCCCTTTTCTCCACACCCTCTCCAGCATTTGTTATTTGTAGATTTTTAAATGATGGCTATTTTGCCTGGTCACATTTTGAGAATGGCTGTTCTATGTATTGGGTTCCCAAAATTAGGATCATAGTCAGATATTTGGGGCTAATCTGGGCAAGGAAATCAATGAGACTGATTGAAAACCCTGTAAGGTGCTGCACACATCCCGAAGTCTGAGCATCTTCAACTCCATCTTTCTTCCTCCTCTTGCATCCAGTCAGGTAGACAGCTCTCTGCAGAGACTTCTGGCACCTTTATCTTCTCCATACTTTCTGCCTCCACCCGAATCCAGGTTCTAATTACCTACCAACTGAATGTCCCCTCCAGGAGTCTCTCTGGGGTATGACACTGTGATGTAGGAGAAAGAGTGTGAATTCTGGAGTCATCTAGAACCGGCTACGCATTTCATTTTTCATGAGGCCTTGGTTGCCCCAACTGTACAAGGGGGTAGCCAGGACTCTCCTCAGGGGTCTTATAGTTCTAATGAGATCAAAGTCACACACCTGGCACATGGCCTGTTTCACAATGGGTACTGTACCCACTGAGTCCTGCCAGCTCACTTCTGGGCATCACCAAATCCTCCTCCTCTGAACCCCCATGGTACCTAAAGTCAATTCTATTTGCATCTACTGCTCACCTGCAGGCTGTGTTGTTTCTTAACAAGTTTCTCAAGATGGTAAGACGGGAGGCAAAACCATGCCTCTTAATGCTTCTGTACCTTCCATGGGGCTGAGGTTTATAAATATGTATTGTTTTGTATAAAAGAAGTAGAGAGTGCATTTTCTGCCCTTGCCAGATGCACAGTTCAGTGGATGACACACTGCATTTGTGCAAAGAAATATTGTCCTCCTTAGAAAGTGGTATTATTAACAAGTGACAATCAGCAGGCACGTCAGATCCATGGACAAGAGATGGCTCCTACAAACATATCTGTTTAACAGAGGAGATTTCCAAGCCTTTGTCAATGGTGGACATATTTTGAGTATTTTCCAAAAAATAACACAATCTGCAGGGAGGAAATAAAGGGTAGTGGCTTAGAGTTCTTTAGAAAGATGTTAGACTCATCCAGGTGTTACTGGAAGAGCCATCTGAGAGGTGGGCCTGACCAGTCACTAAGCAGCCACTTCCACCAGCCCCATCATCATGCCAGGTCCTGAGGAAACCCTCTCTTCTTAGAGCCTGCAGACTGGAGCAGGCTCTAAGAAGAGAGAGCTCTTCTGGTTTTGGAGCAGTGGCTCTCCCTCTCTGTTTTCTGCCTCTTGGCTCCCTCTGTGACCTGACCCCCTGAAAGTCCTCAGAATGGCAGGAAACAAAAGCCCAGGAAAAGGTATTTAAAGGCAGGATTTGCTTTTTGCTCTCCTAAGTACACCGCCCCTCCCCCCTCATACCTGCCAAGGCAGGTGTGCACGCAAGGCCTGTACCTACTTGGAGCAAGGAAGAGAAAACCATAGCCAGAGCAATGTAAAATCCAAATGAATATCTCAGTAAATGCTCTTGTCTCATTAGAAGATCATAGAAGGGCTCTTGTCTGATTTCCTACTCCACTGGAGCCTGCAGGAGCCCCAGATGGAGGACTAGGGTGTCATCATCACATGTCTGGAAGAGAACAATTGATCTCCTTGGCTCCCCGTGCAGGGCACCACAGAGTGTTTGAGATGGCAGGCAGTCCCTAAAGCGGATCCCTAATCTCTAATGTCCTGATGAGATTATAACCAACCCAGATAGAATGGGTAATTATTTGTCTTAGGTTTCAAGATTTTTAAGCCAGACCTTCGACAGTCTCCTTGCCTGCCCAGTTTTGTGTTCAGTTCATGTAGCTTCATCTGCTCCCAGATAAGAGGATTTCCACTTCTCTTTTCTGCTGAAGGAAGCAGGACTGGCTGACCTCTTTCTCTTATTGGCCCTTAGCTGGCTTAAGGACCAACCCCTGTCTGTGCTCTCCATCACTGTGGTCACGTTGCCTTTGAGTCATCTAGGTGTTAGTCACCATGGTGCTGGCTTAGCCAGAGCTCATTTCTGATCCGATTGTGATTGTACAAACCCCAGGGCCATGGAATGCTCCTTCGTGAAGAAGATGATTGCATTGAAACATGTGGACTGGTTACGGGCAAGGGTTTGTTTGCCAAAACCAAATAAGCTTGTTTAAAAATGTTGCGGGGACATGGTCTGAGGGAGGATCCTATTCTATTGCTTAGAAAAATAGGATCTTCTTTGCTAGAAGGACCCAGAAAAAGATGGGATTTTGTTATTGTACCATTATGCAAAACCATGGAGTTGTTATCCCCTCCATGGAGTAATAGGAGTAGGAAAGCAAAGTCTGCCTTCTTCCTTTTTCTTATTTTCCCTTCTTTTCCTCTTTTGTCCCTGTTCTTTCCTCCTCCCTATTTCCCTGCTTCGTCATCCCCTTCTGTTCTTCCTTCTTATCTTCTTTCTTTGTGTATCAGATCAGCATGAGTTCTCCTAGAGAAAACTGAACTTGACCCTGGGTTGGCAGATGCAGGAATCTGGACTGTCTCCATATCAGGTTGCTAGGCAGGTTCAACTGAGCTTTCTGGAAGAGGCCTTCATTTTTAATCATAGATCTTTGGTTCATATGTAGAATAAACTACATTCTTCAGAGACTTAGCTGAGGTTCTAGGACCTAGGACCCTATTCTTTCCTTATTCTATCTGCTTGCTCGCCAAATTCTGCTCCTCAGCCAGTCTGTCCAAGGTGGAGACAGGAAAAATGAAAGAAGAAAAATCTCCAGTCTTTATGGGGGCAGTCTTTGAACTTAAGTTTATCACAGCTTTACCCCTGAACTGCTTAGGAGTTTGAAGGCAACCGCCCACAGCTTGGTTACTGGTTAGGTTTTCTCTAGGGTTTCTGTTTTTGATGGCAGGGATTTGTCAGGTAACATTTCAGAAAGATCCTGTATATTGATGACACCAACTTCATCAGTTACCTCTGATCTGGGGTAGTTGAGACTAAGATCTTAGAATTAAGGACTGGGAAAACTAGTTCTAGACTTTGTCATTTAATCACTTTGGATTGTGGTTCCTGTATGTAAAATGAGGGAGCATGGCCCTGTCTTAACTAAGGTCCAGGGATGGGAAGGATTTACGGAGATTGTTGGTATAAAAGCTTCTTGTCGTAGCTCACGTTAAGTTTCTTCTCACACACCCTAACTCATGATAAGCAGTACCAGTAACAGTTGTTGACAACCTACATTACCCAGGATCTCTGGTGGCTGTCTGCAGTATTTACAGCCACCAGAGAGCCTGGGTAATATAGGTTGTCATTAGGATTGCTTGTCTGATGATCTGTCTATTTTAATCTCAGTTGCACAATGAGGTTTAGGGGGTGTATGTGCCCATGAGTGAGCCTGCATGTGATTTAGCTCTCTTGGAGAAATGAAGGCAAAGAGATGGTCCTGCTAAGTTGGAACAATGTGAGAACCAAGGAGGAATATGAAGCCAGGAAATGAGGAGCCCCTGCCTTCTTCCTTTTCAACAGCCTCCTCCAAAGAGCCTTTTTCTTTGGTTTGGGCCATATCTCTTCTCTGATAACTATCTCTACCCTGTCTTCTGCTCTCAACTTTTATCCCTGCCCTACATTTGCTGGTCCTGATGTCTTTGACTCCAGATCTCTGTTGATAATAGGTGTGTGGGGAGATAATTATGAGCCAGAGGGGCCTTCTATTGCATCCTGCAAGCAGATGAGATATGGTACCTCATCTCTCATCTTCCTTCCCCACCTAACCAACATATCAGCTTCTGATGCCTTGTTAGGGATGTATTAGAGGACTTCCTGTTTCATAAAGGGATAAAACAGAGGACCTATGTAGTCTCTTTCAACCCTGAGATGCTATTAGTGTCCTATGGATCACCCATGCCATTCCCCATTGTGTTCGAAGCAATGGCAAAAGTCAGCATACCTCTGTGATACTGCATTAACCTTTGTCAATTACTGTGCCAGGCATGTGTTAAGATATGAAGATGAATAAAGCACAGACCCTATCTTTAAGGAGCTCAGCGTCCAGTGGAATGATAGACACATAAACTGAGTGTTAATATACAGTGTGATTGATTAGGTCAAGATTGAGTAAGAAGGTTGGATTTACCCTCTTTCCTGAAAGAAATAAAACAAAACAAAAGACCAGACAAAACAGATGAAACAATGCTTTTATAAATTTATTTTATTTATTTATTTTTGGCTGCGTTAGGTCTTCATTGCCGCGCGCAGGCTTTCTCTAGTTGCGGCAAGCAGGGGCCACTCTTTGTTGTGGTGCGCGGGCTTCTCATTGCAGTGGCCTCTCTTGTTGCAGAGCACAGGCTCCGGGCACACAGGCTTCAGTAGTTGTGGCACACGGGCCCAGCAGTTGCAGCTCGCGTGCTCTAGAGTGCAGGCTCAGTAGTTGTGGCTCACGGGCTTAGTTGCTCCGCAGCATGTGGGATCTTCCCGGACCAGGGCTCGAACCCATATCCCTTGCATTGGCAGGCGGACTCCTAACCACTGTGCCACAAGAGAAGCCCTGAAACAGTACTTTTAAAGGTACTGGGCATCAAGCAATGCAGGATGGTGATCCTTGAGACACAGGAAGTAAATGAGGTTAACCATGTGATTCCCCAAGCTTACTGCCTTCGGAGAATTTCCAGGCCATGGGTGCAGGAAGGGGAAACCCAGGTAGAGGCAGAGCCTGAGGAGATGGAGCTGAGAGTCTGGGGCAGACCAAGGTAGCGAGATTTCACAAAATAGAGTGTCAAACAGAAGATGGCTGCACAGAGGAGAACTCTGGAGATATGCCGAGTGTCTCCCTCGAGTCTTCAGGAGACCACTAATTAGTTCATGTCAAGGAAGAAACTACCCAAGACTGGGAAAAGGACTAGCCAAAAGTATAAAATAGTGCTTGGTGCTCACACAGGGCTGAGAAGAGTGACTATTCCCACCAGCCAGCCTGAATTCGTAGGCATTGGGTCGAGTTTTCAGGGGATTCTTTCCTCGGTAGTGGGGAATAATTAGCTTTAGACTAAAGATTGCCTTTGTCCAACCTAGCAAATCTCAAAGGCAAGACCTGCAAGGATCAAACTGTTTCCAAGTGACTAAACTGTGTCCCAGAACAAGTCTCAAGAATATATTATAGGAATACAGAAATACCAGCACCCAGAAAGCTCAAATTCACAAAGTCTGGCATTCAGTAAAAAATTACCAGTTAGACAAAGAAGGAAGAAAATACAATGCATGATGAGAAGAAAAATCAGTTAATCAAAACTGACTCAGAACTGATGCAGATGTTAGCATTGGTAGACAAAGACACTAAATTAGTAATTCTAACTGTATTCCTTAAGTTACAAAAGTTGAGACATGGAAGATTTTTTTTTTTTTGGATCCAGATCAGGCTTCTAGAGTTGAAAAGTACAATGTCTGAGGTTAAAAAAAAATACTCTGGATGGGATTAATGGCAGAAGTAGACACTAGACACTGCAGAAGAAAAGATTAATAAACTTTAAGACATAGCAATAAAAGCTATCCACAATGAAACTCAGAGAGAAAAGAACTTAAAAAAATGAACAGAGCATCAGTGAGCTATGGCAGAACTTCAAGGGGCTAATATACACATAATTGGAGTCCTTGAAAAGGATGAGAGGACAAAAGCAATATTTGAAGAAATAATGGCTGAAAAATTTCCAAACTTGGTGAAAACTATGAATTCACAGATCCAAGAACCCAGTAAATCCCATGCACCAGAAATATGGGGGGAAACAACCTACACCAAGGCACAGCATAATCAAATTGTTCAAGATTAGTGATAAAAAGAAACTCTTAAGAGCAACCAGAGAGAAAAACGTGTTGTATACTAAGGAACAAAGATATCAGATTTCTCACTGGAAACAATGCAAGTAGAAGATAATGGAGCACCATCTTTAAAGTAGTGAAAGGAAAGGAGGAGGAAAGGAAGGAGGGAAGCCCTTCCAGCCTAGAATTCTATATCCAGCAAAAATATCTTTCAAAAATAATGGTGAAATGAAGACATTTAAGACATACAAAATCTGAAAAAATTTATTACCAATAGACAAGCACTATAAAAAAATGTAAACAGAAGTCCTTCAGACTAAAAAGAAAATGGTACCGGATGGAAATACGGGTCCATATAAAAATGAAGAGCACCAGAAATGATTGCCTCTCTGCCTGAATAGGTATCTCCTCAAGCAGAAAGTGGAGAAAGGCTGTACCTGGCAGAGGGTACTGCATTTGCAAAAACAATGAGCCTGGTTTGCAGTTGAGTTCCAGGCATCAGGGAATGATAAGTATGACTGCGGGAAGGGGACAGGAGCTAATGGTGAGAGTTTATTCTTGACTTCAGTCTTGGTTTGTGCTCAGTAATGCCGCCTGAAGGCAAATAGGAAATGGTGTTGGCTTCAGATACTCAATTAAACTGAGAAATTGCCCTTCAGAGGTTTGAGTAACTGTCTGGGGCCAAGTAGGGGAACTTTCGTCCTGAGCTTGTCTTGGAAGAGTGAAGTACACTCACAGTAGGCCAGTGACAGACCTCTTCCGCTCTGCCTGGGGTCTCCTCTAGAAGGGATGAAAGACACTCATCCGAAGATGTCATTCAGCCTCATCTCAGGAATTGTGGTACAAACTGGCATGAACACCTGGCAGAGAGCAGGACAGTTTGTGAACAGACACCTGCAGCTCTGCCCAGCACAGCCTTGCTCGGGAAGTGACTACCTCCCTGATGCAAACATGGCTCCAGGCCAGGCCTGAGGAGTGAGGGGAGGGATGGAGGGTGGCGAGCAGGCTTCCTGGCTGCTGCTACTCTTCCCCCACCAACAGTGGGAGTGACCCTGAGGTTAAGGAGAGATCAGTCCGGGGTCTGAATGTGGGCCTGGACTTGAGGACCCACCTCCATGACTTACAAGTTGTGTGCCCTTGGGCAAAGACACTTAATCTCCCTGAACTTTAGGTTCTTCATCTATGTAATAGAGCTGGGAAGAACTTTTCTACCTACCTCAGGATTCTTGAGGCTCATAAGGTGATAGGTGCAAGAGTGCTTTGTGAACCCTCAGGTGCTCTACAGGTACTGATGTTCTTGGGGGGAAGGGGAGCCCTCTCAAGTAGCTCTTGAGAAGGAGGCTGCCTTTGCTGTAGATACCATGTTGTTGGACTTGATACTGTTGAAGCTGAAGATGGCCAGGCATGGTCCTTGCCTGGCATTAAAGTGAGGCTTGTTGAAGACTCTGTCCTTTTCAAAGAGTAATGGCCCTTTAAAGGGTAATGGCCTTGGCTCTATGCATGCACGTGCTTGTGGGTGCAACAATTTCTCTGTCTTCTCTTTGCTGCTCCCCACTTTCTTTTTCTGTCCGTAACTCTCCCTAGATCTGACGTAGGCATCCAAGGGCACGGCTTAGAGCTGTTAGTGGCTGCAGAACTGACAGAGGCTGATAGATCATTGTCCAGAGCCTGGGCTGGGATGAAGAGTTTTGCATCAGACCAGATCTAACTCAGGCCCTTGGTCTAACCATCTATATTTAATCCTTTGATGAAGTAGTCATTCATCAGTGCAATGAATATCGCTTGAATCTCTTTATTTCAGACTCTGTACTAGGTTTTGTTTCCTTTTCCTGAATAGTCCAAATTCAATCAAACTTGCTTGGAACTGATGAAACTGGGCTGGCCAAGACAGAATATCATAAGCCTATGAATTTGTATAGCTCTTTCTTTATACCCTACAACGCTGTTCTCATGGCTGCCTTGAATACTTTCAATGACACTATGAGGTATGCAATGTAATTTTTGTGCACTCGAAGACAGCCTGGCTGGAATGAAAATAGATTAAGCAGCTTGCTCAAGGTTGCACAGCTAGTAAATGATGGGCTCAGGATTCAATCCTAGCTTCTGATTCTAGAATCCCAGTGTCATTCATAACAGGACACAGTGTGCCTCATCCGTGAGGAAGGCCTACAACTGCTAGGAGGTGTGCTTTGTGTTGTTCTAGGGCCAAGAGAGGGTTTGTAGAGAAACTCCTTCATCCCCAGATCTGGTCTGGTCTCTGGTGATCAAGCACCAAAATGCAGGAGACAGGCTGACTTGGTTAGGCTCCCATGTATCAGCCAGGAAAGAAGAGCTTTTCTCTATTGGAAGCAAATCCCTGATGGCATCCTTTGTCTTCATTAGCACACATTCACTGCTCTAAGGCACTGAGCTTACCACCTATGACTGAATTCGTTTACATTCATTTCTCTGAAAATGCCTAGACTCCAATTGAAAGTTTTGCTAAATGCTCCCTCCCCACCGCAACTTCATACCTAGCACTTGTTTCTGGTCTATTGGATTTGTAATTTAGGGAGAAGATTAGGTGACTTTATTTTTTAGGGCAGGATTTATTCATTTTAACCCCCAGCACTTCTACCAGAATTTATTACTCATTCCTGCTAAATGTTGGTGGCTGCGTGCTTCACAGTCTTTTTCACAGTTTCTGTGTTTTACTGGGTATTAATGACTCCATTTTGCAGAGTGATAATGTGGTTATGCTTTTTCTTTTCAGGGGTGAAAAGCTTTAGAGATTCTGCCTGATGTGGCTTCTAATTAGGATGGAAATTAGATACAAGCATTGACTTCTTCCTTCTAAACAAAGAGAAACACCTCAGCAATTTTCCGGCAAGCACGTGCAGCCTGAAATGGGAATGATTTTCCCTCCTACTCCTCATCCTCCTTATGTTTGTGTTTTCTTCCCCATCTTGGCTGCTCACAATCATACCAAAAGCTTCTCTGACTCACAGCAAAGGAGTCAGCAAGTTCCCCTTCTAACCTTGAACGTTTCATGCTTTGGAGTAATGGAGGTGCCACTGGGTTTGCCATGTGAGCCTGCTCTGGTCTCTGCAAGCCCAGGTCTCAGCACTCAAGAATCTTGAGGGTGATTTTTGATCTTGAGGAATCAAAAATCTGAGGAATGAGGTCAGATGTGTTCTTGGGTGGTGGCATAAGATAATTCCTTCCAGAACTAACTCTCTGAATCTATCCTGAGGTCTTCCTCAATAGGAATTTAACTTCTTTCTCTTGTCTTCACACGGGGATGGGCTTTGCCCAATCACTGTTTTGTAAGCATATTGCTTACTTGCTTGATATGTGCATCCGTAAGTACACATGGCTAGGAAAACCACCCTTTGGGGCACTGCTTGTTTTAACAATATCTAAAGGAGTTCTTTCAGCTAGAGATTCCATAAAGCCCAAAGATGCCAGCATACAGAAATAACTAAGTACAATATTGAATTCATTTACCAGATTTATAATTCAGAAACAGAATTAAGTGACTTCATTATTTATGCATTTAATTTATTTCTGTGCATTTGTATGTTTGGCTTATATTGTCAATGACAGGAGGAAAGGGACTATTCATTCACTCATTCATTTGGTACCACCTGTATTCCAGGCAGTCTCTTATTGGGAATACTGTGATGAGCAAGATAGACAAGGTCCCTGCCATCCTGATGGAGAAACAGAAAAATAATTAGTAACTAGAGGGAGGAGATCAAGATGGCAGAGTAGGAGGATATGGAACTCACCTCCCTCCATAAACACATCAAAAATACATCTATATGTGCAAAAGTTCTCTCTGAAAATTAACTGGAAACTGACAAAAACACTCCTGTACAAATAAGGCTGTAAAAAAGATCCACACAGAATTGGATAGGAAGGGAAGAGAAGGGATCATGTTGGGACCTGTGCCCCATGGAGGAGACTCAGAGGAAAAGGAGGTTACATGGAGGGAGATCTTCCCTGGGGAGTGAGTGGTTTGAGCCACATATTGCATGTCCAGCCTGCCCTGCAGCACAGCTCCAAACCAGGACGATGGTGGCAGAGGCCAAGGAGAGAGCTCAGCTGTGAGGGACAAAGATGCAGACCTGAGTTACTCGGGCTTAAACCAGCAGTGTATCAGAAGCAGACCCAATATCTATCTCTGGCTAGGCCACCACAACCCATGCCCAGAGCCATGTCAAAAGCCCACACAGGCCCCTCTCACTCCAGCACTGCTCTGGGGTGAGGGTGCCAGTGCTGGAAGTGGGGAGAGCACACACTTAAAGGGAATGGAACCAGCTTGGACTCAATCCTCAGGGCTTCTGCTCCAGCATCTTGAGACCTGCCCCCACCCCTGGTAGGGCAGTGATGGCCACTAAGCAGAGAAGCCCCGCCTCACACCTGGCACTGTATCTAGCCCCTCCATTTCCAGGTCCACCTCCTACCAAGGTGATAGCTTCCAGCACTCCCTGAGGAAAGATGTGACCTGTGTTCACATCAAATCCAGCTGTCCCACCAAAACCACTGGGCATGTGCAGACTGTGTCGGAATGCTCTCACATAAGGACACTCCTTCAAAACCACAATATAGAACTGTTTCACCTAATTTCATAGAGACAGAGAAAGTTAAGCAAAATGAAAAGGCAGAAGAATTAGTTTCAATTGAGAGAGCAAGAGAAAATCCCTGAAAAAGAATGAAAAAGAAGTAAACAATTTACCAGATAAAAAATTCAAAGCATTTGTAATAGGAATGCTAGCTGAATTAGGGAAGAGAATGGATGAACACAGTGAGAATTTTAACAAGGAACTAGAAAATATAAAAAAAAGACCCAATCAAAAATGAAGAATTCAATAACTGAAATGAAAAATACACTAGAGGGGATTAACAGCAGATTAGGTGTTACAGAAGAAGGCATAAGTGGTCCAGAAGATAGAATAATGGAAATCACCCAATCAGAAGAGCAAAAAGAAATATTTTTTTAAAAGTTAAAGCAGTTTAAGGCATCTCTGGATACCATCAAGTGTACCAATATTCACATTATAGGGGTCCCAGAAGGAGAAAAGAGAAGAGAGTCAAATATATTTGATGAAATTATGGCTGAAAAGTTCCCAACGCTGAAGAAGGAAACAGATATCCAGGTAGAGGAAGCACAGAGGATCCCAAACAAGATGAACCCAAACAGACCCACACCAAGACACATAACTAAAATGGCAAAAGTTAAAGAGAATTGTAAAGGCAACAAGAGAAAAGCAAAGCATCATATACAAGGGAACCCCCTTAAAGCTCTTAGCTGATTTCTCTGCAGAAACTTTACAGGCCAGAAGGGAATGGCATTATATATTCAAAGTGCTGGAAGGGAAAAACCAGCAACCTAGGATACTCTGCCCAGCAATATTATCATTTAAGATTGAAAGAGGGATAAAGAACTTCTCAGACAAACTAAAAGAGTTCATCAATACTAAACCTACCCTAAAAGAAATGTTAAAGAGTCTTATCTAAGTGGAAAAGAAAAGGTATAACACGTAGTATGAATCTATAGGAAAGGAAAAATTCCACTAGTAAAGGCAAATATATAGTAAAGGCTGAGGATCAACCACTTAAATAATATAGTATGAAGATTAAAGGACAAAAAAATATAAAATCAATTATGACTACAGTAATCAGTAAAGGGATAAACATGAAGATATGAAATATGACATCACAAAATATGGGGAAGAGAGTAAAAAAATGTAGATCTTTTAGAACATGTTTGAACTTAAATGACTACCAGTTTAAAACAAGCAGATATGCTTATAGGTCAATGTATATGAACTGCATGGTAATCACAAATGAAAACCTACAATAGATACACAAAAACTAGAGAGAAAGGAACACAACCATACCACTGAAGAATATCACCAAATCATAAGGGAAGAAACAAAAATAAGAAAAAAAAAGAATAACTAAAAACAACTGGAAAACAAATAATATAATGGCAGTAAGTATATACTTATCAATAATTACTTTGAATATCAATGGACTGAATGCTCCAATCAAAAGATGTAAGGTTGCTGAGTGGATAAAAAAACAAGACTCATCTATTTGCTGCTTATGAGAGACTCACCTCAGAGCTAAAGATACACAGACTGAAAGTGAGGGGATGGAAAGAGATGTTTCATGCAAACAGAAATGGTAATAAATCAGGGGTAGCAATACTCGTATAAGACAAAATAGACTTTAAAACAAAATCTATAACAAAACACAAAGAAGGGCATTATATAATAAAAGGATCAATAGAAGAGGATATTGTACTCGTTAACCTATGTACCCAATACTGGAGCAACTAAATATGTAAATAAAAGATTAACAGACATAAAGGGAGAAATTGACAATAATTCTATAACAGTAGGGTACTTTTAATATCCCACTTACATCAGTGGACAGATCATCCAGATAGAAAATCAATTAAAAAAAACTGTGGTGTTAAATGACACAATAGACCAGTTAGACTTAACAGGTATCTATGGGACATTCCATCCAGAAACAGCAGAATACACATTCTTTTCAAGTGCACATGGAATGTTCTCCAGGATAGATCACATGCTAGGCCACAAATCAAATCACAACAAATTTAAGAGTATAGAAATTATATCAAGCATTTTTTTCTGGCCACAAAAGTATGAAACTAGAAATCAATTGCAATAAGACAAATGTGAAAAGCACGAGCACATTGTTATGGATAATAAACAACATGCTACTAAAAAACCAATGGGTCAATGAAGAAATCAAAGAGGAAATCAGAAAATACTGATAAAAATGACAATGGAAACACAACTTTCCAAAAATCTATGGGATGCAGTAAAAGCAATTCTAAGAGCAAAGTTTATAGCGATACAAGCTTACCTCAAAAAAACAAGAAAAATTTCAGACAACTTAACCTACCATCTAAAGGAATTAGAAAAAGAACAAACAAAGCCCAAAGTCGGCAGAATGAAGGAAATAATAAAGATCAGAGAGGAAATAAATAAAATAGAGGTCAAAAAAGAAAATATTAATAGAAAAGATTAATTAAACCAAGAGCTGGTTTTTTGAAAACGTCAAGAAAATTGATAAACCTTTAGCTAGGTTCATGAAGAAAAGAGGGAGGACCCAAATAAACAAAATAAGAAATGAAAGAGGAGAAATAACAACCAATACCACAGAAATACAAACAGTCATGAGTGAATACTACAAATAGTTATATGCCAACAAATAGGACTAGAAGAAATAGACAAATTTCTAGAAACATACAACCTTTCAAGACTGAATCAGGAAGAAATAGATAATCTGAACAGGTGGATCACTAGTAGTGAAATTGAATTTGTAATACAAAAACTCCCAGCAAACAAAAGTCGAAGACTGGATGGCATCACAGGTGAATTCCATCAAACATATGAAGAAGATATGATACCTGTCCTTCTCAAACTATTCCAAAAAATTGAAGAGGCAGGAACACTCCCAAATTCATTCTATGAGGCAACCATTATCCTGATACCAAAACCAGACGAAGACACTACAAAAAGAGAAAATTACAGGCCAATATCTCTGATAAATATAGATGCAAAAATCCTCATCAAAATATTAGCTAACTGAATTCAACAATACGTAAAAAGGATCATACACCAAGATCAAGTGGGATTTATTGTAGGGATGCAAGGATGCTTCAGTATTCACAAATCAATCAGTATGATATACCACTTAACAAAAGGAAGGATAAAAATCACATGATCATCTCAATAGACACAGAAAAAGCATTTGACAAAATTCAACATCCATTCTGGATAAAAACTCATCAAGTTGGTATAGAAGGAACAAATCTCAAAATAGTCAAGGCCATTTATGACAAACTGACAGCTAAAATCATATGCAATTGTGAGAAGCTAGAAGCCTTTCCTCTAAAATCAGGAACAGGTCAAGGATGCCCACTTTCACCACTTCTACTTAACATAGTATTGGATGTCCTAACCACAGCAGTGAGACAAGAAAAAGAAATAAAAGGCATCCAAATTTGAAAGGAAGAAGTAAACCTGTCACTATTTGCAGATGACATGATGCTATATATAGAAAACCCTAAAGTCTCCACCAAAAAACTATTAGAGCTGATAAATGAATTCAGAAAAGTTGCAGGATACAGGATTAATATACAGAAATCCATTGCTTTTCTATACATTAATAATGAACTATCAGAAAGAGAAAGCAAGATAACAGTCCCATTTAAAATCACATTAAATTAATAAAATACCCAGGAATAAACTTAACCAAGGAGGTGAAAGACCTATACTCTGAAAACCATAAAACACTGCTGAAGGAATTTGAAAATAATACAAAGAAATGGAAAGATATCCTATGATCTTGGATTGGAAGAATTAATATTGTTAAAATGTCTATACTACTCAAAACAGTCTACTGATTTAGTGCAATCCCTATAAAATACCCATGACATTTTTTGCAGAGCTAGGACAAATAATCCTAAAATCTACGTGGAACCACAAATGACCTCAAATTGCCAAAGCAATCTTGAGAAAAAAGAACACAGCTGGAGGTATCATGCTCCCAGACTTCAGACTACACTACAAAGCTACAGTAATCAAAACAGCATGGTACCGGCACAAAAACAGACATATAGTTCAATGGGATAGAATAGAGAACCCAGAAATAAGCCCACATACCTATGGTCAATTAATCTACAACAAAGTAGGCAAGATTATACAATGGAGATAAAACAGTCTCTCCAATAAGTGGTGCTGGGCATAAAAAGGAACGAAATGGGTCATTTGTAGAGACGTGGATGGATCTAGAGACTGTCATACAGAGTGAAGTAAGTCAGGAAGAGAAAAACAAATATCATATATTAATGCATATATGTGGAACCTAGAAAAATGGTACAGATGAACCGGTTTGCAGGGCAGAAATAGAGACACAGATGTAGAGAACAAACATATGGACACCAAGGAGGGAAAGCGTGGGGGGTGGGGGGGTGGGATGAATTGGGAGATTGGGATTGACATGTATACACTAATATGTATAAAATACATAACTAATAACCTGCTGTATAAAAAAATAAAATAAAATTCAAAAATTCAAAAAAAAAATAAGTGGTGCTGGGAAAACTGGACAGCTACATGTAAAAGAATGAGATTAGAACATTCTCTAACACCACACACAAAAATAAACTCAAAGTGGATTAAACACCTAAAGGTAAGACCAGAAATCATAAAACTCCTAGAAGAGAACATAGGCATAATGCTCTTTGACGTAAATTGGAGCAAAAAATTTTTTGAATCTGTCTCCTAAGGCAAATCAAATAAAAGCAAAAAACAAATAAAACAAATTAGACCTAATTACTTAAAAGGTTTTGCACAGCAAAGGAAACCATCAACAAAATGAAAGACAACCTACTGAATGGGAGAAAATATTTGCAAATGATATGACCAATAAGGGGTTAATATCCAAAGTGTATAAGTAACTCATACAATTCAATACCAAAAAAAAAAAAAAAAAGCCTGATTAAAAAAGGGGGCAGATGATCCAAATAGACATTTTTCCAAAGAAGACATCCAGATGACCAACAGGCACGTGAAAAGATGCTCGGAATGGCTATCATCAAAAGACCACAAATAACAAATGTTGGCAAGGATGTGGAGAAGGGGAATCTTTGTACACTGTGGGAATGGAAATTGGTTCAGTCAGTATGGAAGTTCCTAAAAAACTAGAGAGAGAACTATCATATGATCTAGGAGTTCCACTTCTGGGTATATATCTGAAGAAAATGAAAACATTAATTTGAAAAGATATATGCACCCCAATGTTAATAGCAGCATTATTTATAGTTGCCAAGATATGGAAGCAGCCTAAATATCTATCAACAGATGAATGGATAAAGAAGCAGCCTAAGTATCTATCAACAGATGAATGGATAAAGAAGCTGTAGTATATACAATGGGATATTAGTCAGGCATAAAAAAGAATGAACTGTTGCCATTTGCAACAACATGGATGAACCTATAGAGTGTTATGCTAAGTGAAATAAGTCAGACAGAGAAAGACAAATACCATTTGTTATCACTCATATGTGGAATCTAAAAAATAAAACGAATGTATGTAAAACAAAACAGAAACAAATTTAACAGTTATAGAGAACAAAGTACTGGTTACCAGTGGGGAGAGGGAAGCGGGGAAGGGCAAGATAGGGGTATGGGATTGAGAGATACAAACTACTATGTATAAGATAGATAAGCAACAAGGATATTTTGTATAGCATAGGGAAATAGTCACTGTTCATAATAACTTTATGCGGAGTATAATCTATAAAAATATTGAATCACTATGTTATACACCTGGAACTAAGTAATACTTAAATCATCTATGCTTCAGTGAAAATTAAGTAGTAACTATTCCCATTGGTGGGTGTGCTATGAGTACTTAGGCTATAGATATCTTGTATACGTTCCTCAGAAGGTTAATATAGCAATAAGCACGTAGAAGTTGTTCAATTATTTGCAGAACACATGAATTGAATAATTTGTATGCAATAGTGCAGTGAGAAAATGGGCACAAATTTGGGGAGGAAGTTTTGGGTGGTAATGGGGACCCCTCATTGTCAGTACTGTTGCCAGTGAAGCTGGTGTGTGTTGATGCAGGTGTGGAGATGGGACATCTCGCGTCCTGCTAGCTAAAGACTTTGATGGCCTGTTCACTTCCTGAGGTTGCAGTTTCCTTCATGCCCCCATGGAATCTGGGCCTCAGAACCACTTTTCTATTTGATTTAGGTACTGATGAGACTCCCTGTGTCACTACAGTCAGTGTCCTGCTTCAGATTCTGCAGCCCATCTTCTGCCCTCCTGCTAAGCCCCTGCCCTTGCTCCCTTCTCTATTCTTTTCCACACAAATGAGCAGATCAATTACACCTCTAATTAGGGATGGCATAGCTGAACATCTAGAAAGCATCCTTCTGCCTCTGGTGACACATAGCACATCCTGAAAGCAAGTTATTTATCCTGACTGGTGAGCTGTGGAAGTCAGGCTTGGTGGTATTCACTTTTTTTTTTTTTTTTTATAGTTTGGGGGAAAGCTGCACCCTAAATTGACTTAGAATTTCCCTTGGGAAAGAGGAATCACCAAATTATTTGGGAAGTGGTTAACTCAAGCTGAGAGCTAGGGTTAAGTGCTGGGAAAGGAGGGGTGGAGAGGGCAAGCTGGTATACTTAATCCATTTTGAGTTGATTTTTATAGTGACCCGCTGGAGGTAGAGCAAATTATGCCTGCATTTGGCCATGGACTTAGAGGGGTGTAATGGTGCTAAGTTACAATAAGGGCACTAAAGGATTCCATGAGAAAACTAGATGTCCCTTGCAGCCCCACACAGAGCCCAGTAGTTTGTGTTCCTTGCTGCTTTAGTGCTCCTTGAAAGAATACAGATCCCATTGATTTCTTTTGTTTGTGGACATTAAATGCTGCTGCATTTTCATGGTTCTCAAGAGAAGCCCATAAAATCAAAGGCCCTACAGAGATGGGGTGGGGCTCAGGGGACCTCTGTAGTTGTAGGGAGAAAGAAGAGCAATGAAGAGATTTCAGTTTTCCTCATAGGTCCATTTACCCCTGGCTATTTTAGTATATTTCAGGGAATTTCAGGGAATAAGTCTTGGTCCGTCCCCATCTATGGAGGAGGGAAGAATTGAATCTTAGGGAAATGGGCAAAACCACTTTTCCTCCTGTGGTAAGCAATCAGATTCCAAAGAGTGTTTGTCAGTGGAAAAGGGGAAGATGGGGGAAGAATAGGTTTAGGATTGGGGGCAGGGAAGGATAGATGAGGGGTTCAGTTTTGTGCTTGTTAAATTTGAGATGCCAAAGAGAGTTGTTTCCAGGGTTCTTTAATCTGATCTACCAATCTATTTGTCTATCATGGCATAAACATCTACTTTAATGTAGATGTTGAATATGTTTTGACCAGTAGTTCACTTTTCTTCTTTGCTGTTCTTTTTTTTTACTTATTTATTTCTGGCTGCATTGGGTCTTCGTTGCTGCATGCGGGCTTTCTCTAGTTGTGGCTCACAGGGGCTACTCTTCTTTGGGGTGCGCGGGCTTCTCATTGCAGTGGCTTCTCTTGTTGCAGAGCACGGGCTCTAGGCGCACAGGCTCTAGGCACACGGGCTCAGTAGTTGTGGTGTACAGGCTTAGTTGCTCTGCAGCATGTGGGATCTTCCTGGACCAGGGCTCGAACCCATGTCCCCTGCACTGGCAGGCAGATTCTTAACCACTGCACCACCAGGGAAGTCCCTTCTTTGCTGTTCTTTAAAAAATTATCTTAATTATTCATATACTGTTATTCTTGTATTGAAATTTTAAAATAAGTTAAAGTGCCCTAAAAACTCTTGGGAATTTGCTTAATGTTTTAATAATATTGAGTCTTACCATAATGTATTATTTCCCCATTTATTCAAGAATTTAAACAGATTTCTTATGATATAGATTTGATAATTTTCTCCATAAATGTTCTACACATTTTTATTAGGTTTATTCCTAGATGTTTTACACTGTTTATTTCTATCGTGAATGTTCTCTCTTTTCTTATTAAATTTTCTAATTGATATTGCTTCTCAAAATAATGCTATTAATTTTTGCATGTATATTTTATATCCAGCATCCTCCTATTCTAATATTTTCTGATGATGTTCTTATGTTTTCTATGTAGATAAATATATAATCTACATGTACAATTTTAACTCATGTTCTAATCATCATCGCTCTTTGTTTTTATTGAATTTTGGGGACATTCCATATAATATTCAACAGTAGTAGTCATATTAGGCTTTCTTCTTTTGTTCTTGACTTTAAAGGCAAAGCTTTTAAGGTTTTACGATCAAGAATAATGTTGATTCTAGGTTTTGGATAGATGCCTTTTTCAGGTTAAAGCAGTGCTTTCCTAACCTTGGCTTTTTAAGAGTAATTCTTGGTAAGTTTTATTGAATGCTGCTTCTGTATCTCTTGAGAAGAATCTATGTTTTATTTCGGTCTATTAATGTGAATTACATTGACAGGTGTTTGTTCCCCTTCCTTCCTTCATTCCCCTTCTTCCTCCCTCTTCCCTCCCCTCCTCTCTCCTTCCCCTTATCTCAGCTAGAGAAAATTGAGTTACTCATACTCCCCAGAATATGGGACACTCCCACCCTTGGTCTGTCAAGGTCCTCTTTTTTTTTTTTTAATTTTATTTATTTATTTATTTTAACATCTTTATTGGAGTATAATTGCTTTACAATGGTGTGTTAGTTTCTGCTTTATAACAGAGTGAGTTGGCTATACATATACATACATCCCCATATCTCCTCCTTCTTGCGTCTCCCTCCCACCCTCCCGATCCCACCCCTCTAGGTGGTCACAAAGCACCAAGCTGATCTCCTTGTGCTATGCGGCTGCTTCCCACTAGCTATCAGATTTACATTTGGTAGTATATATAAGTCCATGCCACTCTCTCACTTCGTCCCAGCTTACCCTTCCCCCTCCCCGTGTCCTCAAGTCCATTCTCTATGTCTGCATCTTTATTCCTGTCCTGCCCCTAGGTTCTTCAGAACCATTTTTTTGTTGTTTTTAGATTCCATATATATGTGTTAGGATACGGTATTTGTTTTTCTCTTTCTGACTTACTTCACTCTGTATGACAGACTCTAGGTCCATCCACCTCCCTACGAATAACTCAATTTCGTTTCTTTTTATGGCTGAGTAATATTCCATTGTATATATGTGCCACATTTTCTTTATCCATTCATCTGTTGGTGGACACTTGGGTTGCTTCCCAAAGTCCTCTTTTTGATTATTATTACTCTTTTCACTTTAACTCCCATTTTACCTTTTATTTGTATACCTAGAGATATGCGCATCCTTGAGAAACATAGCAGATATTGTGTGTATGTTGGGGTGTGTGTATGTGTTTAATTTACATAAAAGTTATTGTGCTATGATGGTTTTTTTTTTTGTTTCATTCAACACTGTGGTCTTTGGCATTATATCTATACTGCTACATATAAATATACATAATTTTTAAAAATTAATTGGAAAACTTTTAATGATATGATAGAAATCTATTACTTCTGATGTGATTCTGCAGAGAATGCAAATGTTATACAAAACTACATTTTACTTATCCAGTCCCCTAGTGATGGGCTTAGGTTACTTCCCATGGTTTGCTACCACAGACAGTGCTGTGATGAATATCCTTGTTCGTGTTTCCATAGGACCTTTGGGAGAGTTGTTTTGGAGTATATATAGATGAAAGTGTATCATGTTTGCTAGGTTTTCTAATACTGACCAATTCTTACATTTCTATGATAAATCCTACTTGGTCATCAGTTAGGATGCTTTTAGCTATAGATAGAAATTTCTAACTCCAATTGACTTAAACATTGGGAAAATTTATTATCTCACATTATTAGATACCTTAACGTAGATCTCCTGCACACATGCTGGCTCAATGGCAGCATCAGGTTCCTTCCATCTTTCAGCTCTGGCATCTTCCACGTTGGCATTTCCCTCTGCCAGAGTTCCAGGGTTCACATGCAGGTACTATAGTGCCCAGCAGAAGTAGAAGACAACTGTTTTCTTTGACTCCTTTTAAAAGTGAGGAAACTTTTCCCAAAAGCTTCCACCTCCATGCTCAGCAGACTTTCTTTTGTGCCTCGTTGGGCAGAATTAGATTACCTGCTGAGGTGTAACCCACTCCCCAGCCAGGGAAATAAAACCCTCACAAGTGGTTTATATGAGTGACACTTAAACATGGCTGTACATTAGAATCTCCTGGAAGCTTAAAAAAATGAATCAGAGGCTATCAATTCTGCTTATCTGAACTGTATTTACTAATGTTTTATCTAAACTTTTTACTACTGTCTCAATGTCTTTTGTGGTTATTGGTCTATCTGAATTTTTAAATTCTTTAGTTTGAATCTTTTATGATCACCAGTCTTTTTATGATTATTTGCTGTCAGCTGTATCTGGAGTAATTTCTCCATAACCATTTCATATATTATTTTTGTCTTTTCTTTTTATGACTTTGAACCAATGGCATGTTCTTCTCATGGCAAAAGTCAGGGGCACAAGAGGGAAGTCCCAACTATGCAAGTACATTTCAAGCCTTCGTTCATGGTAAACTTTCTAATATCTCATTTTTCAAATAAGTCACATGGTCAAGTCCAAATACAAGGAGTAGGCAATTTCATTACATCCACCATAAGACCATTGTAGGGGTGTAGATAATAAAATTGCTCAGGAGAATGAAGAAGTAAGACCAATGATTCAACCTACCTCAGGTAGGAAGTGAAAAGGGCAATTCAGTGGTTCTGGTAGCCAAAGAAGAGAATGGGCAATTCTGTCAAAAGCTGTAGAAAAGCCACAGACTAGTAGGCCTTTTAAAAGGCTGCTTGATGTGGCTCAGAGGTTGCTGGTGATTTTTAGAAGAGATTAAAAGTGTTGGGGGATAAAAGCTGGATTAAAGGGAGTTAAGAATGAGGTGGCAGAAAACTGAGAGAATTGATAAACCATGTTTATGAAGAGCTGGGAAGGGGAAGAAAAGAACATACTCCTTTTTTTTTTTGTAAAATAGGGGAAATCTGGGAATGTTTAGAAGCAGAAGTGAAGGGAGATTGAAGCCTCTTAACTGGTAGTTAAAGAATAATTGTAATAGGTCGGGCAGAGGGATGGTGTATAGAGTAGATGGAAAAGCTAACTTTAATCATCACCATCATAACTAACATTTATTAAGCATTTGCTGTGGCCCAGGCACAGTACTTTACATGGATTGTCTTGCTTAACCCTTAAAATAACCATAAAAGGTACACAGAATGTATTATCCGTATACCAAAGTATGAACACAAGCTCAAAGGGAGTAAGTAAATTGCCTAGGGCTACCTAGCTAATAAGTGGCAGAGCTGGTACCAGAATCCAAAGGCAGTGTTACTCATTCTAAGGAAGGATGGTGTGGAGGAATGATGAGTTGAAGTGAAGATGGTTATGTACCCTCAAGCCTAAGGATCTCACAACTATGTAGCATGTTGGTGCTGAGTAGGGAGAGAAACAGGCAACTACCGTAGGAAGAATGTATAAATATCATTGAGGACCATGGTGATATTAGGGTCACTCTGTAATGGGCCAGTTCTCATCCCCCTGTCAGAGATCTTCACCTTGACAATGGATACTAAGAAAGGAAAGGAACTAAGATTTGAGACACAGCATATCCACTAATGAGTTGTGACTAGTAAGATGCTGGGACCAGGATAAGAACATTGGGGAAAAGCTAGCTGACTAATAGAGGCTGCAACTGTTAGCAGAGATGTGAGTATATTTAAAATAGGGCTTTGAGGAGGGCTTTCGATGACATTGCTTACAATGGGAAAAGGGAGCTGAAAATCTTGCCTGGGAGAGTACCCTGTGCTTTTTCATCCCAACCCTGGTGCTGGGGAAGCCCGCAGTGTTCTGGGTTCAGAGGAAACCATCAGACCTAAATCACATCTTGGATGTTGAACACCACAGAGAAAGTTTTAGGGGTGGGGTGGGAAGGAGGGACAACACTAGGTCTTTTCTTTTCTTTTCTTTTTAACATCTTTTTTGGAGTATAATTGCTTTACAATGTTGTGTTAGTTTCTGCTGTGTAACAACCTGAATCAGCTATACATATACATATATCCCCATATCCCCTCCCTCTTGCGTCTCCCTCCCACCCTCCCTATCCCACCCCTCTAGGTGGTCACAAAGCACCGAGCTGATCTCCTTGTGCTATGTAGCTGCTTCCCACTAGCTTTCTATTCATGGCATCAGTTACTTCTACTTCCATATGTGAGAGAGTAACTGGGACTGGATTTGTTCTCCTACTGAAAAAACTAGAAAAACCGGACAAAATCTATGTAACGACTCTTTTCAGATACCAGACAATAGGCAGTGCAGTTCTCTGACCCCTCAGAGAAGAGAAACAGATGAGGTGAGCCCTATGATAGTATTAGTTTTCTGTCTGGAGGCACTTTCTGGACCACAGTACCGACTCAAGCATAGCATGGTTGTATCACAGAGTTTAGGAGATAGAAATTAGATTTTGGAGAGGCTGAGGTGGCTGGAATGTGCTATATAGAAAATTCTCAGGATCTGCCTAGAGGTCCTCTTGTAGCTACCTCTGAGTACTAACTGTAGGGTGAAACTGCATGAGGCCAGCAAAGAATGACTGAGTACCTGTAAGTTGAATAATTCCTAGAGGTAATAAAGGGTTAGTAGAAGTGTGAGTTCTAATCGGCCAGGGTGGAGGATCCTTGATGAACATTGAGGGCATTCCAAAAGAGACCCCAAAGAGTCACAGCTTAGTAATAGGATTAAATGAGTCCTAAAGTAAACTCTGCTTAATAAAGTTTTAATAAAACTTAAAGGGTCAAGCTGATATGCGAGTAAATTAACTACCTACGAGAACATAGCCCAACACTCATTAAAGAAGACAATAAAATCCGACATTCAATAGCATAAAAGACACAATTTTCCGTATCCAATCCAAAATTATTAGACATGCATTATAGCAAAAAAAGTCCATAATTAAGAGAAAGATCATTTAATATCAATAGAAAGAGGGTCAAAATGGCAGAGAAGATAGAATTAGCAGGCAATTCCTTCACAAGAGCTATTATAAATATGCATGTAATTGGAGTCCCAGAAAGGGAGGAGAGTAAAAAAAAATCAGAAGAACAATGTCTAAAAATTTTCTAAATTTTTTGAAAATTATAAGCTCACATATCCAAGCAGCTCAACAATCCCCAATCAGCATAAACACAAAAGAAAATGACACCAAAGGAATTACTGACCAAATTACTGAAAACAGTTTATAAATACAAAATTTTAAGAACAGATAGAAAAATATTACATACAGACTTAAAAACGTTGCTTACAGAGGAACAAAGATAACAACGTCCACATACTTCTTGCCAGAAACTTTGTCAGCAGAAGAAAAAGAAATGTCATCTTTAAAGTGCTGAAACAAAAACAACCACCAAATAAGCTATTAACCTAGACCTCTATATACAGTAAAAATATCCTTCGGGAATAAACATGAAATGAAAACTTTTTCAGGGAAACAATGCAGACAAAATTCTTCACCAGCAGACCTGAAATGCAAGTTCTTAAGATGCAAGGTGACTAATATCAGTGAAACTTAGATCCCCACAAGTGGGGGAAGAGCATTGTATGTGGGTAAATACAAAAGAGTAAAAAGCCAACCTCAAAAGGTGATATACTTTATGATTCTCTTTATATAACATTCTTGAAACAACAAAATGATAGAAATGGAGAACAGACTAGTGGTTGCCAGAGGTTAAGGAAGGGAGGATGGGAGGAGAGTGGGAGGGAAGTGTGTGTGGTTATACAAGGGAAACATGAAGAATCCTTGTGGTTTTGAAAAGGTGCTAAGAAAGTATTTCAATTGGGGAAATAGTCTTTTCAAAAAATGGTGCTAAAAGCTTGTTAATCATATTCAGAAATACACCTCAACCCTCGATTCACACTAGACACAAAAATTAACTTGAAATAAATATAAAAATTAAAACTATGAAACTTACAGAAATCATAGGAAATCTTTGCAGCCGTGGGGTAGGCAAAGATTTCTTAGTGCACGTAAAAGAAAAAAGTGAATGCATTGGACTTCATCAGAAACACTATTAAGAAAGACACCATTAAGAAAATGAAATTTCTAGCCACAGAGTAAGATAACATAGCTGATAAAGGATTTGAATCCAGAATATATGAAGAACTCATACAACTCAGTAATAAAAAATCAATTCAATTTTTTAAATAGGCAAAAGACTTGGACAGACACTTCACAAGAGAAGATATATGAATGGCCAAAAAGCACATGAAAAGATGCTCCATTTAGTCATCAAGGAAATGCAATTTAAAATCAATGAGATACCCACTAGGATGACTAAAATTAAAAAGACTTCAACCCTCATTTATTGCTGGTGGGTGTGCGAAATGGTATGAACATTTTAGGAATCAGTTTGGCAGTTTCTTATGAAGTTAAACATATACTTACCATAATGTCCAGTGTTTCCACTTCTATGCATTTACCAAAGAGCATTGAAAACATATGTCCACACAAAACTTGTACATTAATGTTCATAAAAACCGAAATCAGAAATTCCCAAATGTTCATGAACAGATGAATGGATAAACAAATTGTAGTATATTCATATGAGGTAATACTATCAGCAATAAAAAAATCAATGAACTAGAGATACACATGTTGAATATCACATACATTAAGCTGAGTTTGTTTAAAAGCCAGATCCAAAGTAGTACACACTGTATGATTTAATTTATGTGAAATTATAGACAAGGCAAAGCTATCTTACAATGACCTAAAGCAGATCAACAGTTGCCTGGGGCTGGGCATTAGGGCGTAGATAAAGATGCACAAGGGAACTTTGGGGGGGGGTAATAAAAATGTTCTCTATCTTGATTGTGTTGGTGGTTACATTTGTCAAAACTCATCAAACTGTAAACTTCAAATGGGGACATTTTGTCACATATAAATTATACCTCAGTAAAGTTGTTTTTTTAGAAAGCAGCATCTAGTTGCTTTTTAGTCTACCTCTGGCACACAGCCCCATATGCCAGGCTGAAGCAGAGCACCTGTAGGTGTTTCATTCCATTCTTGATATTGCCCAGGTTTTACATGACATTTTATGCATATAAAGGTATGTATATGTATTATGCATATATATATGCACATATGTACATATGCTTTATTGAAATAAAACTCACATACCATACAATTCACACATTTAAAGTGTACAACAGTTTTTACAATATTCACTGAGTGGTGAAACCATCTGCACTATTAATTTTAAAACATTTTCATAACCTTCAAAAGAAACCCCATACCAATTTGCAGTCACTTCCTATTTCTCCCCATATCTTCTAGCCCTAATTAGATTAATAGGGCTATTACTAATCTCCTCTCTCCCTTCTACCCCCATATATATGTGTGTATATGTGTGTGTGTGTGTGTGTGTGTGTGTGTGTGTATTATACATACACATATATATATATTTGCCTATTCTGGTCATTTAATATGAATTAAACCATACAATATGTGGCTTTTCTGACTGGCTTTTTTTCACTTAGAATAATGTTTTCAAAGTTCATTCATGTTGTAGCATGTATCAGGACTTCATTTCCTTTTGTTGCTGAATAATATTCTATTGCGTGGATATACCACATCTTATTTACCCTTTCATCAGTTGATGGACATACAAGCTGTTTACACTTTATTTGGCTATTATGAGAAATGCTGCTATGCACATTCATGGACAAGTTTTGGAGTAGACATATGTTTCCAATTCTTTGGGGTATATACCTAGGAGTGGAATTGACGGGTCATATGGTATCTCTATGTTTAACATTTTGAGGACTGCCGCACTGTTTCCCAAAGCATTTGCACCATTTTTCATTCCTACCAGCAGTTTCCTAGGGTCCACTGTCTCCGCATCATCACCACCACTTGCCTTTTTGAGTATCACCATTCCAGCGGTGTCAAGTGGTCTCTCATTGTGATTTTGATTTGCATTTCCTTGATGATTAATGAAGTTGAGCAACTTTTCATGTGTTTATTGACCATTGGTATATCTTTTTTTGGAGAAAAATCTACTCAGTTCCTTTGCCTGTTTTGCAATTAAGTTGCCTTTTAAATTATTGAGTAGTAAGAGTTCTATGTTCTGGATACAAATCCCTTATCAGATATATGATTCGCAGATATCTTCTTCTCTTCTGTGGGTTATGTTTTCACTTGCTTGATGGTATTTTCTGCAGCACAAAGGTTTTTAGTTTTCATATAATCCAATTTATTTATTTTTTCTTACTTGTGCATTAGGTGTCATAATTAAGAAGGCTTTGCCTAACTGAAGGTCATAAATATACACACCTATATTTTTTCCCTAAGAGTTTAATAGTTTTAGCTCTTATTGTTTGGTCTATGATCCATTTTGAGTAATTTTTCTGTATGGTATGAGAAAGGGATCCAACTTCATTCTTTTGTATGTGAATATCCAGTGGTCCCAGCACCATTTGTTCAAAAAACTGTTCTCTCCCCGTTGAATTTTATTGGTACATATGCATTTTAAAAAAACTAAATATGGCCTTTAACATGCTTTTTGGATTCATATTTAGCATGTGCATCTATCAGCTGCCTGAGAAGAAGGATAACAATAAGGATAAAATGGGAATTCCCCCATCTTATTTGACTGTGGTTTGCCCCACAGGCTAAATTTCAAAATAAAAAGTATCTGTTTTAAGGGGCTGGGGAAAAGCACGAGAGGGGCCTTGTTCCACTTTGAAGAACAGAGATACTGAGCTGTGCCCTTCTCCTCCCCACTCTGGGAAACGTGACTAGCGGGGAGGAAGCTGGGGAGGGACGAGCAGGGCAACCCACACACCTAGCTTCCATCCCATCTGGAAGGAATGGGACTGCTTTCCAGAGTCTTTCTTTATTACATAAAATGCATTTATTAGCAAGAGAAATAGCATTTATGAGTTACAAGGCTTAACTGTGCCCTTGTGTGTACACTGTGAACCTTTAGGCATCAAATGAACAATTTCTGATGAATAAGAGGCTGCCTTTTTTTAAAACCTTGTTCCCACTACCCTAGAACCTAAGATCATTTTGTTTGCAGCACAGTGTTCTGGAAAGATTATCAGATTTGAGTTTGAGTAAGTTGTTAACAGATTTAGATCTGGATTTGATACTGTTTCTGTGCTTAAAACTACGTGACCTAGGGCAAGTTATCTAAACTCTTTGAGTTCCATTTCAGGTACAAAATGGGTTAATGATAAACTACCTTGCAGTGTTATTGTGAGGACTAAATTAATGAGCTGTCATATGAAAACGTGGTCCAGACCTGGCACACACAGCTCTGCAGTGGGAGAGTATGTGCCCAGGACTCTGCTAGGTAAAGGGCGTGAGCTCAGTGGATGCACTGATAGGGTCACCAGGTAAATCAGATCAGGCCTCTCTATCCCTTGGCAGATCTGAGCTTAGAATTTCCTTTTTTTGGAAGCTCTCCATGGATTCAAGGAAGTTCTCTTGGCCATTCCTTACTTTTGTGGGAAATAGGTATTGCTGGCTGCTCCCTTTGTGAACCTTCCAGCCTAAGTCACCACAACCTAACTCATCACGGATACCCTGAAAGTTCCTTCTCCCACCTTCCAGGACAGGACAGATTCCATTAGTATTTGGTTTTCTTGACAGCACACCGGCTCCAGGGAATATGAGTGGAGGAAGGGGACACTCCTATCATGTTATACATTTTATCAGCTCAGCCAATCAGCTGTGAGCTGAGGCTTCCCCAGGTTGGGATAAGGCCCTCTCCTCTGTGTTCCTGAGTGTTTCTTTAATGTTGCATTTCCCACAAGAGCAGGGACTGGGTCTTCTTTCTGTTTTTATGCCAAATGCCTAGCATAGTGTTCCTATCACATACGTGGATGCTCATGGGTGTTTTAGGTAAAGCATGAAGAAACACTTTCCAGTCCTGTCCCTAACTATTGAAAATATCCAGGCAAATCTTCTTGATCTTAGGCTCACACCCCTGGGTGATACGACTTGGTTTCATCCAAAGGTCTGGCCTCATGTGTAAACAAAATAAGCATCCATTCTCATGGTATGATTTCTGGAGTGCTGGTAAGGACTTAGAACCCTCATTTATTCCTTTTCGAAAAACTGAAGTATAGTTGATTTACAATGTTATATTAGTTTCAGGTGTACATAATGATCTAATAGTTTTATAGATTATACTCCATTTAAAGTTATTATAAAATATTGGTTATATTCCCTGTGCTGTACATTACATCCTTGTATCTTATGTATTTTACACCTAGTAGTTTGTACCTCTTCATCCCCTTCCCCTATGTCTCTCCTCTCTGAACCCTTCTCCCTGCTGGTAACTACTAGTTTGTTCTCTGTAAATATGAGTCTGTTTCTCTGTTATATTCATTTGTCATTTTATTTTTTAGATTCCACATGTAATTGAAAACATACAGTATTTGCCTTTCTCTGTCTGACTTCACTAAACATAATACTCTCCAGGGTCATCCATGTTGTTGCAAATGGTGAAATTTCATTTTTTATGGCCGAGTAATATTCCAATATATATGTCTCACATCTTCTTTTTCCATTCATCTGTTGATGAACACTTAGGTTGCTTCCATATTTTGTCTACTATAAATCTGCTGTGAACATTGGGGTGCATATATCTTCTCAAACTGATGTTTTAGTTTTCTTCAGGTGTATTCCTTTTTTCTGCTCCTACATGCTGGAAATTCTTTTACCAGAGTAAAACCTTTCATTATAAAAAATATTAAATGTAGTTATTGGTGTGCACAGTAACTTACTGACCCAATGTGCTCTAAGCCAGTGCTTCTTGGTCGTAAATGTATATACAGATCACCTGGCATGAAGTTCATAGCTCTGCCTTTCTCCAGTGCTCTCAGGTGACGTTGCTGCTCCTGGCCTGTGGACCATACTTCGAATGGAAGACTCTGTTATGGGCTGAATTGTGTCCCCACAAGATTCATATGTTGAATCCTAATCCCCAGTATCTTAGAGTGTGACTGTATTTGGAGATAGGATCTTTAAGGAGGTAATTAAATTAAAATAAGGTCATTAGGGTGGGCCCTAATCTAATATGACAGGTTTCCTTATAAGAAGAGGAAATGAGGACACAGACTCACACAGAGGGATAACAGCACAGATTGATCCATCTACAAACCAAGGAAAGGTGCCTCAGAAGAACCAACTCTTCTGACACCTTGATGTCAGACTTCTTACCTCCAGAACTGTGAAGAAATAAATGTCTGTATTTAAGCCACTCAGTCTGTGGTGCTTTGTTGTGGCTGCCCTAGCAAACTAATGCAGGCTCGAAGCTAGGGCTTCTCAATTGAGAGTGTATCTATGATGCTGTTACAGAATTTAGATTTAAGACTTTCATTATTAGACCTACTAGGTGAGCATCCCCAGAGCAAACACCAGGCCTGAGTATAAACCACCCCAGAGAGCAATTTTTCTTGCTGGAAGTTCTAGCAGGGGGGTTTGGGTGAGGGGTGACTGTCTGGTGATCACTGCAAAAGCTTAAACAAAGAGAAATTAGAATTCTACAGTGAAAATGTGCCCGAGTGGGTGATTTGTCCACATGGCTGACAGAGCCAGAGAAGGAGGAAGAGGCCAGGCAAAGATCCTTGCATCCATCTGTGTTCAGGGGCTTCAGTGTTTCATCCTGCTCAGCTTTCTCACTGCCCCCCACCCCTACCCAGGTAGGCTGCCTCAGAGGTCAGTGGGGAAAACAGGTCTGGGTTGGAGGATGGGCAGCAGAAATCTTCCCTGAACACCCATTCAAAGAGCAAAGAAGCAGCAGACATTCAGTTCCTTCGAGGGGGTGTTTCTGGCTCTCCTGGAGGAATAGGAATGGGAGTTACTGTAGCCAGGATCTGGTTTGTGAAAGCTACACAAAACACCCCTCACAGCAAGTCTCTCTAAAGAGTAGTCGATACTCATGCTAAGAATGAGTTTAATGAAAAATTTTGACTCTAGCTAAATATGAAAAATAGGGTTTTTAGATGGCAGCTGCCCATAGAGTTTGGAACTCTTGCTCTATAACAAACTCAGTTGAGAACTCAAGATTCAGTAAGGAGGAACATTTGAAAGTGTCTTGATGTTGAGGGTGAAGTGACATATAGGGGAAGAGGCAAGGATGACTCCAGAATATCAGTACCATTGCCTGGGGCATGAGGTCACCTGCCAGCCAAGAGGCATATTAGATTAAGAGCAAGATAATTGCCTGATTTTTTTAAGCTCGTGAAATCATTTTTTGAAAATAAATGAGCTATCTAACTATAGTTCGAGTACTGGCAGGTAGATGACTCACTGAGGGAGAAAATACTAAGGGGAAAAGTAGATTACTGCAGAACTCAACCCCATAGACCATGTGTGAAAGCCTCATCAGCATTCCCAGCTGAGCCATGAGGCTCTGTCATAGAAAAACAGCAGGTAGGTGAGGAGGGCAGGGGACCCTGAACATCCCATGAGGTTTACTGAGGCTGGGCTTGCTCTCCGCGTTGCCAATGGAGCAGCTTCCATTTTTTTTTTTTTTTTTTTTCTTTTTGGCTGTGCTGCACAGCATGTGGGATCTTAGTTCCCCAACCAGGGATCAAACCCGCACCCCTTGCATTGGAAATGTGGAGTCTTAACCACTGGACCTCCACAGAAGTCCCTAAACAATATTCTTGGTACCATCATCTGCTCTATGTCTCGTGTTTCGTTCCCAGCCTAAAAAGGGAGAACACAGTCAAGCTCACATCCTTAAAAATCAACAGACATCTAGAGCCTGGATCTCCCTCTTCTTCCCGGGTGCTGCCTGCAGCCTCAGCCACTGTGCTCACACCTTTGGTGGAGCCACTGGCCAGCACAGGGGAGGTATTATTTGGGGGGTGGGGAGGAGAATCAACTCTGCTTAGAAGCTCACACAGATAAGGAGAGGTTTGAGGAAGTGTGGGTTCGCATCTCTTTTCTTTTAAAATCTTTGTTTAAAACATTGACTGAGAGACTCAAAGTCTTGGTCACCTTGCTGCAGTTTCTACCCCTCCTTATTGTGGTTCCTTCCTCTCGCTCTCAGTGGGTGCCTTTGCCCAGGGCTGATGATATCACTGGCCTGGGCTGTGGACCAGTATGGAGGTGGATAATTCTTTGGGTGATGCTCTTGAGAAGAGACTTCCCAAACTTCCCCACATTTGTTACCTTTGCTCTTTTTCTCCTTCATCACTAAACATTTGTATCCAGGTGTAGTTAGGTCAAAATGAGTAAGGAGGGCAGCCTTTTCAAGAGAAAGAAATTGCAAAGGGTAGGCTGGGGGTGGTCCCCAGGCATTTCTAGCATTAGCTAAAAATCTGTTGTTTGAGTTACTACTTCCTCTCCATGAGGTTGTCATAATACGAAAGCCAGGGCTATGGATAATTGCTCGATTCCCTGTACTCATACATGTATAGGCTGATATGAGGTGCAACTTGCACCTGAATGGGCTGGTGCCAGGTCGGTGATACACTCAGTTGTCACTGGTTGTGACTGGTGGACACCCACCAGTTGCCAGTCTGGTCTCCAGGCCTCCCAGACATAAGCTCTGCCGTCATCCCATTCATTCTGCAATGGTTGTGGATTGTCGAAGTCCCTTTCCTTTTCCTCGTTGTTGATCATACTGGAATCCAGCCCTGATTATTCTCCCCTCCTCCTAGACTAGATGAATTAGCTGAGCCTCGATTTCCTCATTTGTAAATTAACGGGCTCCCCCCTCAATTTTTGTTATTCTGTGAAATGAAGTAAAAGCTTTCTCATTATGGCTTGATAATAAATGGTGATTGGAAGGACACTCCATTATTGTGTTATATAAAATCAGGTTTGCAGATTTCAAGTTAATGCATGGATTCCAAATATAAAGGCTCCTTTTTTCTGATAATGGATCATTTGCTGAATTTTTCCTACTTAACATAGAGTCATATAAATGAGAGTAGCACATTTCTGGGATAATGTGATTTTCGATCCTTGGTTATTTTATCAAGAATATCAAATGCATTACACCACTAGATAAGACTTTGGTCTCATTTTTAACTGGATAAATCCCTTTATTGCTAGGGAAATTAAAATGTTATGGATTCAGACTCATCACTGTCCTAGAAGAAGAATTGAAATGCTAGACAAAGAATTCACAAGTGGCAAAGCAGAATTGGGCTGATTTTAACCAGGATGGTTTGAGTCTGTAGGCAGAATTTAACAAGGGTATTGATCAGAAAAACAGGAATAACAAACAATGGATCCATCTAGCAAAAAAGATGTGAGTGAGGGTGATGGCAAAAGCTGAGAAATCTCCCCCAAATTGTATTTCTCTGACACAGGGCTGGGGTCAGTTGTAGCTTTGTGAGCTGTTGAAGGTGAATGCTTTTCTGGTTAGTTCTACCCAGTGAGGCTGAGTCTGGGCTCTGTGGGGTTCCCTGGTCTGTGGTGCCCTTGCCCACCCAGGAGCCCTTGGTCCTCTTGTTCTCCTGTAGGACAGAGTCCCTGGGGGATTTGAGGTCCATTGGAAAATTTCAGACACTGGTGAGCTCAGTGGAGTTGGTCTCTCATGGCGAGCTCTAGCTCTATTTGTCATCTGTGTTGGTGGCCAGGTCTTTGGGGAGCAGCCCTGGCAGGAAGGGCTTTGCTACATCCCAAACGTGGGCCACCTTCCAAACTTGGCCTTTTGTTATTTTGTGCCTATTGTGCTCCATACACAGGGCTAGGGCATTTTCCATGTGATCTTTTTTAAAGCCACAAAGGCCCTGCCAGCTAGGTGTTATCTCTATTTGCCAGAAAAGGAAACTGAGACTCAGAAAGGAACAGAAGTTCACGTGGCAAGTGGCAGAGCTGTGGCTTGGATCTAGGTCCGTCTCACTGCAGATCCCTTGCTCTTTTCTATCACAACTGACAAATGTTACCTTGGCAAAATGAATGTTTTAGTGGCTTTTTTTTCTCAACAAATTGTGGACTAGAATCATTGAAATAGAAGAGTTCTTAGAAATCACTTAGATTATAAATTAAAATGTACTGTACCAGCCAAACAAAGCATTTATATGGAGCCCATGTTATTTTTTATTGAGGTAATAGTTAATTGACAATGTTGTGTTAAGTTTCAAGTGTACAACGAAGTGATTCAGTTATATAAATATATATTCAGTTATATGTTCAGTTATATATGATTCAGTTATATATGTGTGTGTGTATATATATATATATATACACAACACATGCATATTCTTTTTCAGATTCTTTTTCATTATAGGTTATTAAAAGATATTGAGTATACTTCCCTATGCTATACAGTAGGTCCTTGTTGTTTACCTATTTTATGTATAGTAGTGTGTATATGTTAATCCCAAACTCCTAATTTATCGCCCTCCCCGTTACTATCCCCTCTGGTAACCTTAAGTTTGTTTTCTAAGTCTGTTAGTCTATTTCTGTTTTATAAATAAGTTCATTTTTATCATTTTTTTAGATTCCATGAATAAGTGATATCATATGATACTTGTGTTTCTCTTTCTGACTTACTTCACTTAGTATGATAATTTCTAAGTCCATCCATGTTTCTGCAAGTGGCATTATTTCATTCTTTTTTATGTCTGAGTAATCTTCCATTGTGTATACGTACCACATCTTCTTTATCCATTCAACTGTCGATGGACATTTAGGTTGCTTCCATGTCTTGGCTATTGTAAATAGTGCTGTAGTGAACACTGTAGCCCATATTAATTGAGAGCCTACTCTGTGCTCAGTGCAACATTGGGTCTTCCAGGAGTTACCTCTCTCAGCCAGCCACCTCCCCAGCCTTCTGCCTCACAGTCTTTCCTTGTTCCCAAGCTCCCAGCTCCAAACACCTGAGCTTTTTTGAACTCTTGAACATGCCAAGCCCTTCCTTCCCTCTGAGCCATTGCCAGTGATGTTCCTTTGGCCTGGAACTCCCCTTCTCCACTGTTGCCTAGCTGGCTTTTCCTCATCCCTCATCCCTCCCCTCAGAGATGCTTTTCTTCCCGCTCTCTGGCTGGAAGAAAGTCCATCCCCTACCCCATCTTGCTTTCTAACACACTGTTTTTTAACCCTTCTGAACACATCTAATTTGTAATTACATATTTGTTTGTTTACTGATTGTTTCTTTCTCCCCCACTAGGCTTTAAGCTATGTGAGGGCAAAGGCCAAGGCTGATTTGTTCACCAGAACATCCTTAGCATTTAGCACGACTTCTGACACACAGCGGGCACTCAGTAAATAGATATTGATTTTGGAGTGGGTCTTGTAATCCCCGGTTGATGCCACTGAAGGTCAGAGAGGTAATGTGACTTCTCAAAGTCACCCACCTAGTAAATGGAAAAGCTAGGATGCTAATCTAGTTCCTGACTCTCAAAATCCAGTGCTCACTTCACTTTACAGTGCAGGTGACTTTTATTTAGAGAGAGTAGCTTTCTTGCCTCATTGATGGGCTGATGGAAACAGATTCTTTTAGCTGTTGTAGTTATGTCTTAGCTCAGGATTAGAGAAAGTACCAAATGAGATACCTGGACACATCAGACTGTGAACACTTAGAAGGAAGAAACAACATAGCCTCTGGTAATAGGGAGCTCCTTGGGCTCAAGAGTCACAGATGCCCAAAGGCCGGCAGCGCCGTGACCGGAGAGAGGCCTGCGTTGACTCCCTTCTCTGTGTCCTAGAGCAGGCAGCACATGGCTTTGTCTTATGAGAATCCACGAACCAGGAAGACTGACTTTGAATAGCCCTGTAGGTGAGCAAGAAGGCCGACTTGGTAGGCATTAGAAGGTGGAGAGCTGCCTCTCACTCCCTGGATCTGAAATGACCTCTTTGGGCGTGAAAGGAGACACTGAACGTGGCTATTGGAGGCCAGTGGGCTCTCAAGAGATGGAAGGGGCATCTGGAACAAGCTTTAGAAAGTGGGCTTTTGCTCTGCTCCTGGATGCTGACAAGCAGAGCCCATTTTCCCTTTCCTCCCATGAAAGGCTGTTATTGTGGTTTTGACTCATTGCAAGTCACTGATATTAGAGTGGCCTTGTTCTGCCTCTTGGTTTGCTGTTGGGGCTGCTGCGTCAGACCTGAGCTGGTGCCCCGAAGTCCCTCCGGAGTCCCTGCTTTGCCCAGGCTGAGCCTGCAGAGCTGTACGAGGGGTGATATGCCTGCCCATCTTTGGAGCGCACTTTCAATTCAGCAGTTCATCTCTTTTCTGCATTCAATCCTGCTGCAAATGCTTTTAGGTAAAAAATACATGGCTTGCTTTACCCCTTTGCTGCTGATGTCTTCCTTGACTTTTTGTCTTCTTCCTTTTCTGAAAGCCCTTCTTCCTTGGATGGGCCCGTGCATGAATGCTTTGCTTTCCTCCTTCTCACGTGTGTTCAGCTTCCTTCCCCAGTACAGAGAATACTCCCAGGGAGGATTTATTATTATTATTATTGGAAACTGGAGGAAAGGCATTCCTTGTCATAAAATGGCAAAAACTTAACTGTGTTCTAGTGTTTTGTGGAAGATAGAAATTGCAGGCAATGAAACTGGATATTTGGCTGAGGAGATTTCCAAGCAAAATATTGAAGTGTTTTATTCTTCCTGACTGCTTATAGTAAAATGCAAAAGCAGAGAGATGAATTTAGGAAGGAATTGTTAAGAATAAAGGAGCCGTAAGTTGAAGATTTAGAAAATTCTCAGCCTATCCACATTGCAAAACACGAGAAAGAATTTGAAGAGAAAATAAAGAGTATGGCTGGACTGTTACTCAGTAAAGAGTTTTGGGGATTATACGAGCAGAAACACCACCAGTTTGAACCAAAGGGGACAGATATGGGGCAAAATGAAGGAAGGCTGTTGGATTTCTTGAATTTGAAGACAGGATGATAGAGCTGACAGGATGATAGAGCTATTTGGCTGTGAATGTGTGCTGTCCTTCAAGAAGAAGAAAAATGACCCTGAAGGCAATTCAGAGGTCACCAGGGCCACCACCTCAGTTTCACCAGGCCAGATGGCTTCTGCCTACAGCATTGGGGGTGGGATATTCTGCAGAACCATGGAGGCAGGGCCTCCCAGAAACTTGGGGGCAGGACCTGGCTTAGCAGATCCTCAGGAGTCGAACCCCCATCTAGAGCTGCGAGGCTGATGCTGCCACCCCAGTGGGCCTGAAGGGCAGAGTATCAAACCAAAGACGATTATTTTTGGGCCTCAACAGCTCATGGAATTTGCCTTACCAGGTTTTGGACTTGCTTGGGACCCATCACCCCTTTCTTTTTTCTGATTTCTTCCTTTTGGAATGGGAATGTCTGTCCTATGCCCATCCCACAACTGTGTTTGGGAAGCACATACCTTGTCTGGTTGCATAGGTTCAGAGCTGGAGAGAAATTTTTCCTCAGGATGAATTGTATCTCAGCTCCCACTCATATCTGATTTAGATGATATTTTGATGAGACTTTGGACTTTTAGACTTTAGAGTTGATGCTGGAATGAGTTAAGACTTTTGGGGCTGTTGGGATGGAATTAATGTATTTTGCACGCAGGAAGAACATGAATTTTGCAGGACCAGAGGTGGAATGATATGGACTGAATTGTGTACCCCCAAAATTCATATGCTGAAACCTTATCCCCCAATGTGACCATATTTGTAGATAGGACTCTTAGGAGATAGAGTTATATGAGGTCATAAGGATGGGGTCCTAATCTGATAGAATTGGTGGTTTTATAAAAAGAGGACAAGAGATCATTATCTTTCTTCACATGTATGCACTGAGGAAACGCCACGTGAGCACACAGCAAGAAGGTGGCCATCTGCAAGCCAGAAAGAGAGCCCTCACCAGAAACTGAACTTTGCTGGACCTTGATCTTGGACTATCCAACCTCCAGAACTATGAGAAAATAAATTTCTGTTCTTTAAGCCACCCAGTCTTTGGCATTTGTTTTGGCGGCCAGAGCTGATTAATACATTGGGATGCTGAAGATCACTCTCAGCACTACCGATCACTCACTCTTGCACTAACGGGTGGTTAATATGGACTGTTGAATCTTGACAGAACCCAACTTAAATGCTTATCGTGTTGAATTGAATTCATTAAGACAAGGGTCAGGAGAAAGCAGGCGTGTGACCAACCAGCCAATGAGACTTGAGCCTTAGAAGATTTGTATTGTTCATGCCCCAAGTTCTTTATGTCATATCATCTTCTAGGTGTAAAATGATAGGCAGGAGAAATCATGTATTGAGTAATGAAATTCAACAAATATTTATGGAATGTCTACTATCTGTAAGGTACCTTGCTAAGCCTGATTAGAAGGTATTAAGAGTCATAAGATATGGCCTCTACCTTCCAAGAACCTATAACTGTGGCATTCCTGACTCAACAGTTCTTAACCACATAGGTGGACATTATCAACTTTTAACGTCCTTCAGGTTATTACCCAGAGATTAGAACTCTTGTTCATCTTCAAGGATAGTTGCCTTCCATGCCTTCAACCATGACCTGTAACCTAGAGTTTGGGGACTGGCTATGTTCTACCTACCTTTGTTCCTGGTCATCTTGACCACCGGGAAGATGGCAGAAATTTTCTAAAAAATGGAAAAAGGAGTGGTAGGTTCATGTGTTACAAGAACTATTGCAGGAACACTTGACCTAAGTTAGGTCCCTGTAGGAGATGTTAGAAGAAGAAATTTAAATTTAAGTATAGTATAATTTCCTAATAGGCACTAGTGATCATAATGAAACTTCTAACCAGTGATTATGATTTGCAGTGAGAGTAACTGAGTAACTTGACCCTAATGAATGGAGACATTCATTGTGCTTCTTCACTGTTGCCCGAATTTTGCTCTTTAGCCATGACATTGAACAACAGGCCATTTTAACTTTTGGATTGGGTGTTACTCTGCACATAAATGATGAGATTTTGTCACCTTGCTTTGAAATCTAGTACCTGTCTCATAGGCAGATTTCAAGGGGCAGGGATGTCTTTTGACGTCCCACAAAAAATATGGAAAGAACTTGCCTTTCTTGTTGACACTGCCTTTGCCTTCCTGCAATTGTGGAAAAGGCTGTAATTTTTAAAATTGTGGGAATATTGGAGATTTGTGGGTTAACTGGCAATATTTGCATGCTACAATTAGTCTCATTATGCTTTGATTATATTAATTAAACTCTTGTCCCAGAGAGTAGGCATTCACTCATTTTTGTTCCCTGCATCTCTCCGAATGTGCATGTGGAAGTTGCCTTCCTGTGGTTTTGTCAGCACATGGGGCAGGGGCCATGCTTGTTCATCCTTATACCCCCAGCACAGTTCTGGCATGTATAGGTGCTTATAGATGTTTGCTGAATTGAATCAAACAGGTAGGGATGTAGTTTGGAAAAGCCATGATGGTAACTCCAATGACTGCTAAACTTGTTCTCCATGTAACAAATGCCTATATTTGCTAGCCCACACAAATGCTTTGGAAGTCTTCTCATTCCCATCCATTTTCCTGCATTAGCAAAATAAATAAAACAACAATCTACCTGCAAGGTGAGAGATGGAAGAAAGGAGGAAACATATATTTCAATGTCGATTTTACACCAGACACAGTGTTAGGAACTTTCACATACAGTATCACTTAATTATCAAAGTGTTATTTTCCCTGGCCCCAGCAGGTTGATTTGAACAAAAGCCAGCTAAAGCCAAAAGGAAATTGCAACTTGGTTTGATAGAAATCCCTAAAGGCATCTGATGCTGCTGATGGGGATTGATAAAAACAGGTTTAGCAGAAGTCCTTCTTTGTGATCTCATCATTAAATCATCTCCTGTTGGGAAAACAATTATCTAGATGATATACTGACAGTAAGCCAAATGGATCATATTACTTCTTACTCAGAGTCGGTTGCTATTCACCTAGACAAGGCAGCTGACGGTTTCTGAAGGAGAAATGTATGCGAGGTAGAGATGCGAAGCAAGTTGCCTCCTTAGTATGTCTGCGCTTTCAAAGGGGATGAAATAGCTACACTGTGGTAGATATGCTTCTAGAACAAAATATGATTACAGACAGTAAACAGCTGCCTTTCATCCCTGACAATAAATGTGAATATTAATAGAGTAAATGTTAATATTAATATATATTAATTATATAATATAGTAATAATATATAACACATTAACAATATATTATATATTAATATAATTATAAATAATTATTAATGGTATATGATATAATATATTAGTAATATTAATATATGTTAATGGATATTAATGTTTCATACACAAACGTGCATTAAATGAACGTGATCCTGTGACTCTCTGGTAAATACTGTCAGTCATTTGGTTATTTATTTCTTTGTTCCCTTTTTTTCTTTTTTTAACATCTTTATTGGAGTATAATTGCTTTACAATGTTGTATTTATTTCTGCTGTATAACAAAGTGAATCAGCTATACGTATACATATATCCCCATATCCCCTCCCTCTTGCATCTGCCTCCCACCCCTTCTAGATGGTCACAAAGCACGGAGCTGATCTCTCTGTGCTATGCAGCTGCTTACTACTAGCTATCTGCTTTACATCTGGTAGTGTATGTATGTCAATGCCACTCTCTCACTTCGTCCCAGCTTACCCTTCCCCCTCCCCATGTCCTCAAGTCCATTCTCTACATCTGCGTCTTTATTCCTGTCCTGCCCCTAGGTTCTTCAGAACCTTTTTTTTTTTTTAGATTCCATATATATGTGTTAGCATATGGTATTTGTTTTTCTCTCTCTGACTTACTTCACTCTGTATGACAGACTCTAAGTCCATCCACCTCACTACAAATAACTCAATTTCTTTTCTTTTTATGGCTGAGTAATATTCCATTGTGTATATGTGCCACATCTTCTTTATCCATTCATCCGATGATGGACACTTAGGTTGCTTCCATGTCCTGGCTATTGTAAATAGAGCTGCAATGAACATTGTGGTACATGACACTTTTTGAATTATGGTTTTCTCAGGGTATATGCCCAGTAGTGGGATTGCTGGGTCGTATGGTAGTTCTATTTGTAGTTTTTTAAGGAACCTCCATACTGTTCTCCATAGTGGCTCTATCAATTTACATTCCCACCAACAGTGCAAGAGTGTTCCCTTTTCTCCACACCCTCTCCGGCATTTATTGTTTGTAGATTTTTTGATGATGGCCATTCTGACTGGTGTGAGATGATATCTCATTGTAGTTTTGATTTGCAATTCTCTAATGATTAATGATGTTGAGCATTCTTTCATGTATCTGTTGGCAATCTGTATATCTTCTTTGGAGAAATGTCTATTTAGGTCTTCTGCCCATTTTTGGATTGGGTTGTTTGTTTTTCTGATATTGAGGTGCATGAGCTGCTTGTAAATTTTGGAGATTAATCCTTTGTCAGTTGCATCATTTGCCAATATTTTCTCCCATTCTGAGGGTTGTCTTTTCATCTTGTTTATCTTTACCTTTGCTGTGCAAAAGCTTTGAAGTTTCATTAGGTCCCATTTGTTTATTTTTGTTTTTATTTCCATTACTCTAGGAGGTGGGTCAAAAAGGATCTTGCTGTAATTTATGTCACAGAGTGTTCTGCCTATGTTTTCCTCTAAGAGTTTGATAGTGTCTCGTCTTACATTTAGGTCTTTAATGCATTTTGAGTTTATTTTTGTGTATGTTGTTAGGGAGTATTCTAATTTCATTCTTTTACATGTAGCTGTCCAGTTTTCCCAGCACCACTTATTGAAGAGGCTGTCTTTTCTCCACTGTATATTCTTGCCTCCTTTATCAAAGATAAGGTGACCATATGTGCATGGGTTTATCTCTGGGTGCTCGATCCTGTTCCATTGATCTCTATTTCTGTTTTTGTGCCACTACCATACTGTCTTGATAATTGTAGCTTTGTAGTATAGTCTGAAGTCACAGAACCTGATTCCTCCAGCTCCATTTTTCTTTCTCAAGATTGCTTTGGCTATTCAGGGTCTTTTCTGTTTCCATACAAATTGTGCGATTTTTTGTTCTAGTTCTGTGAAAAATGCCATTGGTAGTTTGATAGGGATTGCATTGAATCTGTAGATTACTTTGGGTAGTAGAGTCATTTTCACAATGTTGATTCTTCCAATCCAAGAACATGGTATATCTCTCCATCTGTTTGTATCATCTTTAATTTCTTTCATCAGTGTCTTATAGTTTTCTGCACACGGGTTTTTTGTCTCCCTAGGTTTTTGCCTAGATATTTTATTCTTTTTCTTGCAGTGGTAAATGGAACTGTTTCCTTAATTTCTCTTTCAGATTTTTCATCATTAGTGTATAGGAATGCAAGAGATTTCTGTGCATTAATTTTGTATCCTGCTACTTTACGAAATTCATTGATTAGCTCTAGTAGTTTTTTGGTAGCCTCTTTAGGATTCTCTATGTTGAGTATCATATCATCTGCAAACCGTGACAGTTTTACTTCTTCTTTTCTGATTTGGATTCCTTTTATTTCTTTTTCTTCTCTGATTGCTGTGGCTAAAACTTACAAAACTATGTTGAATAATAGTGGTGAGAATGGGCAACCTTGTCTTATTCCTGATCTTAGTGGAAGTGGTTTCAGCTTTTCACCATTGAGAATGATGTTGGCTGTGGGTTTGTCATATATGGCCTTTATTATGTTGAGGTAAGTTCCCTCTAGGCCTACTTTCTGGAGGGTTTTTATCATAAATGGATGTTGAATTTTGTCAAAAGCTTTTTCTGCATCTATTGAGATTATCATATTTTTTATCCTTCTATTTGTTAATATGGTTTATCACATTGATTGATTTGCATATATTGAAGAATCCTTGCATTCCTGGGTTAAACCCTGCTTGATCATGGTGTGTGATCCTTTTAATGTGCTGTTGGATTCTGCTGCCTAGTATTTTGTTGAGGATTTTTGCATCTATGTTCATCAGTGATATTGGCCTGTAGTTTTCTTTTTTTGTGACATCTTTGTCTGGTTTTGTTATCAGGGTGATGGTGACCTCATAGAATGAGTTTGGAATTGTTCCTCCCTCTGCTATATTTTGGAAGAGTTTAAGAAGGATAGGTGTTAGATCTTCTCTAAGTGTTTCATAGAATTCACCTGTGAAGCCATCTGGTCCTGGACTTTTGTTTGTTGGAAGATTTTTAATCACAGTCTCAATTTCAATGCTTGTGATTGGTCTGTTTATATTTTCTATTTTTTCCTGGTTTAGTCTCGGAAGGTTGTACTTTTCTAAGAATTTGTCCATTTCTTCCAGCTTGTCCATTTTATTGGCATATAGTTGCTTGTAGTAATCTCCCATGATCCTTTGTATTTCTGCAGGGTCAGTTGTTACTTCTCCTTTTTCATTTCTAATTCTGTTGACTTGAGTCTTTTCCCTTTTTTTCATGATGAGTCTGGCTAATGGTTTATCAATTTTGTTTATCTTCTCAAAGAACCAGCTTTTAGTCTTATTGATCCTTGCTATCATTTCCTTCATTTCTTTTTCATTTATTTCTGATCTGATCTTTATGATTTCTTTTCTTCTGCTAACTTTGGGGTTTTTTGTTCTTCTTTCTCTAATTGCTTTAGGTGTATGGTTAGGTTGTTTATTTGAGATTTTTCTTGTTTCTTGAGGTAGGATTGTATTGGTATAAACTTCCCTCCTAGAACTGCGCTTGCTGCATCCCATAGGTTTTGGGCTGTCATGTTTTCATTGTCTTTTGTTTCTATGTATTTTTTGATTTCCTCTTTGATTTCTTAAGTGATCTCTTGGTTATTAAGTAGTGTATTGTTTAGCCTCCATGTATTTGTATTTTTTACAGTTTTTTTCTGGTAATTGATATCTAGTCTCATAGCGTTGTGGTCAGAAAAGATACTTGATACTATTTCAATTTTCTTAAATTTACCAAGACTTGATTTGTGAACCAAATATGATCTATCCTGGAGAATGTTCCATGAGCACTTGAGAAGAAAGTGTATTCTGTTGTTTTTGTATGCAATGTCCTATAAATATCAATTAAGTCCATCTTGTTGAATGTGTCATTTAAAGCTTGTGTTTCCTTATTTATTTATTTTTGGATGGTCTGTCCGTTGGTGAAAGTGGGGCATTAAAGTCCCCTATTATTGTGTTACTGTTGATTTCCCCTTTTATGGCTGTTAGCATTTGCCTTATGTATTGAGGTGGTCCTATGTTGGGTGCATAAATATTTACAATTGTTATATCTTCTTCTTGGATTGATCCCTTGATCATTATGTAGTGTCCTTCTTTGTCACTTGTAATAGTCTTTATTTTAAAGTCTATTTTGTCTGATATGAGAATTGCTACTCCAGCTTTCTTTTGATATCCATTTTCATGGAATATCTTTTTCCAGCCCCTCACTTTCAGTCTGTATGTGTGCCTAGGTCTGAAGTGGGTTTCTTGTAGACAGCATATATATGGGTCTTGTTTTTGTATCCATTCAGCCAGTCTGTGTCTTTTGGTTGGAGCATTTAATCCATTTACATTTAAGGTAGTTATCAATATGTATGTTCCTATTACCATTTTTTTAATTGATTTGGGTTTGTTATTGTAGGTGTTTTCCTTCTCTTGTGTTTCCTGCCTAGAGAAGTTCCGTTAGTATTTGTTGTAAAGCTGGTTGGGTGGTGCTGAATCTCTTAGCTTTTGTTTGTCTGTAAAGGATTTAATTTCCCCGTCGAATCTGAATGAGATCCTTGCTGGGTAGAGTAATCTTGGTTGTAGATTTTTCCCTTTCATCACTTTAAATATGTCCTGCCACTCGCTTCTGGGTGGCAGAGTTTCTGCTGAAAGATCAGCTGTTAACCTTATGGGGATTCCCTTGTATGTTATTTGTTGCTCTTCCCTTGTTGCTTTTAATATTTTTTCTTTGTATTTAATTTTTGATAGTTTGATTAATATGTGTCTTGGTGTGTTTCTCCTTGGATTTATGCTTTATGGGACTCTGTGCTTCCTGGACTTGATTGACTATTTCCTTTCCCATATTAGGGAAGTTTTCAACTATAATCTCTTCAAATATTTTCTCAGTCCCTTTCTTTTTTTCTTCTTCTTCTTGGACCCCTATAATTCGAATTTTGGTTTTGTCCCAGAGGTCTCTGAGACTGTCCTCAATTCTTTTCATTCTTTTTTATTTATTCTGCTCTGTGGTAGTTATTTCCACTATTTTATTTTCCAGGTCACTTATCCGTTCTTCTTCCTCAGTTATTTTGCTATTGATTCCTTCTAGAGAATTTTTAATTTCATTTATTGTGTTTTTCATCATTGTTTATTTACACTTTAATTCTTCTAGGTCCTTTTTAAATGTTTCTTGTATTTTCTCCATTCTATTTCCAAGATTTTGGATCATCTTTACTATCATTACTCTGAATTCTTTTTCAGGTAGACTGCCTATTTCCTCTTCATTTGTTTTGTCTGGTGGATTTTTACTTTGATCCTTCATCTGCTGCGTATTTCTCTGTCTTCTCATTTTGCTTAACTTGCTGCATTTGGGGTCTCCTTTTTGTAGGCTGCATGTTCGTAGTTCCTGTTGTTTTTGGTGTCTGACCCCAGTGGCTAAGGTTGGTTCAGTGGGTTGTGTGGGCTTCCTTGTGGAGGGGACTGTTGCCTGTTTTCTGATGGATGAGGCTGGATCTTGTCTTTCTGGTGGGTAGGACTGTGTCCACTGGTGTGTTTTGGGGTGTCTGTGAACTTATTATGATTTTAGGCAGCCTCTCTGCTCCTGGGTGGGGTTGTGTTCCTGTCTTGCTAGTTGTTTGGCATAGTGTGTCCAGCACTGGCGCTTACTGGTCGTTGAGTGGAGCTGGGTCTTAGCATTGAGACGGAGATCTCTGGGAGAGCTCTTGCCAATTGATATTACATGGGCCTAGGAGGTCTCTGCTGGTCCAATGTCCTGAACTCAGCTCTCCCACCTCAGAGGCTCAGGCCTGACACCCAGCTGGAGCACCAAGACCCTGTCAGCCACATGGCTCAGAAGAAAAGGGAGACGAAAAAAGAAATATATAAAATAAAATAAAATAATTAAAATAAGAAATTTTTAAAATATTATTAAAATAAAAAATAAGAAAGTAATTTTAAAAAAGGAGAGCAACAAAACCAATAAACAAATCCACCAATGATAACAAGCACTAAAAACTGTACTAAGATAAACATAAAAATCAGAAACTAATCAGTCACATACAGCAATCCCCAAGTCTACAGTTGTTCCCAAAGTCCACCACCTCAATTTTGGCATGATTTGCTGTCTATTCAGGTATTCCACAGATGCAGGGTACATCAAGTTGATTGTGGGGATTTAATCCACTGCTCCTGAGGCTACACGGAGAAATTTCCCTTTCTCTTCTTTGTTTGCACAGCTCCCAGGGTTCAGCTTTGGATTTGGCCCCGCCGTTGCATGTAGGTCACCCTTTGGCGTCTGTTCCCTGCCCAGACAGGACGGGGTCAAAGGAGCAGCTGATTATGGGGCTCTGGCTCACTCAGTCCGGGGGGAGGGAGGGGTACGGAATGCTGGGCGAGCCTGTGGCGGCAGAGGCCGGCGTGACGCTGCACCAGCCTGAGGCGCACCGTGCGTTCTCCCAGGGAAGTTGTCCCTGGATCACGGGACCCTGGCAGTGGCGGGCTGCACAGGCTCCCTGCAGGGGAGGTATGGAGAGTGACCTGTGCTTGCACACAGGCTTCTTGGTGCTGCAGCAGCAGCCTTAGCATCTCATGCCCATCTCTGGTGTCCGCGTTGATAGCCGCGGCTCGTGCCTGTCTCTGGAGCTCGTTTAGGCGGTGCTCTGAATCCCTTCTCCTCACGCACCCTGAAACAATGGTCTCTTGCCTCTGAGGCAGGTCCAGGCTTTTCCCCGGACTCCCTCCCGGCTAGCTGTGGCGCCCTAGCCCACTTCAGGCTGTGTTCACGCAGCCAACCCCAGTCCTCTCCCTGGGATCCGACCCCTGAAGCCTGAGCCTCAGCTCCCAGCCCCCACCCGCCCCGGCGGGTGAGCAGACAAGCCTCTCGGGCTGGTGAGTGCTGGTCGGCACTGATCCTCTGTGCGGGAATCTCTCCGCTTTGTCCTCTGCATCCCATTGCTATACTCTCCTCCGTGGCTCCGAAGCTTCCCCCCTGCCACCCCCCATCTCCGCCAGTGAAGGGGCTTCCTAGTGTGTGGAAACTTTTCCTCCTTCACAGCTCCCTTTCAGAGGTGCAGGTCCCGTCCCTATTCTTTTGTCTCTGTTTTTTCTTTTTTCCTTTTCCCTATCCAGGTACATGGGGAGTTTCTTGTCTTTTGGAAGGTCTGAGGTCTTCTGCCAGTGTTCAGTAGGTGTTCTGTAGGAGTTGTTCCACACGTAGTTGTATTTTTGACGTATTTGTGGGGAGGAGGGTGATCTCCACGTCTTACTCCTCTGCCATCTTGAAGGTCCTCCATTTGGTTATTTTTAATTAGCCTTGGCCTCCCCAGGCCTACATTAGTGTGGGCCAAGATATAAGAACACATAGGGGCCAAATAATGTTCATTTAAGGGCAGTTCATTCCCAGTATGTCAGGTGCTGGGAGATTTTATTGTGGAGACAAAAGAATTCTAACCCAAAAACCTGCTGAGAACAGATACCAGAGTAGAATTACAAAATGGAAAGATCGGCATTCGGCAAGACTAGGGGGAGCGTAAACGTTTGTCACATGGTCTGCTTGATCCTTCCACCTTCTAAAGAGGTAAGCGTATTAGTGGTTGGTTTGCTAATGAATTATACAGCGGATTGCTCCAGGGGGTCCATTTGCTGAAGATGGGTGCTCTGCCTCATGGAGCCCTGAGCACTGTTAACACCATTAATGGTCCATTGTAATTGTCCAGTGGTCTAGAAATGCCACTCCTGCGTTTCTTGAAAGCTCATTAATTTAACCTGAGAAGGAGCAGAGCTATACAGCACACAGTCAATGTAATAACATCCCTTTTTCTCACTTCTTTGCAGAGTGCTCTCCCAACCTTCTGCAGGTCTGGTGATGGGTCCATGTTGGATGATTTTGAATATTTTGTAGGCACATTCTGTATTTGTTTCACTTAAGACGTTTCAGAGGAAAAACTACTTTCCCCTTAACTCTGGCTTGTTGGCTTGTTAATAGATGTATGAGGGAATGTGGGTGGCGGGGCACCCATCCCCAGGTGGAAAACAGCAACTCCTTAGAGTTCTTGCAGCCTATCAGGGTTGTCAACCCCATCATCACTGAGGCGTTTTTCAGCCTGCCTTACTTAAACTCCAGCTATTTTGTCACCTGAATATGAAAATAGTGACACCACACAAGGGTGATTATGACTAATAAATGTCATGATTAAAGGAAGTATAGCCACTCAGTAAATATTAGTTGAATTTGAATTCCCCCATCATCCCTGGAGCATCACCTCATTAAAGGTATCATACCGTTGGCTGGTATATAATAGGTATTTTTCATCCTGTCCATTTGTTAGCTCATTCCCTCGCCATCTGTGTTCCTTGTCCATCTGCCAACCTAGAAAAACCTTCTTCATGTTTACAAATGAAGAGTTCAGTTTTTTTAGACGACACTTTTTATGTTTTGGGTTTTATTAAGATGGAATTCTGTAGAATATTATTATTTGCAAGGAATAATTTAGTGTCTTATCAAGATAATTAAGACACTGTGTGTTCTGTAGATGAGCCTGGTCGTGGTAGGGAGAAAACAAGGTACTCTTGTGCCCTCGTGCTGTTTTTGGCTAACGGAGCAAATGTGAAATCCAGAGCTGGTGCATCCAAAGTCAAGTTTGCGCGTATGTTAGATTTACTGTGTAGGTGCATGTTGGGTCAGTGTCCACAGCCAGCCTGCAGTCAGTGGAATTAGGGCACTCAAAGGGGTGTTTCTTTACAGGAGTTTGTTAAAGAGGGAGCTCATGTTGTACCCAATTTAAAACCTGTTTTTCAGAAGTTTCCAGGATTTTCTCACGCCCTGTCATCCACATGTATTTCTTAATCCCCACCAGCGTGTACCTGGGGGTTTAAAGACATCAAGTCCCTGCCTCTGAACCCTCTGCCCCTCCCTGCTTGTGCTTACATTCCAGTAGTAGCTACAGTACCCAAGGGTCACTTGCTCCTGTTGATTCATTGGTTCTTAGGAAAAAAGACAGCCTCTTGATATATACAGGGGGAAAGGTCTATTAGTGGACAGTTTCCCCTGTATTAAAATAAGAGAAGAGATTGTGGAAGCCTTGAGGTGTAAAATATATTAGCTGCTATTATTCCAACAAAGATTCAAGAATCTGGATCCTTGTGGCCCAGTTACCTTTTCCTCCTGTCCCAGAAGGTTGGTTAAGTTGTCACAGTGGGTGGTGGAGAGAAACGTAAATTTCTTAAGCGGTCTTAAGAGCATCTACATTTAATCCAGCTTTATAGGGTAGTAAAAGTCACCATCTCACAATTAATTATGATTTTCTCTAGCCCGACTCATGTTCTAAAATTCAGCCTTTACTGTCTTTACAATGCAGAGGCTTAGGGCTGGAAGGAACTAGCTGTGAGCTTACAGTTTCTGGGTTTTACAGTGAGCCTTGGAGGCTGGTCTGTTGTAGTATTAATGATATCAAACCACCGTGGCTCCCTTTTAGAAGAAGACAGGTATAAATACATTTAACTAAAATGAGAGTAGTTAGGAGGAAGGTGAGGCATAAGCTAATGAATCTCTTAAATTCTTGAATGGTATTAAGCAGGAAACAGCCCCATTTGTGATCCCATTAATGACTGACCACTTGGGGGTTCAGGCTTTGAATCGTTTTTTAAGTAGCAGGGACAGATTTTTGCAGACGCTAAGGCTCTGTTTTGCTTGACCACCTTTCTGTTTACTGGCCCACATTGCAGGACAGCTGGCCTGGTGCCCATTTAAGGGGAGAAAGGTAACAGGCCAACATAAGATTCCAAACCTCAAGTCTGACCTCATTAGAAGTGTGCTTACTAGTGGTGTAAACCATGGCATCATTCCTCCTGATGGTTTGGGTGATCTTGTGACTTGTTTGAGTTTTGTTATTTCAACAGTAGCAGGGAGGCAGCTGTAGTTTAGGAGATATTCCGTTGTGTCCGAAATGATACCCCCTCAGAACACTTTGAATACTGACTCAGACCATCCCCTTGCCTTTAGACCATCCTTTGAAAACAGACTTTAACTTTCCTCATTGTCTCTGGAGAAGACTTAAGACTTGCTTTTGCAACCCCTGTTTGCAAAATGCTAGAAGCAGGTGCTTCCAAAAGTCTCATCCAGGCCCACCTGGTGTGATGTTACCATTTCCATCTTATCTTTCCTAACTGGGTGCAGAGGAGAGCCTCAGCACAGCTAAGTACCTCTCTTGCCTTGCCCCAGGCACGTGTGCTGTAACCATGAGGAGTTGCTCCAGCCACTTCTGGTTTCCATGGGGTTTTTTTCCCTTGTTTTCTTCTCCATCTTTCTTTTTTCTCACAATGTATTTTCTTTTCCTTGCCTTTCATTTAACCCTCTAGAAGCCTGGAAATGTTCAGGAGAATGGCTGCTATGTTTTTGTTTTTTCAGACCTAGGCTACTTTTTTGAGAGAAAAACCACTCCAGAGCCGTTGTCTAAGGTGTGTACTTTGCCTTTACTGGAAGAAAAGCACTGTAATTCAGCTAATGCTGTGGATGAGAGACATCTATTCTACGATCCATGCTGTCATAGACTGAGAAAAGTAAATATGTGATCAGACATTTCCTGGAGAAACCTTTAAGAAAACATTAGAGCATGCATGTGCGTGTGCACACACACACACACACACACACACACACACTCTCCTCCGTCTCCCAGCACTAGTTAGCTTGCTCATGGGTCCCGGGGCCATTCCCTTTTTCTAGCCAGATCCCCCTGTAGACAGACAGTCAAGAAATCCTTCATTTGTTCTAGAGAAGATAGAATCCAGCCTGAGTGCTAGGTCAATTCCTTCTGCTATAAATACAGATTTTTTTCTTTAAAGTCTATCTACTGAGTTTTAAAAGATACACAGAATATTTCCAAATGAAATTGAGTAGAACATCACTTTAAAACTGAAGTCACATTTGATATACAGCTATGCTGTATTATAGCCCTCTGGGGACTTTCCTTACTGTAAACTTGGAAAGACTTCGTGAAAATGCTATTTTATGGTTAAGATGATAGGAATTTGTTTAGCTCTTTACAAAGTATTCTCACAAACATAACAATGACAGTAACAATATCTGGTGTTTATCAGTTGCTGAGTATGTGGCAGACACTGTTCAAAGTGCTTTCCAGGCTCATTTAATCTTCTCAATAACCCTATCACATACGGACTGTTATTATCCCCATTTTCAGATGTGGAAACCGAGGCATCAAGGGGCTATGTAACTTTACCCAAGTCACACAACCAGTAAGTGCTAAGGCAAAGGATTCAACTGAAGCTATGGTTGATTGTAACGTTTTTGTACTTCCCACTACCTCGTGTGCCCTCTTACTCATTAGTGTCAAGTGAGAATCCTGTTTCAGATCAGTTAAGTGACTTCATTCTGGTGCCCCAACCAGAAGTGACAAAAAAAGATTTAACGTTTTTCCTTTTCCTTTTACTGATTTTTTTCCCTTCTATGTCGTGAGCCTCTAGGTCAATATTTTATTGAACTCAAAACATTCACTGAGTCTCTATTATGCACCGGGTGCTACATGACCTTTGGTGGTACAAAGATAATGAACTTACTGTCCTTAAGGAATTCACAATCCGAGTTTGGGGAATTAAGCAGATAAAACACAGTGACAAATGCAAGCAGTGTGGAAAATGTTCTACTAGGGCTAAGTACGTGGTATTCTGGGAACATTGAGGATGGGGCACTGTCCTAGTCTAGGGACTGTCCAGAGGAGCTTTGTAGGGGAGTTGATTCTCCGAGAACAAATGGGAATTAGCCAGATTGAGATAAGGAAGATGTTGTGGACAAAAGAAATACCTTGTGCAAAGGCCCTGATATATTTGAGAGCACAGAGCCTTTGGGAACCTCCAAGAACTTTTATGTGACCTTGAGTTTAGAAGAAAAGAAGCCAGAGAGATGGGCAGGATTTTGATAATGAAGACCGCTGTAAGTCATTGTAAGCGGTGTTGGCTCTGCAGTTGGCTGTGTCATTGAAGAATTTTAAGCAGGTCAGGTAGAGAGCGGGATAGAGTAGATGAAGTAAGCTTAGAGGCAGGGAGACCCATTTAGGAGGTTATTACAACTGTCTAGATAAGAAATGATGAGGGTCCTGACCTAAGGCAGAGACAGTGAGTCAAGCTTTTTCTGCCTCCCCGGGATACACTTAATTGCTTCACTTGCTGCCTTCAGCAGCCAGCCGGTCTGCCTGGCTGTCCATTCAGCCCTTGAACCTTCATCCCTTTCTTTGTCTTCCCGTACTGCAATTCATGTACCTGTCTCTCCTATTAGACCTCAACTCCTCAAAGGCAGCCAATGTATCTTTTTAATCTTTATTTTCACTGTACAAGTACTGTGTCTGGTACATGTTTTTCAAGTTCATGATGGGGATCAGTTCAGTATGGCCATAGTCTAGGGTCCTTTTTGAGAAGGACTAAAGGGGCTGTTGGAAAGGAAGGATGAAGGGGTAGAACTCTTTTGCTCTACAGTAAATTGAATGGTGTTGACAGATGAGAATTGCATATGACTTTACTTGGACTCTGCCAAAATGCATCAGCATTCTTCTGGGATTTAAGGTAATTTCCTGGCAGGCTTAATGTTTACTCTTAGTAATGTTTACACAACTTCTGTGCCATCTCTTAAAAACAAATTAGACTTCAACACAAGTAATTAAAGATGGGAATAGCAAAAAAAAAAAAAAGATGGGAGTAGTATCGTTCGGTTCTATTACCTGTGTCCCTGAGTACGAACGTGCCCTCTACATTGTAAGTGAAACCCTGCTCTCCTCCCTGTAAGTTGTATGGGGGATGGACATTTAGCTAAGGGGCTTGCAAAATTTCTTTATCTTTTAAAATATGAAAGCCTCCATGGAAGCCAAATAGAGAAATCAGATTTTTACAAGGAGCTGTTCTTGCTGAAGTCAGGGCCAGTTTGGGGGGCCCAAAGCCTTGTCCTGCTGCCTTTTCCACCCCTTCCCCACTCCTAGATAAAGGGGCTGTGAAAAGCACTAATCAAGACCATCCACATTTTCCCTCCTAACTATTCACTTTGATCTAGTTCTCTTAAGTTTCAAACTATTATTACAGGGAGCTTTTCACAGGCACTCACTGGTTTTGTTTTTATGTTCCATCACTTTTGGACCCTGATGTCTTCCAACAAGAGGGGGATTTGGCTTCTCTTCTGTCTTCCTCCCAGGTTCTCATATACCCTTCTCCAGAACTGACTGGAAGACATTCTTGCACCTTGCAGTAGATGCCTTCCAAGACCTTAACCCAGAGATAATCATCGTTTAGGTAAAAGACTTATCCTTTATTGAAAGGATAAGTGTTAAGAAAGTAACATTTCCCTTGAATTCACGCAGTTTATTGTTCTTGTTAAAATTTAATTATACCTCACGAGCTCTGGCGCACGTGGGTATATTTAATGGCCTTTGTGCTTTTACCGAATATGTTAAAATTAATACTTGGCCTTACAGAAAAAGGGGCTGAACTCTGTGCCTAAAGGCTTTTCAGGATTAATAAGAGGCTTAAGAGAGATCAAAGAGACCTCAGTTTGTTTGTGCCTACATGTGAAAGTGTAGTTATTTTTTTCTTGAGCCACAGAGAAAGGATTTGCATACATAAAATTTGGTAAACTATTACTTATTGGAAGAAATGAAAGGCATTCTATGGGTAAGAGTTTTTAGGCACTTTGTTGAAGATGGTCAGCCCAGTTCTCTCTTCTTTCTTAGCCCCGTTCTCCCCATCTGTTTTCAGAAAGCTTTACCGCTCATGTTCAGAAGCCCACCAAGGTTTGGGGTGAGGGGCTCCCTGTCAGCCCTGTTAGGTGGCTATGTAATGAATTCTTTCTGTCCAGTAAGGTAATGCTGAGGTTGTGCCCCACTTTAGAAATTTGATTCATAAACACAATAGATTCAGTAATTCTCAGCTCTATTAAGGGTGATTATTCACTTTGAGAAAGTTCTTTGCAAGTAAGTGTATTTACCCCAATTCCTGAAAATAGCCCTCTCTTAATGCTTCCCAGGGACTGTGTATGGATCATGTATACAATCTAGAGGAAGGAGAAGAGAAACACAAAGCTAAGATGTTTAGGGATCTGCTGGCTCTTTGCAGAACAACCCACAAAGGTGATAAAGAATCTCTGAAATGATTTGTTTCTCAAATTCAATTTATACATATCTTTTTTTGTAGAAATGCAACACCCATTTAATGATTTGTCTAAAGAGTATCGCAATTGCAATTTGCTGATATTCGATGTGCTGTATAATATATAAGACATTTCAGTGAATAGAATGATGTCTGCAACCCCTTCTGAGTGCCCTCCAGGGCTCAGTGAGAAGCCAAGGGTAGATAATTTAACTTTCTCTCACTTTGAGTGTCACTTGTGATCTCTGAAGGGAGGTGCTTACCTAGAAATTTTATTCTCCCCCAGATAACAGTTATTTTCTTTCAAGAAGGCTAGTTACTGAGGGCTCATATACTCAGCCCTCAATAGTTATTGAGGGCTGAGTATATGCCAAAAATGTACTGGCTAGGTAAGGTTCAAGGAGAGGATTATCAGACATCTGAGCAGAATCAGATAAGAGGCCATGGTCTTTTGGGGCAGACCTCACCAGGAGTTCTCTGCTTTAGTACATTGTAGGAATTTGGCAAATCAGGTCATATCCAGAGAGGACTGACTACAGGGAGAAGGTTCTGGAAGGCATTTTGGTTGAGAAACTGTTGAAGAAACAAGGGCTATTTGCCTGGAAAAGGGAAGATTTTTGGTAAAGAGATTCATGAAAAATGTCTCAGTCTTCACTGTTCAGTATGATAGCTGCGAACCACACGTGACTATTTAAAGTAATTAAGTAGAAATTTTAAAATTAGTTCTTCAGTTACACCTGCACATTTCAAGGGCTCAATAGCCACATGTGGCAAGCAGTTATCATATTGGACAACGCACAGATTTCCATCCCTGCAGAAAGTTCTGTTAGACAGCGCTGCACTGCATACTTGAGGGGTTTCATGTAAAAGAAAGAATAGATTCAAACTGCATATCCCCAGAAGCTACAGTTTTGCCCAGTGGAGAAGAACCAGGAGGGAGATTCTTCCAACACTTGAGGTAGTCAGGAACAGAAGAAGCAGAGTCGGAAGCTCTCTAAGAGGGGAAACATCGCCTCTTGGTGACCCTTGTCCAGGATACTATAGAGGAAGTATGAGCATCTCAGCTGTCAGACTTTGTCTGCTTGTGCATGTCAGGCCCTGAGCCGCGGCCCAGCCAGTACACTCAGGCATCGGTTCAGAGCTCTCTGCAGCTTCCTGCATTATGTGTGATAGAAAGTACCTGGTAGCCTGGCTGAGACCAAACTCAGCTCCCTCTCTCCGTTCTGCTTTAATCTGATTTAAACCCTCCTTGGGAGGTTGGTAATTTACAAAGTTCATGAAAAGCTTTCAAAGAAATTATGCCTAGAAAAAAATTTATTTCTGGAAACTCAAAAATGGGGATATATTTTCTGAAAATAAATTCAGGTGGATGATGGATGAGGATAATGAAAAGGCCTTGTTTTCTAACCCTATGCAGCCTTCAGTTATCCAAGACCCTATATATTCATACACTTGAACTTAAGCAGAATAAAATAATCAATTAGCAGTTGGCAGCAGTTTTTCCTTGGATAAGACACAAAGCAAATAGTTGGCCTGTGTTTGGAGAGATCTGTGTTTGCAGGGTATCTTAATGGCAAAGTCATGCTTTCTCAAATACCTGGTCAAATTTATATAGAATTGAGGGACCATAATGAGTAGGTATTTATAAAGCTCTTTAGTAGCTTTTGAAGAGACTAGGTCTGAGAACTCAAATAATTATTTCTGGAAATCTGAAACCAGGGTTGGTTACCTGAGCACATTCCTTAATTGAAGCTTAATGGTGTAGCCCTGCCTAAGAATCTCAGTTCTGGTCAAGCCTGGGCAGTTTTATTGGTCTTTTGGAGTTCTGAAACGACACTCTCAAGCTGCCTGAGAGTACCAGAGGAGGAAAATGACACTCATTAAATACTTTAGGATTGTCTGTCTAAGAGGTCAAGAGAAATTGCATTTCTGTAGAGTCACTGGAGACAGATTGTGGTCTGAACACCTCAGCTATCTTGGATTGACCTTGCCATTTTCCAAACTCTCCATGGGAAATCATTGTCTACTCTTTTTTTAACCTTAGTTGTTTATTTTTCAATGTCTTTTAATTTGCTCTTTTGGATAATGGATGGTGTAAGCAGCTGGTCTCTCCCCTTCCTTCTCTCTCCTCTCCTATTCAATACAGAATCGGGTTTACTCCTATCCAATGGATGGGGATAAAATATACTCTAGGCAAGTGTTTTATCATTGATGTTTTCCAACCTGCCCTGTGCTTGAAACTCAGGTATCAGCTCTGTGCCCTGACGCTCTGAGAAAATGTCTTGTCCAGGCAGACACAGATGATTTATTTGCCAGAACTAAGTTTCTTCGGGAAAGCATCCTTGGTTTGATCTGGCTACACTGAGAAAGGAGCTCTTGACTATGTCTGTACACAGTCAAGAGAAAGTTCTCATGGGCAGTGATGAAGTTAAATGAAATTAAAGGATGGGTGGAGTTTGTGGCATAGGTGAGGGGGGCAAAGCATTCCAGGGAGCGGAAGTGGCACATGCAAGGGGAGAGAAACACCAGGGCTTGAGATGTTTAAAGGAAACTCAAGGATGGTTCTGTGAAAAGAAGTAGTGGGAGAATCATTCATTTATTAACAAATATTTATTAAGAACCCAAGATTTGCTAGGTACTGTTCTAAGCACCAGAAATACAGTAGTAAATTTTTAAAAATTCCTGCCCTTATGGAACTGATATGCTAGAGAAAGGAGTCAGAAAATAATCAATGCATATAATCAAAGTTTTAAATTAGTTCTTTCTAAAGGGCTATAATAATAATAAGGGCTACATGAGTGTTTGATAAACTGAGTAATTTTGTGTGTTTGTTAGAAGACAGGAAATCCTGTCAGGGCTGGGGGGGTGGGTATTATAGAGTTTGGTAAAGAAAATTGGAAGTGCCAAAGGGAGGGTTGGGAGTGGGTTGTAATGTTACAACCTCTTTGAGAAACCTTTTTTTTTAGATGACTTTGGATTTATTGATGACTTTTTAAAAAATTTTTATTGGAGTACAGTTGCTTTACAATATTGTTAATTTCCACTGTACAGCAAAGTGAATCAGTCACACGCATACACGTATCCCCTTCTTTTTGGATTTCCTTCCATTTAAGTCACCACAGAGCACCGAGCAGAGTTCCCTGTGCTATACAGTAGGCCCTCATTAGTTATCAGTTTTACACATAGTAGTGTATATACGTCAATCCCAGTCTCCCAGTTCATCCCACCCCCCATCCCCCCGTGGTATCCACAAGTTCATTCTCTATGTCTGTGTCTCTACTTCAGCTTTGCAAGTAAGTTCATCTGTATCATTTTTCTAGATTCCACAATAAGCAATATTATACGATGTTTGTTTTTCTCTTTCTGACTTGTTTCACTCTGTATGACAGTCTCTAGGTAAAACTATGGAACGCTTCACGAATTTGAGTGTCATCCTTGCGCAGGGGCCATGTTAATCTTCTCTGTATCGTTCCAATTTTAGTATATGACAGCAGAAGCTAATCCTCATGCTGAAGCGAGCATGAGAAGCCTTTTTGAAAACGCACCATTGAGCAAAGACTTAAAAGGGGTATGGAGTTAACAATACGGTTATTTTGGTAAAGAGCCTTCTGTGCGGGTAACAGCCGGTGCAAAGACCATGAGGCAGAAGAGTGTCTTCAGGAAATAGCAAGGATGCCAGGGTGGGAGAATGAGGGTGGGGAGATGGGAGAGGGGCAGATAGAAGGTCACCATAAGGACTTCGGCTTTCATTCTGATAAAATGAAGAGTTGTAAAGACTGACTTAGATTTTAAGAGGTCAGTCTGGCTGCTCTATTGAGAATAGACTTTGCGGGGGTAGAACTAATAGCCACATGATAAGGCAGCCGGCTGGGCAACCACACAGGGTACTAACCTGTAAAGGGCACTGAAATAGCACTATTATAAGAAAAAGATTGTTCCTACCAGAACTCACCTCAGGGAAGGTACAGTACATATCAATGAAATTTAATCAAGGACATGAGTAGCTGGGTAACAAAGATAGCCACTGAATGCTCTCTGAGGTCTGTGGGTCTAGTGAACTGTAGGCTTTTTGTTTTGCTGAGTGGGGCACTACAGTATGGGGCTAGAGGTACGTTATCAGAACCGTAGAAGAGAGGCTTCCCTCCACTTTGAGCTCACACCTCCTTAGACTGGGGTTCTTATTGATCAGAGCATCCAGAGAGCCGAGTTTCAGTCCCACCGCCCTAAGGGGAAATGCAGGGCTGGATCCTCAATGACCTTGAATGCCCTTCAGAAAATACCTAGTTACATAACCCATACACACTTTCATGATGGCCTTCTTTTCCCATCTCCAGACCCCATAGGAGGAGAACCTATTCCTTTATCCTGGGAGCAGTTTTATTCCACTCTTCAGTAATAAAGATTCATTGTTACTCAGAAAGACATTGTAAATCATTTCTGAAAGCCTTCGCTCTTGAACAATGGGGTTTAGCTGAGGATGGTTCAGAGGATTAGCTGCTGCTGTCATAAAGATCTGTCCCCTACCTGGGAGTAGAGCCCTGGGGATCACTGCCATGGATGAGTAGTTCCCAGAACCACAGTTCAGAAAGGACAGTCTAGTCACCAACAACCTGCTCTAATTCAGCACACTTTTGTTGAGTGCGTGAACCACGGCTTGTGTCCCTGATGGACTCACTTCTGGCTCTATCATCTGTCCCCTGAGAATAGCACTGTTGTCAATCCCACCTAGATTAGATCAATTAGCAAGCAAGAAGCAAGCTCATATATGCATGCTATTCATTCAAAGTGTGCATATAGGCATTTAGTATGAAGAACTGCTATTTCACTTGTAACTTTGTTCAATTATGATTATGGAGTGACAGAAGTACAAGTGTAATAGGAATTTTCTATATTAATCACCTCTGTGCACATGTCAAATTAAAAATGTGCACAGTGTCTGTAATTCTTTCCTTTTTCTTGGTGTTTGTTCTGAATACATTAACTGAAATATACATTTATGTCTGAATCAAATTTAAAAATTGGGGCTTGTATTTTATTCATCTTTTTAAAATTTAACTTTTCTAAATTTAACTTATTACATTTTGACACAAGTATTAATCTGAGATAGATTGGATATTTGAAAAAATTAGATATGAATTCTTTACCAGAGATAGCTTGAGAAGCACTGAACTAGAAAACTAAGAAGAGGGCATGTGGTACTATTTTTATTTCTTACCTGTGGAGACTCTCCAGACCCATCATCAGCTGTGCTCCGAGCTGTTTTCTACTTACAACAATGGGTTTATGGGACGCCATCTACCTCCATTCTCCTGTCCTCACACCCACGACTGCACAAGGTGGTTCCCTATGGAGTTAGGAATGCTGCCCACAGAGAATGAAATGAAAATAATAAAGATAGAACTTCACATCAGCCCAACTCATTTGAGACAATAAAGCCAGCTATAAAAGAGTCAATCGAAAAGGTCAAACAATGTAGGGGGCACGGCATCTTACCCCTCATGGGAAGGAGAACTTTAAGGTTATTTTTCCTTTTCCTTCTTTCTAAAGGGAGCACAGCTATCAAAAGAAGAAAGCTGACAACCTCCAGTTCAGCTTTTAGGATTTCAGTTGAGAATATCTATGAAGTATTTTCCTTCTCACCATGAAATTATCTGCTAAAGCAATTCTGCAGTCACTCTGAATACACACAAAGTAAAATGACTTACACTCTGAGAGTTACATTTCCAACTGACGACGTGCAAAAAGCAGCTTTGCAAAATGTACCTTTGTGTGCAGAGCCCAGTGAGCAATTAACTAGACCTCTTGACCAAGCTGTGTAGGCACAGAGCCTGGGCAGCACCTTTGCCAAGTCTGCCCCGGGCCTGCCGAGGTGGCACGTGGCGACTCAAAGTCTGGTGGGAAACATATTCACCATCAAAGACCTAGTTTCTTAAACCAGGGTAGAATATAAATTTACTTTTTTCAATTACAAAATTCAATTCTAACCTTTTAAAAACAGCAGCTAGCAAAATCCTTCATGAATATGCATTCTCTCCTTAACTCGTAATTTTGTCATCCAACAAACATTAACAAATACTGCTATATTTCAAGGCTCTAGGTGGAGAACTGGGAAGATCAAAGATGCATGACAGTCTCTAAGCTAAAGGAGCATTTGCTATGTAGTAAACAAGTAATTATTTTAATACCTTATTTATACATTACAGCCTACATTTGAACATCACAACTGCCCTCATCCCAATGAAATAGGCAAGAATGAGTTATGCCATTTTGCCAAAGAGGAACTGGAGATAGGATGTAATAAATCATCTTCTTATGATCACACCGCAAAGGGCAGATCCAGAACATAGTGCTGGCTAAGAGCATGGCTTTGGGGTCAGTTGAGTCTGGGTTCACAAGCCAGTCATCACCTTAGCTGGTTATTTTGGATATATTAGCCCATTTGTGCTTCTGCCTTCTTGTCTTTTAAATTTTTATTATTTATTTATTTATTTATTTATTGGCCGCACGGCATGTGGCATCTTAGCTCCCTGACCAGGGATCAAACCCACACCCCCTGCATTGGAAGTGCGGAGTTTTAACCACTGGACCGCCAGGGAAGTCTGCTTCTGACTTCTTATCTATGAAATGGAGATAACATCTGCCTCATAGGCTATTGTAGGATTAATTGAGAAAATGTTTGGGAAGATGGGAGGAACTCAGTAAGTGATGGTAGGTGTCATTATTTCATCAAGAATCCTTTATTAAGCTCCCACTTACATGCACTGCACTATGTGGAAGATAACCTAGACACAGGAACTCACGATATAATACAAGAGAAACAGACAAATAACAGACAAACACAATAAAACAAAAGTGACAAATCAGGCACTGATAAGGACTGCCTCCTCAGTGTTCCTGTAGCAATATCTAGATCTCAGAGCACGTATGGAATATGCTGTCTTTGTCAGGGTCTCAGGTGCTCTACCCTCACCCCTCACCAGTAGATTATGAACTCCAGGTAAGTTTTAGTATTGTCCTAAAACCTTACTTATTTACTGTATAAATACTGATGGAGATCATAGAGTCAGGGAATGAGTGCACAGAGGACACAGCCATGGTCCTCGCCCCTGGGGACATGCCATGTAGCAGACACTCAACAAAAGCGTGATGAATTAAGGTAGATTGTTGATTATTAGATTGTTCTTTCTGGCATTTTCCAGTTGTCTTTCTTTTATTGATTTCTAGTGTAATTCCATTGTGGTCTGAGAGCAGACACTGTATGATTTCTATTCTTTTAAGTTTGTGAAAGTGTGTTTTATGGCCGAGAATGTGGTCTGTCTTGGTGAAAATTCTGTGTGAGCTTGAGAAGAATGTGTATTGTGTTGTTGTTGGATAAAGTAGTCCATAGATGTCCATTATATCCAGTTGATTGATGGTGTTGAGTTCAACTAGGTCCTTACTGATTTCATCCCTGCTGTATCTGTTCATTTCTGATAGAGGGATACTAACATTCCCAATTATGATAGTGGATTCATCTGTTTCTCCTTGCAGCTCTATCAGTTTTTGCCTTGTGTAGTTTGATACTCTGTTATTAGGTGTATACACATTAAGAACTGTTATGACTTCTTGGAGAATTGACTCCTTTATTTTATCGTTATTTTATTTTATTCATTTTCAGTTTTTATCTAAAACGAGGCAAGTAGTGCTGTGTTTTCAAAATTCACTTTTGAGTCTTCATCAGTAGCCAGTTCCAAAAATATTAGTTAACTTTAAATTATCTTTTGGTGAAAAATGAATCCATAGAATTTTTTAGGCATAAATCTAGGAAAATAGATTCAAAACATTCTATCAAATTCAGAAAATATTTGGCAATAACTTTCGGCAGATGTGCTGTATCAATATCATCACCTCTTTCACTGATAATTGTTAAATTCTAGAACACGGGGTAAGTGTGGAAACTGTTCTTTTAAGTGTCGAGCTTTTGTTTTAGGTCTTTAATCTTATCTGCCATTGAAAAAAATTGTTTCTCCCTTACATGAAAGTATTAAGATCATTAAAATAGCAAAGACAGGCAAATAAACAAGTCTGGCTCTAATTCATATCTCTACAAAGTTGGGACCAAGCTGATTTCTTACCTTGTAAAACACTAAGAGTTTATTCTGCACTGCAGACATTGTTGAGAGAGCTTTTCCTCTCGATAACCATCAAACATCAACATGCAGTACTGTTGTTTATGATTAGCCGCCTTCTTGATTATTCATTCAGAGTCGCCGTGAATTTAACTTATTTACCTTTACGTAATTTACTATCTTTACTACGTCACTAAGTACAATGTTTAGTTTAGCTGACTTATTTTTGAAGCCAGTCTTTCTCAACGAAGGCAGAAGTGCATTAATGTACATTCTGGTGTAAGTTTATTAATATGGGTACTCACTCCAGAATGTTTTCCTATCATTGCAGCTGTGCTATCAGAACATACTTGTACACAAAACTTAAACTCCAGACCACACCTGTTGACAATGTAATTCTTTTTAGCTTTATACATTTGAAAGCTAGTTGTGTCTTTTGACAATGAGCATGAAAAAATTTTTTTTAAAAAGATTCTTCCTTCATGTCACCATCGTGTTCAAATCACATCTGTACTGACAGATTGCCATATTAGCAGTATCATTGCACAAGTCAGGTTGCAATGAAAAATACTTCACTTGCTTTATTTGGTCTATGAGTTGGTCTTCCATATCATTAGCCTGGTATGTTAGTCTGTGGAGTCATTTGAAAGTGGTAGTGGAGCTACTTTCTTTGCCAAAGATTCATGTTTCCAAACAAACACCACTGTTGCAGATTGTCACTAATGTCTCACCAATTGCATAGGTTTTTTTGGTCTTAGCAACCTGAGGTGCTATTTTAGTAGAAGTGCACAAAGCATCAATAAGTAAAATATTGAACATTTGCTTCTGTGGCTTTCTAATGCAATACTTTTTTATTTCAAAGAATTCTTTTAGTTTTGAGCTTTTTTTTTAGCCTTTTGTGAGTAAATTGCTGCCCAAGAAGCTTTGAAGGAATCACTAGTTAGAACATTTCTGCCAGTAACACACTTTTGGGTCTAGCATACCATCCTCCAACATGGCTACAAACCCAATCCAAACTTAGTATACAAGGAACGATCCTTCAAAATAAAACTAGCGTGAAGTCTTTGGTCTCCATTTCTTCAGAGTCACTTCCATTGCCATTATTTGGTTTCTTTCTACTGATGCATTCAGATAAAGTATGTCTTTTCTTGAAACAAACAAAAAAGTCATGTGTAATTTCTTCTACTGTTTGTAAATTAGAAATAAAAATAAGTAATACAGTTTTTTCTTTCTCAATTTAGCTAGTAATGTTAAGCTATAAGTTAAGCACAGTTGATTAAAAATTGAAATCATGAGAATAATAAGTTAGAAAAGTAAATCAATGCCAACATTTTCTCTGTCTTCCTTGTCTTTTTGTGGCCTCTCTCATCTGACTTCTTAATCGACACTTCTCATGTGAGCTGACGAGGAGGTGGGTAGGAAGACATTTCTCTAGTAATTGTTGTTTAAAATCCCTCTGTAGGCTAATTCATGGAAAAAACAGGGAGACCAGGGTTTCATGCCTTGTGTTTTACATTTCATGTTATTTCCTAATGAGTACAGTAGTATCTAATTGTGTCCTGGAGGAAAGAGATGTTTTCACCATCCCATGTGTAAGATCCATGATTATACTGAATATATTTAACTGGATATGTGGCATCAAAAAAAGGTGCTAGCTTCAGGTCAACAAATATATTTTGAACACCTACAGTATACAAGGCCCTGTGCTAGATGTAGTAGGGAATACTAGAGTAAGTCAATCATAGTTTCTGTCGTCTGTGAGCTGACAAATATAGGGTGTTGGTTATCTGTTGCTGCATAACAAATTACTCAAAGCTTAGTGATTTAAAACAATAAATAATTTTTTATTTAGCTCATACATCAGCAGCTGGGCCGTGGTTCATCAGGGTGTTTCATTTCTGTTAGGTTGTCGGTAGGCTCAGCTCAAATAGGGACTGGATGATCCACTCTCAGGATGGCTCACTCACATGGGCAGCAAATTGGTCCCTGGATGTAGGCTGGGAACTTGGCTGGGGCTTTGAGCCAGCAACCCAGGTTGCTTTCCATGTAGACCTCTGCACAAGCTGCTTGAACTTCCTCACAGTATGATGGCTGGGTTCCAAGTGTTAGTGTCCCAAGAGGTCAGGACAGAAATGCATGGCGCTTTTAAGACCTAGCCTCCAAAGTCACATAGCATCTCTTCTACTAGCTTTATAGGTTGTACAAAGACCTGCCTTTACAGGCAGTCACAAAGACCCGCCAGGTTAAAAGAGAAGGGAGCAGACCTATTGATGGGTAAGTGGCAGGATTATAGAAGAGTGTGTGTGATAGGACATATTGTTGTAACCATCTTTAGAAAATACAATCTGCCATACAAGTTATTCATTCATTCATTCATTCATTTATTCAACAGATATTTATCAGGCACCTACTATGTGCCTGATACTGTTAAGAGCTGAGTATTCAAAGATAAATAAGACATGGTTTCTGCCCTAAAGGAACCGACAATTGTAGGAGAGAAAGAAGATATAATTAACTATATGTAATAAAATATAAGTACTATGCCAGAAGTTTATACAAATCACAGTGGTGGCACAGAGAAGGAGAGGTGGTAAAATTTCTCAGGGAAGTTACATTTGTGATGGCTCTAGAAAGGTGTGTAGGGCAATAGTTCTCAAAGCGTGATCTGTGTATCCATGGGGATCCCCAAGAGCTTTTGGGAGGGAGTTTGTGAGGTCAAAACTCTGTACATAATAATACTAAGGCATTGTTTGTCTGTGTTGATGTGTGCATTGATGGTACAAAAGCAATGTTGTGTGAAACACTAGCCCCTTAGCATGAATAAAGGCAGTGCCAAATTGTATTTGTAGTCACTGTATTTTTCACTGCTGTGCACTCATTAAACAAAAAATTTGGTTTCACTCAAGAATGCCCTTGATGAAGCAAAAATGATTAAATTTATTAAATTTTGACCCTTGAGTACATATTTTAATATCCTGTGTAACAAAATGAGAATTATACATAAAGCACTTCTGCATACTGAAATACTATGGCTGTTTCAAGGAAAAGATTTTGTGCAATTGAATTTCTAACTGAAATAGCTGCTGTTTTCAGTACCGTTTTTACTTGAGAGAACAACCGACAAACTAGGGTTATTCAGACTTGGGTATTTGGCAGACATTTTCTTGAAAATCAATGAGGTGAGCCTGTCACTTCAAGGAAAACAACTGACAGTATTCGTTGCCAATGATAAAATTAAAGCTTTCAAGCAAAAATTAGAATTGTGAAAAACTGGTATCTGCCACCATGAATTTGACGGTTTCCAAAGAATGGTTTGATGGAATTGATGTGATTAACAAATAGGATTTTTTGGCCTTTTTTAGTGAAATGTCTTGGTTTGGCACAAAGAAATGTGATTTTTGGAAGAGCTTTATAACTCAGTGAACCCATATTTTCTAAATGACCAATGCGTGATGTTCAGAATCATGCATGAGAAAAAGGTCCTTTCAAAGAGTAAGAAAGACCAATGGATTAACGTAACAGAGTATGATAATTTTATTGATGTGGTTTCAGACCCCACATTAAATTGTAAGAAACTACCACTTGTTGAATTTTAGGATAGTGTCAAAGAACAATGTTCTTTGACATTATCCAAAAAGGCTATTAAAATAGTCTTCCCTCTTCCATCTACATATCTGTGTGAAACTGGATTTTCTTTATATACTTCAACCAGAACAACATATCACTTAAGACTCAGTGCAGAAGCACGTATAAAAAGTCTGTCATCTCTGAAGGCAGACATTAAAAAGATTTGGAAAAATGTAAAGCAATAACAGTCTTCTTACTAATTTTTTAATGTTTTGGACAATATTGCTATTTTCATCACGTATATTATCTATGTTAACATAGGAGTTTATTATTTTTTTCAAGTGGATAAGCAAATATTTTTAATTTCCTCAGATTTAATTTCTAACCTGGTGAATAGTGATAGATGTAATCCACATAAATAAAAGCTCTTTGTTTTCCACAATCTTTTCAGAGTGGAAAGGAGGCCGGAGACCCAAATTTGAAGCCGAAGTATGACAGGGTCACATTCACCAGGATAATGTACATTCTGGGAACAAAGGCTTGGAAGCCCGAGTGAGAGAGCTAAGCAGCTCAGAGGACTGTACATGCTCAGATGGGTGCCAGTGTGGGGCAGGAGGCGAGCAGAGGTGTGAGACAGGGGGCTGGCTGGTGGGCAGGGGCCTGCGCAGTGATGAAGTGCCCAGGCACTTCGAAGATGAACTGCTTTGAATCTTGTTCCACCACTTGGTTCCTGTGTGATGTGGGGCAAATTACTTAACCTCTCTTTATCTTAGTTTTCAAATATTTCAAATAGGGATAATCATAGCACTGTTACCGACCAGGGTTCTTGGCCTCCTTAATCAATAGAGGCCAGACAAGAAATTCAGGCAAGGCTTTATTGGGGCCCCTGCTACACCAGGGAGGGGCAAGAACAAGTAACAGGTTCCCTTGCTCACTCGCACCCCAAGCGGGGGGTGAGCCAGTTCCTTATACAGGGTGAAGATAGGGACGGGTCCAGGGGGTGGACCAGAGGCATGGCTTAGGTGTTTTGCCCACTGCTTTGGTAGTGTTGAGTGCAGGGGGCTCTTCAGAAGTGGCAGTTGGGTTTTTGGTGTCTTTGTATCTTTTTGTCCATAATTTGCCCCAACTGCACATACACGCATTATTTTTAGTCCCTTATAGTTTCTTTGTATTTTTTTGCTCCAGGAGATGTTTGTCCAGGTGCAAGCATGGCAGCAAAGGGTTCCACGTCCCAGGTCCCAGCCTGTCTCAGCATCTATTATCTAAGTCTGTAAGAATTTATGAAACAATCTCTATAAAATACTTGATGTGGTGTTTGGCACAAAGAAAGCTCTCAATAAGTATTGGCTATACTAAGGGGTTTGGACTCTATTCTCTAGTAAGGAGAGTATTGAGAGGGTTTTTAGCAAGAAAAAGACATGACTGGATTAAGATGTGCTGTAAGTGACATACGGGAAGGGTGCGTGTTGTAGTTTCAGCTTTTCCTGATGCAGTATGGTCCTCAGAGCAAAATACGTCTGAGTTCCACTGGCTATGTTTGGGGTGGAAGTCTTCAACCTCACGCAGCCCCCTGGGCATCCCAGTGCAACACTTACTTTAGGAGCAATTTTACATACAACTGGGAGTCAGTCCTCTTCTGTGGAAATTTTGCTAGCCTAGTAACTTTCAAATTTGCGTTGATTTTTTTTTTCTCCTTTTCTCTCAAACAGCACTTCATGTGCTTTACTAGTTACAAAATCATTTCACTCTCCTCAAGTAATTGGCTGCCTAGTGCCTGTTCTTACATTACCATAGTTTCTGAGGTGGCCAGATGTTACCGTGAGCACACAGTCTGCAGAACTGGGCTGGGCCGGGAGCAGCCCACTGGGAGAAGAGACACTAGGGGCCAAGAAATCACTGGGTTATTATGGAGAGTGAAATTCAGTTCATCAATAATGTATTGAGAGTTTACTCTGTGCCAGGTACTGAGAAGCAACAGAAGTGAAAGAATGTACCTCCCACCCCCATCTCAGAGAAATTTGCCTGTCCTTGTGGTAAGGAGGATGAGGCATGTTTGCAAATAACTACATTGTGAGTTGTGTGTGACAAGTGCTAAAACAGAAGTAAAAGAAAAGTGTTTTGGGAGCCCAGTGGAGAGCCTGCTTCAGGCTCCGGGAGGCTGGCAAAGACCTCATGGCATTTGACCTGGGCCTTGAAAGTGGGGTCAGGTTCTAGAAGGTAGGAAAGGTCTTTCCATGGAGAGAACAACATGACTAAAGGTAAGGATGTAAAGCAGGCAGCATTGGACTTCCCTGGTGATCCAGTGGTTAAGACTATGTGCTTCCAATGCAGGGGGCGCGGGTTTGATCCCTGGTCGGGGAACTAAGATCCCAAATGCAGCATGGCCCCCCCCCAAAAAAAAGAATAAAGCAGGCAGCATCAGCAACATGATTTGTGGGGCTCAGTGCAAAATGGAAATGCGAGGCTCCTTGTTCAATAATCATTAAGAATTTCAAATCAGTGACAGCAGAGCATTTAACCAAGTGGGGGACCTTCTAAGGGCAGAGTCCATGTGACTGCACAGGTTGTATGTCCATGGACCAGTCCTCAATGCAGGCTGCACACGAGGAAGGGAAGGACTCAGGTTGTCTGAAGCATAGCTGTGTGACTGTGAGTGGTGGAAGACAAGTGTGCAAAGGCAGGTCGTGTTACCGAATGCAAGTTTTGTGAGGCCAAACCAACTAAAAGGTCAGAGTTTGGAGCAGAGAAAGGTTTATTGCAGGGCCATGCAAGGAGATGGGTGGCTTGTGCCGAAAAAACCCCGAACTCACTGAAGGGTTTCAGTAAAGCATTTTTAAAGGCAAGTCGAGGGAGGGGCGTGGTTAGTTGTTGCAAACTTATTGGTGTAGGAATCCTTTGTTCTTGCAGCTGTCTGGGTAGATCAGGTCACGATGTTCCCATAAACCTCCAACAAGACAAATATTATTCTCTGTTCTGCAACTTTTTTTTTTTAATAAATTTATTTATTTATTTATTTATTTTTAGGTGTGTTGGGTCTTCGCCTCTGTGCGAGGGCTTTCTCCAGTTGCAGCAAGCGGGGGCCACTCTTCATCGCGGTGCGCGGGCCTCTCACTATCGCGGCCTCTCTTGTTGCAGAGCACAGGCTCCAGACGCGCAGGCTCAGTAATTGTGGCTCACGGGCCCAGTTGCTCCGCGGCATGTGGGATCTTCCCAGACCAGGGCTCGAACCCGTGTCCCCTGCATTGGCAGGCAGATTCTCAACCACTGCGCCACCAGGGAAGCCCTGCAACTTTTTTTTTTTTTTTTTTTTTTTTTAATTTTATTATTTATTTATTATTTATTTTTGGCTGTGTTGGGTCTTCGTTTCTGTGCGAGGGCCTTCTCCAGTTGCAGCAAGCGGGGGCCACCCTTCATCGCGATGTGCGGGCCTCTCACTATCGTGGCCTCTCTTAGTTGCGGAGCACAGGCTCCAGACGCGCAGGCTCAGCAATTGTGGCTCACGGGCCCAGTTGCTCCGCGGCATGTGGGATCCTCCCAGACCAGGGCTCGAACCCGTGTCCCCTGCATTAGCAGGCAGACTCTCAACCACTGCGCCACCAGGGAAGCCCCAGCCCTGCAACTTTTTATCTCTACATGAATGGACTCAAAAGTCAGAGCCCTGAGAATAGGCTATCCTGTATATTTTAGGCTATAGGCAACATTGCTTTTTTTAAATTAAATCAAATGGTTTGTGTTCGAATTTTATTTATTTATTTATTTATTGGTTGTGTTGGGTTTTTGTTGCAGTATGTGGGCTTCTCATTGTGGTGGCTTCTCTTTGTTGCAGAACACGGGCTCTAGGTGTGTGGGCTTCAGTAGTTGTGGCACACAGGCTCAGTAGTTGTGGCTTGTGGTCTCTAGAGTGCAGGCTCAGGAGTTGTGGCATACGGGCTTAGCTGCTCCGCGGCACATGGGATTTTCCCGGACCAGGGCTCGAACCCATATCCTCTGCATTGGCAGGCATATTCTTAACCACTGAGCCACTAGGGAAGTCCCTAGGCAACATTCTTAACTCAAAGCAAAAGCAATAGAATAAAGAGGTTAAAGTAAAAGAAACAGATCTAATGTGGAATCAGATTTGTTCTTCCCTATTACAGTTGCGCTACATGCTTGGACACTATGCTTAGGAGGATGGACTGGATGGGGAACCCCTGAGTTTGGAGCTGGGATTGATACGACCAAAAGAATGCTTTGGAAAGATGGCTACTGCAGTGTAGAGGCAGGATTTGAGGTGGTTTAGGAGGAACTGAAGAGAGAACCAGGGCTTGGGAAGCAGTTGAAATGTGGACCTTTTGAAAAGGAGTGGTTCTAGAAGAAGCAGCAGGAATGGAATGGAGAAAGTGGACACCAGACACATAGCAGAAATAGAGATGTCAGGTAACGGAATTGAGAAGGGTGAGGAAAGGAGTATGCAGAAATGATACCAAAATGTTTAGCCTGTGTGATGGGACTGATAAGAAAAGTTGAAAGAGAGTTGGTGGGTGAGGAAGTCAGTCATTCAATCCATGTTTTTTGAACGATTGGCTAATTATCTGCAGTGGATTTAACCAAGCAATAAGAGTTAAATGGTGGAAATAACTGAGTGTGTGTACATTCTTCTGCAAAGGGCAGTCCCTGTACCCTCATTATATTTAATGAAGCTCTGAAAATGTCCATGGGTTCATAGCACACACTAGTGGTTTGGTGAGCAAGTCTTGATTAAATGCACATCCAAGTGTCGTGGCCGGGCATAAGTCTTAGGCATGGCCCCTGCCCACTGATCCAGCCTCTTCTCTCACCACTCTCCATCCATACCTGGTGCCCCAGGGCTGAACTAGTTGCCTTTGCTTGGGAGTCTTCCTTCCACACTCCACTGCCATACCCCTTAGCTCCCATTTATCTTTCACAACTCTTTCCTGGTCATGCTGCACACCCTGCCCGCTTCCGCCACCCCCGGTCTAGGTCTCACCCTGACCACACCACAGCTCATTTGTTTGTTCATATGCGACCAGGTCTTATCAGACATTGTATCTGAGCTCTAGCGCCAGGCCTACCAGAAAAGAGATGCTTGGCAAATGTTTGTGGAATAAATGAATGAAGAGGTCAAGTTTGTCCATTGGACTGAAGTGATTGTCTGAAAACCCATTCAATTTCAGTTAAGTAGTTGTACTGCTTTTAGTTCCAGAATGGGCACAAGATCTGAAATTTCTAAGCAGCAGAATAACCAAATGCCAAATGGGGTTCAGTTTGATCATTCTGACAGCCCAGCCCAGATGTTGTAACCAGAGACCAGGGAGGAGCAGGGCTGTCCCAAGTGGGAGATGGGGGTGGGAGTGGTCCACACTAGTGGTTTGTCTGTGAGAATTTTAAAATATTAAAATACAGGGACTTCCCTGGTGGTCCAGTGGGTAAGACTCCCCGCTCCCAATGCAGGGGGCCGGGGTTCGATCCCTGGTCGGGGAAGTAGATCCCGCATGTGTGCCGCAACCAAGAAGTCCGTATGCCACAATCTACTGCATCAAAGATCCCTCATGCTGCAACTAAGACCCGGCGCAGCCAAAATAAATAAATACTTTAAAAAAATAAAAAATAAAAATATTAAAGTACTAATTGAAAGTTGGAATATTTCTGTGATCACCATGAGCTGGCAGTTCTAAATGTGTCAGTGATAGAATACTCCTCCCCCTCAGAGACTACTCATACTTGTCCCTCAGAGTGATCCAATGAGCCCCACTGGGGAGCCGCACAAGGTTTTGATCATGCCTCTCAGGGCAGAATACAGACTATTTATCTGCTCTTTCTAAGCCCTGGGCCCCTTCGAACTTCCCTTTTCCTCATGTTGATGGCAATGTCATAGCGACCCTCCTAGGACAGCCCTGTCACTTCTCGGGTTCTTTGCATCCCTCCTTTCAGATTCAGGGGGGCATCCAGAGGGTCAGCTGGCTCAGAAGAGCTCCTCCGAGTAGAGTTGGGATCTAAGTTTTAGAAGAGAAGTGGAGGGCTGTCACAGAGCCAGGACCTCTGCTCTGTGTGTATGCCTGCGGGGGAGAGATGTCTAAGGGAGGGGAGGAGGGTCTACTGCTGATCTTCCAATTAACCTGCACACGTAGACCTCACTCAGTATGTTTCTGAAACTCCTTGCCTTGTGCTGAATTAAGTCGGAAAATATTTCAAAAGTTACAGAAGCTATGGCAATTTGAAAACTTTTACTAGCCAACATTTTATATCAGAATTAACAAATGGCAAGTTAGTTCTGTAATAGATATTGATACCCTGTCTTGGCAAACCAAATTACCAGTGGATCACTCATAAACATGGAAATGGTTAGTGTCTTCCTTGGCCTTACGCCAGCCGATGGGTGGGCTGCTCTGATCCCTCCCTTGAAACCCATGAGCGGAGAAGCATCTGCATCCTGGGATGCTGGTTCAGTTGGTCATGTCCGTGCTGAGCTCAGGGTGGGAGGTAGCAAGTATAGGTAAGGAGTTCCATTGCCTTCGGGATAAAAACCCAAGGATACCCTTCGTGATGTGGGTCTTGTCATACCCCAAGCTCTTCCAATAGGATTGCCCCACCACTACCCTTGAATTCTAGGCACCAGCCATGATGAGAGACTTGCAGTTACTCAGACAAGATTTGTTCTCTCAAATCAAGCAATAGTATGCCTTGGACATACTATTCCCTTTGCCTAGAATTTTCCATGTATTCCCACTCCCTCATTTATTAGAATAATTCAAGATGGAGTTCTGGCGTCTTCTCATGCAGAAGGGCTTTCTTTGCTCAGTTCCCCAAATGGGGTCAGCTAGATGCAGACTCTGTTTTCATGTATTATATTTATGTTGCAGCCAAATAACCTCGCCCATTCTCTAGCCCATGTTGCCCTGTCCCTGCTTTCAGCTTCTTTGCAGACGTTATTTCTGTCATCTGGAACACCTTCCCACGTGCTTCCTTCTAACCATGGCCTTGCCCCTCCAGCAGAATTCTCTGAGGGTTATTTCTTCTACTTTCTCAAGGCTGATTGTGTTTTTCTAAGCACTGTTCTTACATTTTCTGATAGCTTCTGCCAAGTCAACTGTTCAGTGGTGATGCCGTGGTAAAACTGAATCAGAAATCTAGAGGAATTCACCACTTGGGGCTTTTCTATTAACAACAGCACTATCAACAGAACAGTAGAATTCAGTAATTTCTGATTGCTGTTTTGGGGACAAATTTATCAAGGTATGGAAATACATTATTAAATAAGCTAAATACAAGTTGAATGTTGTTTGTTTTCCTCCCTAAGCTCAACACATCCACCACTGCTAAGCTTACTTTTTATTTTCCTCCCTACCCTCAGGGTAAACTTGACTGTTTTGCAGCCCCAGTGATTCAGGGCAGAAAGCCCAGGACCCTTGGCCTGTCCTAAGTGTCACAGCAGACACACTAAAGCTTGGCTGTTCCAAGCCCTGGTGAAGGCTCTGTTTTCTCCCCCTGACACTTGATGAGTCTCCTTAGCCATCTCTCTTCATGAAACATAATGACCTTGCTAATTTCAAGGCCTAAGAGTACCTTTTTTCTCTACACATTATTTCTTAAACTTTCCTCTTTTAAGTGAGAAAAGAAAAAAATAAAGACTGTGATATTTTCCTAGTAAAATCTCAAGCTAGCCTATGATTATTTCTCCTCAACTAAGAAAAAAGTTCATTTATCAACTTAGTACTAATTTCTTCAATTAACTACTCCCCCTGTTTTTTTTTAATCATCAGTACCCAATTAGCACTAAGTACTTCTTGACTAAGCCTGTGTTTTATAATCTGTTTCAGAAAGACATCACACTCTTTTCCTTAAACATTTTTAAAACAGTTGAACATAACCAGACTTTCTCAAAACAAGGCATCTAGTGGTTACTCACAGACAAATTTAGAGGTTCACAGATGGGGATGAGATAATGGTGCCTATAAAAATCAGGGGATGTTTTAAAACCTCTACTTACTCACCTCTTCTTACCCCACTTTACCCCTGAGTATAACTAAATTTTAGGAAACTATAATTTTTAAAGGGCTTTTTTTGGTGATTTTAATATGGCCCCTGGTTGAGAATCATGCTCATGGTGGTTCCGGGTGGGTAGGACCCATCTGAGTATTGTTGATTTCACATATTAGTTACAGTGGGGAGCACAGTGGGGAAGTCAGATGTGATAGATCTGGGCTGCTTCTGGAAGACTTACATTTTGAGTTGGATCTTGAGTGATAATAACATAGCAATAACTGACTTGTATTGGGCATGTACTGCGTAGAGCACTTCACATACATCATCACATTTAATCCTCACCAAAATCCTACTGTAAGGCAGATGGTGTTATCCCCTTTTTACAGATGAGGAAGACAGAGATCAGAGAGATCAAGTGCTTTGCCCAGAATTACACAGCAAGTAAGTAGCAGAGCTGGCATTTAACCCTCAGTCGTGTGACTCTAAAGCTCTACTGCTATGACATGTCAGACTTAGTGGGAAGGAAGTAACAGAGACTCAAGGTGTGTGTATTGGCAAGAGAATTATTTAGTACCTGATCAAAATCTTTGTGGAAGACATATATCTGGGCTTATAAGAAGTCCTCAGAGTCAATTATGGACATCACCATTAGGCTGGAAATTCTCTTTATATCTCTAAGAAGATGAGAAAGGCCAAGTTTTTATCATCAGGAGTAGCCTAGTGTGTTATCATCCACTTCAAGTTTTCTTTCTAATTCCATAATCAGAATTCATAATCATGGTCATTTTTTGGAGATCAGAGAGGGACTTTAGATCCCATGCATCCTGTTTCTTGTCTGACTTCCTCATTTGGCAGATTTATTTATTCAAGGAAAGGCAGCAGAGTGTAGAGCAATGGTTTTCAACTGGAGGTGAATTTGCCCGCCAAGGGACATATGGAGACATTTTTCATTGCCACAACTGAGAGGTGCTACTGACATCAGTGAGTAGAGGCCAGAGATTCTGCTAAATATCCTGTAACACAAAAGACAGCTTCCCACAGCAAAGAATTAGCTGGCCCAACATATCAATAGGGCTGAGACTGAAAAACTCTGGTGTAAAGGTTCAGGGCATGGACTTTGTATTTAGACTGCATGGGTTTGAATTCAGCTTCATACTTGCTAGCTGTGTGACCTTGGCTAAGTTACTTAACCTCTCTGTGGCCCATCTGCAATTAAGGCTGATGCAGTCCTACCTCATAGGACTGTTAAGAGATTTAAATATTCAATATCAGTGAAGCATTGGAACAGTATCTGGCACAGCAGACGTGTTTAGAGAGGCATCTGGGACAGGGGTGGAGTCAGTTCCCGAACCAGCCTGCCTGGGTGTGAACCTCCATCTGCCTCTTACCAGCTTTGCGACTGTGGGCACGTCACTTAAACATTCTTGACTCAGGTTCCTTATGAGTAAAATGAAGATAATAATAGTATCTATCATTAAAATAAGTCATTTATGCAAAGTGATTAGAACAATAACTCTTACATCATAAAAACCATATAAGTACCAGCTGTCATTATCACTGTTACTATTATTCACTTATTCATTCATTAAACAAGTATTTGGGCCTCCTGTGTCCAAAGGGGTAGAGTCACTTGCTTTACAGCTAGTATTAGACAGCAGAGTCGGGATTAGGACCACTGACTCAGGAAACGACAGTTCTGTCCAGTATGATCGTTTACGACTCTCTACTTCTTGGCAGTAGAAAGCTGAGGGATCTATCATTCTGGGTAATTATTACTTCGGAGGCAATGTGGGGAGAGGTACCATGACCTACCGTGTCACTTAGCAACTAAATACCTCCAATTCTGCTTTTGAAAAACTAGGAGACTGATGGTGGTTCAGTGAGGAAAACTAGCAGATGCTGGAGGTATTGAGATCAGAGTAGTCAACAATGAAAAAGTGATTTTAATTTCTTTTATTATTATTGAAGGAGGTATTTCGTTAAAAGGCCCTGTCTGTGGTCATTGTGCTGGTCCAGTTTAGTTCACCATGGTGATAGTAGTACCTTCTGAAAAGTTTTTTTTTCATTTTGAGATGTAAAAGATAAGTTTGATATATGTATACATATAGCTGATTCACTTTGTTGTACAACAGAAACTAACACAATATTGTAAAGCAATTACACACCGATAAAGATATAAAAAAAATAAAGGCCATTGAAATGACACCAGCATTTAAAAAAAAAAGTTTGAGCTTTGTGTGAGCTTATAACTTTAGGAGTAGACATAACCTTAACTGGGGTCATTTTCCAATGGTAGTTAACATGCTTGCTTAAATGGCTTTAAAAAAGATGTCATTTTAGATGGCTTTGTTAATTAGTTTCTTTTTGATGACTCATATTGGAGAAATAGGGCTCTCATTGTGAAGTAAAGCAAGACCTGGGTTTGCAAACCTGCAAGCCAGCCTACCGTTAGCCAGGTATGACTGTGCCTAAGTGGTCGTCTCTTTGCGATCAAGAACTCAGCAAGCACAAAATAAGTGAAAGTAGCAAATTATTTGGAGACCTTTCCAACCTGCATCTGACCTTCGTGATTCATGTGCAGAAGTAATTCCCTGTGGAAATTGCTGGGCCTTTATCTGTGTTGTTATTAAAACACTGGTTGTAATGAGGTGGCACAGGCTGCATTGTTAATGGGTTACCGTGGGGTGGGAGCTGTTGTTTTATTCGACAGATGAGAAATAGCTGAAAATAACCTTCTGTCTCCCCTGTAAGAATTTTGCTTGTTAAGTGACAGTCACCAGCACGGCAGAGTTTTAACGTGGTATAGGAATTTGTGCTATTCTTAGCAAGATATTAAATGAGAGTTTGCAGGCTTTTCTTGTTATAAAATAGGGAATGTAAGAGTGTTTTATATTCTCTGATTTGGGGGGGCACTTTCTGTGTCCAGGGCAATAGCTGTCCAACTTGAGGAGGAATGAGGGCATAGTTCTAGCAGGAAATTCAGAGCTGAGTGTAGTCTTTCCATCAGTGTCCCATGCATCATGGTATTACTGACCTGTAGGCTTGCTCTTTGATTCTCTCCTGGCTTTATTTCCATTGTTCTGTCCTGTGGAGTAAGGTTAGCTTTCTTCATAGCTCCTTTGTGCTTCCTCAGTTTGGCCCACTATCTTTTTTTTTTGCCTGTGACCATCCTCCTCCCTTCGGGTAGGGCCTTAAACTTAAAACTTATAGGGAAATTCTGAGGATGAGTATGATTTAAAGCAGTGCTTCTCAAACTTCAAGGTGCATCAACATCACCTGAAGAGTTTGAAAAAATACAAATGCCTGGGCATCATTCCCAGAGATTCTAATCCAGTAGGTCTGGGGTGGGCCTGAGAATTTCCATTTCTACCAAATGCCCATGTCCAAGACCAAACTTTGAGAAGCTCTTGTGTGATATTATGATTTATAATAAGAAATATAAATATATTTAGTCTTTGTCCCTATTTCTGGCACAGAGCTAAAACCCTTGGAATTTCCTGTGATGAAACCGATAAAGGTGTCTCTTGTTGTGTTAATGGGTGACTTGTGGATCCCATCAAAGGATGGGGCCTGGTTGCCAGTGGAGCCAACCATGTGATTAGAGGCTTAGAGCTTTTAGTCCCACCCCTGCCCTCCTGGGAGGGGAGAAAGTCTGAAGAGTGAGTGCAGTCACCAATGATTTAATCAATCATGCCTCTGTAATGAAGCCTCCATAAAAACTCAAAAGGATGGGTTTTGAGAGCGTTCAGGTTGGTGAACCAGAATGTTTCCACATGTCACCATGCTAGACCCCAAACTCCAGAGGGGCAGGAGTCCCTTTGTTTGGAGGCTCACCCTATGTGTCTCTTCATCTGGCTGTTGATTCTTGTCTCTTAATATCTTTTGTGATAAACCAGTAATCTAGTGAGTAAAAGGGTTTCCTAAGTTCTCTGAGCCACTCTAGCAAATTAATCAGACCCAAAGAGGGGGTTGTGGGAAGCTCTGATCTATAGCCAGACAATCAGAAGCACAGGTGACAACCTAGATTTGCAGTTGGCATCTGAAGTGGAGGGCTGTCTCGGGACTGAGCCCTCAGCTTGCTGGAATCTGATGCTCTCAGAACTGAGCCGAGTTGTAAGACACCCAGCAGGTGATGGAGAATTGGTGATACTGTGTGGGAAAAGCCCACCCACATCGTATTTGGATCTAGAACTCTTCTTACCTTGTGTAATTGAACCTGGGCAAACTCACCTCTTTGGAACATTCTCTTCAATTGTTAGTCAATTGCATTTACTGAGCACCTGCAAAGGAATATGCCCCTGAAATGACTCCACCAAAGTTCCTGCACTCTGTAAAGTCTTCTGTTTCAGGAAAAGCACAAGCTCTATATTTCAGGAAGAGGTACCCACTCAAAGCCAAGGACTGAGGAGGCTAGAGTCCAGGGGTGATTGATGAAGGGATGTTAACATTTGGTGGTTCAAGAAAGAAAACTAAGATTTATTTCGGATCTACCCCATGCCAGCGTTGTGCTTGGCATTTGTCATGTTAATTCATTGATTCTTCACAGAAACCCTGAGAGGTGGAGATTACCCTCTCCCTTTCATAAATGAGGAAACTGAGGCTCTTATGACTTGAATTAGTGGCTGGGCCAATAATTCAAACTCAGGGTTCCTTCTCTTCGGAGCCCAAACTATTTTCATTGTACCATGTTGCTTCCCAGCATAGCACATGACTCACCTGAGTACTGGGTTAACGTTTGTTGAATTAAAACATCTGATGATTAAGTTAGTGAGGGAACATTTCCAGGAAATGATAACCTAGAAACGGTTCTTAACCATCCTGCAATTATTTCTTGTTATTACTTATTGAGCATTTATTATATACCAGGTACTGTGATAGGCATTTTATGTACCTTATACCACTTATTTAAAAATAAACTAAAAGGTAATTATTAACTCCATTATATATGATGAAATTTAGAGAGGGTGAACGATCATCCTGAGGTTGGGAGTGGAACCAGGATTCCAAATTGCAGCTTTTCGTCTCCAAAGCAGGACTTTTTGAGTTCTCGTATGCTGGCTTGATCTGCTAGCATGGCAATGAGCAGTTACTTCTTTTCCTTCCCATTGTTACTACCCATTTCTTCCCAGACAATGAGATTCATTAGCTATGGATTTCAAGTCATAGGAAATAAGATTGTAAAAGTTAGTCACCAGTTACCATGCCAATATAAACATCCTCACACCCACTCCATCATTATCACATTAGAATAAGCAAAAGCAATAACAGCAGCAAAGACCAAAAATACGACATTAACAGAAATAGATGTGTTGCTGTCATGTGGGCCAGATGACATGGAATAAGGACTAGATCTAGTTCCCAGGCCTTATTCCCTTCCCCCTCCCTGCTTACACTTATTCTTCCGTCCTTCCTCATGCACAAATGGCTTCATTCAAAATCACTAAGTCGGCAGTATTTCAGCTGGTATGTCAAAGTTCTTAGCATTTATGGATTTTAGAGATTCCTTTGAAGGCCTCTCTTTGTACATGATTAGCTGGTTTCAGACATCTCTCTTCTGGACTCCAATATTTTCCTGTAATGATAAATTTTGAGTCCACCTATGCAATTGAAAGACAAGAGTCCCATTCAGGCTAGTGTTCCAGGTTATTGTCTTGAGGAAATGCTCTTGGATGTGTGTATTCTTGACAGTTGACTGCAGGACAGTGAGCTGTAGGGAAAGATATATTTAGGGTCTGTATGTTCCTGCTCCGTACTCCAGGCACTTTCACACAGTATCCCATTTCCCCAACAACCCAGGGAGGTGAGCAGGTATTTCTCCTTTTGTCAGACTAACAGAAATGGAGGGAAAAAGAAGTAATTTGCCTCTGGCCACACAGCTCTAAGTGACTGAGCTGGAATTTGAACCCAGGAGGGTATAACTCTGAAGTCCGCATCTTTATTTCCTTATTAGATAACATTACGGGTGCACAAGTCACTGCGTTCACCAATCAGGGTTTGCTGGGCTACACCTAACATAGGAAGCAGAAGATTCACCTTCTGAGCTCCTCCTCTGCCTTTTTAGACTCTACTTGCTGTATCCCATTAATGTCTTGGAAGTGAGAGGGTGTCTCTGGACTGCTTTGAGCTCTCAGTGCCAATGTTGGGTGTGTTAATAACCTTCCCCCCTAAACCCACCAGTGTAGCTACCTGACTTAATGAGCATTTCGTTCTCATCAGATGGCTTCCAAATGGGGAATTAGGATCATTAGACTTGTGATTTTGTTTTAAGGGAAATTCATATAACGTCTTTTATTTTCTTCAAAAGAAAAAAACAGGAAGAAATTAAGCCTCATTAAAATAAGCAGCAGTGAGGCATAATCTTAATGGATATTGAATTTCAGGCACTATCTGGTTTAAAAACAGGGATTGGAAGGGGCCTCTACTTCCTCAGTTTTTCTTGTGGGTACCTATGAAATCTGGGGTGCTGGGTAGCCAGGGAGGGAGTAGAGTTAAAGAAGGGGTGAGGGGAGAGAGGGAGAGAGAATGTTATAGTCTATATTCAGAAAGTGGGCTTTTTACAGATAAGAAACTCTTTTTTTTCTTTGGCCTGCCATGCGGCATGCGGGATCTTAGTTCCCCAACCAGGGATCGAACCCGTGTCCCCTGTAGTGGAAGCACGGAGTCTTAACCACTGGACTGCCAGGGAGGTCCCTATAAGCAACTCTTTTGATCTGTCCCTGCTCTTAAAAAAAAAAAAATCAGTGAATAATCTAACCAGCTTACCTAAAGAAGAAATCAAAACCAATGTTTATGTCCATAGAGTTTGACAACATGTGGTAAATTTAAACACAAACTGCATTAAAAGATAGAAAGTCTTAGTAGCATGCTTCTCAAAGTTCTCAGCTGTAGCAGTATCACCTGGGAACTTGTTAGAAATAAAAATTCTCTAGGGCCCACTCAAGACCTACTGAATCAGAAACTAGCGGTAAGGCCCCCAAACTGTTTTAAAAGCCCTGCTGAACTTTTGCTGGGAATTAAGAGTACAGAAACAAACATAGGTTTGAAGGTAGAGTCTTCTTTAAATTCCAGTTTATTATCTGGAATTCTGCATTGAACGAAGTCAGTTTGGATAGACCCATAAGCTACCAACAGAGGGCAATGATTTTTAAATGATTACAAAAAGGAAAAAGATTCATATTCTTTCTTTATCTCTAAGCTTTGATACAACTGCAGAAGTGGCAACTTATTTATTTTTCTTCTTGAGTTTAGGAGTCCATTATCCTGTGCAAGTTGTTTATTAGAAGGTGGGGTGCATTTTCTAACAGAAATAATTTTATGAATAATGACCAACTTCCTAGAGAAGCCCACAAGTCTGTTTAACCCACCAATTTTTTTTTATAACATCTTTATTGGAGTATAATTGCTTTACAATGGTGTGTGAGTTTCCGCTTTATAACAAAGTGAATCAGTTATACATATACATATGTCCCCATATCTCTTCCCTCTTGCATCTCCATCCCTCCCGCACTCCCTATCCCACACCTCTGGGTGGTCACAAAGCACAGAGCTGATCTCCCTGTGCTATGCGGTTGCTTCCCACTAGCTATCTATTTTACGTTTGGTAGTGTATATATGTCCATGCCACTCTCTCTCTTTGTCACATCTTACCCTTCCCCCTCCCCATATCCTCAAGTCCATTCTCTAGTAGGTCTGTGTCTTTATTCCCGTCTTGCCACTAGGTTCTTCATGACCTTTTTTTTTTTTTCCTTAGATTCCATATATATGTGTTAGCATACTGTATTTGTTTTTCTCTTTCTGACTTACTTCACTCTGTATGACAGACTCTAACTCCATCCACCTCACTACAAATACCTCCATTTTGTTTCTTTTTATGGCTGAGTAATATTCCATTGTATATATGTGCCACATCTTCTTTATCCATTCATCCGATGACGGACACTTAGGTTGCTTCCATGTCCTGGCTATTGTAAATAGAGCTGCAATGAACATTTTGGTACATGACTCTTTTTCAATTATGGTTTTCTCAGGGTATATGCCCAGTAGTGGGATTGCTGGGTCGTATGGTAGTTCTATTTGTAGTTTTTTAAGGAACCTCCATACTGTTCTCCATAGTGGCTGTATCAATTTACATTCCCACCAACAATGCAAGAGTAACCCACCAATTATTAAAAGTATGGTGGTGAGGGTCTAACAGCTCTGCAGAAGCTGGTCACCTGGAATTCCAGAGATGCCCTTCTAACCAAAGGACAGGTTCTTCCCGTCTTCACTTCCTTTTGGTAGCAGGAAGATTAGGTGCACCTGGAGTAGATGTCCCAAAGAGAGGTGGGAGAGGGGAGGTGAGTGTGACAGGTGGCTCTCAAAACCAGGATGCTGTGAGGAGGATGGGGAGCTAGAGAGCCAGTTACATGCCGCAGAGAATAGCCAGGAGCTTAGGACCTGTGGCTTCCTGCTCAACACACTTCTTAGTTCCAAACTCACTCCTTGACCATCTCCTTTCTGTCCCACCAAAGATCCTAGGGGTTGCGATGCCTACTTCCTTTGCCATTGCTCTTAATGTGTTGCTTCTGACTAGGGCTTCCTTCTATCTAGGGTTCATAGAATAGAAGAGTCTCTCAATTTCCCTTCTCTCTTGCCTTTTGAGAAACTGTGAATTTTATCCCAAATACTGAAAGACAACTGACTAGAAATAAAAAGTATCCTTATTAATGCTTATCCTTCCCTCACTCCATCCCGTGATTACTATCACCACCCTGATCATCTACTCTTTCTCACCTCTCCTCTCCTCTCTTCTCTTTTCCTTTTCTTGTCACTTTGATCTACTGGAGGAAAGTTAAGAAAAGAAGAAAGGGAGAAAAGAATAAGAAATAAACCCAGAAAGATGTTCTTGAAATGAAGGGCATAAATTCTTGGGTCGAAAGGGCTTATTGAAAGCCTAGCACAATGGATGAAAACTGAACCACAGCAAAAGGTACATCCTTATGAATTTGCAGAACATTGTGAAAAAAGAGCTTCTAGAGAGAAAAAAAACAGGTTCACTGTGAAAGATGAAGGATTTGAATGCTTTTGACTTCTCAACAGCAAGACAATGGGGAATGCTTCCAAAATTCTGCGAGAAATGATTTCTAATCTAGAATTCTACATCCAGACAAGCTATTAACTGAGTACGAGTCAACATATCAGGTCTCAAAGGTTTTGCTCCCTTATAGCCTTGCTCAGAAAGCTATTAGAGGATGTCTTCAACCAACAAAAACAAGTAAACCAAGACATCAGAAGACACAGGGTGCAGAAATTGGGGGCTCTAACCGGAATAAGTGGAGTGACTTCCCAGGATACTGGAGTGGAGACAGCCACACAGCTGGCAGTGGACCAGTTCAGAAGCCTCCAGGGAGGGCTTCTTTATGGAAATGGAGTGGATAGACCAACTAATGTGTTTTAATACATTAAGAAGAGACTTATTTATCTGTGGGAGAGTTTAGAGTCAAATTAGCGACAGGTAAGCTAAGCAAATGAAAAGGCAAAGTCTGTTATTAGAAAACATTGCAGGAAAGGAAAAGTAACCGCAGTCATCACATGAAAAGTAATTACATGACTTAGCTGTGACTAGCATTCATCTAGTTGTAATAATATAAGCACAGATAATTGTCTCACCAAAATGGTGATATAAATATCCTGGGAGGACGGGGCAATGGGAAAAGGAGAGGAGTTTGAGTATGAGATTGGAAGTAAGGGATGGGGTAGTAGGAGGAAGCTAAATTCAGTGAATGATGCTTGAAACTGAAGCATCAGGACACAGTGATTTGAGCATGATGTTCAGATGTGGAGATCAATAGCAGAGCAATCAGCTAATTGAAAGTGGCTGCTTCTGCAGAACAGGAAATTGAAGAGGAAGAAGGCTGAGAGGACTAAGGATTTTAAAAAATGTCTTGGCCATTTAAATGATGTGTATGTATAATGTATACAAAAAGAAACACTAAATTTTCTAAAGAGAAATGAAATCTTTTGCTGCCCTTCCCCCCAAATTCCATACAGCAATTTCTAATTAAGGGTCAGAGAATACTGTCTTGTTTTTCCCTGGGTAGGACCCAGAGCTCTTGGTGTGATACAGTATTAACTCTTAACCACTCAAATAAAGAAACCTGCTCTTATCCAAATCAGCATTTTGCCTTGGCATTGGGAAAGGTCTTCTTACTTCTTTCCCAACTTGAAAGGACCTAACTAATCCACACTGAGAGTCACCCAGGTCATCCTCTTCACTGTGGGGTTCAATTATGGCAGTGACACAGCGACGTTACAATCTCCCTCTCTCCCTCCCCATACCACACTCAAATATCTGTTGAAGTCGTAGATGGACTTCAGGTCTTCCCTTCCAGTTAGGTTTTGAGTATTTAAAGGCATAATGCCTCATGTATAGATATCAATCAATAAAATATACACATTCAGAACATATAACCCCACTTCACATAAAATTAGAGAAGGGACACTGAAAGCAAAATTATCCGTTTTTAATAATAATAACATTTCATTAATAGTAATAATAATTGAATAAGGCCCTCCTGAGGAGCCTCAACCTTCTGAATGCCTCAGAAACAAAGTAGGGTGGGAGCAGCCCTGGGCTGTACATGATGGACATGGCATCACTGCCTTAACTGTCTGACCAGCACACCAGTGTCTCAGACCTGCACCTGGTTCTCAGATCATGGACAAGAGAGCTATTCTTACTGTATTGATTTGGTGTAACTATTTTTTTAAGCTTAAGATTCAATTAATTTTCGGCAGCCATTCTAAAAAAGGCACCTCTACTCTGCATTCTTGACTTCTGGTTCACTGTGGACTGGAAAACAGAGCTGAGGCAGGACTGCCATGCAGGCTTGTTGAGTTACGGTCAGACTCTCTGGGAACAAGGCTGGTCCTGACCGCACTCAGTGGCATTACTGGGCTGGAGGAGCAGCTTCGATCCCATCTTGTGTGAGGTTATTTATGAGCTTAGAAGAGCTGTGTCTGCGTTATTCAGGCTTGACGACTTCTGCTTTTCATCTGGCTCCTTTTGTTCAGATTGGCACCACTCCTGGCACCTTTCCAGAGCTGGCAGTCCTCTTTGCCATCCTCGCTTGCAATTCTTGTTGGGTGGATTCGTGTCCTCAGTTTTCCAGGCGGCCGTGTCCAGTGCTACTGGGCAGATTTAACCGAAGATTTCCTTCCCTTCCTTCTAGACCTATGCCTTTATTATTTTTCCCTCCCTTAGTCTGTCAGCCAAGCCTGAGTAAGATTATTTGAAAGAAATGATTGGGGTGTACCATACAATGGGTTATATTCATCAGTAAGAAGGAATGAACTATGGATACATGCAACAGCATGAATGGATCTTGGACATTCTGCTAAGTGGAAAAAGCCAGTCTCAAAAGGTCACATACTGTATGATCCTATTTATATAATGTTCTTGAAATGACATAATTATAAAAAAAGGAGAAGAGATTAGTGGTTGCTGGGGGGAGTGATTATAAAGGGGTAGTATAAGGGAGATGGCTGTGGTGATGGAACAGTTCTGTATTTTGAATGTGGTATGCAGTACATGAATCTACGCATGTGACACTGTGACACAGAATTATACATACACTTTACGGCAATGTGAATCTTCTGGTTTTTATATTATGCTCTAGTTATATAAGCTGTAACCAGTGAGGAAACTGGCTAAAGGGTACACACGTGGAATCTCTCTGTACTATCTTTACAGCTTTCTGTGAATTTATAATTATTTTAAAATAAAACTTTTTTAAAAAAAATAACAAACTATTGCTATATGCAACAACATGGATAAATTTCAAAATAATTATGCTGAATGAATAAGCCAGTCAAAAAAGAAAACAAAAACAAATACAGATAATTAGACTACATCAAATCTAAAAACTTTAATGCTGCAAACCATACCATCAAGAAAGTGAAAAGACAACCCACATGATGTAAGAAAATATTTGCAAATCATGTATCTGATAAAGGATTTACATCCAGAATATATAAAGAACTCTTATAACTCAATAATAAAAAGACAAACCCCACTAAAAAATGAGCACAGGATTTGAGTGGACATTCTCCAAGAAGACATGCCAATGGTCATTAAGCACATGAAAAGATGTTTAACATCATCAGTCATGTGAGAAATGCAAAGCAAAGCTACAGAGAGATAGCAGTTCACAATCACTAGGATGGCAATAATCAAAAAGACAGATAATAACAAGTGTTGATAAGGATATGGAGACGTTTGGGACCCTCATACACCACTGGTGGGAATGTAAAATGGTGCAGCTACTTTGGAAAATACTATGGCAGTTCTTCAAAATGTTAAACATAGTTACCATATAACACAGTAATTTTACTCCAAGAGAATTGAAAACATGTTCATACAAAAACTTGCACAGCAGTGTTCATAGCAGCATTATTCATCAGTCGAAAGGCCCCAATGCCCATGAACTGATGAATGAATAAATGAAATATGGAATATCCATACTATCCCTAATATTGTGAACATTAGTCAACGATAAAAAGGAATGAAGTACTGATGCATGCTACAACATGGATGAACCTTGAAAACATTATGGTGAATGAAAGAAGCTAGTCACAGGAAGCCACATATATTATTTAATTCATAAGAAATATCCAGAATAGGGAAGTCGGAAGGGACAGAAAGTGGATTTGCAGTTGCCTAGGATTAGGGGACTAGGGAGGAAATGGGGAATGACTGATAAATGGGTATAGGAATTTCTTTTGTGGGGGGGGCATGAAAATATTCTAAACTTAGATTGTGCTAATGGTTGCACAACTCTATAAATGTACTAAAAGCTATTGAAGTGTACATTTTAAATGAACGTATTTTGTGATGTTTAAAAAGAATATATACTGTATGATTGCATTTATATAAAATTCTTGAAAATGCAAGCTAATCTATGGTGACGGAAAACATCAGTTGCTTGGAGATGGGAGGCGGAGGGGGAGGGATTGTAAATGGACATGACAAAACTTTTAGCGGTGATGGATATGTTACTATCTGGATTGTGGTGATTGTTTTATGGGTGTATACATATGTCAAAGCTTATCAAATTGTATACGTCAACATGTACAGTTCATTGTATGTCAATAGTAACTCATTTTTAAAGTAAGGCATAGCAAAAGCATGTGAAATTCACTAATATGACAAATATTTACTGGGTACTGGTATAGCGTTAGCTCCCCCGGCTGCAATGGCAAGGAAAAGCTGAGTCCAGCCTTCAAGCCTATTGTAAGGGCACAGGCAAAGAAAGAAGAATATGATTGCAAAATGGTGTCTATAACACGAGCTCAATGGAAATACAGATAGTCCCTGACTTAGGATTTTTCGACTTTATAATGGTGTGAAACCGATATGCCTTCAGTAGAAACTGTACTTCCAGTTTTGAATTTTGATCTTTTCCTGGGCTAGTGACATGCAGTATGAAATGCTCTTGTGATGCTGGGCAGCGGCAGTGAGCGGCAGCGCCTGGTCAGCCATGCGATCACAAGGATCAACCATTCTGCTTTTCACTTTTAGTACAAGATTCAATAAATTACATAAGATTTAACACTTTATTATAAAATAGGCTTTGTTTTCCACGACTTTGCCCAACTGTAGGCTAATGTACGTGTTCTGAGCGTGTTTAAGGTAACTAGGCTAAGCTGTGATGTTTGGTAGGTTAGGTGTATTAAATGCATTTTCGACTTATGATATTTCCAATTTATGGTGGGTTTATCGGGATGTAACCCCATCGTAAATGGAGGAAGATCTGTATGCCTGGAGAGTTGCGGTCACCCTCACGGGGACAGATGGAGGGGAGGAGTGTTGGGGAGGCTTCCTGGAAGAGGTAGCACTTGAGCTTAGCATTCAAGGGCAAATGGGGGTTACATGTAGAATGTGGGGTTTTATGATGACATAATGGTCCTTCTTCACGACACTAATGTAGGCGTAGCGGCAGTAGCATGTAGTAGGTGCTTGTTACACCTCCGGGGGACCTGATTTTATTCTGTTCATATCAAAGCCATGCTTTTTTCCCCAGGAGCCACATCACAGTGAAGTGGATTGTTGTGTTGACATGCACCTTAACAATAAATACAAAGCAAAGATATAACATCCTTCAATGCTGTTGGCGGACTTGCTATTATTTAATTATTTGTGATTACATTTTTAAAGTCTGTTTGCTATGTTATTTGCTGTGTGAGAGCCAGGACTGAGTGGCACATTCCCCATCCTGTCTCTGGCAGGTAGTGTAGTTGGCACATAGCAGGGCTTTAAAAAGATGACTTGCTGATAGGTTTGGATTTGGGCTGGTCCAGAGCACATAAGAACACATCTGACTGATGGCTTCAGGCATGGCTCAAGCTTTTTGTGATAAAACGTATACAGTGAAGCCATCCAGCTGTCCCGTCCCCAGCCCCCGCTGCTGTCTGTCTCCTAGTTCTGGCCCCAGTCATGCCAGTTGCCCCACCCTAGCCCTGCCTCCCACAAGTTTGTCCTAGTGGCCTGGTGTTTGGAGACTCCTTCTTTGGGTCCACTCCCAGAGGCTCATGGGGTGAGGCTCTTCTGAGAAGGTCAGAAGCATCTGCCATTGGGTGAGCAGCTCTGACCATTGGCCTGCTCTGAGCAAGTGGGGCATTCTTGGGCCCTAGTTCAGGGACCACTGATGTGTATTTTTCCTCCTCCTCTTTTCTCTAGCACTTCTGTATGCCACCATCTTCGGGAATGTGACCACCATTTTCCAACAGATGTACGCCAACACCAACAGGTATCATGAGATGCTCAACAGCGTCCGGGACTTCCTGAAGCTCTACCAGGTTCCCAAGGGACTGAGCGAGCGAGTCATGGATTACATCGTGTCTACTTGGTCCATGTCCAGAGGCATCGACACAGAGAAGGTAAGGAGGCGACAGGCTCAGGTAAACCACTTGTCTCTTGGCTTACCCAGGGAGACCTGAGGCTCACCTAGGGCAGTGCTTCTCACACCTGACTGTGCATCTGAATTCTCCTGGGTATAGTTTTGGAATCCCAGGTCCTACCTCCAAAGATTTTGATTGCTTCCAGATCAGCCTTTCTCAAGAACCGGCAATTAAGAGATATTATTTTAGAAATTGGAAAGGCAGGGGTGTCTCCTGGAGAAGAGACGGACTTGCAGTCTAACTGTCTAGGACAGGATTTCCCAGGCTGGTATGCTGATAAGAATCAGGGCCACCCAGGGTGAGATGACCAGCGTTACTGATTTTCCTTTCACCTCAGACTCCAAGATGGCACAGCATTGCTGCCGATCCGCTCTTTATTCAAACTTTCGCTATTTTGTTCATCATGGATTTTTTGCATGAATTTTGATCTTTCAGAGTATTGCCCTAAACTCTGATTTATCTTGATGACTGAGTTTTTAGCATCTCCTTAAATTTTGTGTCCAAGGCTGTTGCCTTACTCTAGTCTTGGCCCTGCTGAGAATCCCATGATATGGTCATTAAAAACAGATTCCCAGCCACAATCCCAGATCTTTGGAATCAGAATTTTGTGGGGAGGAATGAGGTGGAGCGGGGATTGGAAATCTGCATTTTTAACAAGTGTCCTATTTGTTAGACAAGCCTGGGAGGTACCCACCAGGGGCTTGTGCCTTAATAAGCAGTTGACTTAACCAGAGCATCCCTTAGGCTCCCTTTTAGGCATCAGTTTTCCCACCTGTAAAATGGAAATGGCAGTAAATATCTGTCATTCTCCAAGAGCTGCATTATTCTAGATGCATTTCAATAAAGTGATGAAAATTTGGTGGTACTGGAAAGAATAGAGAAAAGATACAGTGGACTTTCGATTAATCATTTATGAATGATCTCCTTTGTAATATTTTCTATGAGCAAAGATGTAATCCTAGGTTAGTTTTTCTCTGCTTCTCAAGTCTTTTTAATGGCACTTCTCCCTTTAATCACCATTCCTTAAGTACTCAGGGAATACTGATACCTTTCATTGTTAGAATGAGGCAAACAAAACGATATCACGATTGCAAAAATACCTTCTGACACCTTCAAAACCAAATTCAGCTACCTTGGGGATCAGCTCTCCATGCTCCTGGCCTTTCTCCGTTGGAAGAGTCAGTTGAGAGTTGACAGTTTAATTGGGGAAATTTAACTAAATTTAACTGATCCCAACTTAAAAGGAACAATACCTTAACTCTATTGAATATCTGCCATAATAACAACAATAACCAGCTACCCTGTCTTGAAGGTGCATTAAGAGCAGGTGTTTACTGCACAACTGCACGTGCCTGGCCCGGCATTCATGCTTCACTTAGGCTTCATGACAACCCTGGGAGGCATCCGCTCTTATTTCTATTGAAGGAATGAGGACACAGCAACCCAATTAATTTTATTAATTGCCCCTGGTCACAGAGTTAAGAATGGCAGAGTCAGGGTTTGAACCCAGTTTTGTCTGACTTCAAAGCTTGTGCTTTTCCTACTATTACTTTTTTGTTGTTGTTTTTAATTTAACACATGTACTGGAGGGAAGAAGGACGAGTCCAGGTGAAGTTGCCCTCGTTTCTCAGACAGGCAGGTCGTCGGTTGGGTGGGACTTCATCCCTGGCTTTGCTAACCGCCGGCGCCACTGTGCCTGTTGTTTCTGCTCTGCTGTCTCAACCAGGCCCCTGTAGCTTCTGTAGGGTGCCTGGCAGCTGATGGAGCAGAAAGGAACGTTGATCTCTCAGCCCTGGGGCTCCCTTTCCCAGGGACCAGGATGCCTTTGTAAATCTGGTTGTTGGGAAAGGAACCCTTTCCTGCCCTCACTGCAGGGCTGGGCTGGGTGGCTGCATGGGAGACGGCACCCATCAGCACTGGCCCTCCCTTCCCCTCCCTGCTGTCTCCCTGGAGGGCTCTGGGACTTGCCCCACGTCCTGATCCAGATGGGAGAGGGACTATTGTGACACTCAGTGCAGAGCCCAGCCCGGCCTGGGGTGGCCGCTCTTCCTTGGCAGGCAGCTCCTGGGGAGAAAGCCAATCCCAAGGTTCTGAGCCCTTCCCTGGTTTCCCTCCCCTCCAATCCAGGTCAGAACGGTCGGTGATGACCAGGCGATGTGTGTGCGGTGGAAGGGTGGGAGTGCTGGGCAACTCCGGTGTTACCGGTAATTATCTGATGACCTTGAGCACATTATTGGTCCCTCTGAGCCTCAGTTTCCTTGTCTGTGACACATGGAAACTAGATGACTTTTAAGAATAAGGCTGACCTCTAAGGCCCTTTTGGCTCTGACCTCCTGGACTTCAAAGCCTCCCTCAGGCTGACCTGCTGCTCTGCTGTGATAACGATGTCAGACATGACAGCTCCCATGCACTGAGCCCTGTCACGTGCCGGGCATCGTACCAGGACTTTCACACAGCAGCTCATGGAATCCTCTGAAGAATTCTATACTCAAGTTAGAAGAAGACTTGGGGAAAGAAGCATAGCTTCAGGTCCACACGACTCGTACATGTGGAAGCCAGGACTTGAATCCAGATCTGCTTGATCCTAAAGCCTGTTCTCGCATCCATGCTTCATCCTGCCCCCACCCCTCCTCTCCCCCAGGGAGACTCCATGAACCTCTGTGGTGACATCTCCTTGGGGCCTTCGCAGCCTCAGAGATCAGCAAGAGTGGTCTCTCCTCAAACCAAGTAGAAGGGCAGGTGGCCCAGGAAGGCTGCAGGGTCTTGAGCTGACACCCCCCCCCCTCAGAGAGAGGCGTTCAGGAGCCCCCGCCAGTGTGAAGCCAACAGAAGAATGATGGAGATGCTGATGGCCATGAGAGTGTAATTTCTCCACTCCAAGTGCCCTCTCCTCTCCACACGTGCTTTCCCGTGGCTCTGGAACAGTGCCCATGAATAAAGCATTATCTCCACACTCTGCCAGCAAAGCCCAGCCCAAGGGAAAGGAAATATTTAAAGGTGAAATCATCTAGAGAACAAATCTTTGTTTCAAACCACTGGGCACAGTTTTGACATGACAAGCAAGTGTTCCCCACTCCCTGGTGTTCTGCTTGGAGAGAAGAGGATCCAAATTAAACCTACATTTCTACAGGAGTCTTGTTTTACTGAACCTGAAGGAGAAGTACTTAGTGAGCGCTCTGCCCAAGCATTGGCTGTCTGAGTTTTCCTCTGCCTCAGTCAGTCCTCCATCCCCGCTCCCAGAGAACATGCTCACTTCCTTGGCATCCTACAGCCCCAGAGCAGGAATGCAGAGGCACATAGAGGACGGGGACCTGCGTTTATTGAGTCCCTTACTGGGGCCAGGTGCTGTCCTGAGGATGTGTACTGGTAGATATAATTTCATTTAATCCTCATAAGGCAACATTAGCAGCATGCTTTTTTACAGAAGAAACTGAAGTGTAGAGCAGTTAAGTCACTTGGAGAGGAAGGAACTGGGATTTCAACTGTTGACCTCCTCTTTCCAGTGCAGAGCATGGGGGCATGCGGAGGGGCGGGATTGGAGCAGCGCTGTCCTGGGCAAGGTGAGATTTGAGCTGGGTTTTGAAGGAGGCTGAGGGACTTCCAGATTCAGAAGTGAGCACCGGATGCAGAGGCAAATGGCCTGTGCTGAGGCGGAGAAGCAGGGGTGGGGAAGTAACCAGCACCCCAAGGAAATGTCTTCACTTAACACGTTTGATTTTATGCCCCCAGCTTTGTTCACAGGCTAGGACAGGAGAAAGGATTATTTTAGGAACACTCCTGATTTCTCTGGAAAAGTACACTTGAAGGTGTCCCCTTGTGTTACTTCGTCCTTGCTACGTAAGGAGCTATGAATGGTTTCTTGCAAAAATTTAGTCCAGAGAAATATTTCTCTCCATAGGAAAGGCTGAGAAATTTTTATTTCTTTGGAATATGAGACCCACATGGCCTCTTACAGTTCCCATTTTGCCTTGAGTTCCTAGACGCTGAGAGTCAAATTACAAGCCCTTTTGTTTTGGGCAGCTTTATCATATAGGAAGTGATTCGTATCTAAACTGGGCTCTGGAGTCAGACTACCTAGTTGGAGAACCCAGCTCTGCAGTTTCCTGGCTGTGCAACTTTGAGCAAGTTATTGATCTTTCCTGTACTTCAGTTTCCTCATCTGTAAAATGGTGCCATAATAGCACTTACATCATAGGGTGTATGTGAGGATTTCAATTCGCTTGAAAATGTAAAATCACAACCCTCCTGACTTTCCCTCTGCTTTCTTTCTTCATTGTTCTCCTTGGCACTTGCTGCTAAATGTTCCTTATTTTGCTTTTCATTTGCAAATAGCCCTAACCACTAAATTTTACTTATTTTGCTTTTTATTTGTCCCCTCCCAGTAGAGAGTAAGTCACACAAAGGCAGGGGGTTTTGTTCACGCTACATCCTCAGAGCCTAGAATGATTCCCGGCATACAATAAGGTATTCAGTAGATGTGTGTGAAATGAATGAATGACTCCAAAGTGCCTAGCGATGCCTGGCACGTAGGAAGTGCTCAGTAAATATTACTTAATATCTTTCTTCAAATCACATCCACCTTCAATCCATCAACAGACCATGTCAGCTGTATCTTCAGAATACATTCGGAATTGGATTACTTCTCACTGGCTTCCCTGCCAGCAACCCAGTCCAAGCCCCCTCACTGCCCACCTGGACACCTGCAGGTGTGAGCTAACTCGATTCCTGGCTCCACTCCTGCCAGCCTACAGTTGGCCCTCTAACTCCACTCTGGAGCTGCAATGATCGTCTTAAAATATAGAGGATCCCCTGCCACTCCCCTGCTCAAAGTCCTCCAACGTGTCCCCATTACACTCAGTATCATAATCAAGATCTTTTCATAGTTTAAAAGTCTCCACATGCTCCCGTGCTTGACGTTCTCCTGAAACCTCATCTCCCATGCCCACCTTTCCCCTCATTCACACTGGCTATTGCTCAGGTCTCCTCACAGCCTTGGCTATTCTGCTGGAATGTTCTTCTTTCATAGGGGTCCCTCTGACACGTTATGTAGATGTCAGCTTAATTGTCACCTCCTCCCGGATTTCCTGTCTAAAGGGTCCCACATACTCCCAGCCCCCGACTCAGGCCCCTGTCCTGAGCATTTAGCACAGATTTTGGGGTCACTGCAGCTGTCTTGTCCATTGGTGCCTTGAAAAGTACGGTCTAGTCTAGTGGGTGTTGTTTCCGTCCTGCGAAGCAGTGAGCTGGAGGCCACACCTAGGATCCTGACACTTTTTCTCCCCATGCTTGGCCAGGTCCTGCAGATCTGCCCCAAGGACATGAGAGCTGACATCTGCGTGCACCTGAACCGCAAGGTGTTCAAGGAGCACCCGGCCTTCCGGCTGGCCAGCGACGGCTGCCTGCGGGCACTGGCCATGGAGTTCCAGACGGTGCACTGCGCCCCCGGGGACCTCATCTACCACGCGGGAGAGAGTGTCGACAGCCTCTGCTTTGTGGTCTCCGGCTCCCTGGAGGTGATCCAGGATGACGAGGTGGTAGCCATTCTAGGTAGGTGTTGCCTTTGCTGGATGGAAACCTGCTGGTACCTGGGGTTAGTTTAGCTGCTGCCTTCAACCAGAAATGGCTCCACAGGGCAGGACCAATGGTTGGCATCCATACATCTATCCAGCAAATATCTGAGTGCCTATCTTGTGCCAGGCAGTGTTTGAAGCACTTGGGATGTTTCAATGAAAGAGATGTATTTTGTCCTACAGGGGCTCTACTGGGGGGAGGTGAACAAATTAGCAGACATTTGTATACAGTGGAAGGGACATCTAACCCGGGATTCAGGTATTGGGGATGGCTTCCTGGAAGAAATGACATCTAAGTTGAAACCTAAAAAATGAATATGTGTTAACATGGTGAAGGGAAGGGACAAAAGAGTATTCTAAGCAGAGGGGAAAGCATGCGTGAAATCACTCCAGAGAGAGAGAGAGAGAAGTCATGATTCATTTGTACAAGTGTACGTACTCAGTGTGGCTGGAACACGCAGAGCAAGGAGGGGTGTGGTGAGAGATGAGTCTGGGAAGGGAGCTCTGAGCGCTAGGCAGATCATGGCAGGCTCTGGAAGCCATGTTAAGGGACTTGGATTTTATTTTGGGGGGCCAATGAAGGGTTTAAAGCAAGGGAGAGGCACGATCAGATTTGTACTTTAGAAAGATAATTGTAGTTGCAGAGTTAATTGAAGGGGGAAGGCTGGGGCAGGGAGATGAGCCTGGAGACCTGTTATCTAGGGGCAAGTTGGTGGAGCCCCGAGCTAATATTTGTGGTGGGCAGAGGGAGAGAAGCAAATGGAGTTGACATATTTAAGAAGTAGAATCAACAGCACCTGATGATGGTTTGGCTGTGGGAGGAGAGGGACGTCAATGAGGACTGCAAGGTCTCTCACTTGGAAACTTGGGAGGCGGCGTGCCATGCACTGTAATAGGACGTGTGGGGGGAGGAGGAATGACATGGGGGAACATGTGGGAATCTGGTATTTGAGCATCAGTGGCCTTTGAGAGATTCACCTGGTTGCCTGAGGCAGCTGCAGAACAGCTCTTTAGTGGGGGCATGTTTACCTCTCTGAGGGGGCAAGCCCTCATAATAATACCCATCATTTATGGTCATCTATTCTGTATCAGGCATTTTACATACAGGTTCTCAGTTCATCTTTACAGTAACCCTAGGAAGTAGTTTTATTTTCCCCATTTTGTAGATGAGACACTGGCAGCTCAGAGAGGTGGGGGAACTTTCCCAACTCTTCATAGCTGATGATGTCCATGGAGCCAGCATCCTGGGGTCCCTCTGACTCCAGAACCTCTGCTCTGATCTATTTAGCAATACTTCATTCCCAGTGTTAGTATGTAGTTTGCTGGTCCATTCAATTGCCAGACACTGCTAGACATTGTGGACTTTTTTTTTTTTTTTTAATCTTTGGGTGTGCTTTCTTAGGAAACTGAGGCAGGGAGACATGGTTACACTGAAGTTAGACTTGAGATTCAAACCAAGTATCAAGACATAGGTAGCATTTTTTTTCTAAAGCCTAAACTCTGTTTCTGCTTGATTTGAGAGTATATGATATGCAGCCTCTTTTCTCCCCTGACCCTGAGCCAACTTGCCCTCTTGATTATATTCTACTCAGGTTAACCCAAGGATGCTTTGTATTCCTTCAGTGTGTGCCGGCAGATGGTGGGAGGGAGACTGGGATAGAGATTCAGTGGGGGATGGAGGCTGAAACTGTTTGTCGAAATAAGTTTTGGATTCCTAGTGTCCACTGAACTCTGCAGACAGGATTATTATTCTGTTCCTTGCCTTTCTCATCCATAGAGACATGAGATTTGACTGTGTGTAAGGAACAGCACACATTAAGGGTAAAGCCATTGCTTTAGTATCACTGCAGGGAAAGCATACTTATCTCTACCTTTAATACTAATCAGTGTCCCCAATAAAGAGGACTTTCCTTTAGTGATAGCTCTCTCAGGACATTTGCCTGGCTGGGAAGAAGAGTCACTAGTGACTAGCGAATTTGATCCTTTGGTGTAGGGCATCTTTCACCCATTCCCTTCACTGATAGCTCACCATATGCCTTTCCAAGGAGTCTAGCCTCAGACCAGTGCCATCTCCCTTACATATTCACGCTCAAGGCTTCCTTTTTTTTTTTTTTTTTTTTTTTAATTAATTTATTTCATTTTTGGCTGTGTTGGGTCTTTGTTGCCATGCGCAGGCTTTCTCTAGTTGTGGCCAGTGGGGGCTACTCTTCGTTGCGGTGCCCAGGCTTTACTGCGGTGGCTTCTCTTGTTGCGGAGCATGGGCTCTAGGCATGCGGGCTTCAGTAGTTGTGGCTCACGGGCTTCAGTAGTTGTGGCTCGCGGGCTCTAGAGCGCAAGCTCAGTAGTTGTGGTGCATGGGCTTAGTTGCTCTGCGGCATGTCGGATCTTCCCAGACCAGGGCTCGAACCCATGACCCTTGCATTGGCAGGCAGATTCTTAACCACTGCGCCACCAGGGAAGCCCTCAGGGCTTCCTTATCGACACCTCACCATGCCCCACCCCCGCCCCAAGCTAAACAGCTGCACTATTAGGGGTTGGGTTTGGACACCTAGGCATGGAGGTAGGAAGAGGTGCAGAGGGTGAGGAAGGCAAATGATTACTCCCCAGTCCCGTCTCATTTTTGCTCAGCCTGGGCTTCTTGTGGGGAAGCAACCAGGGCTTGGTTCAATTTTGATTTATTTGGTCAGTTGACTACTTGTCCAAGTCCAGCCCTCTGCCTCGGGCCCTCCTGGGCATCCTGCCAGCTCTAGCCAGCAGCGTGGATGGGGCCTCTGAAATAACTCAGCAGCTTCAGATTCAAAGTGGTTGCTGCCCTCAAGCTGTCCAGACTTGAAAAAGCAGGTATCCCCAGGAGCCAGATTGGGTCCCGAAAGTAGGTCCAAGCTTGACGTCCTAAAGAATCTTTGACATTTCAAGAGGCTCTTATTCTTTAAAAGGATAACGCACGTCCTTTGAATGAACTTGACCTCTGGGCCAAGAGGTGTAAGAGAGTCCAAGCTCTTTTTCCCTTGGAAACTTCAGAGTTTTGTTGTTATTGTTTTCCTCTAATTAGAGTACCTTCTGCTCAATGAACTGAAATCAGTTTGTTCTTGTAGAGAGAGTTTAAGCATCCAATAGCTATTAGAACTAGATCTTTACTGTCCTTGGATGCCTTTCAGTTCAATCCAACTGCAATTTATTGAGGCAACTGTCACAGAGGTGGGAATGCATCAGTGGATCAAACACGAGCCCAGCCTTCAAGGAGCTGCTGCAAGGAGCTCCTCCAGGAGGAGACGGACATTATTTAAAAGGCACCAGTCACACTGCTTGGCAACTATTACCATAGAGAGAATGCAGGTGCTTCTAGAAGGTTATAGGACATGTAACTATTGAGCAGCTACTGTGTACCCAGGGCTCCAATGAGCATAGCCAGGGAATCCTTAGTTACCATAAAACAGGAGGCTTTTGGAAAAAGGCCAGAACTCATCCATCTCATTCCTTTGGTCTCTAGTCTCTTGTTATCAGTTCACTCATTTACACTCTGCTCATTTGTTTCCTCCTTCCAGTTCGAACAATCCACCCCCATTCTCTGTTTAATTTTAGCACAGACTCCAAAAACGAGGAAAAGGGTCAGGACTCATAACTGAATGTGCTTAGTATGTGTTTAAAATAAAACCCTTTCTAATAAAAGTTTTCTAGAAAAGTGTTTTTCAAACTTTCTTGACTCAATGTATATTGTATTATGAACTAATAAACACATGCGCACACACACAATTATACATAAAACTCAGCACTTAACTCTTGCTGCATGAAATGCAACCTCGTGTTTTCTACTAGATTCTATTCACTTTCATTTAAAAAGAAATTGACTGTCATGACCCACTGAATTACTTACTTGACCTGCCCTCAGCCCGCAGTTTAAAAACATGGTCCCACAAACACAGACGATCTCTCTCCTGGATTGAAAGCCATGCTGTCCCCTGAGGACGGAGAATATACTAGATGATCTCTTGTGTTCTCCTTTCCCTCTGAGGTTCTCTGCCTGATTTTTGAGGTGATACCCTCCTAATCTCCTTCTGGAATTCTCTTAGAAATCCCTTCGTGGCTTCTCTAATTTCGTTTCTTGGCTCTTTGAAATAAATTCAAGACTTTAGCCTGTGCATTTTATTCATTAAATTTTTTAAAAGTAATCTTCTTCTAGATTTTCATAGATATCAGAATAAAAAGTCACAGGTACTCATTCTGTCCCTGCCCCAGTGGTACTCTCAGCATCTGCAAGTAAGTTGTTATCTCAGTTCTGTGTTAGTTGACCAATGTAAATGAGGGATGAGCTTTCATCAGGGCTCAGCTTGAGTGTGATCCATTTCTCTGTGTTTCTATCTTATAAGTGCAGTGTTTAAATGCTCCTGTTTCACTGTGATTTAGAATCCCTGGAGTAACTTTTATGGGTTTTGCATTTTAATACGTAATTTATATTTTAATCTCAGATCATCTTGTATCTTTTTGTTTTGTTTTGGTTCATCGTCTTGGGCAAGACAGACGTTTTTGTTGCCAGGCTACACTGAGTAGTGGAAAGAGCCCTGGACCTGGGACTGGAGATTTAACTGTAACCCCAGTTCTGCACTAACTCCCTGCAGGAGTTGCCACTAACTGGTTAAGTCTCCAAGGCCTCCTGTGGTTCTGCTAAGACCATCACACTGCATCAATTGCACGTTTACTCATCCGTCACCTATGAGCTGAGGTCCTTTGGTTTCATATCTCTGGCATGGCCCAGCACATGGAAGGTACTGGGGGCTGTTTGCTGAATTGAGCTGAATTGAATTGAAAGGCAGAGGCTGGGCTGTGAAGGGCCCCATGGTCCAGAATAAGGGGCTGGACTTTATCTTGGGGGGATGAGGGGCCCAGAGAGGGTTTTAAACATGGGAGTGACATGAAGATTTGGGTTCCACAAATATAGAGGCATGGAGGTTCCACAAATATAGAGGCATGGAGTTTCCACAGATATAGAGGCATGGAGGCTTGGAGGCTTTAAATTCCCATGGCCGCGTGGTGTGAGCGGCTAGTTCAAGTCTACAATTGGCCTCACTAGCATGCCAGCGCCCTGGGAGGTTGTCTCGATCGGCTTTGTTTTCTGCTATTCTCAGCGCCTGGCACACGGAGGCTCCAAAAGAATGGATGAGGAGGGACGAGGCGGCTGTCCCTGCCCCTCTGCTCTCGGGTCAGAAATCCTGAGGGCCTGAGTGAGGTGGTGGAAGGGAGATGGGGAGGAAGAGCCAGAGAGAGCAGGAGAGGGGGAACCTCCAGGATGTGGAGCTGGAGCTGAGAACCCTGAAGGGCAGCAGTGGGACGTGGGCTGGAGAGGCAGATCTGGGCTAGCCTGTTGACGTTTCTAAACGTGAGCCTGAGGAACTAGGTAGTGGGAAACCACCAAGGCTGGTGAGTAAAGTGTGACACTGTTAGAGCTGTGATTTGCAAAAATTAATGAATTTGACATAGAGGCAAGGAGACCATTAGGTGACTGCGGCTTATAGTAAGGAAGAAAGGTGTTATGGTGTGGGCAGGAGAAACCGAGACAGGAGTCGGGCTGCCAAATAAAACACAGATATCCAGTTAAATTTGAATTTCATATAAACAAAGAATAATTTTTAGCTGAAGTATTTCCTAAATATTGATGGGGCATGTGTATGCTAAAATGTACCCATTTATCTGAAATTCAGATTTAACTGGGTGACCTGTATTTGCTGAATCTGGCATGGAAGGGTCAGGTGGCTTGAGACATTCTGGGAGGAGAGTCTGAAAGGTTGTAAATAATAGGATGTGGGGAGCAGATACAGGGAGGTGAGAGGGGACTGACCTCCGGTGGTGGAGACATGGAGGCACCGGCAACAGAAGAAGCCAGTCAGGAGGAAGAGGTGGTGAGAGGGAAAGGTGATGAGCTCGGTTTGACTTGTTGCGTTTAAAGGCCAGTGGGGTATCCAAGTGGAGTGTTTAACAGCTACTCAGAAAGGCAGGTCTGGAACTGGGAAAAGAAGCCAGGGCTCAAGACAGAGATTTAGGATTCAGAGGAAGAAATAGGAACTTGGGGAGAAAAAATAGGTGCAAAGTGAATAGAGCTTTCTAAAGGAAATTCTCATAACTTTAGAGCCCAGAGAGAGGGGACTGGTTAAATAAAAAAATATGGTAAATCAAGGCAGTTGTTATGATGATGGTATAAGAAGTTTGATTGGAATGCAAAATGTTTCAAATATAATGTTAAGTGGGGAAAAAAGCAGAATATATAACTATATATGCAGTAATTGTAACTACATAAAAATGCATATGAGTGGAAGAAAGATGGAAAGTGTACCAACACATTAACTGAAGCTTTCTGCATGGTGGTCTTAAGAGCCAATATTTTCTACTTTTCAATATATTTCATTTATTTTCTACAATGCACACATATCCTTTTATAAACAAAAAGGGAAAAATCAAGTCAATTTTGAATTCTTATCTGTAGCCATCCTGGAAAATTATCACCTGCTTTCAGTGGAAGATTTGTGATCTGTTCACTTAGTGGAGAGACATTTGGCTAATTTAATTTTATCTAACTGCAGTTGTGAAGAACAGAAGGAGAATTGTCATGATGTTTCCAAGCCACTGCTTTAATGTAACCATTTATGTGTGGGCCCCCTTTCAGATAGCTATGTCAACATTGTTTCATCAGACACAGTATAGTCTCCAGGAGGAAGGCTGGTGACCCATATTGGGGTGAAATTTTAATTCCTTTAAGGAGAGAATTTGTATCATAAGGTAATTTCTAACATCCATCATTTTTATTTCTTCTTTTTAAATAGGTCCATAAATTTTCAGCTCAGCATTAAACTAGATCAGAGTGAATTACAGGAGTTTTTCTGAGCAGGTCAGCAAATTCCTTCTGGAGTCAGGCTGACAATGTAGCCACCTGAGGACACCAAGGTTCTTGCACTTGGACTGGGGGCCAGTCCTGTCCTCAAAGTCATCCATCCTAAGTCATTCATAGTCTTTCAAATACTGTCCCACCTTACATTATTCCACTCAGACCCATCTTTTCATTGCTCTATTGATTAGTTCATTCCATAAAAATGCCAGGTGTAGTGCTGGGTCTTGGAGATACAACAGTGAACCAAACATACACTCCTGGCATAGAACTAACAGTCTCACTAGGGAAACAGACAAGTGAATATGCAGTTTCACGTATATAATAGAGTGCCAAGAGTTGTAATAAGAGTATGAACAGGATGCTATGGGAGCTTATAAGACAGGCATCTAATTCAGCCCAGCCAGAAGAAATCAAGGAAGGCTTCCTGACAGAGGTGGCATCTGAGCTGAGACTTCCATGATGAACTGAATTCCACCAGGTGTGTGGGAGCGGGGTGTGCTGAGGATAGAGGATTAAAGAGAGAGTGTTCCCTGGCAGAGGGGCAGCATCTGCAAAGATTTTAAAAGAGAAGAGTCACGAAATCGCATTTGTGTTTAGAAAGATCATCCTGGCTGCTGTGAAGAGGATGGATAGCAGGCAGGGAGACCAGTGAGGAGGGTGCTGAGAGATGAGACAGGCCTGAACGGACTTAACAGCAGTGGGAATGGAGAAAAGTAGACAGATCCAAGAGATATCTGATAAATAAAATTATCAGAGCTTGGTCATTTATTGAATATGGAGACGAGCGAGAGGGTGGAGTCTGCAATGACTTGGACAACTTTCACAGGGAGGAGAAACACTGGAGGATGGGCAGGTTTCCCTGGGAGCAGGACCGGTTCCAGTTTTGAATCTGTGGATTTGAGCTAAGTTCAAGTATCCAGTGGGAGATTCTATGGCCTCGGAAGAGAGATCGAAGCTCGAGGTATAAACCTGGGGATCATTGTGATCCAGGTGACAATTGAAGCTAAGGGAGAGGCTGAGAAAACTCAAGGAGAGAGAGGAGGGTAAGAAGCAACAAGGTCTAGAGCAGAGCCCCAAGGAATACCAGTTAATGTGGGACACATGTAGGAGTCCGAGATGGACCGCCATCAGAGGGGGTGAGACCAGGAGAGTGGGATGTCACAGAAGCCAAGGAGGGGCAGAAAAGGGCATTTTCAAATGCTACAGAACCACATTTCAGTGACTAGAAGATGCCACAGATGATAAGACACACCAGTATTCTATGGCCTACTGAGAAACAATGCTACCATTAAACTGTGACATATCATTGATTGTAAGGCATCTTCTGATTTCAGAGATAAAAAATGCTAAACAACTTAAGTATATCTTAGAATCAAAGAGCTTTAATATGTTGAGGACGAAAAACTATCTTTTAGGCTGTTATCAGGAAAAGGGTTATTGACCACGGTGAGAGTAATGCTGAGTATAGGGTCAGAAGCAAGATTAGAGGAGCTTGAGAAATGAAGAGGGTGGGAGTTGGGTTCAGGGGTGCTTCATAATCTGCATACATCTCTCCCAGAGTTCTGAACCAAGAGAGAGATAATATGTAAGATGGGTACCAGTCAAAATATCACCTTTTATTTTTGTGATAAAGCTAATATTGGAGAATATGCATTATATTTGCATCCAAGAAGGCTTCCCAATATTAAGCCCCAGGATTAGACCCACCCTTGTGTTGCTGACCAGCACAAGCCTACCCCTGTGAGGGTCTGCCCTGTATCTCTGGTGGCAGGAGGGACAGAGAGAACAAGCTCCTAGCAGGCAGATCCCAAGGAGAGCAAAGGGGCTGGCCTGCACACGTGCAGGGTCTCCTCCCAAACTCATTAATCAGATGAGGGCACGAGAGAGGCCAGGAGTGTGGTGCACCTGAAGCTGCCTTCTGGGCAGGAAACATCAGGAATAGGCACAAATCATTCCCCCCTTGATAGTCAGAGCACGGAGGCAGTGTGAATAACACCACCAAGAAATTGAGCCCTGAAAGAAAGGAGAACATAGCCCAAACCAGCTCTCTTTATTCCTGACCATCCAGCTTTCCCCCTGCTGTTTGAAGGGATTATCCATCTCTTTCATGTATCTGAATTCTCTTGCCTCACCGTAGAAGGCTAGCTCCGTTCCCTTTTTCTCTATGAAATCTCTCCAGTTCTGCCTAGACCAGGCTCCCACATATCTTGGTATTACATTTTTGTTTGTTTTAACTTCACTGTTACATTCATGTAAGTTTTGTCTCATATTGTAAGCCCCTTGAACGTAGAGATGATGTCCTATCTTTTTGTTCTATCTCCCTCAATTGCTGAAACACTGCCTGATCCGTAATAGGTCAGGCCAAGTTGCTGAACTGGTTTGAATTGTGTGCAGAAGGGTGGTGAGACGTAACCCCACCTTTGGGAACTCCCAATCTCATAGCTGCCTGGGAGAGTCAGAGGCAGTTCACACCGCACCTGGTGTATGACGTTACAGATTCTTGTGTGGGTTTCATTAACCAGATATGTGGCTGAACCACACCATGGTCCCATCCCTGATACAGAGATGGTTTGCAGAAGAGCAGAACAATTGTTCTCCTTTGTACCAACTTCAAAAGAAAACAAATGTTTCCTGAACATCTCTGAACTCTCCTACAAAGCCTAGCATGAGACCAAACCTTTCTAGAGGGAGACGCCCCTCTGAGAAGTGGGGTGAACTGCACACCTGTCCCTGGAGCCACGCTTCCTGAGCATCTCCAGTCCCTGCTTTCTCTGTCAACAAAAAAAATCCAGTAAAACATGTTGGCTCAGCACCTGACATCACAACACAATCCGATACGATCTGGCACTTAAAGCTAAGGCTTTATTCCTAGTAGTAGATCTTCATGGCTTGGATGGGAAGGCAAATGGATGAGATTTCCACCACGTCTGTCTGTCTTTGATGTACATTCTCACATCTCTAAACTGCAGCAGATGAAGCAGAGGTCACAGACTGCCAGCAGCATTTTTTTTTTCCCCAGTAAGAACAAGAAGGGCTTGGTGGTTTCACTACAGATAAGAGGAGGCAAAATTTACGAGGTGTCAGAACTCTGCTTAGTTGCTGTCCCCCATGGTCTCAGATAATGCAAGGGAAATGTCCATAAGTGCATGCGGGAGAGTTAACTATTCCAAAATTAGCTTGAAAACCTGGACTTTAGCACCTTTGGGGTGAGGTACATGGTGGATGCCTGAAGCGGGGTCCCTGGCCAGTGCCTGGCCTCATGCACAGGGATCCCTCAGCAGATCCTGGCCCCCTGTCCATAGTCAGGGCTGGTGTGGGAGGTGGGTGGGTACCACCAAGGTGTTTAGCTCAAGTCGTTGGAGCTTTTGCTCTGAATGTGCTGCCAGAGCCTCCATCGTCATGCCCATCCGATTCTTCAGAGGTGTGGAAGCCCATGCTTTTTCCTGGAGCAGGTGAAGAAAGCAGATGTGTGTATACCTGCCCCCGCAGAACCCAACACACTGTACTGCCCCAGTGGACCGTGGGCTCCTGAATTGGCTAGGATGTGGATTCAGCTGCTCCAGCAAAAACCCGAAATAATAGAAGCTTACACAAGACAGAAACGTGTTTTTCTCTCGTGGAGCCAGCTGTCCAGGTAGAGAGGGCTGGTGTGGCGACTTCATGGTGTCAGGCACCCAACCTCCTTCTAGCCTGTTGCTTCATCCTAACGAGGTTGTCACCTTGGCCTCCTGGTCCAAGAGAGCTCACATCTTGTTCCAGCCAGGAGGAAGCGGGGAGAGAGGAAGGGCAGGGCATGACCCTAGAGGTGGCACACATCCCTCTGTGCCCCTCCCCTTTACCAGAGCTCAGACAAATGGCCACATTTAGCTGTAGTGCAGTCTTTCTTCTGGTCATCTTTGTGCCCAGCTATAAGGCATGGGTTTTATTTCCATAAAAGGAGAGAACTGGTTCTGGGGAACATGTGGATTCCTAGGCCATGGCTCCTTAAGGTCAAGGCTCTCCCTCATTTATCCTCTTTCCCATCACCTAGCATGGTGCCCGCCCCAGGTAGAGCTCCCTAAATGTTGACTGAAGAGGAGGCCGCTTGAGAGAGGGGATGCAGAAGACAGTCCACTGGGAGCATTTCGTGGCCTCTCCTAGTGAGGAGGCTGCATGGCCGCGGGGGGAAAGCCCATGGGTCACGGACAATCATTTAAACCTCTCTGGAGCTCTCTCTTCTCTTTAAAATGGGGCTGATGATCCCTGTGGAATTTGCTTCACAGGGCTGTTATAGAGGACTCTTCTTTTATTGTGGCTACTATTTTTTGAGCACCTACTCTGTTCCAAGCACAGTGCTAAGTGCTTTGTTCACATTATTTCATGTAAGCCTTACGACAGCCCTGTGAGGCGGGTATTATTACCCACATTTTCTAGCTGAGTCAATTGAGACTGGGAGAGGTTAGTAAGATGCCTAGTGCCTTTGCTTTATTTATGCATCGAACAACCATTGAACGCCAGCTGTGTGCCCAAGACCCTGCTGGGGACCCGGCAATGACAGGGATGAGGAGTGTTTGCAGATTGCAGGGGCACACGTAATGGGGAGCTGCTCTGGTCAAGGGTCAGGGAGGTGTGGGTGTAGTTCGAGGCATGAGAAGGAGTTATCCAGACCAAGGAGCAGGGCGGAATGTCTGAGGCTGTGCTGAGACGGCCCAGAGGTGAGCCGGGAGCCAGACTTGGAGGGGGTCTGAGAACCCACTGTGATTAGAGGCAGAGAGTGAGGGGGAGGGGCTGGCAGGGGCTGCTCCAGCAAAGCGGACCTGAGCTTGAAGCCAGCTTGTCTGGCCCTGAAGCCTGTGCTGACAGAGTGGATGATAAAGTACTTGGAAAATGTGCTGGGGGAAGTACCAGGGAGGAGGAGATTTGGGCAAGTTCTCTTTGTGTCTTAGCCATGATTCTGAGGACCCAGGAGAGGACCTGGATTTCACATGCCTGATGTCTATCCTGAGTCCAGGAGGTCTGAGAACTCTCCCCGTCCTCATCTCATCCTCCTGAGCTACCCAGTTCAGTGGGTGTGCACAGTCTGCTCAGGACTTGCCTGGAGGGATTAATCCAGCTTCTTTGTTATGTCCCATAAGCAGAATTATCCCAAGGGCCAGGAGAGAGAATGGCTCTCCCTCAGAGCCTCTCTCGACTATGCCAGGATCTCTGCAGCCACATTTCACCGTCCTGATGTAGTGAGTGACAAGGCCCCTCTAGTCTCGAGATGGCTTGAGGACAGAGGACTTCCTGATGCCCCAGAGAGAAGGAATAAAGGCACTAGGGCTGGCCCTCACCGCACCTTGGGTGGAGCTCCTAGCAGTGTTGGTATCACATGCTCACTGTAGAGTCTGGAAGGTGCTTAGATGAGTTTGCAGCTGAATGAGGAGACCAGGCATTTTCCTCAAAGGATTACAAAATATACTGTCCACACTCATCTCTGCAGGCAAGTGGAGGAGCAGATAAACCAAAACCTGGAGAACCCAGAGGCTTCCGAATGGCTTTCAGTCCTGATAAAGAGACATATCCTGTGCCTCAGGGCCTTTGCACGTGCTGTTCCCTCTCCCTGGAATTATCTCTGTGCTATGTTTTTACGCTGGTTCACTGGAACTCATCCTTTAGGTCTCAGCTCAGACGCCACATCTTCCTGGAAGCTTGAGCTTGAGCCGGATACCCCTCCTGTACTCTCCGCATCATAGCCCCTAACATGTTAGAATCACCTGAGTCTCTCTCAACTCCACTGCATCTGTCATCCCACTGCTATACCTCAGCACCCAGGCCAGTGCCTGCCAAGAATTGCATGAATAACCGAATCAGTTCTTTCTCAGTGGTGTGGGCCTAGAAATGACTGATGATTTTAGCAGCATATGATGACTTTAACTGCAGAATTATGTTTTGCTTAGTACAGGATACCACTGTGAGTGGTCTTTATAAGAGGACATGATAGGGAATAGTGAAGAGAAGCAGCTGGAATTTCATTTTTGCTCTGACCCCTCTGGTCCGCCAAGCTCACTCACAGCCAGTCTTTTAAAAACGGGGCTTTTTCTGGAGTGTTCTAAACTCGGTTGTCCGTTTCTGTAACTCTTTAATATTCAGTAGGCTGTGGATCTTCTCAGGTCCCCAAGTCCCAGCACCTCTTGAATTGTCCCCAATCACCCCTCTTAACCCTCCCAACCCCCCACTCCCGTCTTCCTTCCCGCTTCAGCCTCTGCAAGTGGCTGTTCCAGCCTCTGTCCTTCATGACACCAAATTGTCTACAGGGTGTTGGTTTCCTCCTGTGCTGGACTCCTTGCAGAGATCTCCCCTCCCTCTCTCCTGGTGCCACCTTAGCCCTGTGTCCCAACTTCCACCTCTGTTTTGTGAATGTTCCTCAGCCCCACGTTTGTACCCCAGAGGGCTGTCTATGTCCATGGCAAAAGTGGAGGCTCAGTAAAGAAAGCTGCATATAATTGGGGGGTGGGAGGGGAGGAGGATTAATTATCACAGGGATGTTTGCTTGGAGTTTTAATGAGACTGCCTTTCCTTTATTCCCCCTCCCTTTTTTTCCTTTTTCTTTTCCCCCCAGCTCAGAATATCCACTTAGAATGTCTTTTAGAATCTTAGAACCTTAGGTTTTAACATTCTGCACCCAGCGCCTCAGTGTAATAAACAAATCAATAAGCTGAGGGTCTCAAGAAGTTTGATTGCCGAGTGCATTGGGGTACCTTTTGTTCTTCAGCGAACGATCATTTCACACTAGGGAACAAGAGATGAATGTGGTTATAGAGTTTGTCCTGGCCTCCGATTCGTAACCCTGACCTGGGAAGTCATTATTCCAGCGATGTGTGTAACTTACAAGCAGCCTGCCAAATGCTCTACGTCCTTCCCTTTGACAGTTTTCCCAAGTTATATGTGTCATAACTTTATTTCTCATTTGCCAGAATAGTCTTGGGTTTGTTTTGAATCTGACAGGTCCTCTGAAACCACATTCTTCAATCTCACTAACAGGTCATTTATACCAAAAAGGCTGCCTTGACAGGAAGAAAGATTGTATGATTTTCAATTTGGGTTGAAAATCAAATGCACGTTATGACAACACTGAGACTTCCTAGACCCTACAAGTTAATCATGATTATCTTACCTTGAAATACCTTTTGTAGTAGAAACTAGTCTCCATTTATTGTTTCTGTCAAAACCTTTGATTGGAATACTCTTCACAATGGGAATATTGTCATTTCTAAAGATGCACTGATTTATTTCCTGGAGTGTTTCAAACACAATATGTTTGCCCTTTGTTGTATGCAGTAGATATACTCCTGAAGAGTTGTTTATAAACTGAATTTTTACAGATAAACTCATATGTTAAATGCACATGAGGGGCTATTATTTTACATTATGGGTTCTTTTATAATTAGAAAGACTACTCCTAATTCATTTGAGAATGTTCACATATTGGGTTTTGTTTAAGAGAAGTAATATTTTTTATTATTACAAAATATTACACTTTGAATAAAAGCATAAACAAGGAAAATCACAATTTTAAATCCACCTCCCCATCCCCAGGTAACACAGTTAATATTTTTATGTATTTCCATTAAGTCTTTTTTTATGTCCATTCTTATCACATGGGAACATAATGACTACATTGCTAATTGACCCACATTTCCCCACTTCATGTCTTCAACAATTTTCCCTCATATTTTTTTCTGTAGCTTTTTTTTGGAACTTTATTTATTTTTTTATACAGCAGGTTCTTATTAGTTATCCATTTTATACATATTAGTGTATATATGTCAATCCCAATCTCCCAATTCATCACACTACCATCCCCCCCTGCCACTTTCCCCCCTTGGTGTCCATACGTTTGTTCTCTACATCTGTGTCTCAATTTCTGCCCTGCAAACCGGTTCATCTGTACCATTTTTCTAGGTTCCACATATATGCGTTAATATACAATATTTGTTTTTCTCTTTCTGACTTACTTCACTCTATATGACAGTCTCTAGATTCATCCAAGTCTCTACAAATGACCCAATTTTGTTCCTTTTTATGGCTGAGTAATATTCCATTGTATATATGTACCACACTTCTTTATCCATTTGTCTGTCGATGGGCATTTAGGTTGCTTCCATGACCTGGATATTGTAAATAGTGCTGCAATGAACATTGGGGTGCATGTGTCTTTATGAATTATGGTATTCTCTGGGTATATGCCCAGTAGTAGGATTGCTGGGTCATATGGTAATTATATTTTTAGTTTTTTCAGGAACCTCCAAACTGTTCTCCATAGTGACTGTATCAATTTACATTCCCACCAAGAGTGCAAGAGGGTTCCCTTTTCTCCACACCCTCTCCAGCATTTGTTGTTTGTAGATTTTCTGATGATGCCCATTCTAACCGGAATGAGGTGATGCCTCATTGTAGTTTTGATTTGTATTTCTCTAATAATTAGTGATGTTGAGCAGCTTTTCATGTGCTTTGTGGCCATCTGTATGTCTTCTTTGGAGATATATCTATTTAGGTCTTCTGCCCATTTTTGGATTGGGTTGTTTGTTTTTCTAATATTGAGCTGCATGAGCTATTTATATATTTTGGAGACTAATCCTTTGTCCGTTGATTCGTTTGCAAATATTTTCTCCCATTCTGAGGGTTGTCTTTTCGTCTTGTTTATAGTTTCCTTTGCTGTGCAAAAGCTTTTAAGTTTCATTAGGTCCCATTTGTTTATTTTTGTTTTCATTTCCATTACTCTAGGAGGTGGATCAAAAAAGATCTTGCTGTGATTTATGTCAACGAGTGTTCTTCCTATGTTTTCCTCTAAGAGTTTGATAGTGTCTGGTCTTACATTTAGGTCTCTAATCCATTTTGAGTTTATTTTTGTGTATGGAGTTAAGGAGTGTTCTAATTTCATTCTTTTCCATGTAGCTGTCCAGGTTTCCCAGCACCACTTATTGAAGAGACAGTCTTTTCTCTATTGTATATCCTTGTCTCCTTTGTCATAGATTAGTTGACCATAGGTGCGTGGGTTTATCTCTGGGCTTTCTATCCTGTTCCATTGATTTATATTTCTGTTTTTGTGCCAGTACCACATTGTCTTGATTACTGTAGCTTTGCAGTATGGTCTGAAGTCAGGGACTCTGATTCCTCCAGCTCTGTTTTCTTCCCTCAAGACTGCTTTGGCTATTCGGGGTCTTTTGTGTCTCCATACAAATTTTAAGATTTTTGTTCTAGTTCTTTTAAAAATGCCATTGGTAATTAGAGAGATTGCATTGAATCTGTAGATTGCTTTGGGTTGTATAGTCATTTTCACAATATTGATTCATCCAATCCGAGAACATCGTATCTCTCTCCATCTGTTTGTATCATCTTTAATTTCTTTCATCAGTGTCATAGTTTTCTGCATACAGGTCTTTTGTCTCCTTAGGTAGGTTTATTCCTAGGTATTTTATTCTTTTTGTTGCAATGGTAAATGGGAGTGTTTCCTTAATTTCTCTCTCAGATTTTTCATCATTAATGTATAGGAATGCAAGAGATTTCTGTGCATTAATTTTGTATCCTGCAACCTTACCAGATTCATTGATTAGCTCTAGTTTTCTGGTGGCATCTTTAGGATTCTCTATGTTTAGTATCATGTCATCTGCAGTGACAGTTTTACTTCTTCTTTTCCAATTTGTATTCCTTTTATTTCTTTTTCTTCTCTGATTGCCATGGCTAGGACTTCCAAAACTATGTTGAATAATAGTGGTGAGAGTGGACATCCTTGTCTTGTTCCTGATCTTAGAGGAAATGCTTTCAGTTTTTCACCATTGAGAATGATGTTTGCTGTGGGTTTGTCATATATGGCCTTTATTATGTTGAGGTAGGTTCCAACTATGCCCACTTTCTGGAGAGTTTTTATCAAAAATCTGTGTTGAATTTTGTCGAAAGCTTTTTCTGCATCTATTGAGATGATCATATGGTTTTTATTCTTCAATTTGTTAATAAGGTGTATCACATTGATTGATTTGTGTATATTGAAGAATCCTTGCATACCTGGGAAAAAACTAGTTGCTCATGGTGTATGATCCTTTTAATGTGTTATTGGATTCTGTTTGCTAGTATTTTGTTGAGGATTTTTGCATCTATATTCATCAGTGATATTGGTCTGTAATTTTCTTTTTTTTTTTTTTATAGCTACTTTATTTATTTATTTATTTATTTATGTTTTTGGCTGTGTTGGGTCTTCATTTCGTGCGAGGGCTTTCTCTAGTTGCGGCAAGCGGGGGCCACTCTTCATCGCGGTGCGCGGGCCTTTCACTATCGCGGCCCTTCCTGTTGCGGGGCACAGGCTCCAGACGCGCAGGCTCAGTAGTTGTGGCTCACGGGCCCAGTTGCTCCACGGCATGTGGGATCTTCCCAGACCAGGGCTCAAACCGGTGTCCCCTGCATTAGCAGGCAGATTCTCAACCACTGTGCCACCAGGGAAGCCCTGTAATTTTCTTTTTTTTGTAGTATCTTTGTCTGGTTTTGGTATCAGGGTGATGGTGGCCTCATAGAATGAGTTTGGGAGTGTTCCTTCCTCTGCAATTTTTTGGAAGGGTTTGAGAAGGATGGGTGTTAGCTCTTCTCTAAATGTTTGATAGAATTCACCTGTGAAGCCATCTGGTCCCGGACCTTTGTTTGTTGGAAGATTTTTACTCAGAGTTTCAATTTCATTCCTTGAGATTGGTCTGTTCATATTTTCTATTTCTTCCTGGTTCAGTCTTGGAAGGTTATACCTTTCTAAGAATTTGCCCATTTCTTCTGGGTTGTCCATTTTATTGGCATAGAGTTGGTTGTAATACTCTCTTAGGATGCTTTGTATTTCTTTGGTGTCTGTTGTAACTTCTCCTTTTTCATTTCTAATTCTGTTGATTTGAGTCTTTTCCCTTTTTTTCTTGATGAGTCTGGCTAAAGGTTTATCAGTTTTGTTTATCTTCTCAATGAACCAGCTTTTAGTTTTATTGATCTTTACTATTGTTGTCTTTGCTTCTATTTCATTTATTTCTGCTCTGATCTTTATGATTTCTTTCCTTCTACTAACTTTGGGTTTTGTCTGTTCTTCTTTCTCTAGTTCCTTTAAATGTAAAGTTAGATTGTTTATTTGAGATGTTTGTTGTTTCTTGAGGTAGGCTTGTACTGCTATAAACTTCCCTCTTAGAACTGCTTTTGCTGCATCCCATAGGTTTTTTTTTTTTATCCCATAGGTTTTGTATCATCATATTTTCATTGTATTTTTTGATTTCCTCTTTGATTTCTTCAGTGATCTCTTGCTTATTTAGTAACGTATTGTTTAGCCTCCATGTGTTTGTGTTTTTTTCCCTGTAATTGATTTCTATTCTCATAGCATTGTGGTCAGAAAAGATGCTTGATATAATTTCAATTTTCTTAAATTTACTGAGGCTTGATTTGTGACCCAAGATGTGATCTGTCCTGGAGAATGTTCCATGCGCACTTGAGAAGAAAGTGTAATCTGCTGCTTTTGGATGGAATGTCCTATAAATATCAATTAAATCTATCTGGTCTATTGTGTCCTTTAAAGCTTGTGTTTCCTTATTAATTTTCTGTCTGGATGATCTATCCACTGGTGTACTTGGAGTGTTAAAGTTCTCCACTATTACTGTGTTACTGTCGATTTCCCCTTTTATGGCTGTTAGCATTTGCCTTATGTATTGAGGTGCCCCTATGTTGGGTGCATATATATTTAAAATTGTTATATCTTCTTCTTGGATTGATCCCTTGATCATTATGTAGTGTCCTTCCTTGTCTCTTGTAACATTCTTTATTTTGAAGTCTATTTATCTGATATGAGTATTGCTACTCCAGTTTTCTTTTGGTTTCCATTTGCATGGAATATCTTTTTCCATCCCCTCCCTTTCAGTCTGTATGTGTCCCTAGGTCTGAAGTGGGTTTCTTGTAGACAGCATATATATGTGTCTTGTTTTTGTATACATTCAGCGAGCTTGTGTCTTTTCGTTGGAGCAATTAATCCATTCACGTTTAAGGTAATTATCGATATGTATGTTCCTATGACCATTTTCTTAATTGTTTTGGGTTTGTTTTTGTAGGTCCTTTTCTTCTCTTGTGTTTCCCACTTAGAGACGTTCCTTTAGCATTTGTTGTAGAGCTGGTTTGGTGGTGCTGAATTCTCTTAGCTTTTGCTTGTCTGTAAAGCTTTTGATTTCTCCATCGAATCTGAATGAGATCCTTGTGAGGTAGAGTAATCTTGGTTGTAGATTCTTCCCTTTCATCACTTTAAATATGTCATGCCACTCCCTTCTGGCTTATAGAGTTTCTGCTGAGAAATTAGCTGTTAACCTTATGGGAGTTCCCCTGTATGTTATTTGTCATTTTCCCTTGCTGCTTTCCATAATTTTTCTTTGTCTTTAAGTTTTGCCAGCTTGATTACTATGTGTCCCGGCACGTTTCTGTTTGGGTTTATATTGTATAGGACTCTCTGCACTTCCTGGACTTGGGTGGCTCTTTCCTTTCCCATGTTAGGGAAGTTTTCAACTCTGATCTCTTCAAATATTTTCTCGGGTCCTTTCTCTCTCTCTTCTCCTTCTGGGACCCCTATAATGTGAATGTTGTTGCATTTAATGTTGTCCCAGAGGTCTCTTAGGCCGTCTTCATTTCTTTTCATTCTTTTTTCTTTATTCTGTTCTGCAGCAGTGAATTCCACCATGCTGTCTTCCAGGTCACTTATCCGTTCTTCTGCCTCAGTTATTCTGGTATTGATTCCTTCTAGTGTAGTTTTCATTTCAGTTATGTTATTGTTCATCTCTGTTTGTTTGTTCTTTAATTCTTCTAGGTGTTTGTTCTTTAATTCTTCTAAGACTTTGTTAAACATTTCTTGCATCTTCTCAATCTTTGCCTCCATTCTTTTTCTGAGGTCCTGGATCATCTTCACTATCATTATTTGGAATTCTTTTTCTGGAAGATTTCCTATCTCCACTTCATTTAGTTGTTTTTCTGGGGTTTTATCTTGTTCCTTCATCTGGTACATAGCCCTCTGCCTTTTCAGTTTGTCTGTCTTTCTGTGAATATGGTTTTTGTTCCACAGGCTGCAGGATTGTAGTTCTTCTTGCTTCTGCTTTCTGCCCTCTAGTGGATGCGGCTATCTAAGAGGCTTGTGCAAGTTTCCTGATGGGAGGGACTGGCGGTGAGTAGAGCTGGCTGTTGCTCTGGTGGGCAGAGCTCAGTAAAACTTTAATCTGCTTGTCTGCTGATGGGTGGGGCTGGGTTCCCTCCCTGTTGGTTGTTTGGCCTGAGGTGACCCAACACTGGAGCCTACCCTGGCTCTTTGTTGGGGCTAATGCAGATCCTGGGAGGGCTCACGCCAAGGAGTACTTCCCAGAATATCTGCTGCCAGTGTCCTTGTCCTCACAGTGAGACAGAGCCACCCCCCGCCTCTGCAGGTGACCCTCCAACACTAGCAGGTAGGTCTTACTGAGTGTCCTATGGGGTCACTGCTCCTTCCCCTGGGTCCTGGTGCACACACTACTTTGTGTGTGCCCTCCAATAGTGGAGTCTCTGTTTCCCCCAGTCCTGTCAGAGTCCTGCAATCAAATCCCACTGGCCTTCAAAGTCTGATCCTCTGGGATTTCCACTGCCCATTGCCAGAACCCTAGGTTGGGAAGCCTCACTTGTGGCTCAGAACCTTCACTCCAGTGGGTAGACTTCTGTGGTATAATTGTTCTCCAGTTTGTGAGTCACCCACCCAGCATTTATGGGATTTGATTTTATTGTGATTGCCCCCCTCATACCATCTCATTGTGGCTTCTCCTTTGTCTTTGGATGTGGGGTATCTTTTTTGTTGAGTTCCAGTGTCTTCCTGTTGATGATTATTCAGCAGTTAGTTGTGATTCCAGTGCTCTCACACGAGGGAGTGAGAGCACATCCTTCTACTCCACCACCTTGAACCAATCCTCTATAGCTTTTTAAATTGAAGTATAGTTGACATACAATATTATATGTTATGGGTATACAGAATAGTGATTCACAATTTTTAAAGGTTATATTCCATTTATAGTTATTAGAAAATGTTGGCTATATTCCCCATGTTGTACAGTATGTCCTTGTAGCTTATCTTATACCTAATAGTTTGTACCTCTTACTCCCTTACCCCTATATTCCCCCTCCCCCCTTCCCTCTCCCCACACTGGTAACCACTTGTTTGTTCTCTGTGTCTATGGGTCTGCTTCTTTTTTGTTTTATTCACTAATTTGTTGTATTGTTTTTAGATTCCACATGTAAGTAATATCATACAGTATTCGTTTTTCTTTGACTTATTTCACTTAGCATAATACCCTCCAAGTCCATCCCTGTTGCTTCAAATGGCAACATTTCATTCTTTTTTATGGCTGAGTCATATTCCATTGTGTGTTTGTGACATGTATACACACATACGCCACATCTTCTTTATTCAGTCGTCTGTTGATGGAAGCTTAAGTTGCTTAAAGGAAGTAATCTTAATAAGAATTAGGCAAGATTACCAATGGTCTACTCTCAATAGTTCTGCCTTAGTTATACAACATTTGATCACAGTAGGAGACTGCAGAACTTGTAAATTCTGCATTTTCTCACTGATGGGCAAAATGCTCACTTAGGAGAACCTGCCCATTAGAGCCACCTCTAGCTCTTTCTCATCTTGTTATTTCAGGGAAGGAAGTGGGGTGCCAGTTCAGAGCTGGGATGATTTTCAGTGTTCCACTGGAATATTAGGTAAACCACTATATAATTTCTCATGGGCCTCTCATCCTAGAAGTCCATGATTCTGTGTGTTCTGGTTATCTATTTCTGCTTAACAAACAGCTCCTAAATTTAGAGACCTAAGAAATTAATTGTTTCTCATAATGCTGTGGGTTGTTTGGCTCAGCTGGCTGGTTCTCCCTTGAACTTGCCATGTGTGGTTGCTGTCCAGCATTGGCTGGGGCTACAGTCATCTGAAGGCTCGACTGGGCTGGATGGCCAAGATGGCTTGCTTACATGACTGACAGAGCCTGGCTGTCCCCAGATCACTTCTATGTGACCTCTTGTGTGGTTTGTTCTTCTCAAAACATGGTGGTTGGGTCCAAGAGGGAGCATTCTGAGAGTAAGTGTTCCAAGAGACACACACAGAAGCTACAAGGCTTCTTATGACCCTGCCTGAAAATCCTGGAACATCATTTCTGCCACATTCTATTGGTGAAGGCAAGAGACTAAAGTGAGTTCAGATTCGAGGAAAGAGAATTAGGCTTTGCCTCTTGAAGTAAGTTGCAGTATATGTGTAGGGTCCATTTTTTTTTTTACTATTTACCATACTGCATGTCAGAAAAAGAGTATTCTCTAGGAGAATAGGATTACATAATTATGAAAGGCGTGAGAGGCATTGCAGAGCAGTAAAGAGGGGTTATAGAATGCTCCATATGTATGAATGAATTGGCCAGCCTTTTTGGTGAGGACTCCGTGCTAGGGAGCACACACTGAATGAACCTCTCTCTGTGGAAGCCAGGTGGTATCCCACTGAGAGAAACATTACCATCTGCTGGCCCCTGCCCTACGTTAGCCCACTCATATAACAGATGGCTGAAAAACACCTGGTAAGGGAATTTAAATAGCACAGTTTTAAAGGCATATTTACCTAAATGCTACCCCAAGCATGTATCCTACTCATATTGAGTTGGTGAAACCATCTTCATAAATTAGAACTACACATTATTTCACAAACACATAGAGTAATGTGTCCAGTACACTTGCTTTTCAGCTCACGTCATGGAGGTGCTTAGAGAGGGCTGTACCCGTGGAGTACCTTATGTACTTAGAGTGGACACTTTTTGGTGTTTGAGAAAAAGTCAAGTTCTGTCCAGATGCTTAAAACTCTAATTGCCTCCTTAGCTTGAATTAGGAAAACAGTTGCCCTGTAAATCACACTGAGTCGCGGGTACCTGGGTTCTAGCTGCAGAGTGTGGCTGATCTGGATGCATGGGCTGACAACTCCCTTGAGAGTTGTTAGATTGGGTTTCACCCTTGTTGCATTGTTTCCTTCCCCCCACCACACCACACCCCCCAAATACTCCTCTCTGGCTCCCTGGGGATTCAAATTTGTGTTTATCTGTGCTGAAAATTTAAAAGCAAGAGAAACAACATTTCAAGCTATTTATAACCAGAGGCTGTGCCAGGAATGAATTAAGCTTTGCATTGGACATATGTTAAAACATTGGTCTCTGGGAAAGGTAGGAAGAATATCCCTAGGTGTGAAAAACAGATATTTAGAGGAGATTGATAGAAGTTTGACCCAGAATGTGGCTATGTGGGATGAGTACTCTATTGACTTATTAAATATATTGTTAAATATAGTCTTGTGGAATACTAGGTATAGAGGATCCTGGAGATGCCACTTATATAGGGCCCATCTTTTGATACCGCCAGGAGGGCATTTGGCAAGGGGAGGAACATGGAAGGAGGTATGGGAGAGAGGGTGAGGAATGAGGCACCACACAAACATAAACCTCAGGGCAATGGACAGAGTGTGAGAGAAGAGGAACTCCACTCTTGCCTGACTCCTTCCATGTAGGTCGTCCTAAACGGGGGAGACACCCCCTGTTCTTCAGCTTCTGACGAAGAGTCCACACTCTCCCCATCACAGCCTAGTGTGCACCTCTCAGTCCCACTAACGTAGACCCACAATTCGCCTTCCTTCCTCACTGCTTTTTTGCTGGCAGATATTGCGAGAACTCCTACTGTGTGCCAGACACTGTGTGTTAGTGGACAGTTGAGACACAGGAATGCTCATGTTGGGAGACAGACAAAAAACAAGTAAATAATATAATTGCAGACTATGATTGATGCTTCGGAAAACCATGGGTGATAAAGTATAACACGGGGTTCCCATTTTGGATAGGGTGTTCAGGAGGTCACAAATGAACCGAAAGTTATTGGTTGAACTTTGACATATATTCTATGGTATTTTAAAGTTTCTTAAATTGCATGTTGCTAAGGTCCAAATTAAAACCATTTTTGCCTTTTCTGAGCCCAAGCCATGGAATGCCAAATGGACAGCAACTCTGGGAGACAGTGGGAAGCCAGCCCCGATGGCCAGACACCTCCTACTGATACTTTCCTCATCACCGTTTTCTCTCCTCAGGGAAGGGAGATGTGTTTGGAGACGTGTTCTGGAAGGAAGCCACCCTTGCCCAGTCCTGTGCCAACGTCAGGGCCTTGACCTACTGTGACCTGCATGTGATCAAGCGGGACGCCCTGCAGAAAGTGCTGGAATTCTACACAGCCTTCTCCCACTCCTTCTCCCGGAACCTCATTCTCACCTACAACTTGAGGAAGAGGGTGAGCTGGCAGTTTCAGTTTCTTTTCTACCAAGAGCAGTCTCTGTACACTTAGGATAACCACGTGGGCCAGGAAAGTCCTTTTGCTGTTTATTTAAATGGAGCAATTGGTTCTGTAGAGGTTCTGTTTGTTGCTTGCTCTTCGGAGCTTTTGCTATGAAATGAGAGAGAAAAGGATGTTGCTAGATTAAAAGGTGGATTGATTTTGGTGCAGAAGGGATTTGTTCATGAGTGTGTCTGAGGGCTTTTCCTCAGTAAAATCCTGACCTTCTAGCATTTTGAACAGATGAGTAAAAAGTGAGGTTGTTAGTCAATAAAATGGCTGAGTAGGACCACTTAATTAATATAAACTGAATTCTCCCTGGCGACTAGGACCCACCAAATGGTGTGAGGCTATTAGCCAGCTGGTAATAATAATTTTTTTTAAAGATATGAAAATGATTCAGTTGAGTCCAGAAAATAAGAAAGAGATGGAATCTGATTGCCTAGAGAATATTTTGTATACAACTGTCAATTTAACGGACTGAGAAATGATTTGTAGTTTTAAGAACCAGAAGATTTCTCATCTGAGCTTGTTTCTTTCACCCTCAAATCATCAGAATTGCTCCGTCTGTCTCTGCGAGGATTAAAATATGTCTAGTACTCTTGAGGTTTTCATGACTGATTTTCTTGCATTTCATTTATGTCCTTTAGTTAAGAAGTAGCTCTCAACCTATAGACATCATCTGGGAGGATTGTCATAGGAATCTTTCCAGAAATGACCTCACGATCTGCCCCCCCACCAAACTGTTCCTCTTCTCGTGGTCCCTGTCTCTATTAACATTGTCTGTCTCGCCCCGGGGTTCCAGGTTAGAAACACTGCCGTCAACACTGATGCTTCTTCCCTGTCTCCCACGCCTCAGTTTACTCATCAGATCCTGCTGGTTCCACCGATGCTCTCAAGCCTGAGTCCACACTTTGCATCCCCCCCTCAGGGCTCTTCCTGAGCTCTTGGACCACGGCGCCCCTGATACTGAGTCTCCCCCTGTCCTGGAGCAAGCAATAGGCTCCAAACACACCCTCCTTCCCTGTGTCTCTCCTCAATGCGGTGCTTCCTCCTTGGCCACTTATGTGACCTTAAAGACTAATGGGATGACATTACTCCCCACCGTAAAGACTTTTTGCCCCCACCCTAACTACAGGATAATGTCTGCAAACTTCAGCACGGCTTATGTGGTTTTTCACATCTGGCCCAAACTTAACCCCTGAGCTCCAACCCCAGCACTCTTCCCACGCCTACCACGCCCACCAGGAGAATGACCCACACAGCTCTGCAGACATGCCACACCCTTTCAGAGCACTGTGTCGCTACATGGGCTTCCTGACCTGGAATTCTTTTCTCTTCTTCCGTGTGTGACAAATTCCTGTTAACCGTTAAGAGTCTGCTGAAATGTTTATTTGTTCATCAAATCCTGTGCATGCCAACTGAACCAGACTAGACGTGTAAAACTGAGTAAAACTCAGTTCCCTAGCTTCAGGAAGCTCAAGTCTAATGGAGACAATCCACACGGGAAGGCTAAGTGTGGTACACGATGCTAAGTGCAATGAGTGTGATTTGTACAAGGTGTTTGTTACGGGATCATAAAGGAGAAGGGCAGATAAAGGGGGGAGTCAGGGAGGAAGTATTGGTGGGGGTGGTGATACCTGAGCTGAGTCTTAAAGGATCAGTTTGCCAGACAAAGAGGAGGGTTGCACTTGGAGGAGCAGCTTGAGTAAAGGCACAGAGAAAGGAAACAGCCTTTTGCCTTCCAAGTTTTTTGTACAAAGTTCCAAACGCCTGTCATTGGGTTACCCCAACAATGTGCTTCTACCTATTTTACATTCCTTGAATTGCACTGCCTTGTGAGTCCCTGCTCAGAGACCTGGGAGGGCAAGGGTTTGGTATCCCCAGTGCCTAATCCAGCACGGGGAATTATAAAAACATCCGGGGATGGCATGGAGAAAGAGATGGGATCTCTGGGCCTCAGTATCCACATGATAAGATGTGAGGTTGTGGCCAGATGATTGATGATTTTTATGGTTCTGTGATTGGAAAGCTTGTTGTTTAAATTCCAGTGGGGAATGGGTAGTGGGGGAGAAATGTGCATTCATAGTTCTCCCTTGTTTATCTGAGAACATGGAACGCTTGCTGGTGATAGTTTTAGCCAAGTGGATTCTCTTAAAGTCTATTTTTTGATGGATTCCTTCTTTTTATGAAAGCAAGTTGATTATGATCAGCTTTCAGTGTTGCTGATAATATAGGTTGGAAAAAATGCACAGTTTGGGTTATTTGGAGGACTAATCATCTTGGAAAAATTGTGGATCAAGTAAATCTGTCCTAGAAAAACAAGGACAACAACAAAAACAACAGTGTGTCAGCGGCCAGATTGTTTTTGTAAGTGCAGAATGATTGACAGCTCTGCAGAAGAGAAGACTCGGGGACCACGTTTGTGAAGGGCTGTGTGGAGGAGCATTTGGCATAGTCTGTGTGGCCACAAGGTGCAGAGGTGGAACCAAAGCTGTAGACAGTATAAGAAAGACCTCGGAAAAGATCGGAGCTGCCCATTGAACTCAATAGGTATCTGGTTTCTTGTCCTGGAGGTATTTAGGCATCCCCTGGAGACCCCTCAGAGACACTGTGGAGGGGACTTAGCCATCCAATGGAGAGTCAGATCAGTTGATCTTCATATGTCCTTCCAATCTCAAGTGCCTATGAGTCTGATGTGGATCCGAGAGAATTTTAGTGAGATCCTTTATATAAAGAGAGAAAAAAAAAGAGGCATTTTGGTATATTCATTGTAGTCTCTCATTTTGTCCTTCTGCGAATTAATGCCTAGTTACATAGGGCATAGAAGATGAGAACATTACATGCATGAATCATTCTTGTAGCTATTTTTTTCTGGCCAAATGAAGTGTATTCTTGCGGCTGTTTCTATCTTGGCAAAATCGAGTGTGTTATTTGCAAAGATTCCTGAGAACGCAGTGCCTTTGACATCTGTTTGGGGAGTCGTTCGGTCCTGTAGATGTCCTCCAGTGCACAGCGAGAACTCTGTGCTGGAAGGGGCCTCAATGTACATCCACTCTCTCCTCCATTTCACCACCACCCTCATTTCATAAATATGACATTTTATAGAAAGGTCATAGTGAAGAAAGAACCGGAGCCAGAAATGACTCACTGACCAGGCCTCCTCCTGCTTCTCAGAGCTTCATGGCTGACCCTGGCCTCTGTATTCCAAGTCTCACCCCCTTATCCCTGAACCCATGTGTATGAGCACCACCCAGCCCTTGGCACTGCTCTTGGGACCCAGCTCATGGAGGACCTGTTACCTTCCTCCACAGACACCTGAGGTCACAGGCAAGGATGAAGGAGGCAGAACCTGAAGGCCAATCGAGCATTTTGACCTTTGGTTTTCCCTGTCTGTGGGCTCTGAGCCAGGTGAGACTTCAGTCTGCATCCTGCTCTGCCACTTAGTGCCTCTGCAAGCTCTAAATGCTTCCCCATCTGTAAAATGGGGCTGATGGAAAGGTCTACTTGTAAGATCATTACGAGGATTAAATAAGATAATATTTGCAAAGCTCCTACACACAGGTTCTAGAACATAGTATGTGCTCAATTAAACTGTGAGTTGTTATTATTTTGTTTCATCCACTTGACACTCCCTTCTTTCTTATCTTACGCTTCTGCCTTTGTGTATACACGGTACTCGCTCTGCAGAATGGCAGGGCACTTGCTCTGCAGAATGTTCTGTGGGGTGGATGTTATCCCAGGGTTCTCTGCATCTCTTGCGCAAAGGAGGGGCCAGCTTCTCTGGCCTCACTGTCCCTTTAGCTCCTGTCAGTGGCGAGGTCGGCGCACACCCACTCTTTTGGTTAGTTCCATTCAAGGAGGGAAAAATGAGGTTGTTCTGACCTGTTAGGTCAGTCACCAGGGCATCAGTATTTTGCCAAGAGGAAAGTAAGGCATCCTCCTTTCTTCGGAGGAGGTGGCGTGTAGTTGTTCATGAAAAAAAGGGGAAGTGGGACCTTCCTCATCTCAGACCCTCAGCTTCCTAGGATGTCAGGCTCTCCGGGCATTTTCTTACAGGCAATCGGAGCTTTGTGCACTACTAATAGTAACATTATTACCAACTCCAGATATGTCACAATGTCAGTATATGTTTTATGTCAGCTTATTAAATCCTCAGAACAACCTCATGACATTACAGTACCAACCCCACTTCTCAGAAGGATAAACTAGGACCCCATGGAGAAGGGAATCACTTTTCCAAGGCCACCCAGCTCCTAAGGGGTAGATCCCAAACCGGCATCTGCCCCCACCTTCCTGATAAGCAGCATTGCATCCTGTGGTGGGCCTTGGTTAAGTGTGGCTCTCAGCTTTTCCCATGTTGGCATTCTTCAGCTTCTGCTTTCTCCCAGTCTGTTGACTTTTCAGGGGTGGCACAGATTGTCTCCACAATATCTCCAATGGCCTTTGCTATCCTTCAGGACACTTGGAGGATACTTTGTTGTACAGTAAATCCCAGTCGTATCCCAGGTTGTGAGACATGAGAGGTTTTCCTGTCAAAGTGACAGCTACACCATTGGTGGGTGTGCTGGGGAGGCATGGCCCAGCAGGTCAGCTTGGCCGTGATGTTAGTGACTTACTAAAAAGAGCACCCGCTTTGGAGTTAAGGACCTGGTTTTGAACCCTGGTGTGAATCCTGACTAGCTGTGTGCCCTTGTGCAAGTTACTGAACTGTTCTAAGCCTCAGTTTCCTCATCTGTGAAAAGGGTCTAATAAAAGTCCCTCCTAACTAGGTTTATTGAGAAGATCATATGCATTAAAACAAAAAAAGTTGGCATAGTGCCTATAGGAACCACTCGCTACATATTTATTCCCTCTCTTCCCTGCCACCCATCCTCACCTTCCATCTTCAGTCCAGGAGGTTCTGAGTTCATGCTTTGCCCCTCTTTGTTTATAACCAGACCCTTTCTTGAATCAGTGTTTCGCCTGGGCTCTACTCTCCTTACGACCGGGGAAGAGGTCTCACTTCCCAGGTGCTGGCTAGGAGATCGGTTCTCCTGCTCATTGTTAGGACAGTAGAGGAAGCACACTTCAATTAAATGATGTATTGCAGACAAGCAGTTAGGTAATTAGCAGCAGTCAGTGCATGGGATAATTGGCATGTAGGTAATTAGTAGGGTGGAGCTCATTCTTTGTGTAGGGCGCTTTATTTTTAAAGCCAGTATTTTTATGTTTTTAAGTATGTTTTGCATCGTGTTTGCATGTAGTAATTTGTTCCAGGATGGATTTTTCTTAGCTTGATAAGGCCCCAACGTAGTGAGTTTGGGAGGGAGTTGGGACTGTAGTTACTGGTGGTTTCAAAGCACCAGTTTTCTAAAACTGAGGTTGCCATAGTAAATTGTCTTGAATACTATATGTACATTTCTAGCCCACTTTAACAAAAGGGCATTTTATTCTGGCGAAGTGGAGGTCAAAGCATTGGAGGCTTGGAGAGAGCTCTGTGTATAAGTGGCATTGGAAAGCCTTTCAGTTTTCTCCCTGAACAAATTCTTCTGAAAGGTTGGTAAGATGGAAAGAAAGCACCACAGAGCCAGGTGCTTAGAAATACATCCCCTTCCTCACTGAAGAACTAAGTTTTCAAAATGATCTCTACACAGCCCATATTTTCCTTGTCATTCTTCCACAGTGAGGGCTTCTGTAGAATTAAAATCATCTATTAAACTGTCAAGCTATAAAGATTATTTTAAAATCAGGGTGTTGGAATTAAGGGTGGGAAGGGGACAGTGAGTGATAAGACCATAATTCTTTCAGGACAACAAAATATAAACCAAAGCCAAGTCCTTTTTTCATCAAGAGGATCAGAAGTGATGTTAGGGACCTGGGAGGCCTTCCATGGATTTTCGGGGATCCTCCCTAGTACCCCAAAAAGCATATAGCAGAACCCCATCATGATCCCGGGGGTGGGAGATAATGAAAGGGCTCCATGCTTCATTATGTATAACTCTGCTTAAACTGCAGGTGGTCAGGCTATATCCAGCCATTTCCAAAGTAGCAATAAAGTTCTGCAATAAGTATAGGCTTTAAAGGAAGATCTTCACATCTGGGCTCAGCCACTTGTTAGCTGGGGAGGTGTGGGCAGCAGGGGGGTGGGCGGAATTTGAACAAGTACAACTATTGCTCTTCTGTGGATTCATCCTGTCTACCCCACTGGGTAGCTGTGGAAGGGTGAACAAGTGCCAGGCACAGTGCCTTACAGGTAGTAGGTACACAGCTGGGTTAGTTCTCTTCCATTATTGGTAGGAATGGAGGCAGCAGAGCAAAGAAGGAGAGCAGGGGCTGTAATAGTTTGGCTCATAGAATAATCATATGGAGGCAAGTCAAGAATACTTGAAATACTTCAAATCCTGGCTCTCCTTTTAGTGACCTTGGGCCAGTTACCTAACCTCTCTGGGCCCCAATTCACTCATTGATAATATAGGAGTGGTAATAGTACCTTAGAAAGGTGCTTTGATGAAGCAAGTTCTCAATGTATGTGTTGCTATCGTTATTGTTATTGATGAGCTTAGCTTTTCTGGGAATTCAGAGACCCTGTCAGGTGCTACAAGTTTTAAAAGGGGAGTAGGGGCTAAACTGTAACACCTGGAAATCTCCCAGACAGATGATTCCAAGATCTGTGCCTGGGCCCCCCAAGTAGCACCAGAGGACCAGGTGATTCATCAGGGAGGTTTGGTAAAGAATGGTGCTGTTGGACTCATCATCACAGATCCGATTTCCTCCTGGGACAGAATAGATGGAGGGACTGGAAGAGCCCAACATGGAAGCAGTGGTGGGGGAGGGACGCTGTAATTTATCTGAACTCTTATCATCCTTGACGTCCTGGGACACAGTGTGTTTACCACAAGTTAGAAAGGATCCGGTCTACCTTAGAGGACCGCCACGCCAATGCAGTCCTTTGGAGAGTGATGTACCTTCCTAATATTTTCTTAGAAGTGTGTGGATGACTCATAATAAATAGGGTGGTGCTAATGAGTCTCAGACCATGGGCTCAGTCCCCAGGTGAGCAGGTTGGCGTCCCGAAGTCTCAGATGTTTAGCCCAACATTTCTCACATTTATTTGGCCCCTGAACACTTTTTTGAATTATACCAATAAGTATCTATTATCTATTTTAATATACTTCATAGCATCCATCAGAGCTAGTGTTTTGCAGAACATCTTTGGGAAACAGGAACTAGATGATCTTTAATCTCTCTTCTGGCTCAAATGGTCAGTGACCTGTCGAATGGACAGGTCTTGTCCGTGAAACATCAAGAAGCCAAAGATACTCAGCAGTGGGAGTGTCCCTCACTGGGTCCTCGGTAAATCCCCAGCAGAGGTTGCTGGCCGAGTCTCCCTGCTTTCTGAACAGCCTCCTGAACTCAGCTTTCCCTCACCTCCCCACAAGCGCTCAGTAGCCCATCGTTTTCTAGAGGGCAGCCAGCCTTACGTTATCCAAGAGCATCTGGCTGCACATGCGCTAATAGAAGGCTTCTGAGACATGTTTTCTCCCTGGCCTCAAAGGCCCTCCTTGCAAGTTACTTTCTGGTTATTTTATTGGCTCAGTCAGATTTCATGTTCCTACCTCATCTGCCATGTGTCTGAGCTTCCTTGTTCCCATTTAAATGCTCTTCCTACTCTTAAAAGTTTTCTCTTTGGCTATGAGCTCATTCTTATAAATTTTGCCAGTGAGTCATGGAGGTTTTTATTCCAGCCCCTGCTCTTAGTTAGTGGAAAGTCAGAATTTGAACCTAGGCTGCCTGTCATAATGATAACTACCTTCTAAGATGTTAGAATAAAGGAATCAAGTGTTAGTTCAACCCCTCCAAGGGAGCTTGGGATGCATCAGGAGCTCACACGCAAATCTATCCCAGCCCAGATGCCCATGTAGATGGTTTCTAGTATGTGTGTCACGGAGCTACCCAGTTTTGGTGCTTCTCACTGCAAACTTTGTTGGGTGTAATTTACTTGTTACCAGTGTCGTTTAATGGTCTTGTCCTGCCCTTACTTAACTTAAACTTCTAGAGTAAATCCATAGTCAGGCCAGGACTCCATATAGCTTCTCTTCAGTCTCTCTGGTATAGGTGAGGCCCTGTGTCCTTTTGATCCAATAAGCACTGGTAGCTCTCGCTATACTTCCCATTAACTCTGTGTGTCTTTCTTGCTATATAGAAGCTCCTTGAGGGCTGAGCCATGTCTGCCTGACTCGCCTCTGTCCTGATCAATTCTCTTAGAGCTTAGTACAAAGTAAGCATTCAGTAGTTGAATGAATGAATGAGTGAATGAATGAATGGACTTGCCGACCAACCAACCAACCAACAAATGAACATACAGGTCCATCAACTTATTGGCCATGTGCCTTTCTCTTGTTATAGATTTTTGAAGCCTTGACTGTAAGATGGTATCTGTAGAGACACCTCTCCTTTCTCCCTCCTAATCTTTGCCCATATATCCCACACCATCCCTTTCCCACTTTTTCTTCCCCAGGCCCTGGGTATAGAGATCTCTCAGCCTCTGTAGGTACCACTGATGCCAGCATAAAATAATAACAATCACCCTCATATACTGAATGTTTCCCAGCCAAGTACACGCTAAAACCTTTATATGCATTATTATCTCATTTCTGTGCAGAGCAACCTGAGGCCCAATTAGGTTAAATAATTTGCCCCAGATCCAGTAAGCTAATTGGAACTAGAATTTGAGCCCAGATCTGGCAATCACCAAGACTGTACTCTTGCTTTTGTGCCCCTCCTCTAATGTGGACCCCACGTCCCAGATCCAGGGATAGCAGCCCTGGTCCCTGTGCCCTCAGTTCCCCTGAGGAGCCCGTCAGCCACACAGGGCTTTGGAGGCTGCAGCACGCCCTGCCTGTCTCCTATGTAATTCCATTAGAGAGCTGTGGCCTAAGGGCATCTGGGCCTCCTGGAAGGCACCCCAGGGCTAGATGACTGATGGCATTTGAATGTTTGCTGTTTGTTCAGAGAACGGGGAGGGGGATCCAGGTGAGTCACATAATCTAACGATGGAGTAGAAACCAGAAAATCGGAGGCAGAGTGATCCTCCTGACAAGTTCTCTTTGGCACTCAGCTCTGGCACCATGGAGGTAGCATAAAATCCTTGTGATGGTCTGTGGCCGGAATATCCAGAGCTGCAGTTTGTCCCAGACCATTATGAAAGGCCAGAGGAATGACCTTCAGCTCTCAATTGGGTGGCCAGCTGGACTGGAGATTTGCAGCTGGGCAGGCTGAAGAGTCACGCTGGGGCCCGGAACACAGCCAGGGCTGGGGAAAGGCCTTAACGTCAGAGTGGGCATATGAGAATCATGAGTCTAAGCCCTTTCTAGCCCAGGAGTAGTTAGCAAAGGCTTTGAGGGGGTAACTTTGAGCTGGATCTTGATGGAGGGGAGGTGGGAATTTACCTGACTGGGAGAGAAATCCAGTCCTATGGGGGTACACTTGTGTCTTATGGAAGGCAACTCTATGCCCCATGGAGGGTATGCCCCATGCCTGATGCCAAACACTCAGCCTTTCTGCACTGGTGCTGAATCAATTCTCAGAGACAGAGTTTTGGGTGAAGTAGAAAAGAAGAGCTTTATAGCTTTGCCAGGCAAAGGGGGCACAGCAGGCTTGTGCCCTGAAAATTTGTTTGTCCCAACCCGGGAGGATCTGGTGAGGAGTTTTATAGATGGTTCAAGGGTGGGGTTGCGGATAAGATCAGAGTATGTGTAGGGCCTGCACTCCTTTAATCTGGCCTCAGGTAATCTCTTGATGAGCTTCTCTGATCCTTTTAATCTGGCCTCAGTTGGTCTTCTCTGGAATGAAGAATGCTGACATCTTCCATTTGTTGGGGGTTTTAGTTCTGTAGAAGAGCTCAAAGATATTGTTATGTGTATCCCTTGAGGGAGAACCAGGACCCTGCGCCAAGGCTGCACTATTGTTTCTTGGCTCCTCCCCCCTTGTCTCTGCATACCCTCCCTTCCCTGATTAGCAACTGTTCGAATCTGCCCTTTGGGACTCAGGGAAGGTCGTGGAGGCTGGAGTCTATACCCTACAAACAAGAAACGGGGGACACAGAAGGGCTTCCTTGCCCAGGAGCCCCACAGGGTCCTGCTTGGTTTCATGCCTAATGGTGGGCAGCACACAGAGATGGCTGGTTAAATGGCTGGTACTTAATCAGGAACGCGTCTTTGCATGGATGACGGGAAAATAGTGAATCTAATCAGTAAGAATCCGAGAAGAGAGGGCCTGCTGAGGGAACCACTAGCCAGTCTCCTCACCCCTCAACTTTATTTCTTTTTTTTCTTTTTTTCTGAAACCCCACCTGGTTTTACCTATGAAGAGGTTGCTTGAAGACTTCAAAAGGGCATTTGTCCCAGACTTACAGGCTAGGGCAGCTTCAGGATTCTCCTTTCCTAGAGGTGTCTAGAGACCCCAAGGAGAAGTGGGCTAGGATATGATGCTCTCCGGGGGCCAGAGTGAGCTTGCTGTCTCTTCTGTACCCAGCAGTGTTGTAGGGACCCAGCAGCTCCTCAAACCTTTTTACTTTCCAGGCTTTTACATCCACCTGACTGTCCCTGGGCTGCCTGTAATAGCAAGAGCCTGCGTATTTTCCAGAACAGATTTAATTTTTAAGAAGCCCCTTGCTACAGGCAGCATGCGAGAATGGTGCCTTTTTCCTCGGAGATCAATTTGCAGACAGCTCCTGCGTTCTGCTGCATTTCCCAGCACACTCCTCGCAAGTGCTTAAACCAGACATGAAATAGCTTCTGGTTCACAGAGTATGAATTTTTAAAAGAGGGTACTTGTTTGTATTATCGCAGGGAAAATCCTGCACTCCTCCAGCTGGAGCACGTCATACATTTGGTGCCTCCTGTTGGTGAGGTGTGATAATGCATCTAACCGTGTTGGACCTCTGTAACCAACTGGATGCATGGAGAAGAGAAGCTGGTCCCAGTAACTGAAACAGGGAGAGGACTTCCCCAGGCCTGGGACAAATCCTATGGCAGATGGCAGCGGGTGGGAGAATGACATGGAAAACGAAGAGAACACCTGCAGAGTTAGGAATTGGCATAGATCACTTAAAATCCTTGGTGATCGATGTTAATTGGACTTGTGATGATCATTTCACAATATATACAAATATTGAATCATTATGCTGTACACCTGAAACTAATAGAATGGTACTTGTCAATTGTATCTCAATTAAAACAATACTGAAAATCCTGACAAAGTACACTACTCAGGGCTCTAGCTAGCAGCAGGCCATGCAGTAAACTGGTGACATTTCCTTCCCTGAAGTCCCATTCTCAAGCACTTGGAGGAATTTTGCCATAGGAATTTGAACTCGATTTCATAAAAGAGATGATGAAATGATTATGTAAGGCTCGGGGTGGGGGTGGGGTGTGAAGGGTGCTGCTTTCTCTGACATCCTCTCTGGTTTTCACTTGGCTCTGGGGAGGACTCAGAAAACTTGCTCTGAGTGGAAGCCGCTTTCTTTTACTCTAGGACAGTGAAGGTGTGGGGAAAGAATTGGGCTAAGGGAAAGAAAGGGGAGAGAGAAATAAAGGCAAAGGATACCTGTGACTGGAGAGTTGCAGGGGATGAGCGGATTTGGCAGGCATTATTTATTGAAGAGGGGAACCTGGGCCTTGCTGTGCACAGCTGAAATTTCGCACAGGGAGGCAGATGCCTTTGCTAACCCCGAACTGTGAGCTGGGCTGGAAGAAAAACCCAGGGCAGAGCCAGCGTTCCAAATTCAATTTTCTCAACCCTTCTGCCTCAAGGCCAGATGAATCCAGCAGCAGAGCGGCTTTGTTTCACTGTTTGTGTCACTGCATGTCGAGGCAGCTGAGAGGCTGCCAGGCTTTTCATCCTGGGCTTTGCGTTTCAGCACCTCCTAATTCCACTCTGACGTTCCTCTCAGGTTAGAACATGAACAGGGATGCTTTGGGCGCAAGGCTTGTTGGCTGGTGCTCCTAATTACGGTCCCAGTGACAAAACTGCTTGGAGTCTATAATCAGTCACTTCAAGCAGTGTTTCTCCACGTCCCCCAGCCCAACTCACCTGACAGCGCAGCTGCGTCCCGTGCCATGTGCAGGGGCAGCACCCGCGGTGCTCTGTGCTTCTTCTTCTCCCCCTCCGCACTGCTGGTGACCGCTCATGTGCTCAGGGCACACAGAGGCGGCCAGAGCATAGCAGCTGCCCCTCTGTCACCGTGTGGGCTTTGGCTGCTGTCTCCTTCTGCAGAGCCAGGCACCGTTTGCACGTGGGCATGCGAGCCCTTCTCACATCCACGGCTAGAGGTTTGCAGGCTTCCCCATGGACCGGGCTGTCTGCCAGCAGTGTTGCTGTTGCCGTGTGTGTGTGTGTGTGTGTGGGTGTGTATGTGTGTATTCACGTGCACACACGCAGCATTTCCTCCTGTCAAATACTAGTCCTAAAGGAAGCAGCCAGGGAGGAGAGAGCTGGATAATCCACCAACCATTCCCTGGATCCAATCACCCCAAGCATCTTGTTCCTTCACCAGCTGGTGTTGTCGGGTCCGCTTTGCTTGGCCAGGGAAGTATTTTTTTCTTCCTTTGCATTAGAGGTAAAGATTCACCTGACATCTGTAAGCTCAGAAACCCTGTCATGTGCCATGTGGTGATCCGTTGTTATTCATCTACATGTGTACTTTCTGGAGGGTAAATGTCCCCATTTGGGGCTACTTGCTTGAGCCCCAAATCCTTCTAAGTACAATAGGCTGATTATAGGGCTGGGGAAGGGCCTGGGGAGAATAGGAACCGTGCACGTAATGCACTCTGGGTGCAGGACCTTCTAGGCCAGGGGCCTTTCATGGCGTTTACAAATAATTCGTGCCTACAACCCCCCAGTGGGTTTACTATGGGTTATTTATGATCCTGAGGCTTTGGTTCAGGAAACAAAAGATGCTCCTCCATAAAAACAGTGGGAAGCTTGCGTCCGAGGCCCTGGCCTGAGCCTGACAACAAATGTCCAGGGCACGTGTTGCCGCTTCCTGTCACTGAGGCCAAGGACAGCCCAGTGGAGGAGCCAGGCCTCAGGCTTTCTTAGACTGTCAGTGGCATTTGGACTCCAAGTTTCAATTGTAGTTGACTTTGTTTCCACGTTATCTGCATGTCTCTACTATTATTTACGACTATGTCCTGTATGGCCTAGCAGTCTCAGATTTCCTTCATCAGTTGGAGCTTCCCAGGGTACAGAAAGCCATCAGACCAGAAGCTTCTCTAGGTTGGTACACTGGTATCTCTCCACCGTCTCCCAACACGCACTCACACAGGGGACCCCCAAGTGCATTAGTTTCCTGCAGCAGCTGCTGTAACAGATGACCACACACTGCATGGCTTAAAACAACAGGAATTTATTCTCTCACAACTTCTGGAGCCCAGAGGTCAGAAATGGTGTCAGCAGGGCCAAGTGCCCTCTGAAGGCTCTGGGGGACAATCCCTCCTTGCTTCTTCCAGCTTCTGGTGGGGTCCTGGTGTCCCTTGGCTTGTGGAGGCATAACGTCCATCTCTGCCTCTGTATGGCCTTCGCCCTTTGCCTCTGTGCATCAAACCTCCCTCTCCTTTCACTTATAAATACACCAGTCATTGGATTCGGGGCCCACCCTAAATCCAGGATGATCACATCTTGAGATCCTTAAGTTAATTACATCTGCTGAGACCCTCTTTCCAAATAAAGTCACATTCACTGGTACTGGGATCTAGGACTTGGATATCTTTGGTGGGGAAGGGTGTAGTTTAACTCAGTACACCTCCCTTTCCTCTTCCTCATCTGCCTTCTCTTCTTCCTCTTTCTACTCTTTTGCCTCCTCATCCTTCCCTTCTTCTTTCTCCTCTCCTCCCCTTTCCTCCTCTCCCTTCTTCTCTTCCTTGAGTACATTTCTAGCACAGGAATTTTTTTTCCTCATAAGGAATCGTCTTGTGTAAGTTGTGTTTCTTCTCCTGGATGGTTCTTGGAATAAAGTCCCAGTATTTGGTTAAACCTTCAAGTCCCAGAGTAAAATATCATTTTCCCTTGCGTTCTCTTGAGTAGTGTCTCCTTTGAACCCTGTGGAACTCTCGGTTTGACATAGAGATTCACAAAGCACAGGAAGCATCAGAGTCACAGAAAAGAGCTTTGTGTTAGACATTAGAGAGAACTTCCTGCTGGTAAAGGTTATGAGATGCAGTAAGTAATACCTAAGCGGGTTATGCACTCCCCTTCCCTGCAAATGGTTAAGAACAACCCTTTGTTGATTGTCTAGCTCTGATCTCTGTCGTTTTCTTGTTCTGAAAATCTTTGATGGATTTCTCCAGTCTCAGAATAAAGTCCAGGCCCAGGGATCTCATATAAGCTCATATGCCAGCTGCCATGCACATTGCATCTTCATGCTGTTGTCCGATGCCCAGCCCCACAAGTTACAGAACATGCTGTGTACTTAACTTCTGCATGTGTCCTCTCCCTCAGGATGTCCTTCACCCTTCCTCACCACCTCCCTTCAAACCAATCCAGTCTTCAAACCCCAGCTCGGATTCTTCTTCCCACTTCTTCCCTCAGTCTGCATCTGGCTAGCATCTCTCTCTCCTCTGCTATTTTGTTTGTCCTTTAGAGGAGCTGTCACTCACGGTTTCATGTAGGATTAAGCGCATATTTAATTTTTCCTCTGGATTTGGGGGCCTTGTATTTTTTTTTAATTATTATTTATTTATTTTTGGCTGTGTTGGGTCTTCATTTCTGTGCGAGGGCTTTCTCCAGTTGCGGCGAGCGGGGGCCACTCTTCATCGTGGTGCGCGGGCCTCTCACTGTCGCGGCCTCTCTTGTTGCGGAGCACAGGCTCCAGACGCGCAGGCTCAGTAGTTGTGGCTCACGGGCCCAGTTGCTCCGCGGCATGTGGGATCTTCCCAGACCAGGGCTCGAACCCGTGTCCCCTGCATCAGCAGGCAGACTCTCAACCACTGCGCCACCAGGGAAGCCTGGGGGCCTTGTATTTTTATCCCTTGCATTTCTTCCTCCAGGACCTGGCACTCATTAGACAATAGTTTAGGCTACTAGAGTCACAACTAAATTGCCACTCACCCTGCCTTTGTGGTTCAAGTTTAAAGTTTGCAGGTGGGGCCCCATGTTCTCAGCCAGCTTTCTCATCCACCTGTCTCCAGCAGGCGCCCTCAGGCCAGGCCGGCTGCTCCCCTCAGGGTGACAAGTCATCTCAATTTGCCTGGGGCTATCCTGGTTTCAGCATTTAAAGCTCCACATGCTCAGAAACTCCTCAGTCCCAGGCAAACTGATCACCCTACTCCACACTCACCTTCTCCTGACTCTTGCTGAAAATCTCTGTGAATTGAATTGTAAGTCAGCCTCCATCTCTCTAGACATTTGTCATATAGCCGCTAAAACCGCTTTCCTTACCGGCAGGTGGGGGTCTTTCTGGCCCTGGTCCTGCACAGCCTCCCCAAGGCGTCCCCCAGTGTGGTCTCATACATGTGACCGTGAACTTCCCCCCAGCCCAGCGGCCTCCTCATAGGCCTGCCGTCTTTTCTGTTCCACCTCAACCCAGACTCACCTGATCCAAGTAGCTGCCCCTCCCAAGCGACCGCTCCCTTCTCCTCCCCCTCCCAGTTCCTTGCCTTTATCACATCAAAGAGGTCCTGGGAGGACTGGATCACAGTCAGAACCCTCCCCTCTCTGGAGCCACAACTCAAAGATGCCTCCTCCATGAAGCTCTCCCCAGGAAACTCCTTCCTGCCAGCTTATCACCCACCCCCACCCCCCATCATTCGTCCTCTGGGGGCTCCTAAGTGATTGAATGGAGCAGGACCTCTTGGGGAAAGTACCTGGTGGCCTGGCCTAGCTGTCGGGACCTGGGTTCTACCACAAGTTTACCATTCGGGCAAGCTCTGAACCTCAGTTTTGTTCATTGTGAAATGAGAAAGTTGAGTGAACTCTAATGTTTTTATCAGCCTTACCAAACTCGGATCCTAAGGCTACCTGCCCACCCTGTCTGCTCTGGAGAGCCTAGATACTAATGTCCTAAGCAAGGCAGCATTGGCAGGAGGCCTCTGAGATCACATCCCCTATCACCTGTCTCTGCTTGACTGGTAATTCCTATCTTTATCCTTTGATTCCCCATAATCCCATCCTGGCCTGGCTGTGAATAGGACAAAAAAAGCTGCCACCTACAGCTTAAGAGATTTTAAAGTACAATTCGAAGACCATGATTCCTTTCCCATGACGTGGCTTCCAAAACTGAAGATTTAGGAGGAGAGGTTCAATTCCTGAGCCCTGTCCCTGGCTCAGTTTCCACCAGACCCAAAGCTATGTCTCATTTTTCCCTCTGTGCCCCAGATGAACTTGTCAGGACCTACTTGTTGCTGCCCTTGGATGTCTTCCATGTAGCTGAATCTGTTGAAGCAATGGGCAGGGTGACCTTCTGCTTCCAAATCTATCACGTGTGCATTTCTCTGCGTGCGGTGCACACACCGTGTTAACGTCTGCACCCACTTTACTTGCACATATTTTATCTCGTCTGATCCTTGCAATAACTTGGTGAGGTTGTTGCTCTTATTTTTCCATGCAAAACCTGAGGCTCAAACAAGTGAAATGTGGGAGTACGTGGCAAAACAGAGCTTGAACACAGATCCTCCTACTCCAAATCCCACGTCCTCTCCACTGGGCCACCCGCCCGCGTGTGCCTGCACGGGGATGGTGGGCAGCCTTGGATTCCCCCACCTCCAACAAGGGCCCTGAGAACTCTGCACTGACAGAGGTGGCCGAGGGGAGCTGCTTCCTCCCCAGGTTAGTGCTGTAAACTAGCGCCTCTCGATCTTTAATGCTCACACAAGTCCACAAGTCGGCTTCAGTCTTGCTAAGATGCAGATTCTAATTCAGCAGGTCTGGGGAGGGGTCAGACTGCATTTCTGACGAGTGCCAGCTGACGTTGGCGCTGCTCCTTGTGGACACTCCGAGGAGCACACTTGAGTGGCAGGGCTGTGGGCAGCTCTGGTTGACACATGCAGAGCGGAGAGGATGAGGCATCTATATCTTCCCAGGCCTGTACCCTGGAGTCCACTGTTCTTCCCCAAGTGGCCGAGGACGTTGAGAGGCCCCAGAACGCTGATCCCTGGGTGGAGAGGGAGTGCTTCTGTGTGGAAACAGTTGTCATCAGTTGCCATCACCCAGGGCTCAGACGGTGAAAACAGGCGGTCTCCCTGGGGCCACAGTCAGGGTGGGAGGTGAGGGCCTGCCGGAGAGATGGCGGTGAAGGCCCCTTCTCCCCCTGACGCTGAGGTTCTGAGCATAGTACTGAGCTGTTTCTCGCTGGGGCTCTCTGAGTACTGCCCATGCTGTCCTTTCTCTGCTGTTCAATCCCCCTCTACTAGGTATCCTCTCTCGCCCTAGCGAAAACCTGCCCATCCAGTATCATCCCTTCTTATTTAAAAGCCCAGTTGAAAACACTCCCAAAAGCCTTCCCTGGTGCCCTACAGCCTGTCTGTCTGTCTGCGTACGGGCGGCGTGCCTGCCTGGGCTCTGAGGTTGCTGTGGGTAACTTTCTTGCCCAGCCAGGTGCACTGGAGGCCTGTCCTATTTGGGTTCTTCTTGAGGGGCTAAGTGAACCTGGTGGGAACCCTGACGACATCTGAGTGGGACGGGAGACTGGAATTCAGTCTCGGGCAGAGCAAGGAGGCCAAAGCAGAGCAAATGTAGGGGGAGGAGAGGCTGTCAACAGGAAATGTTAGAAGGCTGAAGCCAGGGACAGTAGGAACAGGCAGAACAGTGTAAGGGTTTCAGGCCTGAGACTTAAAAGAAAGCTGAGGAGGGGCAGGCCTGGCTCAAGGGGTCTTGTGCAGGGAGGCCTCTGGGTGCCAGGAACCATGGGGGGGTCAGACAGCCCAGTCAGGGAAGGGGACAGGTCTCCACAAAGCCAGATCCAGCCTTCCAGTTAGAAAAGCACCTCAGAGTGGATGCCCGCTTGGAGTGGGCCAGGAGGGTCTTTGGTACAAGGGTTTGGGTCTCCTCTGGAAGGGCCTGTGTTTGTTGATCTTGGCCTGGGAAGATCCCCTCCTAGGGGAGCAACGTATTTTGGCAGAGTTATGATTATGGTTATATAATTTACACAATACCATAACATTTTTGTTGTTGTTGGTTGTTTTTATTACCATTCTCCAGTACTGAGTTTCTTCCTAATGTGCTGCCCTGTGCTAGGCACCGCGCCATCTCTAAAACAAATCTAAGGATTTCAAGGGTGGGGATTACGTTTGGGGGATTATATGTACTTCTATACATAATAGTTGCTCAATAACTCCTCCGTTAACCGAGGATTTCTTTCTCCTTCTGATCTTTTAAAAGTGGCTGTCTGTGAGACACATTGAATGTGGTGTGTGTATGTGTGTTTTTGTTTTGTTTCTGATGGTCAAGGTTGGACATTAAGGAGTGGAAATCATGCGATAAGAGAACCCAAATTCCCACCCTTCCCCTCCATCCCCACAGAGTCCAGCTGGACTCAGGAACATGGCTTGTTGGGTCCTATTAGCCTCCTGTATCTTACACACGATGCATTGTCCCAGGACCTGGTGCCCTTGCAGCTGTGGCCCCTTGACAGAGTGAAACCAGCTCTGCCCGGGAGCAAAGCCAAGGCATGCTCTAGCATGAATTCCACCTCGCATCACATTATCCCGGATAGATGGCGTTTAAGTCTGGTGACCGTAGTTTCTCAACTGGCCTACATAGCAAAGGTCTTTTCAGCTGCTTTCAGGAGCAAATGGATATCTGGAAATAAAGTTCGGATATACCAATACCAGAATTTCCATATTTTAAAAAAATGGAGAATATTTAAATCCTGGTTTCCCCAGAAAATGGAGGGGATACAACGCACCCATAAAGCATCTCCTCCCAGAGACCTCCCCTGACCCTCATGCTCCCAATGCAAGTTAGTCCTCCTGTTGGCTTTTACTCACAGCACCCTTTTTCTCCTTTGTAGCCTTAAACAATTTATAATTTTAAATATACAATCTTTGTTTGATATTTGCTTCTCAGAGTTTTTTCCCCTGCTGTATCCCCAGTAATTAATGGTACCTGTGTGTTGCAGGCTGGGTCTCTCTGATCTTTACCTCTCAGGCATTAGGCAGTGGTTCCCAAGGTGTGGTCCCTGGTTGGAAAGGCAAATTCTTGGCCCTACCCTAGATCTATTGACTTAGGATCTCTGGAGCTGGATCCAGAAACCTGCATTTTGTCCATTCCTGTAGTGATCCTAATGCCTCTAAATCTTGAGAACCATTGCATTAGGGTTTGGGACCAATTCTACAGTGTCACACGGCATGGGTTAAGGAACAGCCTTACTTGGGCTGAAGGTCAGTAAGCGAAGAGAGACATCTCAGAGAGAGGTGCGGGGGCCCATTCCGGGTCTGCATTCCAGCGGAGGGACCCCACCGCTCGCGCATCTTCCCTCTCAGACAGTAAGGGAAAGAGCAGGCCGGCATGAAGGGCCTAGAAGGGCCTTGGCACAGGCAGGCTGGAGCTGGGGAGCCAGCGGATTACAGGAGTAGTCTGTACTCCTATACAGACTAGCTAGGAAGCTAGCTGCCTGGCACCCGGAGAGCTCTGGGACCCAGGAGAAGCTGTAGACCCCACTCCAACAGAATGGAGTTCCCCCGCCCCTGGGAAGCGCCGCTTGGGCGCCTCCCTGCCCACAGGGAGAAGGGGAAGCTCCCAGTCCCAGCTGGCTCACGGCCCAAACAATGCAGGGTGAGATCCCAGGGTCGTCCTGGGGCAGCTCTGCTCACAGCCCTGGCACATAGCAGGCATTCGAGCTTTTAGGGGTGAATAAGTAGGGTCACTTCCAACTCTGAGCCTGATTCTGCTTTTCTGAGGTTTGGGTTGGTCACCAGCAGACTCACAACTGCTCTCGATTATTTAAGCTCAATTGTTTAATGATCTCTCTTGATGGGCAGGCCAGAGACTACTTTAGCCCCGGTCCTCATACCTAAAAACAGGTGCTTGTGCTGGACTTCCCGATTCCTCACTCCCGTGCCGGCAGCCTGGCTTCCTGGGAGGCCTTGAGGGTTCTCAGTTCCACTACTCTGGTTGTAACCAGCACCCCCAGGCTGTCAGGCCTACTCAGGCCAGTGAACAGTCCCAGTCTCTCTCCCCCAGGACCACCCAGGTAGAGACGGTGCCTGGGAGTATTTCTTTCTACCCCAGTGGGAGAGCTATCTAAAGATCTGACCCCAAAGCCTTTCCATGAGGCGGCCTGGCCCTCCTTGGAAAGCTGATCTTGCCTGTATTCCCACCATTTCTCCCAAGAGCCTCTCCCAGGGCACTCTGATTGACTTTTATTGCTTAATTAGCAGCCTCCGAACAACTGGTGGGAAACCAATTACACAGCGCCTTCCCTGCCACCTACGGGAAATGGCAGGGGCTGTCTGGTGGGCAGGCCCCCAACCCCAGGCTCTCATCTCTTTCCTCTACCGTCCATGCCTCTTGCTTTGGTCAGAAGTTCACATTTCTCCCCCAGCTTTTGTGAAGTAACCTCTTTATCACACGAAACATTTACAAATGGCTCCCTTCCTTGACTCTTAATTTCTTCTCAGTGCTTTAATCTCTATCTTCTTTCTTATTTCCTTCCTGCTGCAATACATTTTCTGGACCTATAAATAATGCCATTGACAATGCTTTGAAGTATTTTTGTAGTATCCTCCACCCCTGAAAACACAGACAATCAGATACACACAGACACAGACACACACAGACACAGACACACCATGAACTGAGCTGCACTGATCTGTTTCTGTAACTTGAATCTCTCAGGTACATTATTCCTCCTCTTCCTCTGCATTAGGCTCCGGCAACTCATTAAACCTGCTCCAGGTATGATTACCCTCCAGGCAGCTTCTCTGGGACCTCATCCACAGGTGAGAGCTGGGAGGGTGGGACATTAGGGACCTAGCCAGGGCCTTTATTTACTGTCCTTTATTGGGAAAGTGCCTGAGGCAGCAGAAGCAGACTAAGACCTGAACCACAATGCTCCCTCTGTAATTCAGCCCAATCCCACAAGCATTGCTGTGTGCCCAGGAAAAATACGAGTGATGCAGGGGTCTGGGTGTTGAGCCCACAGGAAATGGAGGGTATGGGACTCTCAAATCAGGAATCCCACTTTACCTCTGTTGGACTCCAGCTGGTTCAGGTGGGGACTTAGAGAGAAAAGCCATGGGTACTAGCATAAGGACTTCTGGTTGAGTGAAGGGAATCTTTTTATGACAACTCTCTTTGGCCAAAAGTCTCCTTGAACCAATGGTCCCCTTTTGCTAAGATTTACTCCAGCCAAATTCTCAGAAATAAAATAAGATTTGTTCCAGCTAAATTCCCAGAAATAGAATAATTCCTTCAGAATTCATGGTGACTAGATTTGATCCATTGTCATTTTCTTCGTTGTTTTTGTTCTCTCGGCCTTTCTGTGCCCTAACTTGGTGCTTCTGAGAAGGCCTGCGTCTGTGCAGCGTCATGCCCTCTTGCCCTGGGCTCCAGCAGGTGACTTCCTGACTCAGCCCTGGCAGCTCACCCAGTTGTCTTCCTTCCAGGAGTTATGAGAGCGCTATCAGTAATCAATTTACCTCAGGCAAATTAAGCCAAATCTTGCCTGCCAGGACTACTCCTTTTAATCCAGCTATGCTCTTTTGCCCACCTCCAACAGGTTTTTTTAATGCAGTTCTTTAGAACACTTCCACATTGATGTCAAGTGAATTAATGCAGACCATCACTGCAGGGGTCCCCAAGTGCCTGGGCTGGCTGTCCTTTCAGATTGGCGGGATGTTGACTCTTGCCACTTGGTATCTAAGGCTAGTCTCCGGCACACAGAATATTGGCTGTACACTCAATTAGTTGCCTGAAAACTGGGCTTGAAACCACACACCTCAGGTTGGGACTCAAACCCCACCGAAACCCAGATTGGGACTTGAGCCCGTGGTCTTCTAATTAGAATCATTCACCTGGTGTCAGGACTTACTAAGGCTCAGGTTCTTTACGTCTCAGCACAGAAGGAATTCAGCGGGAGGCAAAGTGATAGGCAAGAAGTAGATTTATTAGAGAGAGACACATTCCATAGAAAGAACGCAGTCCGTCTCAAAAGGCGAGAGCAGCCCCAGGGCATGGGGTCGTCTTGGAAAGTGAGAGCAGCCCCGAAATATGGGGTGGTTACTTTTTATGGGCTGGGGAATTTCATAGGCTAATGAGTAGAAGGATTATTCCAACTATTTGGGGTAAAGGGTGGGGATTTCCAGGAACTGGGCCCCGCCCACCTTTGGGCCTTTTATCGTTGACCTCGGAACTGTCATGGTGCCTGAGGGTGTGTCATTTAGCATGCTAACGTATTACAGTGAGCATATAATGAGGCTCAAGTTTTACTGGAAGTCGAGTCTTCTGCCATCTTGGACCTAGTTGGTTCTAACCAGTTTGTGTCATATCCCCAATGGCTGTCATTCTTTTAAAGGTTGTGCCCTGCCCCCTTCCCTACTGTTTCAGGTTCACCTCTTGGGTGTCGAGCCAAAAGACACAACCAAGCCAAAGATAGGAGAAGGAAGGATTTATTATTATTTGCAGCAAGTAAGGAGAGCACTGAGGATCATTCCCAAAGCAGTGTCTTCCCAAACAGCAAAATTGGGGAAGTTTTAGGCTACGGGTACATGCATATTCATGAAGGGGCTTAAGCAGAGGAGAACTCAGCATAGAATTGGGGCCAAGGTCCACAGAGTCCAAGCTTTAGTTGATTGAAGTCAGGCGGGTCAACATCATCATTCCCTCTTCCACCTGGGTGGGAGCCTTACTTCCTGTAGAACTCAAAGATATATTATTATATACATCCCTTGAGGAGGGATTAGGACTCTGCTTTATCACTGCACTATTGTTTGACTGCCTTTCCTCTGTTCCTGCATTCCTTTGTTCTATTTACTTATTTATTTATTTATTTATTTTATTTATTTATATTTGGCTGCGTTGGGTCTTTGTTGCTGCGTGCGGGCTTTTCTCTAGTTGCGGCGAGCGGGGGCTACTCTTCGTTGTGGTGGCAGGCTTCTCATTGCGGTGGCTTCTCTTGTTGCGGAGCATGGACTCTAGGCACACAGGCTTCAGTAGTTGTGGCACGTGGGCTCAGTAGTTGTGGCTCGCGGGCTCTAGAGCGCAGGCTCAATAGTAGAGCACACGGGTTTAGTTGCTCCGTGGCATGGGGGATCTTCCCGGACCAGGGCTCGAACCCATGTCCCCTGCATTGGCAGGTGGATTCTTAACCACTGCTCCTTTGTTCTTTTAGGATCATTAATTACTGAGACCTGTTCAAGGGCAAGCATTGTGGCCAAGCTTAGATCACAAAATGGCTTAGGCCAAAATGGGTTCTCTTATGTCAAGAAAACGATTCCTGGTTCTCTTTCTCTGGGGACCCCCAACCTATCTGCTTACAAGTTTGGGATGCACACTCTGTAGGCTAGGGCTCTCTGTGAAGGCCCTGCATTCGGCACTTGTACCTCCATCCTCCTCATGCCTGCTTCCCAGCAGCAGGGCTTGGGTAGAACAATTGCTCAGGTGCAGCTTAGTGTCAAGGCCCAGGGCTTGAAGCCCCAGGAAGGAAGATGGCCTGAGTCTTCACTTCTGCCTGGTCGCATCTTTTACAGCTACTGTGTTTTCCCTGTCCTTCCTCCTTCCTCCTCCCACGCCTGTACAAGAAGTCCTGAGGAACAAGACTGCTAAGGAGGAATCTGGCCTGGTCCCTCTGCACTCTTTTTGCCTTTGGGGATTTTCTTGCACCATTTATTCGGAGCATTTTTATTTACCAGTGTGTTTTGGTTTAGTAATATGAATTCATCCATCCCATTGTTGGTAGGCTCTATGTTTACAGAAGCCAAAGTGAAGAGGAAGTTTGGCAAGATTCTATTATTTTCTACGTCTTCATGATCGTGAGTCATGTGGTGATGATTCAGAAAGCCCTCCTGCTCACGCTGAACAGCACACCCCCCAGCCATTTGAAGGGCCCCAGTGACAGGTGATCAAAGCCCACAGTGGGCCAATTTAAATGAGCACATGTCCCTTTAGGTGGAAGTTATTTAGTCTCTTTAGAGACTTGATTTTATGGGGAGAAAGCAGACACCTTGATCACTCTGATTAGGAGTGATTGAAGGCATTGCTTCAATTCTGGTTTTGAGACAGCTTACCTTTCCCAGTCTTGGCCTCTGGAACTGGCTCTGCCTGATGATCTAGGATTCCTCCCTCTTGTCCATTGTTGAGAAATGCTCTTCATCCCTCTCTCCCTTCCTCCTCACCCCCTGTCATTACCATATGAAAGAGACTTGCTAAGTGTGTTTTGGCTCTCACTAGCCTGAGTTTGGTTCCTCAAAAGGCTCTTGAATAAAGAAAAATATTTTTTAATCATAAAATTTAATCAGAGACTTTTTCTCATAGTAGGGAGAAAGGGAGATGGCTATTTCTAATTCGCCTAATTAAATCCCAACAGGTAAATAACAAAGGGCAAAGGAAATAAGACATTGGCAGCCTGTAAGTAAAATTCTAAAAGGCTTCCAGAAGAGAACAGTTCTGGCAGAGTGTAGGACTGAGGATCTAGGAGTAAAGGAAGGAAAAATGCACCCAGAAACAATAGAGCTGAGTAATCAGGAGAGGAACAGCAGCACTAAAAGTGAGAGGTCTCATAGCATGGCTAATATTTCATCAGGTCTAAATATAGTCACCATTGTTAGAAGGTAAAAGTCCATTTTTAGAAAAAGATAGGAGGGAATGAAAAGAGCTTTATCAGAGAGTTGATTTTGAGACTATTTGAAGAATATATCTGAATATAATTTGAAGAAAACAGGGTTGGGCATTCTCTTCAGAGATGGTATTTCCTGGTGTGATGGGGGAACACTTCAAATGTATTGACGGAAATCAGTGTGTCGGACTTGATTGTCTGGTTCGTCTTTATCTGTCTGTGCCCTCCTGCCTTGTGTACCCTTCCCTCTATCACACCAAGCTCCTCCCTTCCTTCAAAGCCCTGGGTAGGCCTCTCTTTTCCAGAAAGCTTTACTATCTTTATTTAGCTCTTATCCCTCCAGCAGCCTGATATTTACTCTACGGAGTTGCTGCAGATTTTTTGTTTGTTTGTGTTCATGTGTTTGTTTTTCCTCCTGGTATTCTGGGGTGATCTTGAGGACAGGCACTAAGATGGAACAGCTGGGCTCTTCCACCTGCAGAGTGTAGGACCTGGCCTCCTGGAGCTGGTTGCAGGGGTCCATCCTCTTTGGGCTCATGGAGGACACTGTCCAGGGTGCTGATCAACTGTTTGTCATTCAATTAAGATGACTTCTGTACTTCCAGAAATCTTAGACCGAAAATTCATTTTGGCTAAGGCCCTAAGGCTGATTTCAGTTAGAGTTGAGAATTACTATCAGTGGGCACTCATGCTAGACTGCTAAAGAGCTTTTACCAGCATGTCTTTCTCTCTGACCCCTGCCACTCTCCTTCCAATGAAAACAAGCCTGGTGATGTCAGAGAAATTGTGCAGGATCAGCCCAACAGACAAAGCTCATGGCGGTTTGGGTCCTGCCAGGTGGGCATCATCTCTGAGGATTTTCCATGGCCAGACATGGCCTTGCAAAGGCAAGAAAGCAAACCATACAGTCCAGTGGGGGCCTCAAGCTATTGCTTGCGGGGGCTGTCGTATTCCAGCAACTATGCTCTAGGGGGAAGGGATCAGTCCTAGACACTGTGCAGGAAGATGACTGACTCTACTGTTCTAGCACTTGCCAGGACTGAGAATGAGCATTTTTGAGCACACAGTTGGCCACTCTCCCTCTCAATTCTGTGTTCTTTCTTTAGCAACCAAGCTCTAAACTCTGGACTCTTTTCACACAATCTGCCACTTCAGTTCTTGGGCTTCCATTTTCTTTTCAGTTAAATGAGGAGTTAACCTACATTTTAGAGCTATAGATGAATATGGGAGCCTGTCAGTATTATTTTTAGTACAATAGTGACATTTTAGGGGAGAGGAGTTCTTAGAATGTCAATAGCAAGACAACTAAACTAGTCTGACTTGAACTCTCATGGAATGTGTAACACTTCTGCTGAGTGGCTGGGGAACCCAGAACAGGAGAGAACAAGAATCGGGAAATGAGATGGCCCGTCAATTAAAGTTGTTAAGTTTTCACACAACAGAAAATGACACTGGCTAATTTGAAAAAGAAAGAGAATTTGTTGGAAAGAGGTAGAGTGGCTCACAGAATTGAAGGTATAGATGAAGAATCAGGCTGAGAAAAAATGGATCCAGGACAGGCCAGGTATCCAGGCCAAGACAGTTAGGGCACCACTGCTGGGATGGCTACACTACAGTTGGTGTTTCCTTCCTCCCATTCCTCAGGATTCACAGACCCAGGAGAGAAAGCTCAAATGTCCCAACTTGGATCATATGACCAACTTAGCTAGATTTGCTCATCCTTCAAAAGCATGTAATGAGTGTCTTTGATATGTCAGGTTGTGTTATGTATCAGGGATATATCAGTGAACAAAACTGGTGCCTTCATGAATCACTTGATATAGGGTGGTCAGAGAAGCCTTCACACAGATTAGGAAACATTTGAGGAAAGACTCAAATTATATGAGGGAGCAGGCTGTGTAGATATCTGGGGAAGAGGGTCCACACAGAAGAAACAGCAAGTGCATAGGCCCTGGGGTGTCCAAGAGGAAGCAAAGAGACCAATATTGTTGGATGGAATAGGTGGGAGAAGAGTGTTTGGAGATGAAATCAGAGAGGTGGAGGTGGGAGACTCACCCCTGTAGGACGATATGTGGACATTGACTCTCACTCTATGGCAGATGGAACTGTTGGAGGATTTTGAGTAGGAGAGTCATATTCTTTGACTTAGATTTTGAAAACATCAATCTGGTAGCTATTTTGAGAACAGAGTAGGACAAGGGTGGAAGCAGGGAGATCAGTTAGGAAAACACTGTAATAATTCAGACAAGAAATAATGGTGACTTGGTGCAGCATGGTAGCAGCAGAGGTGTGAGGAAAAGTGGTTGGATGCTACAACAGACTTTCCTGTGGGAGTATGAGAGAGAGCGGTAGACAATTGCAAGCCCTTTGGCCTGATTAAATGGAAGGATGGAGTTGTGACTAAGTTGATGAAAACTTTTAGAGGATGGAGTGTGAGGGATGGGGGTGTGGAATCAGGAATTCAGAATTAGAGATCAAAGGGACTGGCTATATAAATTTGAGAGCTATCTATCTACCTACCTACCTACCTATCTACCTATCTAATATAAAGCCACAGTACTGGATGAGATATGAGTATGAGATGACCTGGAGAGAAAATACCTATAGAAAAGGGAAGAGGTCAGAGGTCTCCACCCTGAGTAGAGGAGTATAAATATTAACTGACCTAATACTACTTGAGTGAAGGACTAATGTCCGTAATTCTAAATGTCAAGAGGTAAGATAGCAGAGAAGCATGTAGTCTTTTGTTACTGAAGAAAAACAATCAAAACATTCATTAAGCATACCTTAATGCATAATGAGAAGCCCACCTTCTCATTATGCAACAGATGACTTTCTTTCTTTCCCTTGGTCTCTTCCCTTTGGCTGTCTCCCCTCATCGTTGCTCTCTCTGTGACTGAACCACTTAGCTGAGACCACTTTCCACCAACATCTTGAGCACAGATGCTTGTTGCTGTGCCTGCTGGCTGCCCAGTGACCACCCTTCCTCTTCCCCTCCTTCCCACCTTAAATTCTCTGGTAGAAACCCAGATGTTAGGGCATGGGGAGGCTGGAAAGAAAAGATCTGATCACCTCTTGGCTTTGTCCACTCCTTTCTTTCCTTGCTTTGGTCCTGTATCAGAAAGTGGCTGCAGCCTCCTTTAGGAAGTGCTGAATCATGTAATTCAGCATACATGGTGATGCCTGGGGGGAGGGTAGGGAAGGCTCTTGGGTGAGCAAGCAGCCCAGCCTCATAATCTTGCCTAGTGATTGTCCATGCTGTGTGGAAAACCCAGGAAGGACGTGCGAGTACTTTGAGAATTATAGCCTAGACAATCTGAGAGGTGGTCATGACCATTTGAGAAACTACTTCCCTGACTCTGCCCTGCCTGTCTAACCTCCTCCTTCACTCATCCCCCTGCAACCTGGGTATTGAGGTGCTTGAGACTATGTGGGCCCCGTTTTTCTGTGCCTTTTAAGAATTGGTATGTCTTCTTTTTCAGGGTTTGTTTCCTGTCTTTACCATTAATCTGGGAATTCCCAAAGGCACAGACTGAATGCAACCTCTGTGCCCCGGTCCTGAACAATCTTAGAGCTGCTCCCTTTCCTCAGGAGAATCCCATTTTTTTAAAATCTAAAGGCTAAAAAAAAAAAAAAAATAGGTAAAATAATGCAAAACAATCATAACTTAAAATGCAGCCTGCAGAAAGCAAAATGGATAAGCTAATGAAAATGACTCTAATGAAACATATAAAGCTTTGAACAAAACACCTGTGCAGGAGTAAAGAAACGGTTTTGGCAAAACTGAAGTGACAGGAAATAGCTAGTGTCCGGAAAGGCGTGTGTGTGTGTGTGTGTGTGTGTGTGTGTGTGTGTCCCCTGGACCTGTGCACTCAGCTGGTGGGGAGAAGATGGTATAGTTAGACTCATAGGCAAGCAAAAACCCTGTATCCACTGCAGTCGAAATATAGAAACTTTTTGGCGGCCTTCTTATCCCACAGCCCTGGGTTGAGGACTGACCAGTCCACTTGTGTAGATGGAATCCCTACTCTCTGGGTGTGACAGTTCATGTTTATAGGCTGTGGTGCTGGGCAAGTATATCCTTCATCTTCTATGGCACCCACCACCCCATCCCAGCATTATACATGCTCCCATCCACATGCCCACATACACACATTTATTCATCAAACATTTGTTGAGTGTCTTCTATGTGCAGAAAATACATAGAGAGCTGAAGTCTTACTCCACAATGAGCAGGACATCTGAAAGATGAGATGAACAAATAACAAATAACGGAGATAGAACATGATGGGTGCTGCCTCAGGGACACACACTAGGTCCGTGGAAGCTTGAGGGGCTGAGAAGTCTCACAGACAGGGTGCTGCCTCTTCTGGGTCTCATCAGGTGAGGGGGGTCACAGGTGGATTGGGAGGCTGTGTGGTAGGCATTCCAGGGAGAGCACTCAGAACATACAAGACCCTGAGGTGTGAAAGAACAGGGAAGTATGGGGACTGTAAAGCATCCCAGACTAAATGGTGGAGTCCAAGCATGAGTGACTGGGGGAAAGAAGCAGAAAATGAGGCCAGAGAGTTTGGTGGAGGCCCATTGTGGAGGGCCTTGTAGCCTGAGGGGCCTCCAAAGGGCTGTAAATAGGGAAAGGATATGGTCTTTTCTTTTTTTAACTAGATACAAAGAGGAGAGAAATATTAATATTAATAGCTAACATTTCTTGAGTGCCTGGCATGGAGCATTTCATATGTATTACTTCCTTTAATCCTTCAAACAGCCTTATAGGGTCGGTACTATTAAGACTTTGTGTTTAAGTGGGCACCCTCTCCAGGTCCTAAGAGGTCCCAAGAGCAGGCGGGCCATTACAGAGTCAGGGCCTGCAGCTCTCTGGCTCAGGGCTTAGCATCTGCCCACATGTGGCTCAGATGGCAAAAAAGAAGGCTGAGCCACCCGGAGAGGTCCCTGCCTCTGCTCCAAAAAAACTGTTTCCTGGAGCATCCACTGTACCCAGGAATTTCAGAGTCGGGGGAGAATTATGTAAGAATAAAAGCAGATGCTTTATGGAGTAGGATGCAGACTTTGTCTAACTATAAGATAAATGTAAGATAAAAGAAATGTTGCATTTTTGATGGGGCTTGAGCTGGGCCTCTCTTTTCCCTCTTGCTTCCTGCCCTTTCTGGAGCATCTTGGTGGGAAGGTTTAAGAAGCTCAGGAAACCATTGTTCTGACCCCCAAAGAAGAAACAACGTCTAGCGAAGTCTCTGTAGGTGGGGGCTGCCTGAGAGTAGTTGGGACCAGCTGAGGAGTGGGACACCTGCCATGACTTCCCCCGTTCATCAGCTTTGTAAGTTCATCATTCTTTGGAACTGAGTGCAGTATAAATAATGACAGTCATGTACATTTGAAGGTTTTTGTTTGTTTGTTCTTTTAAGTCTATGATTCCTTGTTGCAAGATTTCAGAACCTTGTCTAGTAGCACCATGGACAGCGCTACATGAGCCAGGACTGATTTGTTATTGACGCTAGGGGAGCTGAGTGTGATTTCTGAAATGTGAGAAATAGAAAGATTAGTTGAAGGTGCTCCAGGCACTGACTTTTTGGAGATAAAAGGTGTTTATGACCAGACCCTGCACAGGGCAGAACAATGAAGCAGCTGACTTGTCCTCCTACCCTCTCCTCCCATGATCTTCCCCTCTTTGTTGTGCACCTCAGATGAATTTGTATCCCCCAGCCCTGCCTCTCCCTTCACAGGCCTGCCCAAATCTGCTGTCTTCAGAAGCATCTGTGTCCTGTTCCCTGACTGTGAGTCATATGAGGGCTTCCTCTTAGGCAACAAAGTTCAAAATCCCAGGAGAGCCCTGGTACATGCTCATGGCCGGTATGGCTTCCTTATCACAGGAGGCAATGCCATTTTACTAACTATAGTGATATCTTGAATTTGCTCCAATTAAAACATAAATTTTAATGCAGAACCTTATCAATTATTTGTTAATAGTGTGATTTTTTTAGGCTTTGTGACAGGCTGGTATGGAAAGTAATTGAGGGTGAAGGGGGCCTCTTGGCAGCTGCCAGATCCCCTACTTCATCTGCACATAACTGGACAAGCATTGTGCTGCTTTATAGCTGCCCATCAGTCTGGATTAACCTTCAGGTAAATTCCAACCCTGAGCCAAATTCCCATGAGCTTTGCTTCTTCTTTCTCAAGTCAGAACGTTTTCAAAACTTAAGCTCATTTGACTTGAGTTCTACTCAGAAAGTCCATACACAATTTGCACAGCTTTCTGGGGAGGGAAAGAAGTACATTCTCTCAAAAACTTAAGGCAAGAAGGAAAGGAAAAATTAGGCCCTGTCAAATGAGACTTTGTTTTCCATTAGGCTTGCTTCATTTAATTGATAATTTGATCTCCTGGTTCTTCTGTCACCAAAAGCAAGTAGGAAGGAGCTTGTCTGTTCAACTCTGACAGATTGAGGGGCCCTGGGCATCTGAAGGATTCAGCTCAGGGAGCTGCTGCACCCTGGGCTCTGAATGACTGACTCATCACCTAATCCAGAAAGTGTTGGGGCCTCCTGTGTGCTGAAGACTGAAGGAGGTTCTGTCCTAGAAGACAGCTAGAGGGAAGAACTCTGCCCTTGAGCCATGAACACGCAATAGATGATATGGCCAGGCTTGTGGCCAAGTATAAGGCAAGGCTGCCCTTTTGTAGGAGCTCTATAAGGGCAGAGGTCAGGGTAGAGCTCCGGTGCTTGTGCACAAATCGTGCCCCTTTCTTGTCTGACCCGCTGTCTCCCCAGGTACCTCTCCTGCCATGTTGATGGTCTGTCCGTGGACTGCTTGGTTGCTGAATGTGAGGCTACTGGGTTGATACTGGAGCTGGTGGTGAATCCCAGAGGAGCCCACACAGGGTTACCTCATTCTGCCTACTGGGAGCGGGGCTTAGAACACAGTTCCTGGAGGGGAATTTATCCTCAGCTAGCTAGCCCCTCTCGGGGCCCTGGCCTCATGGTAGGAGGAGCATCTGCCACTATTTTCAGTGTTCTTATGGCCACAGCTGGCCTGAGCGCCCTCTGATCTGATGAGCTCCTAAATGATTCTGAGATGCCAACGGGCTGCCTCCCTCTTTGGTACTCCGGGCCTCGGGCTACAGGAGAGTACTCATTTGCTTCATTTGCTCCAAGCTGACACAAGTCAGCTCTGCACAGAAAATCAGAAGCGGCTGAGAATAAAAGGTGTGATCTCGCCTCCTCGGCATGGGTGGTGAGGCACCTGCTGAAATGGGAGCAAGCATCAGGAAGGGCTGACTTTCGTATATTGGTTCTCTCACTTGCCCGGTGTTTGTTCAGGTAATGATTTGTGGGTTTAATAAATGTACCTAGAGCTCTGTTACTTTACCTGAGAACTCCATCAGAGCCTCCCTAAGACAGCTGTGTATTTGAACAGCAACATATGTGTTTTAGAAAAGGTAATTTAATGTGAATTTACGCCATTCATAGTTTTTCAAAGGGCTTGTGACATTTCTTGAAATCCTACCTCTTTCATAAAATTTCTCCAGTAACTGGAAATAAGACCTTGAGTTCCTCTCCTTCCCGTAACTCACTTTTTAAGACTCTGTAAATAAATTGTCTATGGAGAGAGAAGGTCTTGTGATAGAATAAAAAGAGAAGTGGGCCCACCATCGTGAGGGGCTGTACAGTGATGGTGAAGTATGCAGGCTCTGAAGCCACACCACCTCGGTCCCGATGCTGGCTCTGTCTCTCCTACCTGGTAATGTGATAATGTGGTAATATGTACATTGTTTTGGGTAGTATTGACATGGGAAAGTCTCTTAATGTCTCTGGGGTAAGTGGCAGAAAAGAGTTGGACCCCAAGAGTAAGAGCATTTTATAAAATGCGAAGAGCTATGTACACATTATTACTGTAACTACAAATAACATTTCATAGGAAGTTAGGGAAGGTGATGGAAGAGCTAGAAATATTTCAGCAACATTTCTGCTCTTTAAAAGCTTGCAGTATAGCTGGAGAGATAAAACACAAGGAAATAACAGGGCAGAGACAACTCTCAAATCTTCTCTCCCTATTCTCTAATCAGTTGGCCCCTTCTCTGTCATAGATTCAGCTGTCTTGTAAACAACAGAATCCTCATCTTTAATAAGGAAGAGGAGAATTAAAAAGACAGGACAAGGGCTTCCCTGGTGGCGCAGTGGTTGAGAGTCTGCCTGCCAATGCAGAGCACACGGGTTCAAGCCCCGGTCCGGGAAGATCCCACATGCCGCGGAGCAACTGGGCCCGTGAGCCACAATTACTGAGCCTGCGCGTCTGGAGCCTGTGCTCCGCAACAAGAGAGGCTGCCATAGTGAGAGGCCCGCGCGCTGTGATGAAGAGTGGCCCCCACTTGCCGCAACTGGAGAAGGCCCTCGCGCAGAAACGAAGACCCAACACAGCCATAAATAAATTAAATAAATAAATAAATAATTTAAAAAAAAAAAAAAAAAAGACAGGACAAGTATGGTAAATGTCCAGGTACTTGCCTGGATGGTGTCCAGAGGAGAGGGTTATAATGGTCATTGAATATATGGCAGATCACAGTTGAAAACAGAAAAGCCACTTGGTTTGATTACGATTGAGCATGAGTAGGCAACATGAGCATTCCAAATTGTTTTAAGTGTCATTGGAAAAGTATGAAACACAAGGGTGTGCTGGGCTCGTGCCTGGGTAAGAAGCTTGCTGCAGGGCCAGGCAGCCTTTGAGGCCAGGCCAGGAATCCGGACTGTTTGAATTCACTTTTGCTGGCTGCCATGTCAGACTTCCTGCCTTCTTAGAAAGTCATCCTGCCCCTACCCACCCCTGACTCTCCTTCAAAGTCATAAGACACCAAAAGAACTGCAGTGGGACAGGTTAGAAAAGCATGGGAAATATTGGCAAGTTTCATCACTGATTACTAGATACACTCAAAATTGGTGAGTGTCAGAGGTAGGGAATGAGACAGGGTTATCACTCAACTGCTTCTCAGCTCAAAGCCATTTGCTATCCTTAAAAAGATGACTTGCGGGGAAGCCACTAGGTACCCAAGGTCACCTGGTGAATGGCTTAGGCCATTTCACTCTTTTTTTACACTTTCCAGTCAAGAGCTCTTTCTGAGTTAGATGAGCCATGCTTTGACACCCAGGGGTTTAGCTCTGACCATGTCCCTTTGGAAACTGGTACCACCTGCCTTTTAGAAAGAAAATAATTTGGACATTAAGTCTAATTTTCCTGCCTAGCCTCAGGCAGTGATTGATGGTTCTCAGCTGTAGCTTTGAGATGTCGTCACCATCATAATAGCAAACACTTATACAGCACTTACTATGGGCCAGGTACAATGCTTAGCACTTTGCAGATGTAACTATTTTAATCTTACCCTTGTGTCATAATTGCTCTGGAAAAGAAGACGACTGACCCTTATTTTAGAGTAAGATTTTGGGCTTTACTGAGAGCTGCCTGCAGGAATGAATAGGGAGGGCCCAGCCAGAGGCTGGGGGACTCTCCAATCTCCATTCCTTCACTGGGTGGTTTATAAAAGAGGGTGGGGTGGACAAAAAGACAATGGATATTCTTCAGCTATTCTTTAGCTAATGGATAAGTCTCAAGCAAGGTGATATGTCAACCTCCAGCATTACAATGCTCTGGTGTTGACTTAACTCTTCATTTGCAAACTTTGAGAGCTATTTATAGAGCACTGATAATATGCTTTTGAAAGGATATTTATCCAGGGGGAAGGGTCTTCTCAGTTTGCTCGAAATTTTCATTTTTTTCCACACCCTGAGGAACAAGTACTCCATCTATTACTGAGTAAGATAGATTGATTTCTTTTTCCCAATAAGTTATGAGGTGTTTTGCAAGTAATTTGTTACTAACGACAATCAACTACAAATGTTTTCAGATGATTTACTTTAAAAGAGTTATACTGCATTCAAGATTATACTTATAGTAATGCCATTTCACTCACTTGTATTTCAACTTGCTTTCTTGAGTGGAGAGAAAGGGGGAATTATAGCTCACAAGCTGGGAGGGCCACATGGCAATGTACAGTGTGTTTGAACATCCCTTGCCACGTGTCAGGGTGACACTATTGCCCAAAGTATTTAATGCTAGATTTGGAGTATTTCCACCTGAAGTTTCCCTTTGTTTTTGAAGCATGGGGGAAAGATAGGTGAATTTTTTCTTGATACTCTCTTAACCAAAGTTCAGGCCAGCAGCAGGAAGAATAAGGAAATACAAAATGAAAGGAAACCTAAAGAAGAAGCCATTTATTATGATTGATTTGATCCCTTGATTTATAAATGTACCTTGTGCTCTAAATTCCATTCCCCTCTCTGTCTGCATGCTGGGGAATTTTAAAATACAGGATGGATTTTTTAATTTCCATTTCCAGCAAGACATTTTCTGGCTCTGTTTATGCCCCTGAGGTTAAGTAGCAAAGCAATCAAGAAAGGCTGCACCTTCTACCTAAGGGTCTTTCTAATCCAAGGCTGAAGTTTTCCATTGTAAATACATTTGAAGCTGGCTCTTCCTGCTGAGCTGATCAATATTGAATGCGGCAGCTGGATCCCTAGGGGAGTGTGTGTGTGTGTGTGTGTGTGTGTGTGTGTGTGTGTATACATGCATATAGCACATGCCTGTGTACATACTTCAAACCAATAATCCACACTATTTCTTTCTCTATTTCAAGTAAGTGCCTGACATGGAATGACCAGAGAGAAATTTATTTGTGATTTCTATGTCATCAAGGTAAAAAACTCACCCTAAGTTCATGTTTGGTAATTGCTGTATTGAAATCTATTATTTCTCCAATAGTTTCCATCATTCATTGTTTCATTTATGCAATCACCTGTCCTTCTATGTGATCTCTCTGTATAGTCTATTCACCTATTCCACCCTCCACCATTCACTGAGAATTCATTATGTGCCAAGCACTGGAAAGGACAGACACAGTCTCTTTCACATGGACTGAGGCTCTGATGTTATCAAAAAAGAAGGCACAAACTCAGTCTGGAAATACAGAGCTCATCAGAACTAGGACAAAGGTGCCAAGAGTCTTCAGACCCTTAGGCCTCAGTTCATTATGGTTTAGAGAAGTTGTCTGCCAACTTTAGTTCCTGAAGAGCTTATTTTAAAATGTAAGCGCTGGGCTTCCCTAGTGGCGCAGTGGTTGAGAGTCTGCCTGCCAATGCAGGGGACACGGGTTCGAGCCCTGGTCTGGGAAAATCCCACATGCCGTGGAGCAATTAAGCTCGTGAGCCACAACTACTGAGCCTGCGCGTCTGGAGCCTGTGCTCCGCAACAAGAGAGGCCACGATAGTGAGAGGCCCGCGCACCGCGATGAAGAGTGGCCCCCGCTTGCCACAACTAGAGAAAGCCCTCGCACAGAAACGAAGACCCAACACAGCCCAAAAAATAATTAATTAATTAATTAATTAATTAATTTAAAAAAGAAAATGTAAGTGCTTGTGCCAACCCCCAGAGTAGATTAATTAAGATTCAGTAGATATTGGGTGTTCCCCATGAGTGTGCATTTTTAACAAGTACCAGGTGATTGTGATGCGGGTGGTCTCTGACCATAAAGAATATAGGTTTAGAACCTCCAAGCCTCCTTTGTTGTCCTTTAGTGGTCCAGCCACTGTTGCTTCACTTTGCTTTGTGGTTCAGATCAATCTCTTGTTTGGAGGATCATCAAGATCCCTGTGGGATTAGCTGTGAAAATCCCTAGGGACAGGAGATAGGCTTCAAAAGGGTTTTGTTTTTATTTTTTATTGATTAATTTTTTTAAAGTTATTTGTTTATTTATTTGGCTGTGCCAGGTCTTTAGTTGCAGCACGCAGGATCTTCATTGCTGCATGGGGGATCTTCATTGTGGCATGCGGGATCTTTAGTTGCAGCATGCGGGACCTAGTTCCCTGACCAGGGATTGAACCCAGGTCCCCTGTACTGGGAGTGCGGAGTCTTAACCACTAGACCACCAGGGAAGTTCCCAGAAGGGTTTTGTTTTTAAATGTTCTGCTGCTTTCTATCCCATGACAGTCTTCTGTACTCTTTTGAATATTGGAGGGGGGATGAAAATGTGCCTGGCTCTTACATGTCAGCAGAAGCTAGATTCCAGAGAAGGCTTGTCAAGTCATTTTCAAAGAACCAGACCTTCTCATGCTTTGATTGAAAAGGAGCTTGTTTTGTTTGAAGTCAGGATAATTTCTTGTATATCTGGTGGCAGAACATCTAGACATATTTTTTAAAGATTATCAATATCTCAGTTTGCTCCCATGCCTATAGTTGCACACACCTCTTGCACCATTTTGTCCTCGACAATGAAAAGTTAACCAGGGGCTGTGCTCCTGTGTCCTATGAGCTTCTTTTTTTTTTTTTTTAAGGAATTCCTTTATTTTTATTTTTTATTTATTTATTTTTGGCTGTGTTGGGTCGTCGTTTCTGTACAAGGGCTTTCTCTAGTTGCGGCAAACGGGGGCCACTCTTCATCGCGGTGCGCGGGCCTCTCACTATCACGGCCTCTCTTGCTGCGGAGCACAGGCTCCAGACGCGCAGGCTCAGTAGTTGTGGCTCACGGGCTTAGTTGCTCCGCGGCATGTGGGATCTTCCCAGACCAGGGCTCGAACCCGTGTTCCCTGCACTGGCAGGCAGATTCTCAACCACTGCGCCACCAGGGAAGCCCCTATGGGCTTCTTGAGTAAGGGAAGCCTCTGTGTGCACGTTGGAACTATCACATACTTACCATGAAGGAGACCCTGTAGGAATCTGCCTTGGTTTTGCTGATCAAAAATAGGGCTTCAGTATTGAAATATGTACTTCTTTTCCCCTTTGAAATACACATCTCTCTGTGTTCTGTTGGCCAGAATAGTTTCTTTTGCAGTACAAGGAACTTACAAGAGAGCATGAAAAGACTTTGTGGTCTTCCTAACCACACATAGCATGTGAATTTTTGATGTGTTGCTTTGTTCCTTCATTCCTTCGTCAAAAAGAAAACATTGATGTGTCTCCTGTCTACCAAACACTGGGCATGTGAGAATGATTAAGAGGCAGTTCCTGTCTTCTAGAAGCATATAGCCTAGAGAGGCAAACAGATAACTAGAATATAGTGTCACAAGTGCTGTGATTGCCCAGAGGTGGGGAAATCTTCACAGAGAAGGTAACATTTGTACTGGATCTTGTTGGATTCATAGGAGCTTAGTGGACCAAGAGGGGTAATGAGCGTTTCTGACAAAGAATACAGGCCCAGCAAGAACAGAAATATATGGATGTATTATATATATGGCCTGGTTGGGGAACGGTGTGGTATGGGATTCAGCCCAGGGGACTGGGAAGCAGAAGGGGCTGGAAAGCCATTTTGTGAAGGGCCTTCAGGGTGACTTAAAACATTTAAATGAGGCAAATGCAGTCCCGGCTGCCCTGCAGAAGTGAGCTTCTACAGCTGGTCATTAAGCTCCTGATCATCTTTGATGTCTCTGTAAAGATTTCCTCCATTCAGATTTCCTTTTGTTCAGGAGGCCTTCCCCTGTCACCCTTCATCCCCTCCTCCCCGGCTGAGTTAAGTGATCTGTGGGCAGGTCCACCATTGAGCCACCACGTTGGGTTATATTTGCCTTTTATGCATCAGGCTTCCCCGCTGGACCGGAAACTTGCTTCCTCTCCGCTCCAGAGGCTGGACCTTAACTTGGTGTTTTTCACCCAGAATCTTGGGTGGTGTCTAGCACGGGTAGGATGCTCAGTAAATGTATCTTGGATGAATGTATGGAAACTGAATGAGTGCCCTACACTCCCCTGTGAGATGGAACCTAACATGTCACACTGAGGGGCTTAAAAATACTTTCATAAGTAATTCAGACACCAAAACGTGTCTGCGTTGTGCGGCTATGAGCAGTGAGAATGGAAGTTGCAGGAGATGAACTGTTAGGGATGCCTTAAGGCAGTTATAAGCTATAATCTTATAGGGTAAAGAGGAAAGCGTTAATTGGATGGCAGTGACAGGCTGAAGACTCTGATTACCCAAGCCTTTATTATACAACCCAAACTAGCTGTCTCAGCTAAAGTGGCCATGGTGGCTCTCATCCTCCGAAAAACAGACGCTTTAATATGGAAAATTATTTTCCATCGTTTCCTCATGACAGGAAAAGTCAGGGAGATTGGATGTTCTGTTCCACATGGCAGTCGGTGGAGGATGTTTAAATCCTGATGATTTTGCCCTAGAAAATGAGAGCTATTAACTGAAGCATTCGTGGGAATTGGCAGGCAGGACCTATCTGTCTGAACAGATGAGGTATCAGCATGCGGTGGGCCGTGGATGCCTTCGTGAGTTGAAACACTCACTGTGGGCCCCAAAAGGTAGCATGAGACCCTGAAGTCAATCTCCAGCTCAGCCTTCCAGAAGCACATGGTGGAACTGGATGGTAAAATAAAAACATTTTGAATGTCTGAAAATCCTGTTCACAAAGCCCATGCACTCTGTTGTATGGGAAAGACTCTTAGCCCTCAGCCTGTTTTTGGAATCCTATTTATAAGGAAAGTAAACATGATGTCAAATGGGATTTCCTTTTTCTGAAACCCAGGTCTCCCAGTATGTCCAGTAGGAAAGCCATTTGATGAATTTTTTTAAATCTCTAGATTATTCCTTCAGGATTGGCAGTATTGCAGAGAAAAGTAAGCAGAGGCCTGGAATCAGATTCAGATCCTACTATTGACTAGATTTGTGGTTTTCCAGCCTTGGCTGCACGTTGGAATCATCCAGGGCGCTTTAAAAATACTCTACCCCAGAGATTCTGATTTAATTGGCTGACCACGCAGTCTGGGCACTGTGATTTGGGGTTCTAAGGGTCAGCCATGGTTGAGAACTACTGTATTAAAAGAATCACCTTGGAAAAGTTACCCAACCTCTGTGGGTCTTATTTTTTCTTGCCCGTAAACTGGGGATTATAATATGAAACTCACAGAATCGTGAGGATGAAATCAGATAAGGTCTGTTCAGTGAGTGATGATTACTGACAGCTATTACCACATTGCTGAAGATGGGATTGTGGATGGCCCATAGAAGCTGGTGACCTTGGGCTTCCCATGTGAACAACCCAGGCCACACTCTTTCCCAGCCGTGGTGGGGACCACATGAGAGGCTGTGGATACCCATGTCTGGTGTGTGGCAGGGAGTGTTCAGCTCACTGCATGGACAGATCACAGGCTTTCTTTCCACATGAGGACATCCGATGCTGTCCGACCGACTGTGCCTTGACTCACAAGTGCCCCTTGGTTAACCTTCTGAGGGCTGGACTTCTCCACTCCCATGGCTAACTTCCATGGTTTGTCTTCTTTGTTCTAGAATTATTGATTTCTTGTTTGTTTTTTTCTTTTTAATCTTCAAGAAGTCAGGACCTGAAGCCAGAAGAGTCATGGGAACAAAAACACCTCGCTTTTATTTTTCTCTTTGTTGCTTAGCACATGGGCTGTCAGTCCCCAGACTGTCATGAGAAGGCCTTTCTGTTTTGGTGAGGTCATCAGGTTACCAATTAGCTTTACTTTAAAGGAAAGATACATTAGGAAAGAGTTTTTTCTGTGTTTCCCTGGGGAAGGCTTCCTGGGGGACAGAGTGAACCCTTCCTCCCTTCCTCTCCTCCACCTCTGACGAGTAGCTGGACCCACAAAGGAGGGCTTCTCTCCCCGAGGGCCGCAGTCACTCTTATCGCAGAGATGTTAGCATTGACTGCCATGATTGACCATGAGCACCATGACCTTCCTCACAAAAGAACATTTTTTCTGGTGGCTAAAGGATGAGAGATGTGATATTTTTACTCTGTATAACATAGTTGTTTTCTGTTTGTTTGTTTGTTTTACAGAGAAGTGCAAGGCTTTTTATTTTTATTATTTTTAAAAAGTTTTTATTGGAGTATAGTTGACTTACAATTGTTGTGTTAGTTTCTGCTATACGGCAAAGTGAATTAGTTATACATATACATATATCCACTCTTTCTTAGATTCTTTTCCCATATAGGTTATTACAGAGTATTGAGTAGAATTCCCTATGCTATACAGTAGTTCCTTATTATATATAACATAGTTTTTAAATTTTAAGTTTAAAAATGTAAGTTATCTTTTTTCAGGGAAGAGAGGGATTTGAGAGTTTTTCAGAGATACCCGATGTGGGTGAGGCCAAATGGGTTTCCTGTCTGATCTGCCCTGCTTACTTAAGTACTTTGGTCAAACATCTTTACTGATTAATTTTACCCTTACAATTGAATGCCCTTCACAAGTCTATTTACATTTCCATAAATTGGTGTTGGTTTTATCAGGATAAGTTATCTCCTTGGAGGCCTGACAGGAACAGGACGTACATTAACCCCAGCAAGGCTAGTATGAGATATTTCCAGGAATGCCTTTGTTCCTCTACACATATGGGGTTAAAACAAACAGTCCAGTTTCTGGGAAGCTGTCCTCTGTTCATCATGTAAACTGAATCTCTCTTCTTCCATCCCTCAGGCTTTAGATTATTATAGTTTACTAGACCCAATTATAGGGAATTTCAGAAATTCATAGAGAAGGATAATCATACATTCCATCAACTTGTATTGAGTCATACACTGTGCCAAGCCAAGAGATGGAAGATGAATCAGACCCCAGGGAACTCAGGTGGCTACGAGGAATACTATTCCTCTATTATCATTCCGAAGAATAAAGGCGATAAACATGGGGCAGGTGCACAAAGAGGCAGAGGTGGTGGAGTGCAGAATTCATCTGCGCTATCAACCCAACCAGGCACTTCTCTGCTACCCGCTGCCTGGGCACAGGAAAACTGATCCCTTCTCTCAGGGAGCTCCGGCTTTCCTTCATTCCCTGGCTAATCAGTGGGCTCCTGCTATGTGCCAGGCATTGCCCTCAGCCTTAAGGATAGAGCAATTAACAAGACAGCCACAGTCTATCTGTGATGGCCAGAATAATGGGGGGAGGTGGGTGCCTCCCTGCAAAATGGGAGAGTAAAATATGAATATGGTGACTATGTATAAGCACACATAACAGCAAACACGAAAGCCAGAACAGCCCTTGGAGCCCCAGGAACCCCTCTGGGGATGAATCAATAGTCCTTTCTCTCTGTAGAGCTTCATCTTTTGCAAGTGTCTTTCCATCCTCACCTTTTTCACTCCACCCCAAGAAGCAGCACAGCCTAGATTGTTATCCCTGTTCACAAGTGGGGTATGGGGAGACTGCTTGGGTTTAAAGTGCAATCTCTTGGCCTCAGAGCAGATTTTTCATTTTATGTTTTTGTGAAGCTCGTGGTCTCTTGTGAGGCTCCAGCTCAGGGCATTAGTCTCCTTATAGAATCTGGGGCTGGAACCCACTGGAGCTTTCTCAGTGCTTGGTCATGGACTGATGGGCATGGAGGGAAGGGTGAGGGTATATGAGGGAGAGACAATCTTCAGCAGATCATGAGTCAGCTTAGAAACCTAAGGACAAAAAGGTGGGCCAGGTTTGTGGTCTCTCCTGGAGCCATAGGGAAAAGGACAGCTCAGATGTAGCAACTGGCTTCTGACAGCTTCTATCTGCAGCTTCTGACATGTCTCAAAAAGCAAGGAGTAGCTGAGACAGTCTACTCTGTGCCTTGTTGCCTGGGGGCAATTGTGTTCATCCACGGAGGGAGTCTAAATTTTATTCCAGCCATCCACTTCTACGCACTTAAGTCTCAGAGTCATATCAGGGATCTCATTATTCTAAAAAAAAAAAAAAACAGAAACAAAAACACCTCAAGAGAAAAGGCATTTTATAAGAGCTGAACATTTTATTAACCCAAACCACCAAGTGCTTATACAGCTGGTCACAGCCTTTGTGAGCCTGAGCTCTTGCAGTCGAGAATTTTCATCAGAATTAAAAATCACTCTGATGACCAGGCTGGCGGTGGTTAAGAGCCAGGGCAGCAGGACGTGGGTCATGCTGGTTAAATTTAGGTGCTTTTAGTCACCAGAGCATCTGGTATGTATTGTGTGTGCAAATCCAGTGGCAGGTGGAAAAGCCACAAGATCCAGTGGAGAGAGCTCTTGAGCTGAGCCAGGAGGCTTGGCCTGGCTTCCCCACCTTAGCTCAAGGCTCCTGTGTACAGCCAACGCTTCCCTCCTGCTCTCTGGGCCACTGAGTCCTAGCTATAAAAAAGCAGGTTGAACTTGGGTCCCTTAGGGTCCTCCTAGCTCTAAAGCACCAGGGGCAGTAGTATGGCTTGCAAGAATGATAAAGGAAGCAGCTGCAGAAGGGCAAGTTGACACCAGTGTCAGGGCTTATCCTTGTTCTATGACACCCAGTTTTTGTTGACTCTGTTCTCCTCCCACTAGCCCCCGAGGAGGCCCAACTTTCTGGACAAACAGTGAGGAGCAGAGATAACATCTCAGCTGCTATAGTTGCTCCTCTCCTTGGCCAGGAGTGAGATCTGCCACCTTTTCCCAGCCAGGGTCCCTCTAGGCAGGGATTCAGCCAAGGAGAACAGGTGAGACAGTGTGGCGATGCCACTACATGGCCATTTTTGGCCAGAGTTGGTGAGAAAAGCAATAGATCTACATTGTTCCCGGCTCTTTTGAGCAATCAGGTTCAAGTGAACCCATTTAGATATAATTAAAATTATAACCCTTATGACTTTTCCCTTTTCTTTAGCACAGATTGTTCTGTGTTCTTCCCCAGACTGTCCCCCAGCTAACCTGACCTTGAGTGACTCTACCTTCTTTACTGTTTAATTGCAGCTGCTTAGTCTCACTTTGATATCATTGCCTATAAGATGGGAGTTTCATGGTCTAGACAAGCCAGTGCAGTGTCAGCCTTCATGAAATTCTATTTGGTCCCTGCTGTCTTCTTGGTTCACCTCATTTTTTAGTCAAAAGAATGCCAAGAATTCCTCAATTCTCTCCCCTCCCCAATTCTTCCTTCCCACACATCTTTATTTTCTTGTACTCTCTCCAGAAGTTCTGGCTCACTATACTAATTTTACTGCTTCTACAAATCCTTGATGCTCTTTCTACCTTCTATAAAGTGGTTTTCTCCTGTTAATTCTACCTACTTGGCAGTTTGCAAATTGCCTTCTCACAAGTCCTGTTTGGCCATAGCATGGCCCTCCTGCTATGGGGGCTTCAGGGTAGGGCAGTGGTGTGGCCCTCGCTTTCAGAGAGCTGAAAATCTGCCCACTCCCCCATTCAAGAGGAGTGGAGGAAAGGAGATGGAGAAGCGCGCGCACACACACACACACACACACACACAGCCCTAGGAGATGGAGGGAGGGAAGGGAGTCCAATGTGCCAGGCCTTGGGTTGGGGATTTAACCTTTTTTGTCTCATTTGATCCTCATAACATCTTGTTAGGCAGTATTGGGCTGCTTTCCAAATTTACAAATGAAGCAACATGCTCCAAGGGTTAAAAAGAGTGTCTATTAAAAGTTAAAAGAATTATGCATCTCATTCCACAAATTCAGTTAGGCAAGAAAAATGACCTTATTTTTCTGTAAATCAATTTAGGTTTTATTTCAAGCCCCCATAACTACAAGTGGCAGCACGTTCAACTCAGGAGATTTGGGGCCACTCCCCACATTTCTCAGGGAGTGATCCAAGTTCTGGCCAGCACTGTTCATTAGAACTTTCTGTGATGATGGAAACATATTTGCACTGCTCCATGCACCTAGCTCCTAGCCATAGGTGACTGTTGAGCATTTGAAATGTGGTTAATGTAACTGAGCTAATGACTTTTCAGTTTTATTTAAATTAATTTAAATGATCTGCTTGGTGCTTTGTGACCACCTACAGGGGTGGGATAGGGAGGATGGGAGGGAGACGTAAGAAGGAGGAGATATGGGGATATATGTATACATATAGCTGATTTACTTTGTTATAAAGCAGAAACTAACACACCATTGTAAAGTAATTATACTCCAATAAAGATGTTAAAAAAAAAAAGAAATGATCATATTTTAGACATATAAGGCTAAATTGCATATTATTAAAATTAGTGGGGTTTTTTTGTTTAGTTTCCATTGTTTTATTCTTCCTTATTCTTTTTTTAAATTTGTTTAAAAATTTTTTTTATTTTTATATAATCTCTAAAGGTTACTTTCCATTTACAGTTATTACAAAATATTGGCTATATTCCCCGAGTTGTACAATACATCCTTGAACCTATCTTATAGCCAATAGTTTATACCTCCCACTCCCCCATCCCTATATATTTTATACATATAATATATAAAATTAGTTTTATCTCTATCTTTTTACTTTTTTAATGTAGTTCTAGAAGATTCACATGTGTGACATCTGTGGCTTGGCTTGCATTTCTGTTGGAGAGCACTGATCAAGGGAATCACCGTGCTACTCTGAGTCTCCTGAGGGAGATGCAAATCCACATCCTGAGAGTCTGGCCTCCAGGATGGGGAAGGGTCAAGGCAGAACTGGAAATACACATTTCACAATGTTACTCCCCCTACCCCAGCACCTGGGCTCTCCAGTGAATTCTAAAAGAGAAGAGGGTTCCCAGCCTGCAGCTGGACCTCCCTACAGGCTGAGGGTCTGTCCGGGAGTGAAGTGAGGCCCAGGAGGGAGGGAGAAAGTACTGTCAGCCTCAGCCTAGGGCAGGGCCCGCCTCACCTTGTCAAAAGCTGAATCCCTGAGGGGAGGGAGCAGCAGGGGCCTGCTGAGGGCAGTCTGGGGACTAAAGTGCATTCATAATGCTGACCCATCAGGGTTTCACTGATGAATCCCATCACATCCCCAACATGTCCCACCTCTGGGTGTGACCACCAGTCAAGGCATTCAGTCCCTAGGTCTGCAATTGGATCCTCCCTCTCTTACCCCAGACCCTAGCTGAGGGCCTGGCCCTTCAAAGTCCTTTGGGGAATGCTTGTTGAACACACTGTGCAAATGAAGACAGTGACTCACCTAATCCCAGAGGCTCCCTGGGAGGCAAAGAGGAGCCGCTTATAAAGCAATTCAGAAATGAATTAGTGTGTGGTCAAATAGAAGACAAAACTCAAACCAAAGAGGTGAACTCCTCTTTTTTGTTGTTCTCAGTCCGTCAATCGACTTGTGTGCCCAGCACCTACTCTTTGCAGAGCCCTAATGATCTCCATGGCTGGAATGGGGAGAATAGGAGCCCTCAGGGAGCTTGGTTGTAGAGGACGTGGGTCACTGTGCCCATGGAGCACATAAACAGCTGGAGGTGAGGAAAGGAGGCCTCAGTGAATGTAGTAGACATGTTGGGGAAGGTAAACTCCCAGGCAAGTTGGAGTTCAGAAATCAAATTCCATTTTAAATGCCTGTAAGGGAGACCCCACTGTTGGAAGAACCCTGCAGCAAATCATTCCACAATGTAAATCCTTCAATAGTAGCATACAGTTGTTGGGGGGGGTTTCAGAAAAATCTGGATTTTTTTGTGGGTCACACACTTTCTTAAATCAAGACCCACCTGAGCATTGCAAACAGAACATCTTTGAGCAGGGACGGGGGTGCTTAGAAAACAGACGCCAGGAAACGTGGTGCGTCAACTTGCTGGTGGCCTTCTCTGAGGGACTATTCCCATTGTCCCAGGATTTGCTTCCCTTTGGATCCCTGACACCAGGGCAGCAGGGCTCCTGCAGCATCTCCTGAAGTTCTGCCTGGAGAACTGTCCTGCTACCCTGGTCTCAGAGCCTGTGCTGAGGCTAGAAAGACCCCACCGAGGGCTCCTCCTGTCCCAGGGCCCCCAAAAGCTGTGTTGTGTTGCTATACACCTCAGAGAGCATGTCTCCTCCAGTCCCCACAGAGAGTCACACGTGGGCTGGTGTTTATGATTATTGTTGCTGACGTTGGGTTAGAACCTCAAGCCCTTCTCAGCCCTGAAAAATTACAGTGACTCATGATTGTGTATAACAATTAACTCTTGATAGGAAAATTATGCCCTAGTGATTATGGTGCAAAATCCTGGGGAGGTTGTTATGAGAGATTAGTGATGCAAACTTGAACCAATTCAGACTAATCCCATTAAGATTTTTCCTGTGAGTTGTGTAACTCTGGCTGTTGACAGTCGAGGCTCAGCAAAAGAAAACTGGGCTCCGCATCCCTCCTGATCCACAGGCAGGGAGTGGCCAGAGGTGTGCTCAGTGCCTGGGCGTGAGTCATCTGGCGCAGGCAGCACATCTGTTCTTCCAGAAATGGTCCTGAGCCTATCGGAGTGGGTGGAGGCCTGTCCTGGCCCCTGATAGAGGAGGGCTGGGAGTTTCTATTCTAGAACTTTCACTGAGTCATTACTGGTCTTTACCGCTGTTGGGCCTTCCCATGAAGGCAGATCTCTTCCGTGGACTTGATCTGAAGTCTTCCTGCTCCGAGGTCTGGCTGCCCCATGCCCTCCTTCCAGGACTAACACAGTCCTCCGACAGAGAGTCTGTGCTGGTCAGACATCACCATGGAGCATCCCTTTGGGGACCAGTCCTCTGTCTGAGGAGACAGCGTGCACCCCAGAACATTCCAAGGGACTCCTGTTAGACCAATGCCACTGGCAAGTGGGATCATGCATCAGCCTCATACGGGTACTGCCTGAATTAAGTACCCACATTCATTTCTTACCTTCTGGGTTGTTCCCCCCAAAGGAGAGACACCTAGATAGACAGATGGCATAGAGAGGAGCTGGAGTGCATAACAGATGAAGACAAAAAGGATACAGACCACATCCTCTCTGAGGACAGGAATGGTGTGGTGATCCTCATTGTGTCTCCAGAATATAGTCTAGAACACTGGAGCCACGGGGCTACATATTTGAGTGAATGGATGAATTAAGACCATAATTCATGAATTAGGGTGTGCATGTATATTGACCCCTGTAATAAACATGTAATACTGACCCCTTGTGTAATGCAACAAACTCATTGCATGTATCATCACATTGAGTCCTCAATGGCCCATTTCGCTGATGAGTACACTGAGTTTTGGGTTGAGAAATTTGCCTAAAGTCATATGGTAAGTAAGAAACAGAGGGCCCCAACCCCAGGTAAAGGCGGGGGCGGGGGGAAAGGACAGAAGAAAATGTTTAACAAGCACCTATCCCAAACCAGGTTTCATTTAAAACCCTTTCATCTACCTTATAACGTTTGTCGTAAAGTTCCACGAGATAGATTTTACTCTTCTTATTGACAGATGAGAAACTGAGAGTCAGAGAGGTTAAGTGATGTGCGCTAAGCACACACAGCCATCAGCCATTGCACAGAGACGCTGCATCACAGCTCACATGCAATTCCACAGCCCAGAGCTCCTTCTGTGAACTTCGTGCCTCCCCACTGCACCCGACACAAGACAAAGGCCCCTTCACTTCTCACATCAGGAGCAGTGCAGGCAGCACATTGATCTGTAGGTTGGAGAAAGTTATCAATATTCACACCCTTTTGTTTAGGACAATCATGAGAAGCCACCCCCCTGAGCGGTGGGAGAATGGTTGAGCCATTCTAGGTCACTGAGGCTCCCAGCACACGGGTCTGCTTTGTTGGTGCTGAATTCCTGCTAGTTCCACCCAGAGCCCCCTTGGTCCTGAATGAAGTTAACTTCTGTGTATTTGATGTCTGAACTTTCCACTTCGTGAAAATAGATTATCTTTAAGGCAATGCAAGCAGGTGTCTATTGATTACTGCTTATGGGCCTGGCCCTGGGCTGTGTCCTGAAAATGCAGACAAGAGTAGAACAGGCCAGAGGGAAAGGCAGAAAAGTCTATGTCAGAAGGAAAAATGAATAAGTGCTAAATTGAAGCAATTGCCATGAACTGTGGGAACAATTACTTTAGCCTGGAAATATATAAGAAGGCTTCCTGGAGGAGGTGGCATTCGAGTTGGACTTGAAAGAGGAGAAGTTCTCTGGGCATAGAATGAAGGGCCAGACACTACAGGCTGAGAAGAGAGTAAAGCTGAGACAGCTGGTCTGTTCTTCCCCCCAACCACTTCCCTAACTCCCACACCTCTGGGCAAAAACTCACCACCCAAAGCCAAGGATAATTGGGCAGGCAAATCTATTTCTTTAAGAAGATCAGGGAAAGGGATCACATCTTGTTATATATTTTACCCCCAGAGCCTACAGACCTGGCAATTAGAAGATGCTCATTTAACGTTTATGGAAGAAAGAGAGAATGGACTGCATTCCCCAAAGCCAGAACAGAACTGCATCTTTAGTGCTGAAAGTGTGATTTGGGACTTTGATGATGTCTTTGTGAGTTAAGGGCTGGAAACTTCCAATCTTGTGCCTGGTCCTATTGCCATCTTTGCTTTGGCCTCTAGGAGACACAGAACTAGATTGATGGCATCTGTTAGAATTTTGTGTTTGGTTTTCGGCTATATCTCATTTGCTACCTTTGTTTTCCTTCTCTCCTCATTTTCTTGCTAATGTTATCATTTATCTTGTGTTTTATGCATTTAAAAAAGCACCTCCGATTCTGTTGGTTTTTGAATTGAGTTGGAGAAAAGGTTTTTTAAAGGTGAGTGAAATCAACTGGCAAACACAGGAGCAAACCAAAGTAAAGGATTATTGCCTGCATAAGAGCAACCCTCCCGGTGAAGAAGCTGGAGCGATAAGGATGCGCGGAGCTCTCTGAACAAGTGCCGGGTGAGCCAGGCAGAAGGGAGGCCACCAGCTCTGCGGCTGGGACGCGGAGGGAAGAGACTGTCCACAGCTTCTCCAAGGCCTTGGCACTGGGCGGGGGCTCACAGGCTAGCACTCTGGGGCTCGCAGATTCCCGTTCGTGTGGATGTGCAACTCTCAGACCCTTTAGTGAACTTAAGACAAAAGCATGAGGGCCCCAGGCATTCAGAGAAAGCGAAAATGAGTCTTCTGAAAAGTTGGAAGCCAGATTATTTATGGCAGCAGCAACACAGTTGGGCATCTCCTCCTGCTTCCTTCAGCATTGTTTTTAGGTGAATGGACAGCCAAGCTAGTTGAGGAAAAAGTCAAAACGAAGTAGGTCTAGCATCGAATCTTCACTCGCCGTACTGCCAAGGACAGATTCTGGGCCAAACAGATCTGGAAAGAGTAGGAAGACGCTCTGTCTCTCTCTCTCTTTATCTCCTTCTCTCCCTCTCTCCTTCTTCCTCCTCCTGTGAGAGGCCTGGGAATGGGAGTGCAGTTTGGGGAGATGATGGGGAGCCAGGCCTGGGCCCTGAAGAGGGTACCTCCACCAGTCCCCCCAGCTCCTCAAGACTTTAAGATTTACTCACATCTTAGCAGAGTCCCAGGTAGCAACCCCGGTGTGATGGCCCAGCAAGATTTCTAACTGCAAGTATGATGGCATTTGCATCAACCATAGTGTCTTGCTTCTTCCTCTCCCTTCCCCACGGATAAGGGCCAGGGCTAGCCAGGCTTGGCTAGGAGTGGACCAGGGGTGAGTTCCACAGGTAAAAGGAAACTCTGGGACCAGAGAGGAGGACTGAGCTGGAACCTCTGCAGAAGAGCAGAATCCAGGAGGGGCCAGATGGGCAGCGTGTTTAGAGCTGGCACTTTGAAGGGAAGCAGGTTGGAATTTTGGAGCAGAGGGCAGGGGCCTCATCGTGACCCCTGATCATCCTCTGTTGCTGCAGAAGTGAGGGTGGGCTGGCCTGGATTATAGAGAGTAAAGACATAGTCTTCCCTTTTTTTAAAAAAATATGTATTTATTTATTTATTTATTTATGGCTGCATTGGGTCTTCATTGCTGCATGCGGGCTTTCTCTAGTTGTGGTGAGAGGGGGCTACTCTTCATTACAGTGCGCGGGCTTCTCATTGTGGTGGCTTCTCTTGTTGCAGAGCATGGGCTCTAGGCACACGGGCTTCAGTAGTTGTGACACGTGGGCTCAGTAGTTGTGGCTCACGGGCTTAGTTGCCCCACGGCATGTGGGATCTTCCCGGACCAGGGCTCCAACCCATGTCCCCTGCATTGGCAGGCAGATTCTTAACCACTGCACCACCAGAGAAGTCCCTAACCTTCCCTTTCTAGGTCACTCTGGATCCCTGGCTGAGTCTGCTGAGCTCCCTTATTTTAACATGGGATCCATGAGGGCAGGGTTTGTGCAAAGCAGCAGGTGTGACAAAAGAACCTGTGTTTGAGGCCAGGCAGACTTGAGAATGAGTCCCAGCCCTGCCACCTACTAGCCCTGTGGTGTTAGGCAAAAGACTTAACCTCTCTGAGCTTCATCTTTCTATTCTATAAAATGGGGATAAGAATATCTATACCACAGTGTGTTCAGGAGGACTAATTGACATAGTGATTGTGCAGCGTAGAGCCCATTGTCTCCCTGTGTGATGCATCCCCAAGCAGGGGGACAGTCTCTCCCAGCCCCATGTGGGAGAGCTGCTGAGCTGGGGAGGGCCCAGGCACAGTGCCTGTATAGCTGTTGGATCCATTTATCTATCTATCTATCTATCTACCTATCCATCCATCCATCTCTAGCTTCTGAATGTATGTGTGTATATATCTCTATATCTATATCTATCTCTGTATCTATATTTTAAACTAATAGGATTGTGGCTCTGACCCTTAGTTAACTTAGCTTCATGATGGCACCATCAGCATAAATGGTCTGTCTTAAGACTCTATGTTAATTTGCTAAAGCTACCATAACAAAGTACCACAGCCAGGATGGCTTAAACAGCAGGCATTTATTGTCTCACAGTCCCACAGGCTTGAAGTCTGAGATTAAGGTGTCAGCAGGATTGGTTCCTTTTGAGCTCTGTGAAGAAGAGTCTGCTCCAGGCCTGTCCCCTAGCTTGTGGTGGCTTGTGGAATCCTTTGGTGTTCCTCGGCTTCTGCTGCATCACCCTGATCTCTGCCTTCATCTTCCCATGGCATTCTCCCTGTGTGTATGTCTGTCCAAAGTTTCCCTTTTTATAAGGACACCTGTCATATTGGATTAGAGGCCCATCCTACTCCAGTAGGACCTCATCTTAACTAATTACATCTGCAATGACCCTATTTCCAAATAAGGCCACATTCTGAGGTTCTAGGGGTTAGGATTTCAACAGATGAATTTTGGAAGACAAAGTTCAACCCATCATGGTCTCCCACTCTTTTATCCAACTGCCCGTGCATTTATGACATGGCTGTGTAGGGTCATGGCCACAAAATGAAGTGGGGTTTGGGGGATTTGAGTCAAATGAGAAGCTAGAACTTGAATCCACAACCTTGATTTGCTAGGACCTAAAAAGTGGGTGGTTAATGTTATCTCTTGGACCTCATCATCTTGAGTTATTTATGCCTGTCTGCCCCACGTGTAAAAGAAAGAGAAGTACCAGGGTACCCTTAGTCCGCACACCCCTCCCAGGTGCTACAGCCCCTGATCTTAGGCCTCAAACACAGATACCACCCCCAGCTTGTCCTTCCTCCCAGGGAAATAAGACTCGTGCTGGTGAGAGGAGTTTGGAGACTGTAAGTAACCAAACCGAGACTTTTCACTTTGGAATTGGGAATCTGAATGTTGCAATAAGACCAAATGTTCTAGCCTTGCAGGAAGCCTTCTCACAGATTATCCTGATCCCGTTCAAATCCCTTCTTATTTCAGCCTGTAGCGTCAGCACTTGTGCCTGAGTGGGTGAGTGCACTTGAGAATGAGTGAGGGGACCCTTCCCCTTTGTGAACTCCAGTAATCCTGCAAGAGTAAAGGAGCTCTGTCTAATCTGGGAGTGATCAGCAAGTTTAAAGGGTTAATTTGTGGAGCCAGTAAATATGAAACTGTCTATCACCTGTAACTGTGTCCATGGAAGATCTGAGGATGTGTACTGTTTCATTAAACATCCAGGCACAGAAAGGATACATCCTACTTTAGAGGCTCAGGTTTCCTAGACGGTGAAAGTTTCCGTGAATGGAGGAAACCTCACGGGTCCTCACGTGTGATGCGTGCTCTGGGTGCCATAAGGTGTGGAGGCCTCTGCATTGTGCCTCACTGCAGGAAGGGGCACAGCTCTGCAGCCCCTGTCGGCTCCAGGGTAACGCGGTCTTAGTGTCAGACTCTTAGGAGCTCACAGGAGGTCCAACGCCTTCCTACCTCTCTCTCCAACACTGTGCATGTGGAGGCCGCCTCTGGAGAGCTCCGGTGGTTGGGGAGTCCCTTCTCTCAGCCACCAGTCCCCTGGCCTCTTCCAACCCCACCATCCTCTCAAGAGTCCTGGCTCTTTCCTCAAAGAATCACAGCGGACCTTTTAGTCCCTCGGAGGGGGCAGATGGCTGACTTTTCAAGCCTTGAGAAGGCAGCATCTGCCGGACTCCCAGACAACAACCTTCCTTTTGCTAATGCCAGCTACCACTCACTGCACAAATTTGAAACGAAATTCAGTGATTCATTGGAGAAAACAAAAACAGAAACAAAATTCTTCTACCAGGGGTGAACAGGAAAAGGAGTGAAATAGGTGAGGGTAACTGAAAAAGCTTCCTGCTCTCCTTGTGTGCTCTTCAGGTGTATTGTGTAAGAAGGTTGTGTTCATTCATTCAAGAGACAGTTCCTGAGCTCCTGCCATGTGCCAAGCACTATGCTGAGCTCTGTGAGGCATGCTGAGGTGAATCAGCCACGAACCCTGCCCTGAGGGGCTGATGAGTTAGTGGGGGAATTTGGACATTTACACAAAAGGCTAATTCAGGGTAGAAAGTGTTGCTTATAATTAGAGCAGAATGGAGATGGAGCTATGTTGAGAAAAGAGTTGAGCACTTCTGGCTGGGAGGCTCAATCAAGGAAGGCTTCCTGGAAGAAGTGGCATTCCTCAGGCCTTTGCTGCAGAGATAGCATTTGAACCAGTGGAAATGGGCATGGGGGAAGGAGAGAGCAGTCCAGTCTGAAGGCAGCATGAACAGCTTCTGGAGTAGGGTGGATGGTGGGCACGTGGCACTGGCGTCCTTTGCCTGGAGAGTAAGGGCTTTAGCAAACACATGTGATGCAGCTCCATGCGTTGCATTGTGTTTACGCATCTGTGCTACATGCACAGGTGTGTCCATGTTTGCATTGTGTCCAGTCTCATCATGTGCCCCAATTACATGCCTGTAAGGTAGCCGGAGCACACTTCAGACTGGGTGGCAGGCCGAAAGGAAGGCCTCGTTGGCAGTTCTGTGAAAATTGTGTCTGCTTGAATAGATTCATCTGACATTTCCAGGGAGCACAGGGAAGGCCCCTTTTATTTGTTCCGTCCCCAGGACCAGATGCATTGATTGCCCTTTTATAGGCTCTGAAGGGGAAAGAATGGCCAGGCTGTAGGAGTTTTCATCTTCGTTAGCACGGAGGGGCTTTTTAGAAAATGCTCCTGCAGACAGGCCACATCTGGAGCCCATGGCCCGCCCCACCCCTGGGCTTGGGCATGAACCCAGCTGCCTGGGGAAGATGGTCAATTTTCCCCCGTGCAGCCGGCATCTTCCTGGCTGATCCACTCACACCTAAGGTCTTTGCCAAGAACCCGGCTCGGGTGGCCACTTCACTGACCATATAAAACACGCACAGGGGAGTTGAGCAGAGCTGGGCTTGGGTTTTACTGCCAGTAATTGCTCGTGCTGTCCCTGTCCTTGAACAGTTCTTGATGTAAATAGCTCTCTCTGGGAGCAAAGTCTGGGTCAAGCCAGGGTGGATGCCCGCCACCTCATTACGGGAAGATTCTGTGCCTGCCCTGCGGGGGCTAAGGCCTTGTGCTTCTCGGTCCTGGGAGCACAAGGATGGACACTTCACTTCTGGCATGGGGGACCCTGCTTGGCCACTGATTACCTGGCACTCCCTCCTGCCCCTTCTAGGCATGGCTGCCCTTGCCCACACCTACCAGACTCCTCTGAGATATTGGTCCAACAACAGTGTAAATGGAAAGCGGACCTCAGTGCCCTCTTGTACCCATCCCTGCACGTATTCCCTCCCTACTCCCCCAACACCTGCTGTTCTCCGGGACCTTGAATTTCCAGAGAGGAGGGACTATGCTTTCTGCCTCACACCCAACCTTCTGTGTGGTCCTGACATCATTCGGGTTTAGTACTGTTTGTCAAATGGGAGGTAAGAGAGGGAAAACAGGAAGCGCCCATCAGGGACCCCACCCCCCACAACCATGCTCAGGTTCTTCCATTAGTGCTGATGTGTCCTTGAGCCTCAGTCTTTTCATCTGTGAAATGAAAACAATCGCATCTACCTGGGCATTGCGGTAAGAATTAGCCACCGTGCTTTAGCACATGTTACCAGTAATCGCTCTTATTGCCTTCCACCCACCTGATAAGAGGGACAGTCTGAGAGTTAGGACAGCTGGCCGGTCCCCAGTTCAGGCTGCTGTTTCCTGGCTGTGGGGCCTGTAGGACATGCCTACCCCTCTCTGGGCCTCAGTTTCCTCATTTGTGACACAGAGAAGTTGAACAAAGTGATAACTGAGGTCCTTTCCAGCCTTGACAGTTTGTGGTTCTAATTAGATCATTCGGCAGCAACCACCCACGTTCTGAGTCATCAGCCATGGCTCACACAATCCCAAGTAGTGACTAAAGCAAAGGTCATTTTTGTTTGACTTTCAAATATTTTGTTTATTTTATGGTAGATTTTACTTTGCACGTTGCATTTTGCTCAGGCAAATACTAAAGGTTGTTTGCTTTGTTTGCATCCCCTGAGTACCTCCGTGACTTTGGGTAAGGAAGGGGCGTCATCATGCCCTCTGGGGAATATTCTCCGCCTGACACAGTCCTGGCTGTGAGTGGTGGTGTCTGAATTTTGTGAAGCTGATGGCGGTAAAGGCTGAGTGAGTCTGGAAGAGGCTTTGCCTCTTCCTGTTTCTACAGAAGGCTTCATCGAAAAGGGGAGATTTTCAGGATGAATGAAAATAGTGACAATGAGGAGTAGAATTAATTGGCGAAAAGACAGGATCTGGGGCCCAGTTCTCTGGATATGAATCTCAATTATACCACTTAACCTCTCCAAGTCTCAGTTTCTTCATCTGTAAAATGGGGCTAGTGATAGTACCTACCTTAGGGTTATTGTAAGGATTAAATAAAATATAACATGCAAAGAGTAGATGGCACATCTCCTGGCTCTCAGTAAGCATTCAGTAATGCTGCTGCTGATTATGATTATTGTGGGGGGAGCATTGTTTAGGGGTGGCATGGCATAGGAACAGGCTGGAATTGGAATTAGGAGGCTCCAGCATAGGGGAGAGATGCAGTATAGCCTGGGAGGGAGGACGTAAGGAGGGGTGATCTTAAGGGGGTGAGTGTGGGCAGGGAAAAGGACCCTGACTCAGAACTACAAGGCAAGGGGATCCCCAGGGGGAGGACGACCAAGGAGAGGCAATGAAGCCTCAGAGTTGGGAGCCCTGAGATTTGTCTTCTGATCATTTTCCTTCTCTTATATTGAATATCTTCAGAGCAATCAAATCAGGGTGTTTTAGCTTTTTTTTTTTTTTTTTGGTATGGAAATTGCAGCCAAATGGACTCTGTCTGGGCCTCAGTTCCCCAGGTACACCTCTGGTTCAAGTGTGACTAGAATTTAACTTTCCAGCTCCCAAAAGCTAGCCCCAAGACTCCGTCACTGTCCCTCTGATGGGTGCTGCTTGGTTAACCAAAAATCCACACCCCAAGAAGTTCAGTTTCTCCATCTGGCCTGTGACCTCCATGCATTTCTTGAGGTGAAGGTTAAACCCCCAGAGAAGAGAGACTTGAGAGGCCTGTAATTCTTCTCTGCCAGCTTTGTTAGCTCCTCAGGTGGAGAAGAGTCTGCCAGCTGCAGGAGACTTCAGATTGGAAGCTTAGAAGAAAGGGTTTTTTCACCAAAGGCCTGAGCTGACAATTCCTTTCCCCAGAGAGCCTGGCAGGTCTTGCTTATTTCGGGTCCTTCTCAGCAGGTGCCCTCTATTTTTCCCTCCACCTTGGGCTGGCAGGGAGGCAGAGGGGAGGGATGTTGATGTCTGTGGCTTTCTCCAAAATTGTCAATGCCGATGAGATAAATTCCCATCTCCAGACCAGGCGCCGCCCCACCTCCCTGCTTTCCCCCTCCTCTCCCTTCCACCTGGGAAAACCCAGACCAAGCCCCTCCCCGACCTACATTCAGCCCCACAGACCTCTGCTCACTGGGGAGGGAAAGAGAGCTTGAGTTTGCAGCCTAGCAAGGAGAAGGCTTCTGAATGAATCATTTGCTGTCCTTGACTTTGCAATGTATGTATAGGAAGAAAGGGCCCTGACAAGGTGCTCTCCATGTCTGAGAAGGAATGAGCAAGTGGAATTGGATTTGAATAAAAGCAGACAAACCTGTCTGTGTAAATGAAATTGACCAGTGGATGATTAAATACAGAATTGACTCTATGGCCCTTTAAGAACAAAAGAAGCATTTAGGCTTGGAAGAGCCAGGGACCTTGCTTCTCCCAGCCTCTGTCCTCATCTATAGAAAGTAAGAATACTTGCCACGCATACACTTCGGGGCCACTGTGATCCCAAAGTAGACATTGTGTGTGCCAGCTTTCTGTCAACCATAAACAGGGAGCAAATGTCAGTTGTCATATTGTTAATAATGCCAGGCATGATGCCCGTTGCATTGAATGGTTGAGAAGGTCACTGGCCTGAAGACGAAGGACTGGACCAGGTGACCTCCTGAGGTCCCTCTGACTCTAGCACTGCACTCCAGGCTCCTCTGCCTTTGTTATCAGAGGAGCCCCGGCTACTGGGAAACAAAAGAGGAGGAATGGGAGTGAGTCTGGCGGAAAGGCTGTGCGTGTGTGTTTGGGGGGTCTGAGGTCTCTAATCTTTGAGGTTTAGCGATTGTTATTAGACAAGAGGATGATAATCTAAACATTGAAATGGCCAGGAAGTCAAGAATCCTCCTATTGTACTGCTCCTCGCCCCTCCCTTCCCTTAGGCTTCCCAGCAGGGGGCAGGAAGGGCCCCTGCCATTGAGACTTGTTCTCGGGTGGCACCAGAAGCTTCCCTCATCCTTGACCCAGGGAGATTGCATTGTGGTGTCTGTCCTGGCCCAGGGCACCTCTCCCTGCCCTGGCGTTGCCTCCTTAAGCTGAAAGCTGGGCATCAGTGATTGGCAGTCTTGGCAGTGGCAGAGTGATGGGCCTCATCTCTCACAGGGCTGTCTGCTGATGGGGGTGCACTCTGGACTGCAGCCCTGGAGCTCCATCTCTGAACACGACCCTCCTGCCGGGCTCCTGGATTCCTGTTGTTCATCTTAGCTGCCGGCCTATGCCTTCCTGATCTGGAGCTGGACCATTTCACAGCAAAATGAGAAACTAAGAGCACAAGCCCAAAGTTACAGGTTTAGCCGGAGAATGGACTGTTATACGTCAAAATCAGATGCTGTGTGCCCTGCATTATGCCTGGAACTGAGAGGGACACAGAAATATGAGACGTGGTCTCTGTCCTCAGAGATCTCGTTAGAGAATTAGAAAGGCAGCATTTAATCTTATCTTTTGTAGAAGCATCAGTGAAGAAAAACAAAAGGACATGATCAAGTATATGTTAATAATATTAATAGGTAATATTCATTAAGTATGTGTTATGTATGTGCTATGCACTTTACATACATTATTTCTTTTAATCCTTATAATAGTTCTATAAGGTAGGTAGGCACTATTATTAGCTCCATTTTACAGGTGAGGAAACTAATATTCAAAGACATTAAAAACTTTGCCAGCAATATATGAGAATGCTGGCTTCCCCACACCCTTATCAACAAAGTGGATTGCCAAAATTCTGAATTTTTACCTCTCTGATAATTAAAAAAAAAAAAAAAAAAGTATCTCAGGATAGTTTAAATTTACACTTCTCTTATTATGAGTGAGATTTGGGTTTTTTTTCATATGCTTAGAGTCATTTAAATTTCCTTTTCTGTGACCTCTCTTCATATCCTGGTCCATTCTGAAAATTGGAATTTTTTAAATCAATTTTTAGAAGCTAGTTTTTATAATAATATAAATTACAGATATTCTCCCATTTTATCATTTGTCTTTAATTTTGCATAAGTTGTCTTCTGTCATGCAGAGGGTTTTTTATGTAACCAAATCTACTATTTTAATTTATAGCTTCTGGTTTCCAAGTTAGTTAGAAAGGGCTTCCAGTGGTCTCTTTAAAAATTAAAATAGTAAAATTATGTTAAACAGGGGGCATTGGACATAGGCATCTATTTTTTCTTCTTTCTCCTGAAAACCCAATGAAATTATGCTAAAGAAATTTTTTAAAAAATAGAAACCCATAAGGACAAAAAAAATTGAGATAAGAGAAAGTAGCCGATGAATTCTTTCAATAAATTCTTAGCAGATAGATAGTGGATGGAGGAATGGTAACTGATTTAGTAAAGCGGAGGAAGCTGCAGCCCAGATGCAAAAGGGGCTGAAGATGAGAAAGGAGTCTTTTTTTTTTTTTTTTTTTTCTCTTGTGAAACCCTAGAAAAGCTCTGGTCTTAGAAGTTCAAATCACCATGGGGGTGGGGAGAGATAAACTGCAGCACTAAAACCAGGCAGTTGATTTAAAGTCTTTATCTGGTCACAGTAAGCTCTCTAGCTCTATATCTCAACCTCATGCCACTGGGTAGCTGTAGAGTAAGTGCAGGGATCAAAAAGAAAATGCTATAAAAAAGTAGTAATCAAAAGGTAAACAAGAACTTTTGAGTCTTCAAATATAGGGTAGCAGAAAATTTTAAACATAATAAGTCTGGAAGGTAAAGTCAAGGAAATCTTTCAGAAGGTAAAATAAGAAAACAGAGTGAGAAAAAAGGGGGTGGGGGGAAGGTGATAAAATTGAACTATCAATCCCACATTTCAACTCATAGGAGTTCCATAAAGAAAGAAGATTAAAAAATGGAGGAGAGAAAAACTATCGAAGAAAATAATATAATAATACTTTTCAGAACTGAAGAAGAAGAACCCTCAGGTTTCAAGGTCATCAGGTGTCCAGCTCTTTGAGGAAGGAAGCTCTTTGTCCACATCAAAGCATATTGTTGTGAAATTGTAGAACTTCAAGGGATTAAAAAATAAATCCTAAAAACCTACAGAGGGATGTAACAGGTTACTTTCAGAAGACTGTTAATCAGAGTGGATATCTCAATAGCAACGCTGACATACAAAAGCTACTGGAGCAATACTTTCAAAATTCTGATGGAAAATATCTTATCCCAGAATTCTGTACCCAAACTGTTAGTCAAGGGTGAAGATAAAGACATTTTTAGGAATGCAGGGATTCAAATGACTTTCAGGACATTTTTCCCATGTGGAGCCACTCGTGGCTCCTACAAAAGGAAGAGGAAAGTAAAAAAAGAGAAAATCCAGCCATAGGACAGCAGTGGAGGGAGATCCTAGGACTGGAAAGGTCAGCCAGACCAAATTGGAGCAAAGGGACTGAGGGTTCCAGAGATCGTGTCTCCAAGGGTAAAAAATGGAACTAATGTACTTAGATACATGGGATATGTCATTAATGGGCATAAAATGGAGGTATTAGAACATAGGAAATAAATTAGTGATGGGTTCATGGACAACGAGGCCAATTAAAAAGTCTGAGATAATAATTAACTCCAGGAAGAAGAAAGGGCTGTATTCAAAAACAAAAACAAAAGAAACCTTGTCTAAGTGGCAAAATTCGAAGCTAAGACTGTTTGATCCCAAAGTTGGTGCCTTAGGATCTTTTTTTTTTCTTAAGATTTTTTTTTTTTTTTAATATGGACCATTTTTAAAGTCTTTATTGAATTTGTTACAATATTGCTTCTGTTTTATGTTTTTTGGTTTTTTTGGCTGCGAGGCATGTGGGATCTCAGCTCCGGACCAGGGATTGAACCCGCACCCCGTGCATTGGAAGGCAAAGTCTTAACCACTGGACTGCCAGGGAAGTCCCTGGTGCCTTTGGATCTTATAGGAGAAGAAAGCCCTCCCTGCTGCAGGGTAACTATGTGACCTTAGTAAGCCAGCTCTCCCTCTCTGGGCCTTAGTTTCCTTACCTATACAGTGAATGGATTACACAAAAAGGACAACGTGTACATGAAAAAAAATGGAAAATTTTGATCACGTCAAAGTGAAAAATATTGGTATGACAAGAAACCATAGAAAACGATTAAAAGACAAAGTTATGGACCAGGACAGCAGTTAGCAAACCAGACTCAAATCCGGCCCACCACTTGCTTTTGTAAATAAGGTTTTATTGGAATACATCCACTCCCATTCATTTACGTTTTGTCTGGCTGCTTTTGCACTACAATAGCAGAGTTGCACAGTTGCAACAGAGACAGTATAGCCCGCAAAGCAGAACATATTTACTGTCTGGTCTTTTACAGAAAAAAGTTTGCCAACCAGTAAACAAGGAGGTTTTTATAACATACGTAAACAGCAACAAATTAAGACCTGCCTATGTCATATGATAGATGTGTCTTGTGAGCAGTATCTTCGGTGGCTTGTCACCCCCAACTTGCCTTCATTGGCTCACATGTTGGCTGGCTGATTTTCAAGGGGCAGCAGCAGGGAGGGGGTTCCTCCTAGGTACCCCCCAGGAGGGGTACCTGGGACCATCAGCTCCCTGCTCATGCCGTTCTAGTCAATTTAACTTAATCCTGGGAGTCACCACTGAGGAGTGGCTGTGTCCTTGGCAGCTGGGCAGGAGGGAAGCGAAGTAAGCCTGGCTTTGTGGGCTCACACCTAGGTTTGAATCCCAGCTCCACTAATTATCAACCAAATAACCTCTCAGCCTTGGTGTCCACACTTATGAAATAAATGATGAGCGTTGTAACCCAACTGCCGACTCTACTCATCTGGTAAGGCTGACTTTTCTTTTTTTATCCAGAAAAAAAACATGTGTAGAATGTGGTATACTGATGAAATACTTTTGAAATATCCCTGGAAATTGGGGATGGGTGAGAGACGCAGAGGAAGGCACGTAGGAATTTGTGGATCCTGCCGGTGGTGGGCAGTAAAACTCTTTGGCCACCTCCCATCCTAACCTCTCTGGTTCCCACGTTTCTCCTTTGGTCATGCGGAGTGACTTCCCCTGCTGCCTGCGGATTGGCCGACCCCGGGGGTGAGGGGGGGTGAGTGCTGCAGGAAGGGAGACAAAAGCCCCGAGAGTGGGCTCTTGTCTAATTCTTGGAAATGAATTGTCCAAGGAGCAAAAGACTTTATTGGGAAGGGGCATCTGGGAAGAGAGCAGCAGGGTGATGGAACCCAGGAGAACTGCTCAGCCGCGTGGTTCGCAGTCTCAGGTTTTATGGTCATGGGGTTAGTTTCCGGGTTGTCTCTGGCCAGTTATCTTGTTTGTGCCCGTATTTGGTCTGACTCAGCATCCTTCCTGGTGGCGCACGCATCTCTCAGCCAAGACGGATTCCAGTGCAACAGATTCTGGAATGTTGGCAGGACAGTATTATGGGCTGGCGTCTCCTCCCTCCTTTTGGCCCCTCCTGAGATCTCCCGGTTAGTTTTTGGTGGCAGCACCCTGTTCCTTATTGGGACCTCCTGTTGTGAGACAACTCAGGCAAGCGGTTTTCATCATGCCTGGCCAAGGCGGGCTGTTTCAGTCATCAGTTCCCTAACAGGAGGGTGGGGGGATTCTACTCCTGCCCCAAAGACGGCTTGTGGAAGCTTCTTCTCCACCAAGTGGGGCTCTCTCTTGGCCATTCCCACAGTCACATTACAAAGGTATTCCTCTGCCAGTCTTGGTCTGAGCAGCTCTGTGAGCACACAGTGCCCAGGTCTGACCACACACAGCTCCTTTGGCCCCGGTGGCAGGACTGCCCTTCCCACGGAATCAGTGACACAGGAGGACCACATTCGCAGAATGAGGAAGGTGAGACCTTCAATCCAGGGGGGGCTCCGGGCAGGAACTGCACTTATTACTGGGCGTCAGGAGTGCCATGCCGCGTGCTGTGTTAGATCTCCCTTAATCCCTTAATCCACATGTCCACCCCAGGGGGCACACTCTTCTCCTTATACTGGCTATAAATATGGCAGAGAGACCTGCTTTGTGGGGGAGAAGGTCCAAAATACAGAGGCAGAGAGCGCAGGTAGAGATCTGGCCTGGAGACTGTCGACTGAAAAATATGCACAACCTAAAAGGTGAGAGTAATGTTTTATTTGGCGGACAAAACTGAGGACTTAAGCCTGGGATGCAGCTCAGATAGCTCTAAGGGGCTGCTCAGAAGAGGCAAAGGAGGAGCCAGGATATATAGGAGTTTTTGCAACAAAGACCAGGTATCAAAAGATTACTGTTAATTAAAGAAAACCAGACATCTCAAATTAATGAATTTAGCGCTTTACTAGGTAAGGGAAGATGCGAAAGTCTGGGCTCATTGAAATCGTTCCTTTGATATGCACCTCAGCTATCTGGGGCCAGTATCCTGTGCTTTCTCCTCCGAGTGTCCTCAGGGTATACCACTGGCCGGCATCCTGCTTCTATCCTGAGTTCCCTCAGGGCTCACCGTGGGAGCAGCTATAGTGGCTGATGGCTCATGGCTGTAACATCCTTTGTTTACTGACATGGCAGGCAACATTTTTTCATTGACAAGACATAAGCTTACCCACGTGGGTCTGTTACACAGTAGGCTAGGGGAAAGACTGGCGAGAAGGAAAGTGAGTCCCATTTTCAAATAAAGGTGTTTTCTACTCCCGGTGAGAACCATGGAGGAAGGAGCAGCTGTATGTGCCTCCTGGGGGAGGCTTAAGCTGGAAGGCACGTAGATGCTACAGCCCACAGCGTCGGGTGTCAGACAAGCCTGAGCTTGGCGCCTCACTCACTGTGTACCCTCTCTTGGCCTCAGCTTTCTCATCTGTATAATGGGATGACAACAGCAGCTACCTCCTACCTTGTCTGGATTCGTTGAAATCACGTGCGCACAGTGTTAGAACAAGGCCTGATGCACAGGGAGCACACAGCACCTGGCAGCCGCTGTCACCAAGTGATTCTGGGTCCCCTCTGGGGGTGCAGCCCCTGCTTCTCCCCTTCCATGGTTTGGGTTTAATGTCTCTGTGCCCTCTCTTCTCTGCCGTTTCTCTTGCTGTTTCTTATTTTATCCTCTCTGTGAGGCTCTTCTGCAAAGGCTTCTTCTCTTTCTCTTCTTCTCTCCCTCTTGCTATGTTCTGTTCTGTTCTGTTATGTTCTGCCCTCTCTTAGGGCCTCTGTCCCTCTAGGATGCCTCGTTCCCCCTGAGCGGGAGGAGGCATCCTCCAGGCCCACTTCTCCTGCTTCCTCCGGACCCTGTGGCCCCTTTCTTGCTCACGGAGGATTTCCCACAGGCTAAGCTGGGGGAGGCACCAGCCCTCGGTGGTCAGAAGAGACAAGTGGGGCCAGTTTGCAGCACTTGTGCTCCCATCGCCTCCTCTCCCTGAGGAAAGTCAAGAATACTGCAGGCATCCCTGCTTCAAGTTTGTGGGCTGATATAGACGTGGGATGGGAATGACAAATTGTCCAGACATTCAGATTCTGGGTCAGCTCAAACGCCAAAAATTGTTCCTACAGTGAAGGCTTCATCAGAGAAATGTTGAAAAACTGAAGGCCAGATTCTGCAACCCAACAAACCAGCCTTCCTATCCTGTGTGGGATTCAGGACCAACTTCTGCCATCTGGATATCAAAAGGAGGAGAGAAATACAATCTGTAAGCTGCCTATCCATGCACCATGTGCTTATAATGATATCGTGTGAAATACATGCAGAGGAAAAGGAGGTGGAAGTGATGTCGCCACTTGATATGCACCACAAGCCGCCTAATGTTGCATTAGCTGCTTCCTGAAAATTAAAACATCACTTTCCCAGACACATTGATGTGCGTTACTCTACTGGAAACAGGCTTGCCTGGTGCAGGGATGTGTCTGATGGAAGCAAGATGAAGGTCCTTGGAAGAGATGGCCTTTGGCAGATTGCATGGCCAGGCCCCTGTAGCAAGGAGCTGGTCCCTGAGCTCAACACAGATCCATGGGCCAGAAGGAGGGCAAACCCCCTCCCTCTGTGTCAGTGAGTGGCCGCAGAACCAGCGTACAGTCTGTAATTTTGTGTGAATGTGCAGTTTGGGAGACAAATTATTGCATTTGCTCCCTAGGAATGAGGAGTCATCTGGGATTGAAATAAACACATCCTATGTCTGCATTTGGCTAAAGGGTCTTAGGGGGCTGCAAGAGAAGCAGAGGAAGACTCCTGAGGGCTGAACTGACTTCTCAGCCCCCAGGCCTGGAGCCTGATCCCAGTGTAGGAGGCAGCACTGGGTCTGGGTAATTGACATTGCTCCTATTTTATCATTATCTCATTAATCCTCAGGGGTGTTCAGTGCTTAGCCCAGGACATGCTCCAAGCCCAGTGCAAGTAGGTATCCTGCCATGTTTCTTGTGTTCAGTCTACCAGGAAAAGTCCTACTAGCCCCCAGATGCTCAGCTCTCTCCAGAGCCCTGGTGACCTGCCCAGCACATCCTCCAGAGCAGAGAAGCATGAACCTCTGCCCTACCCAAGGTCCCTTCACCCTGGAATCTGCAGGGATCTCGGCTCTGATGACAGAGCTTGGATATCAGCCCACTTGGGCTCTGGTCATGGTTCTGCAGACTAATTGAGCGAACTGTCAGCAGAGCACTTACCCTCTCTGAGCCTGAGTCCCTCACCTTTCAAAGAGGGGTGATAATAGTTCCAACTTCATGGGCTTGTGGTTGAGAGTTAAGATAAGGCTTGTAAAGGCTTAGCATTGGGCTGGGCTCAGTAGACTGTTGTGAATTACACTGCTTCACCCAGGGTCACAGCTGGCCAGTGGATGATTCCTCTAAAGACGGAGTGTCTCTAAGACAGACTTGGGTAAAAATCTGCCTCTGCCTTCCCTGCACAGGCCTCTGTGCACACTGTTCTCTGGAAGCTTTGGAAACAACAGGTCCTTTAAATGATGAGAATAGACTGAGCATAGAGGAGGGAGGGAGGGGACCCTCAGTTCTTGTAGCCAAGAGAACCAGGAGAAAGTCAAGGCCTTGACTGTAGCCCTCACAGGCTCCAGAGAGAGAGACTAAAGTGCTAATGACACCAGCAAAGGTGACATTTGCCAGGGCCCCTGCCCCAGCCCCCAGTGGCAGCCTGTGGTGAATAAAACAGGGGCTGTGGGTCACCATGTGGCAGTTCAAGTTCCTCTCCTTCTCATATGTGGTGAGGTTTCCACTGGAAGCTTCTTCCTTCAAGGCTCCCCCCTCAGTGATGGTCCAATCAGGAAGATGAAAATTGGAGCTACACTAATTCTTTTCTTTTCTTTTTTGCTGAGGATATAATATTTATGTTTAATACTGCTGCTTGCTTTAACATCTTTTTGTCTGATATTAGTATTGCCACATCAGCTTTCTTTATTGTTTACACAGTATATCTCTTTCCATCCTTTTCCTTTCATCTTTATGTAACATGATTGTACTTAAAATATGTCTCTTGAAAGCAACATATAGTTAAGCGTTGTTTGCTTGTTTTTGAAACTACTCTAATTTTTTAAAAATTTTTATTGGGGTATAATTGACTTACAATGTTGTGTTGGTTTCAGGTGTACAGCAAAGTGAATCTGTTATACAAATACATATATTCACTCTTTTTTAGATTCTTTTCCCATATAGGCCATTACAGAGTATTGAGTAGAGTTCCCTGTGGTATACAGTAGGTCCTTATTAGTTATCTATTTTATATATAGTAGTGTGCATGTGTCAATGCCAATCTTCCAAGTTATCCCTCCCTCACCCCTTCTCCCCCAGTAACCATAAGTTTATTTTCTACATCTGTAACTGTTTTGGTTTTTGTAGATAAGTTCATTTGTAGCCTTTTTTTTAGATTCCACATACAAGCAATATAATATGATATTTGTCTTCCTCTGTCTGACTTACTTCACTCAGTATGAGAATCTCTAGGTCCATTCATGTTGCTGCAAATGGCATTATTTTGTTCTTTTTTTATGGCTGAGTAGTATTCCATTGTATATATGTACCACATCTTCTTTATCCATTCCTCTGTTGATAAGGTTGCTTCCATGTCCTGCTACTGTGAATAGAAACTACACTAATTTTTTTTTTATATTTATTTTTGGCTGTGTTGGGTCTTCGTTTCTGTGCGAGGGCTCTCTCTAGTTGCGGTGAGCGGGGGCCACTCTTCATCACGGTGCGCAGGCCTCTCACCGTCGCGGCCTCTCCTGCTGCGGAGCACAGGCTCCAGACGCGCAGGCTCAGTAGTTGTGGCTCACGGGCTTAGTCGCTCCGCGGCATGTGGGATCTTCCCAGACCAGGGTTCGAACCCATGTCCCCTGCATTGGCAGGCAGATTCTTAACCACTGCACCACCAGGGAAGCCCTACACTAATTTTTTAAGAGAGGATTTAAATAAGGGAATTGGTGAAAGAGCAAAAAGGAAATGTTGAGGATGCCCAGAGATTAATAATTAGAAGAAGCAGCACCCCCTCCCAGGGATGGGGGCAGAAAAAAGTGGCATTATTAAATCCTGGAAGGCCAGAAGAGGGCCCCAGTTTCTGGAAGGGGCGCTCCATGCAGCTGGTGTCAGACCTCTGAGGAAGAGTGCTGCACGTTTGGTGCTGGGACACCTGAGGAAGAGATACCCCAGGGCTTGTCCCCAGAGCTCGGCGGGCAGAGCTTGGCTTGGGGGTGCTCAGTTCACGAGGAAAGCCATGGAATTGTACTCTGACTGCAATGTGCACACAGCTGGGCTGCTGCCAGGGCCTTGGAGGAAGCATGGCAAAGCTTGTGCAGGGAGCACCACGGATGCTGCTGGAGGGTGGGACTGAAGCTAACCACTGCTGCTGGTGCCATAAACATAGGAGCAGAAAGCAAGGAGGAAGTCTCTTCTCCTCCTGCCTTTCACTCCTGCCGGGGCCTGCCATTGGTAGAACCTAACTGGAAGCCAGCTGGCAGGGAGTCTGGCAAACATGGTTGGCTGGCTCTCAGTGCAAACATTTCCAAGCAGAGTATGGAGGGTGGATTTGGTGCTGATCAGCAATAAGTAAATAACTAATACACACACGCACACACACACACCCTGGGGTGCACTGTCTAATTTCACCCTCCTGGTGTTCCTATATAGATTGTAGTAAAGAGTTTTACTCCCAAGTTAGAAAGACAAAACCAAAGACCAGAGAAGTTCAGTGATTTGCCCAAATCAGTCAGTCAGTCACCAAATAGTCCTTGAATGCCTACTGTGTGCCAGGCATTATTCTAGCTTTAGGACCACAACAGTGAACAAAACAGAGCTTGTCTCAGTAAGGACACTTGTATTATAACTGGGGGAGTGGAGACAATGGGACGAGAAGATAATCAAAGCACACATGTAGACAGGTAAATACATCAATACTCTCACGTACCAAAAGCAAATAGGTGTTATGGGAGGTTAGAAGAGGTCCAGGCTTCAGGGGACAGATATATCCTAAATACCAAGAACCCAAGTGAATGACCAGTGGCCATTCTGAGTCACCCTCCCCATCTGTGAACTGAGAGCCTTGCTCTCAAGTGTGGGAAGGTTCTTCATCAAAGCACATTCTGCAGAGCAGCAGCTCAGGGGGCATCTCATCTTGATGAAGCTGGATGAGGTAAGCAAAGGCCTTGAGCCCTCAGTGGCAAGGCCAGAGCTGCTCTCAGGAACTGTTAGTTGCCCCCTCTTGTTAGGAGAGTGGCCCAATCCACGGCTCAGGAACAGAGCAGCGCCGACCTGTAAAGAGTGTCAGCATCATGAAAAGGTGGGCTGCTCTGGGTGGTGCGAGTAGGATAAAGGCACACAGGGTCTAAACCATCTCCAGAATTCTAAGGAGAAGCCCCTGGCCTGACCTCCCTCCCACTCTTTCTCATTCTCCGTGGGCCCTTCTGTAGAAAGCAGCTGCTTCAGATCAGCTCAGGCCAGGAAAGCCATTGGACCATCAGCTCCCGAGGGGAAGGTTCTTTTTGCTTTCCTTAAATGTGGACCTACCACCTCACCCGTCTCATATTCAGTGGGCACTGCATGAAGACTTTTTGAATGGCTGATCAGAGCTGTGTCCTTGTGGAATGAGGTTTTGGGAGGGTGTCATTTCTCCGTAAGACAGAACATGAGGTTTAAAACCAGGGCGAGGGATTCACGATAGGTCTAAGAAAGGAAGTACTGAGCACAGAGGGCCCCGGCTGCTCTCCTGACAGGGTCTGGGGCGGGGGTAGGGGCCAGATGGGGTGGTCCAACTCCACGGGTGATTCACTGGGGCCTCTCTGGTGTCAGAGGAATGGGCTATAGGATCCAGGCCCCATTCCATCCCTAGGATGGAATGCATTCTAGGGTGCTTACAGCTGCAGACCCCTGAGAGTTCCTCCCTACCTGGGGGACAGGGCGTGGCTCTTCTCCCCACCCGCACATGCCCTGCAGGCAGAGGGCTCTGGACAGTACAGACATAAATCACCCTGGCAGAGTTATTTTTGTCTTCAGATTCAACATCTCAGGGCTCTGTCCAAGATGGAACTTGGGACTGGGAAGTGGGGATAGGGATGCCTGTATAAATTTGCTTATACTAGATAAGTGGATCTTATAAGTGGAATCATATAATATCTGTCTTTTTGTACCTGGCTAATTTCACTTAGCATAATGTCTTCACGATTCAGCCATGTTTTAGGAGTCAGAACTTCATTCCTTTTAATGATTGAATAATATTCCATTTTATGTATATACCACATTTTGTTTATCCATTAATCTGTTGATTGACATTTGGTTTGTTTCCACCCTTTGGCTATGGTGAATAATACTGCTTTTGAGCACTGGTGTGCAAGTATCTGTTCAAGTGCCTGCTTTCAATCCCTCTAGGTATATATCTAGGAGTGGAATTGCCAGAATACATAGTAATTCTGTGTTAGCTTTTTGAGGAACTGCCAAATGGTTTTTCATAGAGGCTGCAGCATTTTATATTGCCACCAGCAATGTATGAGAGTTCCAATTTCTCCACACCCTGTCAAAATTAGTTATTTTCTATTTTTGTTTTTTTATTAAAAACCATCCTAAAGGGTGTGAAGTAGTATCTCATTATGATTTTGATTTGCATTTCCTATGACATGTATCATTGAGTATCTTTTCATGTGCTTTTTGGCCATTTGTATGTTTTCTTTGAGAAATGCCTGTTCAAGTTATTTGCCTATTTTTTAGTTGGATGGCTTGTATTTTGTTGTTGAGTTGTAGGAGTTCTTTATATATTCTGGTTATGAAATCCTTATCAGATATTTTCTCCCATTCTGTGTGTTGTCTTTTCACTCTCTTGATTGTATCCTTTGATGCACAAAATTATTTAATTTTGATGAAGTCTAATCTACCTATTTTTCTTCTATTCCATATGCTTTCAGTTTCATAGCTAAGAAATCATTGCCAAATCAATATTACAAACATTTCTCCATATGTTTTCTTCCAACATAAAATTCAGTTTTATGGTTTTACCTCTTACATTTAGATCTTTGATCCTCTGTGAATTAATTTTTGTATGCAGTGTAAGGAAAGGGTCCAACTTTGTTCTTTTGCATATGGATATCCAGGTCTACCAGCATCATATGATGAAAAGACTGTCCTTCCTTGGAACCTTTGTCAAAAATAATTAACTGTATAGGTGAGGGTTTATTTCTGGATTCTCTATTCCATTCACTGTTCTATAAGTCTGTCCTATGCCAGTACCACTATATTTTGATTACTGTAGCACTGTAGTAAGATTTTATATCAAGAAGTATGAGACATCCAACTTTGTTCTCCTTTTTCAAGATAGTTTTGTCTATTCAAAATTCCTTGAGAATATATATGAATTTTAGGATGTATTATTTTATGTGTGTAACAATGCCATTGGGATTGTACTGAATCTATAGATTGCATTGACCAGAATTGTCATATTTTTTAAATTAAAGTATAATTGACATATAACACTCCATTAGTTTTAGCTGTACAACATAATGATTTGACATTTGTATACATTGTACAGTGATCACCACAATAAGTCTAGTTTCCATCTGTCACCATAGAAAGTTACAGAATTTTTTTGGTGTGTGTGATGAGAGCAACTTTAATATTTGCAATACAGTATTTTTGATTGTAGTCACTACGCTGCACATTATGTCCCCATGACTGATTTATTTTATAACTAAAAATTTGTATCTCTTGATCCCCCTAACCTGTTTCACCCACTCCCCGATACCCTCCCCTTGGCAGCTACCAATCTGTTCTCCGTATCTATGAGTTTTATTTTGTTTGTTCATTTGTTTTGTTTTTTAGATTCCACATATAAGTGAATTCACAAAGTATTTGTTTTCCTCTGTCTGATTTATTTCATTTAGCATAATACCCTCAAGGTCCATCCATGTTGTCAAAAATGGCAATATTTCATTCTTTTTTATGGCTGAGTAGTATTCCATTGTGTGTGTGTGTGTGTGTGTGTGTGTGTGTGTGTGTGTGTGTGTGTATCTCCTGCACCTCCTTATCCATTTGTCCATCAATGGGCACTTAGTCTGCTTCCATGTCTTGGCTATTGTAAATAATGCTGCTACAAACATTGGAAGTGCATATATCTTTTCAAACAAGTTTTTTCATTTTCTTTGGCTAAATATCCAGAAGTGGAATTCCTAGGTCATATGGTAGTTCTATTTTAAAATTTTTGAGGAACCTCCATATTGTTTCCATAATGACTGCACTAATTTACATTCCCACCAACAGAGCACAAGGGTTCCCTTTTCTCCACATCATTGCTAACACTTGTTATTTCTTGTCCTTTTGATAATAGCCATTCTGACAGATGTGAGATGATAGCTCATTGTGGTTTTGATTTGCATTTCTCTGATGATTAGTGATGTTGAAGATCTTTTCATGTGCCTGATGGCCATCTGTATGTCTTCTTTGGAAAAATGTCTATTCAGGTCCTCTGCCTACTTTTTAATTGGATTGTTTGCTTTGTTGTTATTGAGCTGTATGAGTTCTTTATATGTTTTGGGTGTTAACTCCTTTTTGGATATATGATTTGCAAATATGTTCTCCAATGCAGTAGGTTTCCTTTTTATTTTGTTGATCTTTTCCTTTGCTGTGCGTAACCTTTTTAGTTTGATGTAGTCCCATTTGTTTATTTTTGCTTTTGTGGCCATTGCCTTTGGAGTCAGATTCAAAAAAATATCACCAAGTGTGATGTCAAGGAGCTTACCACCTATGTTTTCTTCTAGGAATTTTACATTTCTGGTCTTACATTCAAGTATTTAATTCATTTTGAGTTAATTTTTGTGTATGGTGTAAGATAGTGGTCCAGTTTCATTCTTTTGCATGTAGCTGTCCAATTTTCCCAACACCAGTTATTGAAGAGGATATCCTTCTCCATTTTTGCCTCCTTTGTCATAAATTAGTTAGCCATATGTGTGTGAGTTTATTTCTGGGCTTTCTATTCTGTTCCATTGATCTATGTGTCTCTTTTTATGCTAATACCATACTGTTTTGATTACTGTAGCTTTGTAATATAGTTTGAAGTCTAGAAACGTGATGCTTCCAGATTATAGTTCTTTCTCAATATTGCTTTGGTTATTTGGGATCTTCAGTGGTTCCATATAAATTTTAAGACTTTTTGTTCTATTTCTGTGAAAAATGCCATTGGAATTTTGGTTGGGATTACACTGATTCTGTAGATTGCATTGGGTGATATGGGCATTTTTACAATATTATTTCTTCCGATGCATGAGCATGGTATATCTTTCCATTTTTTTGTCTTCTTCAATTTCTTTCATTAATATCTTATAGTTTTCAGTGTACAGATCTTTCACCTTCTTAAATTTATTCCAAGGTATTTTTTTTTTTACAGTTGTAAATGAAATTGTTTTCTTAATTTTAGTTTATGATGGTTCATTATTAGTGTATAAAAATGCAACAGATTTTTATATGTTGATTTTGTACCCTGAAACTTAACTGAATTCATTTATTTGTTCTAACAGTTTTTTTGGTGGATTCTTTAGGGTTTTCTATATATAAAATCATGTTATCCACAAACAAATAGTGACAGTTTTGCCTCTTCCTTTCCAATTTGGATGCCTTTTATTTCTTTTTCCTGCCTAATTGCTCTGGCTAGGACCTCCAATTCCATGTTGAATAAAAATGGCAAAAATGGGCATCCTTGTCTTCTTTCCAATCTTAAGGGAAAAGCTTCCAGCTTTTCACATTTGAGTAGGATGTTAGTTGTGGGTTTGTCATATGTGGACTTTATTATGTTGAGGTACATTCCATGTATAACCACTTTGTTCAGAGTTTTATCATAAATGGATATTGAATTTTTCCAAATTCTTTTTCTGCATCTATTGAGACGAGCCTATGATTTTTATTCTTCATTTTGTTAATGTGGTGTATCACGTTGATTGTTGTGAATATTGAACCATCCTTGCATCCCTAGAATAAATCCTACTTGATCATGGTGTCTGATCCTTTTAATGTGTTGTTGAATTCAGTTTGCTAATATTTTGTTGAGGATTTTTGCACCTATGTTCATCAGGGATTTTGGCCTGTAATTTCCCTTTTGTGTGGTGTCCTTCTCTGGTTTTGGTATCAGTGTAATGCTGGCCTAGTAAAACTTTTCAGAAAAGTTTGAGAAGGATAGGTATTTAATCTTCTTTGAGTGTTTGTAGAATTCACCTGTAAAGCCACCTGGTCCTGGACTTTTGTTTGTTGGCAGTTTTATTTTTTTTAAATTACTGATTCAATCTCCTTACTAATAATTGGTCTATTCAGATTATATTTCTTCATGATTCAGTCTTGGAAGATTGTATGTGTCTAAGAATTTATCCATTTCTCATAGACATCTATTTTTTAAAAGATCCTCAGGTGATTCTGGCCCTCTTCCCGGATGATAACCACTGCTGGGACAGGGGAGGTGGGTGACTCTAGGCTTCCTCCCACAAGGTATTGCCAAAGTGAAGGAGCTCTGAGTTACACAGTTGGGCCATGTGCTTCAAGGATGGAGCTTTTGATGAGAAGTGGGGAGAGGTTAAAAGCTCTTCAGTCTCTAAGAGGTGCCATTTGGGACTGGTCTCCCCAAGTTTTCTTCTACTCTAATGATTTCTTCTGAGAATGGGACCACTGTGACCCTCCCCCCTGAAAGGCCAGTGGGGTGAGTGGGGGCCCCTGCGAGTGGAAGCATGGACAGGCAGGCTACTAAAACTGCCTCTGGTTGGACTAAAGGTAGCCTCATGGCTTACAGATGGTTTCATCCAGCTTCCTAGGGTGGGAGACAACAGAGGAATTGGTAGCGTGTGTTTCTTGGAGATGTCCACAGTGCTGCAAATGCCCCTTGGGAACCTGGTGTAGGTGAGGACCCAGGTTGAGATTCAGAGTTTTCAGATCATGTCCATTTCTCTTATACCATGAGCTGGCATGCCTGTCTAGAAGCAAGCCATGTTTCATTTCATCTCTCCTTTCCTCTGCTTCCCTGGGTCACTCCCTCCATACCTGTCGTTAGCTAGAGTCACAGCTTTCTTCCTGGTCTCCCTCCCTTCAATTGTCCAAACAGCCCACCACCCCCCCTTACCCAGTCATTTCTTTAACCTTGCTGCCCTTTGTGCTTTGCACAAAGAGAAAGGTTCTTGTGGCCCCTGGGGCAAAGCTCGGAGATGCCTCCCCTGCTGGGAGGTTACAGGGGAATAATTGAGATGTAGCTCTGTTGTAGCTCGTGTGTACAGTAGTCTACCTTGCACCAGCGCTGCCTGAGAGCCAAAGCAAGCATTAGCGTCTTCCGCTTGCAAATGAGGAAAATAAGGCTCAGAGAGGAATGTTTCTCAGCTAGTTGTGGCTGGGGTATGACTCAGACATGGTTAGCTGGCTCTACATACAGTGCTGGAAGAGGATTCTGTGAGAAAACAGAACGCAGACTCAAGCCCTGGCCTCCTCTACTTCTGATGGTGTTTGCAGAGAAGGCTGCTTGAGCCCTTGGGCGGGCTCACCTTGCTACGTGGCCCAGGCTGCTGCCTCCTGTGCACCCCTCCTGAGTGCAGTCCCGACTCTCAGTGGTCATTGTGGGACCAGGCGTGACTCTAGAGCTGGAGTATGGTGCCCACACTTTAGCAGGGACAGGGAGACCTCTGTCCTGGCCTAGGAAGGCAGTGGAGCTACTGGGGCAGAGACCCTCCCTGTAACGCAGTGCTGCATGGGCAGAGAATGCAAGTGTGAGAATGCAGGAGACCCCCCTAGTCACCCCTCTTACACATGCACCCCATATTCCACAGGGAAGGGGACTAGGCCTCAAAAGGAAAAGCTCAGGGAGCCAATAACCCTCTCCCTTATCATTAAGAGTCCTTCACCTCCGGCGAGCCCGTCTCCAGACCACTCTTCCTACTCCCCACACCCACCCAGGCGCTCTTGCTTCTGCACGGCCCTGTGGGGAATGCAAGATTCCTCCCAACTGGGCTCCCAGTTCCTCCCCACCCCATCCCCATCACTGAAACACCCCCCAGGGACAGGGGCAAACAGGACTAGCTCTCCAGACGAGTCCCATCGCTTTGTTCAGGGCTGCTCTGCTGAGAGCTCGCGAGAAGGCACATGTACACGAGTGCACGTCAGGGAGAGAACTGGTCCTCACTCTGGGATTCTCCCACACCACCTCTCACCTCTCCCCGTGAGGGGGTTGGGAGACTTCACCGTATAGCCCAGGTATGATGAATGTCTGGAGTTCAGATGTGAGTGGGACGGTAGTGGATACTTTCTCAAGGAGGGCAGAACCGGCAAGTTTCCTTGGCAGCTGAGCGGCTGCGCCCTGATGGAGCAGTGGGAAGGCACCCCACTTGGGGTCATGCATTTGATGGCTCTGAAAGTCAGCATCCTAATATGAGAAATGGGAATTTTAACAGTGCAACAGAAAATTATTTATTGGGAGAGTCAAACCCTAGAATAATCCAGTGAAATTGTTATAACCATCATGTTTCAAAACTAGACAATTGCTTGAATCGAATTATTTGCTCTAGTGCTTTGTGCGTGGGATGGCATGATCTGCTGGCTGAAATGACGAGTGTCACAGCAGCCCAATCACATGCCACAGGGTGGCACAGATCACAAGGGACAGGACAGTGATGTCAGAGCCAACTCTTCAGTAACATACAAGTTCTCAGAATTCTCAGTTGTTTGTCCATTTTGGTAGAAAGCGACAATTTTTAAGAGTGGAATTACAACTATGCAAATATATGTTTTGTATCCGATTCTTTAATCCAGAAAAAATTAAGAGAATGCAGCCAACCAGAAGATGTTGGGGGTGAGAGGTGGGTGGATCTTTCCTTAATTATTGTCCTCTTTTGGCGGTGAGAAGTACAAACTGCAGAGGTAATCCAGAGTACATCAGGTGCAGACTTGCCTGGGTGAATGACTTCTGTATCCACTTCACCAGGTGGCTGTGAGGAGTGAGTCACAGATGTGTACCAAGTGCTTAGCCCAATATCTGGTCCTTTGTTGAAGGCCTGGTTGGTGTTAGCCGCTATTGTGTTGAAGGCTCAGCTGAGGAAGGGAGGAGAAGCACTGGAGAGGGACTCGGATGGAAGGTGGTGATGAAACGTCAACTTTCAGCGCTCGCCTGTCTCTCTCGACGCTGGGCTCCCCTTGCTGCTGTTCTCAGGACAGACCCTTTCCCCTATTTTCCAGGCCGGAAGGCAAAAGGAATATTCAGAAGACTATGCCTAGGGTGGAGATAAACCTGGTCCCAATTTTCCAAAGCCATGATAAGCAGGATTGTGCAGGAGTATAAGGTTGAAGGGGGTGGAGGGCAATGAGCTGAACCCTCAGACAGGGAAGTATTTGGTGGGTTCTGTTTCGGCAAGTCGCAGGTCATCTTCCACTTTTTAAAAATTATTATAGTTGATTTACAATATTGTGTTAGTTTCAGGTGCACAGCAAAGTGATTCAGACATATATATATGTAAAATTTTCCATTATAGGTTACTACAAGATATTGAATATAGTTCCCTGTGCTACACAGTAAATCCTTGTTGCTTATCTATTTTATGTATAGTAGTTTGTATCTGTTAATCCCATACTCCTAATTTCTCCCTCCCACTCTCTTTCCCCTTTAGTAACCAACCATAAGTTTGTTTTCTGTGAGTCTGTTTCTATTTTGTATATAGATTCATTTGTATTATTTTTTAGATTCCACATGTAAGTGATATCATATAATATTTGTCTTTCTCTATCTGACTTACTTCACTTAGTATGATATTCTCTAGATCCATCCATGTTACTGCAAATGGGAATATTTCATTCTTTTTAATGGAGTAATATTCCATTGTACGTGTGTGTGTGTGTGTGTGTGTGTGTGTGTGTGTGTGTGCCACGTCTTCTTAAACCAGTCATCTGTTGATGGGCACTTGGGTTGTTTCCATGTCTTGGCTAGTATAAATAGTGCTGCTGTGAACACTGGGGTGCATGTATCTTTTTGAATTATGGTTTTCTCAGGGTATGTGCCCAGGAGTGGGATTGCTGGATCATATGGTAGCTCTATTTTTAGTTTTTTAAGGAACCTCCATACTGTTCTCCATAGTGGCTGCACCAATTTACATTCCCACCAAAAGTGTAGGAGGGTTCCCTTTTCTGCACACCCTCTCCAGCATTTATAACTTGGAGACTTTTTGATGAAGTCATTCTGACAGGTGTGAGGTGATACCTCATTGTGTTTTTGATTTGCATTTCTCTGATAATTAATGATGTTGAGCATCTTTTCATGTGCCTGTTGGCCATCTGTCCTCTTTGGAGAAATGTCTGTTTCGGTCTTCTGCCTGTTTTTTGATTGGGTGGAGAGTTTTTTCTTTTATTATTATAATGAGTTGTATGAGCTGTTTGTAGTCTTTGGATATTAAGCCCTTGTCGGTCACCTCGTTTGCAAATATTTTCTCCTATTCTGTAGGTTGTCTTTTCGTTTCGTTGATGGTCTCCTTTAATGGGAAAAGGTTTTAAGTTTGACTAGGTCCCATTTGTTTATTTTTGCTCTTATTTCTTTTGCCTTGGGAGACTTATCTAAGAAAATATTGCTACAATGTCTGCCCCAAGAATGTTTTGCCTATGTTCTCACTAGGAGTTTTATGATGTCATGTCTTATATTTAGGTCTTTAAACCATTTTGAGTTTATTTTTATATATGGTGTTAGAGAACATTCTAATTTTATTGATTTACATGTAGCTGTCCAGCTTTCCCAACACCACTTGCTGAAGAGCCTGTCTTTTCTCCATTGTATAGTCTTGCCTCCTCTGTTGTAGATTAATTGACTGTAGGTGTGTGGGTTTGTTTCTGGGCTCTCTATTCTGCTCCATTGATCTATATGTCTGTTTTTGTGCCCACACCACGATTACTGTAGCTTTGTAGCATTGTCTCAAGTCTGGAAGGGCTATGCCTCCAGCTTTGTTCTTTTTCCTCAGGATTGCTTTGACAATTCTGGGTCTTTTGTGGTTCCATATAAATTTTAGGATTATTTGTCCTAGTTCTGTGCATCTTCCACTTTCTTAACTTCTCCTGTGGAATCATGAGACAGCATAGTGTTAACTTGATTTCAAAGGTCATGATTAGCGCTTCCCTAGACACGGGGGGAGGTGTTGTTGAGGGAGTGTTGGAGGCTGAACGCTGGTCTACCTGTCTTAGCACTGGAGCACCTCTGATGGGGGAGGCGCGTCACCAGCTCCACATTTGGCCCCATTTCTTCCTGCCTGATTGGTGACTTGGCTCACACTGAGGAAAGACATGGTGGGAAGAGAGACTGCTCTGGCTGAGGGAGGTTGAAAGGTCTACGAGACGTCGATATAGCCGTGCTGTGTGTGGGAAAATTCAGGTTTTGAGCTGGGTCTGGAGTGAAAAGCAACATTGCTTTGTGAATGTGAAGGGAGGGAGAGGTTTCTCACAAGTGTCACTTCACTGAATCATTGCAGCAAGGTTGGAAGTAGGAATTTTTGTTGAGCAGACAACTGAGGCTTAGAAAGATCAAGAAATTTCTTCAGGGTCACAGCAGGGTGGGCATCTGTACCAGTCTTGTCAGCACCTCTGTTGGCTCTTAGCTGAATGAAGGTGAGGTGAGCATTGAAGTAGAAAGACCTCATGGAGCGCAGAGAGCAAAGGGCAGGGCTTTGGGGGAGGACCACATTTAGGGGATGGGAGGAAGAAGAAGCCGTAAAGGAACCGAGTCCTAGAGCTGCCATTACCAATTATCTCCACCTGGGTGGCTTAAAACAACAGAAATTTATTCTCTCACAGTTGTGGAGGACAGAAGTCTGAAACCAAGTTGTCTGTAGGGTTGGCTCCTTCTGGAGGCTCTGAGAAAGAATCGTTCCATGCCTCTCTCCTAGCTTTTGGTTGCTGTCAGCAATCCTTGGCATTTCTTGGCTTGCAGCTCCAAAACTCCAGTATCTACCTCCGTCTTCACATGACCTTTTGCTCTGTGTTTCGTGTCTTCTCTTTTCTGTCTCTTAGAAGGACACTTATCTTTGGATTTAGGGCCCACCCTGATGCAGAATGATCTCACCTTAAGATTCTTACCTTGTTACATCTGCAAAGACCCTTATGCCAAGTAACATCACATTTTGAGGTTCGGGTGGACGTATCTTTTGGCGTCTGTAATTCAGTCTCCTACACTGAGGGAGCACAAAGCAAGGAAGAGAGTGGCAAATACGGCCCTAGTGAAAGGCCAGAGGCCAGTGACTCCCACACAGCAGTGCCATCTCTTCTCTGAGCAGCAAACAAGGGATGTATCTCCTTCACTTGGTGGCGTTGAGAAGGAGAGATCCTCATTCCTCTTGGGTTTGAATCTTCCTGAAGACAGGAACAGGTGCATCTGTAGGAGTCTTTCAGACACAGGCCAGTCTGTCAACAGAAGACCTTGCTGATCCTCTCGTTCTCAGTGGGGGCCCTTACAAGAGTGAATGAGATGATGCCAGTCCTCATGGGATGTCACTAAGGGATCATGGTCATGGTCCCTAAGGGACAAGGTCATTCTTGATTAATGCCAGAAGAAAGTGCAGATGTTGCACAGTGGTGGGAGGGACTGGCCTGTGAGCCGCACTCCGAGAGCCACTGGACCAGGCTACTTGAGAGCAGAGGACATCTAACCTCTAGATTCTTCCTGGATAAAGTCCACTGGGACCTCTGCATTCCTGTTCCTCCTTCCCGGTGCCGTGCCCTGAGGGTAACTGGTGACCTCACCACTGTGCAAGGAGGCAAGATCTTCCCAGTAACCAAAACACTCAGCTCATGTGTCTTACAGCTCCTCTTTCTTGCCTTGACCAATCAAAGCCTGACTCTCACGCTAAGTCACACCCCCATCCTGATAAATTAAAGGACCACACTAACAGGTCCTAATGTACCTAGTGAGTCCTCTCCTTAAAAGCTCTGAGAGCCTCGGCTTCAGGGCCTCTCCCCTCACCTTGGCCCGATCTCTCTGCTTCACAGTTCTGTCCCTGGATTCTTTAGAGAACTTGCTGATGGACTGGGAGTAAGAGAAACAAGTGGAGAGAGGTGGTGGGGCAGGGATGGAGGTTATCAATGTATACGAGAGAAGATCACCCTTTTCCCTAAAACCAAGGCATTTTCCTAGCACAGTGGCTTAGAACATGGGCATGGATGGGGGCTCAGATGGCTGAGGTTTGAATCTTAGCTCCACTATCTGAGTATCCTTAGGTGGTCACCTACCCTTTCTAAGCTTGGTTTCTTCATTTAAAAAATGAGGGTAATGACTTTCCCCACCTGCTGGGGCTGCTATGAGGATGTCATGAGATAGCACACATTTAACAAAGTCAAAAATTTAACAAAGTCAGCCCCTCCCACTGGGACTACTACCACAAAGACATTTTTCTCTGTTGGGTGGCCTTTCTGCCTTTGTGTCATTACATGTGCTTTTCCCTGTGTGAGCACCTTTGCCCAAATCTTTCACCTTTTATTTGCAATTCTAGCTCATCCTTCTAGAATCATCTCAAGGGTCGTCCCCACAAAGAATGGTACATAATACATTTACTCAGCAACTATTAAATGTCAGGTACTCTTCTTAAGAGTTTACTTATATTATCCAACCTTATCCTCATGATAGCCTTATGAAATCAGTAGCTTTATCTGCTTTTACAGAGGAAGAAACTGAGGCTTGGGGACCATGATCCCAAGTCTGTCTGGGATCCAAAGCTTGTGCTCACGTTCCACGTGACTCCACTGACTCCGCCCTCCCCCTCCCCACTCCGGGCACATTTAGCACCAGAGTGGCAGTGATCTCACCAGTCATCAGCCCTGGGGTTCTGAGTCCCTGGTCAGCAGATCTGGCCTGAGCTGCCTGGGTCAGAATCACCTGGGAGTTTGTTGCAAATGCCCGTTTCCGACCCTGCCATGGGAAATTCTCCCTCAGTAGATAACAACACCTCCTCCAGGTGAAGGAGGTGAAGTGCAGCTAGATTTGAGAACTGTTGTTCTGGTCCAGCCAAGCAAGGACGTGACTTGCCCAAGGTCATATAGCAGCCAGTCAGCAGCAGAGTTGGGACCACTCTAAGCCTGTGTTCTTTCTACTGTTATCTGTGTGTTTCAGATTTGGGCCATGTGTCTGAATTCAATTAAAACCAAAATAAATCCCTTTTGGTTTATCTATGGTTTTCTGTGATTCATACATCAGTCTCTATTTATGCAAACCACTGAGAATTGACATTATGTAAATCTTTTTACTCCCCAATCTAAGCTCTTTTAAGCAACTGGACTCCCGTTCTCTGTGCTGTCAGAACTCTAGGTGGTCAATTTCCCTCCCAGGGCTGTCTTTCCCCTACATATGCTGCAGGGACCCTGTTGCTCAGTGACCCTGAGGGGACTCCTCCCCTTGGTCTGGTCTTAAGGGGGCTTAAGAGGGACTGGGCCCTCCTTAAATGCAACCCAGAAGAGGCAATCGATGGTCCTGACTCACCTCAGCTTCCGTAGGATTACTTTTTCAAACAAACTTGAAAATAACTGCTCAGGAAGCCCTGCAGTTTGAAGAGCCGGGTGTCAATTCAGTTCAGCTCAACAACTGTTTGTTAACGGGCTCCCAGGCTCTAAGCCACTGCTTGCTGAGCCTTCAGAGGAATGTGGAGATAGATGAGTGAGGCACAGCAGCCACCTCTGCCCTGGGGCATTCTCTGTCTCCCCATATACAGTCAGTCATGAGCTGCTCAGCATTCAGCATGGGCCTCCCATGCCCAACACATCAGGCACCCCTGTGGGCTGGAAGGACTCTGTCTGGCTAGGGAGGATCCAGACCTATCCCATCAGTGGTGCCTGGACCAGTGTTAGCCTGTCTCTAGGGCTGGGCCTCCCCAGTGGGTGATTAGTGGGGGTCCCTGGTGATAACCTCTCCAGACAGACCCTGGCACCTCTCTGTTGATGTGGCCCCTGTCTACGGACTGCTGATGTGAAGAAAGGTGACATCAAGACAAGAGCACTGGCCAATACCCTGAAGTTCTCTTTCTGCTTAGCTGTGTGACCTTGAGCAGGCCACCCTACCAACTAAACCCCAGTCTCCTCAACTGTCAGATTGTGGAGGAAGTCCTTGCACACCTCCCAGGAACTTTAGCTTAAATGAGATGATGCACTTGAGTATGTGGAATAAGCTATAAAACACAACACAAAGTACTGTATTATTAAAATCATTAATTGTTCATTTTCAAAGGGACTTTAGAGATGATCTCATCCAGTGGTTTTCATAATGATATTTCAGGCCACGGAATCCTTTCCTGGGATGAAATCTTACATTGAAGCCCAATGCATAACAGGAAAATGGAAAGAAAGAAAACCTGGCACAACTCTGCTGGGAGCTGAGGGAGGAGGTTGTCCCACTGGTGAGGGTGTGTGCGAAGGGGCGGCTTGCTCAGGGCCCAGCAGGGCTGAAATGAGCACTCCAGTCTTCCAATTCCTAGTCCAGGCTCTTCCCATTGACATCGGATTGTCTTCCACAGGAAGATCCATGTTTACATAAAAGAAAAATTCAAGAGCAGTTGTCCTTAGATCTAAAATACTTGGTCAAATGCCTGGTCGCATCTGCCTCTGGAGATGAAGACTCCATGACTAACTTCTCCAAAAAATCAGCTGAAGCTAGTAAGCAGAGGCCTAGACCTCCGACTAGAAAAGCTGTTAGACCACATCAGCTCTGGTCCTGTTGGGGGAATGCTAATTTTACTTGCTGATTCTCAAAGGCAGGCTCAGGCATTTCTGTAGGGCAGAAAGATCTTCCCTAGTTTACTTGCCCATTGGATGAGCCAGTGATGTTGAGGTGGGGCTACCCCAGGCACACAAGATGACCCTTTAGGAAAAGCCAAGAAGCTTCAGAAGAGTCAGCACAGACCCAGACACCCACATCCCCTCCCCAGGAGAGCCCCAGCCCGTGAGTGCTGAACTGACCCCACTGATGATGTGGCCACAACATCTGAATATGCTGCCCAGGCCAGGCCCCTGGCCCCTGGTCCAGGATTCTGACCCCCATGAGGCATTTGGTTGAAGAGCCCTGTATTTCCATGCCCTCAAGGAGGAGCTACCATTTCCCATCACAAATATCCACCATGGATGCATATTAAGCATTTGTAAGCCTACTGGTATACCTCATACTTCACCGTACAACCTCTTGGTATAAGTTTTGGGTTGACTCCTCAATATCTGAAGAAGTACTTCTTTTTCTTTAGTCTAAAAACATCTCATTTCCAGTCTCAAGGGCTGCCTGACCTTTGATGTTGAGAGAGCTGTTAAGAGGACCCTGTGCGTTCTAAGCCAATCCCTTCCTTTTATAACATTATGACCTCTGTGATTTCATCTTTCCAGGTTAAGACATTCTAACATTGATTCGTTAGCTCATATTTATCTGTTTTTCATCCATTCATTTATTCATCCATTCTACAAATATTTATCAAGGACCCCCTAGGTGTCAGGTACTTTCTAAGTGCTGGAAATAATAGTGAACAAAATAGACAATCCCTGCTCTCTTAGGGTAGGTAATAAATTTTTAAAAAGTAAAAGACACAGTGTGACATACAAAGTACAGTGCTAGACTTGCAGGGAGCCTTCAGAGGGGATAAGGTATGGACGTAAGTAACTGGTATCTTGTTTGGGAATTGTTGCTTGCAAGGAATAGAACCTCACCCAAATGAGCTCAAGTGAAAAGGGGGATATTGATAAGAATCAGATGTCCTTCAGAATAAAGGCAGGACCAGAGCAATCGGCTCTAAACGCCATCATCTCTTTGGGGTATATTCACATTGTCGTATGTTCTCCCTTCCTCTCTCTTTTTCTCATTCCTCCTCTCTGTCCCACCTTCCTTTCTTATCCCCTTTGCCCCTCCTCCCTTCTCTAAGAAGGGATGTGAGTAGGGGAGGCAACAGACGGCATCACTACTACAAGTGGACGCAAGATAGTAATTAGGGTAGAAGAGTGGTGTGAGCACAGCAAGGGCCGTTAGGGTTGGGAAGTGGGAGGATGACTTAGAGCTCCATGGAATCAAAGAAGGCTTTGTGGAGGAGGTGCTGTTTGAGTTGGGCCTTGGTGTGAGGAGGATTTGGACTCCTCTTGGAGATCAGGGTCCATTGCCAGAACAGAGACCGGAGGTGGAAGACTGCCAACTCAGAGCACTGGGAGGACGGACAGAAAAGGTCCTGATCACTCCACTAATCGTCATCCCTCCATCCCTATGATGCCTTCAGTTAGGTTCCTCTTCAGAGTGGATGGGATTCTCCTGAGTGCCATGGCTTGGATCTGCAGGATCCAGACTACAGGAGCAGATGGGGTATGGCTGACAAGGGCCTGGGGAGACAGGGTTATGAAATTACATAACCATGGGCAGGGCAGAGGATGGATAAGGGCAGGGCTGGGAGAAATGCTGTCCAGTGGAGGTCAGAAAGCCACTCACTGGGACCCAAGTAATGTGGCTTGAAGATTTAGCCAGGTGGCAAGAGGGGCGGCTGCTCCGTCCTACCCACCTGTTAGTGTCAAGTCATCCAGTGACAGAAGCTTTGACGGAGAAGTCACATGACAGGTGAGCCTCCAGTCTGCCAACGATTTGCTGACTGATCACTGGCATCAAGCACGCAATTCAGTGTTTGTTGGGTTCCTCTGTATTTATTGGCACTTTATATAAAATGACCATGTTGTCAGTCATATCTGAGAACCTAATGAGTGGTGCCATCTGAGAGCCCTGGGTGGGGTGGGGCGGGGCCTTCCTAGAGGAGGTAGAATTAGTCACATATTATATGTGTCTACAAGTTAAAAAACAAAAAGCAGAGGCCTTGAAATGGTGGGGACAGGAGGATTCATTTTGAGCGTTCACAGTTAGCCAGTGCTTTCACATAAGTACTCTTCTGTTGGCTTTACATCAAGTCGGAAAAGGAGGGATTTTTCCCACTTTTGAAGGAGGAAACAGAGACTCAGGAGGGATTTTTCCCACTTTCGAAGGAGGAAACAGAGACTCAGAAGTTAAGATACCTGTTGAGATCACACAGCTAATTGGCAGAGCTGGGACTTAATTCTGTCTGACCCCAAAGCCCAGGCTCTGGGCATGCCAACACATGTGCCTCCCCAAGAGCTGGGGGTCCTGCAGCAAGTCTTTGGGGCAGGTTCTGGGCTGGTCAGAGGCTGCCCGCACAGGGCTGTCCAGATTGTGATGATGGAAAAGCTGCCCCTCTCCCTCCCACAGACCTCTCCCCTACTTCTCAAGGATCTCAATCCCTCTGGTCCCCAAACAAGCATTTACAGTTTAAAAAATGACCTATTGCAGGTTGCTTCTTTCTTACAAGTTCAGGTATGGGATGAGTCAGACATGCCCCTGAGTGTACCTGCTACATGCAACATAAGTCAGAAAGTACAGGGCTTTCCCATAATCGGATGTCGGCCCAAGGGAAATCCTGTGATATGTGGCTTACGCTGCACTCAGGTCCAGAGTCTTGAGACAGCATTGTTGGCTGGCTGTCCATCCACTGCATGAAGTATTGTCATCGTCAGGAAGAACCTGTTGGACACTGAATGGGTCTGGGGCTTAACTGCTTGAGTACAAGTGTCTTAGAGGAGACCTATCTGTTACGTGACATTTAGCTGCTCTGAGCCTTGATCTCCTCTTCTCTAAAATGGGGATAAACAGTATGTGTCATCGTAAGAAATATACGAAGTAACATTAAGGTCACGGGCCTTTCTTCTCCCGTAAGCTCCCTAACGACAGGGAGGGCTTCTATGTGAGACCAGCGTGTACTTTTCACAGCCAACTGCATTCACTTAGGGTCCAGATCTGCAGATGACAAGGGCAGTCTTAGCCGTCACCCTGCCTGGGAACTCGGCTGAACTTTCTTGCCCTGGACTGTGGTGTAGAACTTCAGTGCATCAGAATCACCGGGGGAGCCTTTTAAGTTACAGATTCAAGGGCTTCCCATCTGGTGATTTTTAGTGTAGTGGGTCTGAGGTGGGGTCAGAGAAATGATTTTTGAAAAGCTTACCAGGTGATACTGGAATTGCAGGCCAGAACGGGTTAAAGGGGACCCAGGCTCAGAGGCCAGGACAGTCTCCTGGGAGGAGGCCGCTTGGCATCTCCAACCTCCAGGCCTGTAGAGATGGAGAGGTTGGGGGCTTGTTTCTGTGGAAGAGGCTGACAGCAGGAGTGAATTCCTTGCTGTTGGAGAGCTGGGAACGAGGGTCAGAAAAGGAAAGTGATGGCAGTCACTGAGCAAGGACCTGGAGGCCTTGCAGGGATGTGACTTCACCGTGAGCCCCCTCCCTCAGGGCTGGGGCTGGACATCAGGCCCGTGATGGGCAGAGGGGCCGAGCTGCGCTGATGCCACAGCTGGGTTAACGGGCCGTGTCATTCTGTCTCCCTCCAGATCGTGTTCCGGAAGATCAGCGATGTGAAACGGGAGGAGGAAGAGCGCATGAAGCGGAAGAATGAGGCCCCCCTGATCTTGCCGCCGGACCACCCTGTCCGGAGGCTCTTCCAGAGGTTCCGACAGCAGAAGGAGGCCAGGCTGGCCGCGGAGAGGGGCGGCCGGGACCCAGACGACCTGGATGTGGAGAAGGGCAGCATCCTCACCGAGCACTCCCACCACGGCCTGGTGAAGGCCAGCGTCGTCACCGTCCGCGAGAGCCCTGCCACGCCCGTGGCCTTCCCCGCGGCCGCCGCGTCCACGGGGCTGGACCACGCCAGGCTGCAGGCGCCGCCGGGGGCCGAGTGCCTGGGCCCCAAGGCCGGCGGGGGTGACTGGGCCAAGCGCAAGGGCTGGGCCCGCTTCAAGGACTCCTGTGGGAAGGCTGAGGACTGGAGCAAGGTGTCCAAGGCCGAGTCCATGGAGACGCTCCCCGAGAGGACAAAGGCGAGCGGCGAGGCCACGCTCAAGAAGACAGACTCGTGTGACAGCGGCATCACCAAGAGCGACCTGCGTCTGGATAGCGTGGGCGAGGCCAGGAGCCCCCAGGACCGGAGCCCCATCTTGGCCGAGGTCAAGCATTCGTTCTACCCCATCCCTGAGCAGACACTGCAGGCCACCGTCCTGGAGGTGAAACACGAGCTGAAGGAGGACATCAAGGCCTTGAACACCAAAATGACGAACATTGAGAACCAGCTCTCTGAGATACTCAGGATATTAACTTCCAGAAGATCCTCTCAGTCTCCTCAGGAGCTGTTTGAAATATCGAGACCCCAGTCCCCAGAATCAGAGAGAGACATTTTTGGAGCGAGCTGAGAGGTCTGCTGAAGAAAACACGTCGAAGACAAAACACCCTACCCTCCTGCCCTATAGACACCACCTCCACCACACACACCTACATGACCAACAACTTTCAAAGTAGGCTCTTCCCGACAGAAAATCCAAGTGGGACCAGTCGCTTAGGCACGCTCTCTCCTTTTCTCTACCTGGGGGAAGATCCGGGAAGAGAAGCGTGCCACCACCCTGCAAGATGGCAGCTGCATCTGAACTGTCTTTGCACAATTTTGGAAGAGGAGGCGTGCTGTCTAAAGGGTATTTTCCTTCATTTTTAATTTTTTACTGCCACGATATTTGTAAAAGATGAAAACCACCAGGAAAGAACAGCAGCCATTGGGGATTGGTGGGAGAGCACCGAGAACCCCTCGTGTATATTACCACGCTGGGCTCCTTCGCCAGGACCCCCAGAGACTGTGGTGGGCACAGGGAGTTCCCAGCATTCCCTGCCCTTGGACAGCCTGTGTCTGAGGTCACCGTCTATTTCCCTACTGTAGTCATTTGTAACAAGCTCGGGACAAGGGGAGCTTGAGGGACAGGGAGGGGAGGGTAGAGCCTTTCGACTTTCTGTCTCTAATGGTTAAGGCCGAAAAGCAGCTGAGGTGCTTTGGGTGCCTCCTGTAGACACTTAGAGCTGGGAATCTTCAGGTCTTCTTTCCCAAAAGAAATGAGCCAAGTGTAAGAGCTGGAGAGGGGCGGTGGTGATCCAGGGATTCTCTGGGCTATGGTCTGCACCCTGCTCCTATGGGATAGTGGAAGGGGAGGGCCCTGGAGGCCCCGGATGAATCTCTGGCCCGGCTCCATGCCACTGGCCTCATCACACAGGCCCTTTGCTTCTTTTCCTTCTTGACCTCTTCCCAAGTGTTCCTGTGGCATCCCTCAGGGTATGCGGCATCGGCAGGAAGGGTGATGAGCCCAGATTTGCTTTATTAGCAAAGCAGACACACACACATGACCTCAGAAAAATGATTGTAGCGAGTGCTCTGTTTCTATTATGACTCTTGCTGGGATTTCCCTAGAGAAGTTTGTATTTTGTCCACTGCATGGGTTCATTCTAGGACACTCGGGAGCCATGCTTGGCCTTACTTTTAAGCTAATCTCTTTATCTCATACTAAAGTCAGTAGGACTTCGAGAGAAACCATGAGATTGCAGGGCTGTGATTGTAGTGGCTTCAGGAGCTGGAAAAAGAGAAAGAGGCGGGAGTTTCCAGACTGTCTCTGTAAAGTGATGGAGAGAGGTGGCTGTGGAGCAGTGGTCCACGAGGAAGGTCTGAGCTTAGAGTGATGATCATGGAGCCACCTATGGGCCATCCAAGTCCCTATGCCATGATGCTCGGGACTCTCCACTGCCTCATAGTCCCCTGGGTTCAGGTTATTCGTGTGCTTGGGCTCCTTTCAGTGGTGTCTGAGAAAGGAAAGAGATCTCTCCCAGACAAAGTGGAGAGAGGGGTCAGGACCCTAAAAATTGATAAGTAAGATTGGAAGTTCAGCTCTAAAAACTCAGCTTTGAGAGAGTGAAATTAGGAGTGCAGGTGATCTGGATGATTAGTGACAGCATGGAATCATCTAGGGCACTGATCTGCACATGTTATGCTGTGGCAATCCCGTCCTTAGCACCTCTGCCTGGCATTGCTTTGCAGCAGAGATTCTGGATCCCAATGTTGAGGTCCCTCAGTACTCAGAAGGGAACCTGACAGGTCAGAGCCTGCCCTACTAAAGATATCTAGTGCTTCCGAAAGCCTCCTGTCTGAGCCTACCCACTCTCTTTAGTCCTGCTCAGTGGCCATGGCATGACCCAGGACTTGGACCTCAGTTGCCTGTGCAGAGTGGGGCTGTCCTCTCCTGGCTGCCAGGGTTGGCACAGACAGCCTTGGGGAGCAGAGTCTGAAAGGTCAACGTTAGGGTCCTTCCCCAGAGGCCCCACACACTCATGCAGCTTCTTCTGCGAGGCTTACAGGGGTGCCCCGATGCTTCCCGAGGCTGAGACATTATTGGATTCAGCCTCAGATGGCAGCATACAAAGAAGAAGTGAAATTTCCCAGGGCCGAGAGTCATGACTGTTAATGACTCTGGGTAAGCCGTGGGGCTTTCAGCCTCTTTAACTTGAGAAGCTGCCAACTAGTCTTTGGGGCTGAGGCTGTAAAATATCTGGAATCCCATCTGCCAGCTGCCCCTGAATCGTTCCAGTTTGCCATTCCCTAAACATGCTCGTCAACCTGCTTCCAGAGTTTAGGACTCACTACTTGTAAGGCAGGGCGAGGGCCCTGATAACTGCAACATCCAACTTCAGAAGCACCTGCCCAGCATCCTGCAGGCCCTTCCCTCCAGCTCTGCCTGAGGGGTACAGGTGTCTATTAAGAAATGACTCCCCAGCTGGTTCTGAGGGGCAAAGATGCTAATGTGTGAGGCTTTGAAGTCCAGACCTGTTTTTGGGGGAAAATAATGCTTCGTGAATGTACTGCTTGATCAACTCCTAGGATTCAAACTGGGCTAGTGATGAGAAGCCCGGATCCGCTCATCTTGGGGTCACAGGGCCTGCAACCCATGCTCCTGGGGGTGACTGACAGTGCACCACAGGTATGGCTGTATATGCTTTTATTCTTCTCCCCTTAAGGATTTAAGGATTTTAGGGATTTTTGCTATAATGGTTTTCTCTGGAAAAAAAACAAAAACATTTTTAAATGAGCCAAACCTTCTTTCCTTGCATTTTTATGACATGCACTTGGCCGTGGGCTGCTCTGTACTAACTACCTACACCCTTGCCCAGATGCTGCTCTGGCTTCCCAAGCAAGAACCACGAGCTTCAGATACCATTGACTCAGCCTTCCGCTTATAAACCGTTATCTGGTGGCTGAAGAGAGATTAGGGAAACAAAAGGTATTTGGGTATTGGACCCAACCTTTAGACTTTAGAAAAGTTACGCTGAGAGATGTAGATTTACCTGAGCTATTTTTTTCTTTTCGAGGGAAGGGGACATGTCGTTATACCATTGCAGAGTAATTGCTGGTTACTTGATCTCTTACATCCATTCCTTACTTTGAATGTCATTCATAGGGAGGCTCCATTTCCCAGAGCACCCTGACAGGCTGTTTAGAGTAGGAGGTCCTGCCCCTACCACTTGGTTGGTTGCTGAACACAGCCACTCCCACCCCCCCACCCCCACACCCGCCTCCTGCCTCGCCTGGAGGTGTGGGAGTGAGGGGTGAGTCTGTGAAATAAGAAGGTCAAGATGGAGTGCTTGTTCTTGGTGGAGGCGCCATCTCCAGCAATGAGTGCTGCCGTTCCATAGACCTACAAAGGCTCTCCCACTGGGTATGACGAGATTCCCATAGGAAGGAAGGGGAGGCAGCCATCTGGTTGAGAAGCCTTGGTCCAGTGCACAGTCTTGGTATCTCCACCTTCATCCATCCCCTTCCGTCGCACTCAAACCCCCGGCTTGATTCTTTCTAAGACTTTTCTTTATATTCTGGACCTCAGATTAAATCTGTGGGCAAAGGGTTTGTAGCTAGTGGTAGGCAACCAATGGCTTCTAAAAACTCTGATGCTACAGCAACATGGGCCCTAGCATTTCAAAGCTGTTCCCGTTTCTTGTAATCCAATTCCTGGGCTTGTTTTACCCTCAGCCTTCTAGATCATCCTCTGCGCTGCTGCTCGCCAACCAGCAGGCCCTTTCCTGGAATCCTCTTTCAGAAGTGGAGTTAGCACAGCTCAGAGTAAAAATGCACCCCTTCACACCACCCCATCCAGCGACCTTCCTCTCCTGAATCCTTAGGTGGAAGGGGAAAGCATTAAGCCAGCTGTTAAGCTTTGTGCCCAAGCCTGTGGGGAGTGAATGAATGCCTTAGAAATACCAGGTAGGTGTAGGAAGAGCCTCGTCTCCCCTTGCTGCCTTGACCACCAGTTAGCACATGCACCCTCTGGGAAATTTTAGGAGCCCTGGTGGACATACAAGTGGATGTGCGCTTGATGCATAGATTGTACAGTGTTTTGCAATAAAGATGTTTAGCCTTAAGACCCTTGAATGGCACTCCAACTGTGATGGAGCTGCCAACACTCTTTCCCCTCTCCTCCCTCCTCATGTAGTGGTGTTGCTTAAAGAGGAGGCCCACTGAGGGCACACTCAGGCCCCCGGACAGCCTCTCTTCTGTCACTCCATCATTGTACTGCCTTCTTGCTCGCTTCGATAAAAATTACCTTCACCAGCTCTCGTGCCCTCCAACTGGACGAGATTTCACTGTTCTCCCAGCACTAGCCGCAGCCATCAGAGACAGCACCATTTTCTCACCCATCATGTTCATGTTGAGATGTTTTCATTTCCACCCCTCACAGTTCAAAAGAATCAATGTGAACTTGCCTCCTGCTTAAATTAGTTTCAAATGAAACTTCATTCTCATGCGAGCATATCAGACTTATTCTGGAACCTTTAGAACTGGACTTGAATACCCTGCAGGTGCCGGACCGGTGGGTGCCCTCCCCGCCCACCATTAAACTTTTCTTAGAGCCACTGTCTCTTTATCTGTGACTTCTGAGTCAGCCAACAGATCCATTAGTTGTTCAATGAGACGTTCACGGATCTTGTATCAGGATATGAACTGCTTTTATGCAAAGAAAGATGCAAACCCGCCCCCCACCCCACTGCCCCCACGATGAATGTATTCTCAATATTCAGACGCCGTATTTGTGCATCTGTTGGAGACTGCCCACATCTGACATCTCACTGATACTGCGAGGACATTTCTACTCACGAGCAGTTCATCATTCTGGGGCTCCTCCTTGTATTAACACTCTTGCCGTTGAGTCCTGCCAAATCCTTCACTGGATTTTTCTTCTTCCTTTGCATCTGTCACTTTGTCCAAAGGAGCATGAATCAACAGAAGTGCAAACGAGCTGAGACTACTTGTGTGGTCAGCTGAGTACGCTGACAGAACTCCACTGTATGACTGCAGCCTGGGGATGTCAAGAGGGACAGGTGGGCCCCTCCGTTGATATTCCCTTCTCAATATTTTTAAACAAGCACAAAAGATATTTGTTAAAAAAAAGAGTTTAATTTTATTTATTATGGTAATTAATAAACTATTTTATACATGATCATACATGATTGCTTTTGCCTTGCCTTATAGAATTTCCAGGCATTGAATTGGGTGTTCGCACCTAAGATGACTGACTGACAGAACAAGGTGGTACTTTCTAGTCCTTTTCAAGAGCCTGGGGAGCTCTCATTTGGATAGCACCTGTAACTGTGGTTTTCGGAGAACTTACTTACTTAAAATTCTAGAGACACCAAGACCATGTGTCAGTCAAAGTACTGCATAGCAAGAGAATGGTTGTGAAGGAGCTTCACCATATGATCTTGAAATAATAGAGCTGCATCTGCTATACAAATGTACAGAGATGCCCTCCAAACCTGGCATCACTGGAAAATTGTGGTACAACACACTGATTGAACACAGAACTGAAGTTGACCTCCCACCTAGAACTGAACTTCTTTTTAATCTTTCTTGAACAATTTGGATTAAAATTTGTGTACTCATGCTTTGCTGCCTTTTAAAACATACTGTCAAAAACTTAACTGAGTCTTTTTGGAATGACTCAGTGTCAACAATATGAGTGAGTTCTGATCTGTGCTTTAATTCACTAATCGTCACAGAAGCCATTAAGGTAGAGGACCGCTTGTCCCTAAGCTAGTCCTGTACACCAGCACTGTTTCAGTTCTGCTGTGGTTTTAACAGGTATTGCTTCCTTCTCATGGCAAGATTCGCCACAATACTGCCAACATGAGTTCTTATTTCATACCAATGGACTACATTTCAAAAAATGGCACTTTTCTTTTTATAGACAGTACAACTTAGGGAGGAGGAATCTGTGATCTGCAAGCCACATTCAGGCCTCTGCTTGATTTCATAGGGCCACAGTATAAATCCAGTATTTTTAATGACTTTCTCCCCACACCCTATTATTTATTTTTTTACATTGCAGAAAAGCATAATAAAACTAATTTAAGGGTGATATTTTTTAAAATTCCAAATGATTGATGTTCATGTCAAAAGTCTCACCTAATAAAGCACTAAACATATTGTACCCTTTAGATATCCTCAACGATGAAAAAAAATCTTTCTTTGTGACTATGATTTTTATAATTAGTCAAAAGGACTAAGTAACACAGAGCCACGTAATAGATATTACATTTTGGATGACAAATGGGTTTCAACAATAAAAAAGAGGGATTTTGTTGGTTGGTTTTAAAATAAAACAATTACCCTGAAGAAGGGCCTCAGAGAGGCATCTCAACATGCACTGAGAAAGGCCAGGACCGTCAAGATAATCTGGTTTCTCCACAGTTGGTCTTTTTGTATGGATGTGTTCTGGTACATTTGCTAGAAAAGAAACTCATTATATTATGGTTAATTTGTTATACTTAATCAGTAATTATATTATTACCTTAAATAAGCAATGAGCAGTCTCAATTTCTCTAAGGGGAAACCCCCTCCCACTAAATTACTGTTCTCCCAATATGCAGATCATTATACAATTATATATATGATTGATATATTTTCTTTCTAAGTCTCCAGGCTTTAGTAGAACAAAAGGCTTCTGCTGTCACTTTTCAAATAAATTAATCTGAGGAAATAACGAAATAAATACTTTTCAGTCTTCTTGCATGGTCCCAAGAATTAGTCAAAATGACCAATATTTTGCTGTCCTTCAGATGTTTTACTTGCCTCCCTGGGGCTCGTCATGACGATCATGCTTGGAGCTCTCCGGTTTGCTCACAGAGCTAGGTTGGAGTCGGAGGATCCTGGGGCTAGAAATGACCTTGGGATCTGTCTAGCTGTTTCCCTTCCCTGTGCTTGAAGTGGCCCAGGGCTGATAACTATGGAAAGTGACGCATCGGATCCTCCTCAGCTGGAACTGCTCTGTCTACTCAGACACCTCAGGAGTCTTTCATTTAAAGGAACTGCAAGATTTGAGCTCATATGCATGAAAAGAGACATCACTTTCATATTACAGTTGGAGAAAAGCAAGAGGTTAAAGAAAACACTGGTCCTGGATAATCCACATATTCTTTAACCAGGCCTCAAATATATAGCTAAAGACAGTAATGATTTACTCATTCCTGAGAACCACTCTAAGTCATAGAATAGCTTGAAAGAAATTCAGGATTATTACTTTCAAATATATTCACTGACTCTTCCAATATAGTTTAATGAGTAAATAAGCCTATTTATTTTTATATAAATGGCGTCTCTGAAGAGTTGAAAATATTTTGCACTGTTTATATATGCACATGCATTAGACATTTCCCTGCAATTATCTTCACACTACTTTTTCCCCTGTAAACTTCAGCCAAGAGGGCTCTGGCTGACCACAAATCTTGAATGTGTTAAGAGTCCATGAAGTTTTACTGTATTCATCTGACTGCTCAATCTTCCTCAACTTCATCCCCTCCTTAAAACTTCGCAGCACCTTGGACTCACCTGCCTGTCTCCCCCCTGTCCTTTACCAAGCCAGCTGCCAAGGCGACTGCTGCCCTGGTCTGCCTGCCTCCCTCCAGCCTCTGCCCTTTGCTGCAGCTAACACGGTGTGTGCCCCTCCCTGGCATCTATGGCTGGTCCCCTCCCCACTCTCTTCCAAGCAGAGTGGCCAGGAAGGAAGGACGTCAGCAAAATGGTCCTGCACTAGGAGTTTAAACCTCATTGAGCTAATAAGCACAGCCAGGACACAAGGACAATAGCAAATGACTAACAGGAGACAGCGGGGCACAGACCAGGTCCAGGTGCACCTTTCACTCAATGACAATTAATTCGTGTGCTTGAGATGTTCTATTCTCCCATAATTGGGTACACTCTGGATTCAAATTTTGAAACTGCTTCACTTACCCTCTGCCCCCTCAGAAGAAAAAAATCCAAAGCCAAACAGAAGTATTCTGAATTATCTACCACTTGGGGCCATTAGTGGCCTGTCAGCATCTTTCCAGAAGAGTGAATAATTCAGAATTAGGTAAGTGGGTTTTGATTTTAAACATTTTCCTCAAAAAATATTCAAAACAATTTTACAAAAATATGAATTATCTATGTGATAGAAAAGGCTCCATTTTATTTGAAACAAAACAAACAAGGTAAACCACGGAGTGTAAATCGCTCAGTGGGAAGATGACTGCTGGGACTTGTGTGAAGAGAGGAGAGACCACAGGAAGTCATCTTTACCCTCTATGACTTGCCTGACAGCACCTGTCTGTGATACACTATTCCCTGGTTTTTAATTCTGCTTCTTTATTGGGAAACAGTTAACTGTCAGGTAGAGGAACTGCTATGTTTATACTTCTCTGCAAATCTAGGGAAGAAGCAGCCAAATGTAGATCACCCTGATGAAGCTCAAGTAACAGCTCTCCTTGGGTACTGACTCCTTGCAATGCCACAGAACATATTCAGTCTTCTCCGACCCGGTAATTAGAAACACAGCTGTGGCTTTGTCACCTCCCTGCTGAGGAGCTAAAGTGTGAAGCTAAACCCAGTGCTGGTTCTACAGACTACACTGCAGGACATGGGGAAGGGGACACTCAAATGCCACTGACCCAACATGTTTCAGAAATACTGCCCAGTGGAGGACAGGCCTATCACTAATCAGAATTTCTATGCCTCAGTCAAGAAATGTCTATTACATTTCATTCTTGGTAAAGGAGAAAGAACCCAAAGGGCCCTTGGGACTGGATTCTGGATCACAATGTCACCATGTGCAGCTAGGTAAGACATTTTACTGCTTTGGACCCCAGCTTACTCAACAGGAAAATGATTGGGCTGGGAAGATGATCTCTAAGTTCCCAAAGTTATGAGAGCTCAAGCTTCCAGTCTTGGAGTGAGGTAACTTCAACAAAAGATGAGCAGATCAGGCACTGGTCCCCTGGAAGTTACCTTGAGGTGCAAGGTCAGGGTGAAGCACTATTTGTCTTGGAAGCCAGCAAAAAGGGCTGACTGGGGCCCAGCGCCATTAGTTCGCGGAGTATGTCTGGGCCCAGGCAATGCCCACATGGGAGTAGCAGTACAGGAATCCCAGGACAGAGAGGGTCACACACGGCCAGCCTGCAGGGGGAGGACAGAGATGGAGGATGGTTAGGAATGTCTGGGGCAGGACCTCCCACCAGTCCAAACTGTCCCCTTTGGAGAAGGCAACTCAGGAAACAACGTGGGCCTCCGTTTATGCATTAAGACACATGCCTCCTAGAAAGTCTGCACTAACTGGAACACCAGCAAGTTGATCCCTATGTCCCCAGTGGGAATGGGTCAGCAAAAAATGAGGGGGTGCGCTATCACACATGCAAATTACATTTAGAAATAGGACAAGCTTTTAAAGAATACATATTTAGAAGACTAACGTAGTTAATAATCAAAAAAGATGAAACATCCATGAGACCCACAGTAAATCTCAAAAATGTACATTGACCGTTATATTGAATTGAGTGCCATCTGCCAGCACACAAAAGAGAGAGCCTACATTAAACATTCAGTTTCAAAAGTCAAAGCTTTTAGTGGTTCCTTCTACAAGTACTTGTCTTAGAATATCTGATGTTTTTTTCTTCTTTTTAAAAAAAGTAACAGCCCTTTCTGCTACTTGTTACTTAATGAGCTCCACGTCTTCTACATGTTTCACTTATTCAAACACTGGGGGCTTGGGGAGCCAGAGGTGCTGTGGAAGGTACCAGATGCCAAAATAGAAGGATTCAGTCCTGTGTCAAAGGTGCTCCCACTTCAGCGTGGAAAAGACAAACACGCTCCAGTGGGATTTACGAGCCATGTAATGTGTGCTAGGTAATGATGTGTACAGAGCACATTTAAACTGTGCCATGTGGGATGAGCAAGAGCATGTCAGATGGAAAGGAACCAGGGACAAGCTACCAGAGAGACCGCTTGACGTGTGACCATAATGGGGTCATCCAAGGAACGAGGATCATGTGATGTGACTACTGCACAGGGAGGGGCGGGCAGGGTAGGGACACAAGTAGGAGGAGGGAAGCCACTGAGGGTTATTATAACTCTGGCAGGCTCTCTCCTTGCTATGTCAACCATTAGTTGCTATTATTAATATGACATAGGTTCAATCAATATGGCATAGTGGTTAAGTGTGCAGTTGCTTAAGTGGAATTGGACACAAGTTCAAATCCTGGCTCTGCCACTTGCCAGCTGCGTGACCTTGAGCAACTTAACGAATCTCAAATGTAAAACTAGGAGGGATAGAGCAACTTACTGAATAGTGTCTTTATAAGGTGCCACAGATGGAATTGTGTACTCACTCCTCAATTCATATGTTGAAGCCCTAACCTTCAGTGTGATGGTACTTGGAGGTGGGGCCTTTGGGAGGTAAATAGGTTGAGATGAGGTCATGAGGGTGGGGCTCTCATGATGGGATTAGTGCCCTTATAAGAAGAGACACCAGAGACCTGGCTTCCTCTCTCTCTGTGCCATATAAGGACACCGTGAGAAGGCAGCCATCTGCAAGTCAGGAAGAGAGTCCTCACCAAGAACAGAACCATCAACCAACAAAACTTTGATCTTGGATTTTCCAGCTTCCAGAGAAATAAATGTCTGCTGTTTAAGCTACCCAGTCTATGGTATTTTGTGATGGCAGCCTGAGCTAATATATAACAATTGTGTGAAATGATGTAAAGACCTGCATGGTGCCTGGCCCATGGTGGAGCACTAAAGAAAGGTAGTAATGTAATAGAGGTATTGAGAGGGTACAGAAGTCTTTCTGCACCAAGATTAGAGTGACAACAGGGAGAGCAAGCCCTGGTCTTCCTCCTAACTCCTGTCTTCGACTTGCTTCTGGGACTGGTTTGGCACAGTGTTTTCCCAGGCCCTGAAGGCAAGAGAAGAAAGGGCAGCAGAGGAGGCCCAACAGCCTGGCTCTAGGACCAGCCCTGCAGTCCCACCTGCCGTCTGCTAGTCAGCCAGGCTAAGAGTTTCCTATACCTGCTGGAACAAATTACCACAGACTTAGTGGCTTCAAAGAAGAGAAATTTATGCTCTCACACTTTTGGAGGCCAGAAGTCTGAAATCAAGGTGTTGGCAGAGCTCCCCTCTCTCTGAAGGCTCTGGGGGGAGGATCCTTCCTTGCCTCTTCCAGTTTCTGGTGACCCCAGGCCTTCCTTGGCTTATGGCAGCCTTCTTCCCTGTGTCCTCTTCTCTAATAAGGACACCACCAGTCATTGGATATAGGGTCCACCCTAAATCCAGGATAATTTTTTTCTCAAGATCCTTAACTAATTATACCTGCAAAGACCCTATTTCCAAATGAAGTCACATTCTGAGGTTCTAGGTACATATGAATTTTGTGGGTGCTATTCAGCCCAGTACAGCCAGGTACATTTTCAAGCTTCAAGATAGACCCATCCTGCCTGGAGGCGCCCTCAGATCCCTCACCCCTGTGGCTCAGACACAGATGCCAGGGGACCTTTCAACACCTGGTCCTCAGTAGCCTCAGGGAGCAGGAAGAGGGGAGGGGGCTTCAGGTGCAGGAGGCAAACCCAGATTTCAGCTGTGTTTAGGGTAAGGCATCAGCACGTGTTTGGTAAACACAGAAACCAGAGGCTGGCTGCAGAAGTGGGAGAATGGGGATGTTTCATTTACACAAAGCTGGGCCTGGGGCTTTGCACAGCTGTGCTTGGCCCCAAGGCTGTCAAGGGACATCCCTGTGAAAGCTTCTGCCCAGCACACAGAACTGCAAGGAGCCCTGCCCAGAGGTAAGGCATATACATGTTCAGTCTGGACCACAGCTGGGCCCTGAAAATTCTCCCTAGTGTTACTGCATGCCATGCACAGAGGCAGCTAGACGGCAGTAATCCTGACTCTACTAGGAGACCCTAGCAGGATCTCAGTTTCTCTATCTACACAATGGGGGGTCAAAAATAAATAAAAGCATGTGAAATAAAATAAGATCACAGGTTTGGTAGCGCTTTTAAAAAGTGTTTCAGAAAGGCAAAGGATTACCTGAGAATTCTCTTATGTACACACAGCTCATTGGTCTTTTTAATGCATGAGTGTTCCTCCAGACACTAACCCCAGGGTGTACCAGATAGCATTCAAGAACCCGTTCTCCTTTCCTGACCTCAGGAGTAAGGTATGTGATGACAACAAAAAGACAGATTCCACAAGTCACCCTTCGACAGCATTCAGCCAACACTTGACGAGCGTTTGCTATGTGCCTGGCCCTGTTCTTCAACTGCGGCTGCTGCTAGCCAAGCAGATGTGGCCCAAGTGTGACGGGGTGCTTGGGGCAGAGGCCCCTCTTCATCAGGGCTCAGATAAGCACAGGATCATAAAACTGGAAATAAGTGGACTGTCATTCTGGCAACATGCCAAGGGTTGCTGTGATACACGGTCATCCAGGCTTGTCAACCATTAACAAAAAAGATGGCATCAGAAAGGGTTCTGGGGCTCCCCTGGTGGTGCAGTGGTTGAGAGTCTGCCTGCTAATATAGGGGACACGGGTTCGAGCCCTGGTCCGGGAAGATCCCACATGCCGCGGAGCAACTAAGCCCGTGCGCCACCACTACTGAGCCTGCGCATCTGGAGCTTGTGCTCCGCAACAAGAGAGGCCGCGATAGTGAGAGGCCCGCGCACCGCGATGAAGAGTGGCCCCCGCTTGCCGCAACTAGAGGAAACCCTTGCACAGAAACGAAGACCCAACACTGCCCAAAATAAATAAATAAATAAATAATAAAAATAAAGGAATTCCTTAAAAAAAAAAAAGCGTATGTCACTTTATAAAAAAAAAAACAAAAAAAAAGAAAGGGTTCTGTCCTGCCAAAGGAACACGGATCTCATCCTTCGGCCCTCTCTCCCCCTGGCCTTTCCCCACTAAGTTTTCTTCTTCCATGTTGTCCCTTCTCACCAGGCTTTCCAAATCTATGTGTCCAGAAAACTCCCTTATCCCCACATCCTCAAACCCATGCATGCATACACACACACACATCATTAGTGTGGCTTATAAAGACTGGTGGGCTGTACTGTACTGGTCAAAGGAAAAGATCCTACTTTAGGGCTGAAGCCCCCTGCACACTCTGTACGTTTATGGCTAGGCCCCCAGAGTCAATGATATGTGCAGCTTCCTGGTGGGCTTTTGATACCTGGACCTAACAAGATGCAAACTGGTGAACAGTTTGAACAGGTGAACAGCGAGGCAGCATTGAAGATATTAAGAACAGTGTGCTAGCGAGTTACACAACTGTTGCAAAGGATTGGGGTATACAGTTAATAGGACAGATTATTTAACAGATATAGCAAAATGCATATAAGTAGGATGTTTAGCACAATAAAGTCAATTAAGAGGACCAAGGTAGGTGTATAATATATGGAGTTAATAGGTGGTTGTATCATGATATTGTTAATAGGATATTGGTGCATTGTATAATAACTACAGCTAATGAGAGACAGGCAGGACACAGAGGGGAATGGCTGTAGCTAATAGAAAGTGAGCCATGTAATTTTACTTGAGGTTAATAAGGCTGAGCCACTCTCTGAGCAATTACATCAGTAGGAAAGGACTAGAAAGGCAGAGGTTCAGGACACTGAAGGAAAAGACCATTATCATGCAGGGCCATGAGAAGTCAAAGGATATGTCCAGCTGGTTTTCTGGAAAGTGAAGGGATAATCAGAACAAGAAGCAGGTCTAATGAAAAATATTGTTTAAAAAGTAATGTTGTAAAATGGTGCAGCCACAGTGGAAAAGAGTATGGAGGTTCCTCAAAAAAATCAAACATAGAATTACCACATATATACCCGAAAGAATTAAAAGCAAGAACTAGAAGAGGTATTTGTACACCCAAGTTCACAGCAGCACTGCTTACAACAGTCCCAAAGTAGAAGCAACAAGCATCCACCGACAGATGGATACACAAAACGTGGTCTACATGTATAATAGAATATCAATCAGCCTTAAAAAAGGAAATTCTGACACCTGCTACAACATGGGTGAACTTTGAAGACATCATGCTAAATGAGATAAGCCAGTCACAAAAGGACAAATACTGCAAGATTTTCACTTATATAAGGTACCTAGAGTAGTCAAATTCACAGAGACAGATAATACAATGGTGGTTGCCAGGGTCTGGGAGGAGTGGGGAGTTAATGTTTAATGGGTACAGAGTTTCAGTTTTGCAAGGGGAAAAAAGATCTAGACATGGATGGTGGTGATGCTTGCATAGCAATGTGAATGTACTTAACACCACTGAACTGTAGACTTAAAATGGTAAATTTTATGTTATATATATAATTTACCACAATAAAAAAAATTATGCTGAGTGAAAGAAGCCATCAACAAAATAATACATGCTGTATTATTCTACTTATATAAAATGCAAACTGATTTATAGTAACAAAAAGCATGTCAGTGGTCACCTGGGGCTGGAGCAGAGGGAGAAATAGATTACAAAGGGGCACTAGGAGTCTTTGGGGATGAGGAAGATGTTTTGCATCTTGATCATGGGACAGTTTTTCAGGGTATATACAACTGGAAAATACATTAAGTGGATATATTTTATTGTGCGTAAATTATTTCTCAATAAAGTTGTCATAAAAAATTTTTTAAAGGTGTTCTTGGAACATTAGCAAATCACAGGCCTGCAGTACTATACTGCAATGTCCTAGACTATATATGCCCCAAGGTATTCAAACAAAAGATGCAAGAAAATGCAATTCATTTTTTTTAACATCTTTATTGGAGTATAATTGCTTTACAATGGTGTTAGTTTCTGCAGTATAACAAAGTGAATCAGCTATACATATACATATATCCCCATATCTCCTCCCTCTTGCTTCTCCCTCCCATCCTCCCTATCCCACCCCTCTAGGTGGTCACAAAGCCCTGAGCTGATCTCCCTGTGCTATGTGGCTGCTTCCCACTAGCTATCTATTTTACATTTGGTAGTGTATATATGTCCATGCCACTCTCTCACTTCGTCCCAGCTTACCCTTCTCCCTCCCCGTGTCCTCAAGTCCATTCTCTACATCTGCATCTTTATTCCTGTCCTGCCCCTAGGTTCTTCAGAACCATTTTTCTTTTTTTTTTAGATGCCATATATATGTGTTAGCATATGGTATTTGTTTTTCTCTTTCTGACTTACTTCGCTCTGTATGACCGTCTCTAGGTCCATCCACCTCACTACAAGTAATTCAGTTTCGTTCCTTTTTACAGCTGAGTAACATTCCATTGTATATATGTGCCACATCTTCTTTATCCATTCATCTGTTGATGGACACTTAGGTTGCTTCCATGTCCTGGCTATTGTAAATAGAGAACATTGTGGTACATGACTCTTTTTGAATTACGGTTTTCTCAGAGTACATGCCCCGTAGTGGGCTGCGATTCATTTTTCTATATGATGCTGCGTCTTCAGTCCCTTACCTCCCTAGGGGCAGGAGGACTTGCCATGTGTGGGACTGAACACTGGGCTCCTCTCATCACGCTTCCTTCTGCTGGGGCCTCTGAGGAGGACAGCCAGAGGAACTCTCCTCGTCATGCCAATGTGTTCAGCAGCTGAATCAGCACAAATCCCTATCCTGGGGAAGAAATCAATCCTTCCTAATGGGAGAGGGGTTAACTGAGTTGCTGAATTGTGTATGAGCTATCAATTACCCCATCAAAGGCTTGCTCTGCTGTCAGGATGTGCAATGCTACTGAGCCTGTGACCGCCCTCTTGGCTCTAACAAGGCTTTTTTAAAGGCCGCATCCCACTGTTAACCATTTTTAGAAGAAAACGGCTGGTGACCAGCATGTGAACAAACTTTGCAGTGAAGCCTTCTTCCCATCCTTCCTTCCAGTCAACCAGAAACATAGTCCCTATCCATATGTGAGTAGTTTACAAAGAATACGCAATCCACTGTACAGTTTACAAAGAATACACAATCTTTGTTTTTTTTTTTAGTTTATTTATTTATTTATTTATCTATCTTTGGCTGCGTTGGGTCTTCGTTGCTGTGCGCAGACTTTCTCTAGTTGCGGCGAGCGGGGGCTACTCTTCGTTGCGGTGTGCAGGCTTCTCATTGCGGTGGCTTCTCTTGTTGCGGAGCAGGGGCTCTAGGCACGCGGGCTTCAGTGGTTGTGGCTCACGGGCTCTAGAGCACAGGCTCAGTAGTTGTGGCGCACGGGCTTAGTTGCTCCGCGGCATGTGGGATCTTCCCAGGCCAGGGCTCAAACCCATGTCCCCTGCATTGGCAGGCAGACTCTCAACCACTGCGCCACCAGGGAAGCCCAAGAATACACAATCTTAGTGAATCCTCACAACACCTTGAGATAGAAATTACTAACCTATACTAATATTCTTTCTTGAAGCTATATTGCCTCAAAGGGGCCCAGAGTCCACATCCCAAGGCCAGGGTGTCAGACTGAATCCTACTTGGAGAATAGTCCGAAGGACGTGAGTCTGTCCTTTAGTTTTATCTACAATTATCTATCACTTATCTACCATTAACAATGCCCTAGCTTCCTCCTTCCATCCACTCAGGCAAGATTTCTAGCCAGAGGCTCTGACGCCCTGTTGCCCGTTGTCCCTCCCACTCATCCACTGCTCAGTCGTCCCCTTGCTGAGTCACAGTTCTCCTGAGGGTTGAAGAACATCTTGACCCTCTCAGCTTGGCTCTTGGGTCCCTACAGCTGGACGGAGAGACTCTCACCTTCTGGCCCCATGAAGCAGCAATGTCACCCAGCGACTCACAGCCATTCTAAGAAAGGGAAAAGAGGAGCTTCGCATCCTAAGAGCCATCAGGCTACAAAGGAAGCAAGTCTCACCTCTCCAGACAAACTCGCCTTGGCTGGAGCCTAGAACACAAATGTGAAGGATGTATCATGATCACCAAGGGCCACCAACATATCCATCCACATCCCTGGGGATGCAGGTGCATATATAACAGGCCACATCACCATCTGGGTGAAGACGAATGTGAGACTGATGAATTTCAACCTCTACAGAAGGCCTTTGTGAATGGGCAGGCTCGGAGGATATCCAATAGGGAAATGGAATGAAGAGGTGATTCTCGGAGATGCTGCAGAAGACAGAGACATAGGATGTGGTGACTGATGGAGCTGGGGGCCAAAGAACACATTCCCTCTCACTGACCCTGAGCACAGCCTCAGACAGTACCCTCAGGGCTGACACCAGCTGGTGCACATCAGAGAGACCATACCTTACGTTAATAGACTGATGCGCTACCCTACTAGTTAGTAAAAGCCATGGTCCCGGCCTCTCCTCAGGACCTGTCCTCTGATATATATAACATCCGAAGGAGTAACACCTGTCTCTGTAGGGGCCTCTAGGACCTGGTCCAGCACTTAGCCACCATCTCTTTGAGTTGACTGGTCTGTGCCCATGCCTTACCATTTGTTAGATATTTTGAATACCATCCCCACATCCTACATATATATTGCTCTGCCTTGGTGGCATTTTCTACTCTGAGGCCAATGAAGGCTGAGTGTTTCTTTGCTTGGAGAACGAGCTCGTGCATCAGACTCTAGTCCCAGAGGGGCTGGCTCAGGATCTGAGAAACACCAGGGCACTCTCCGCACCGCCCCACCGGCTTCACTACTGTCATTTCATTAATTATTCAGAAGGACTTTATACGCTGTCTTCATTAAAACAGCTTGCTCCTGACAGCACTTTATTTTTAACAATACTCAGATCTGATGCGGGGAAATGATAAAGGGCCTTGGTAGCTTTATTTCAGTCTTATTTTCCCGAGTAGCCCCAGCCCGGAAATATTGAGGAGCCGTTCATCAAATGGTCCTGAGCCTGCAGACCTTCCTTCACAGCTCAATTTAGAGCTTTCATCCTAATAAAGCTATAGGACAGGAGCCTTTTCCTGTCCAAGGGCTCCCTTACTGAAGGATACACAGCAAGAGCACAGGTGCCCAGGTTTCCAAGCCTGTACACTGCTGGATCTATTTTCAAACCCACGGGCATATGGACAGAAGGTCTAAAGAACAGGGTCTTGCTATACTAGGGTTAGAATAACCATTTCTTACCTTCATGTCCTTTATAAACCAGGGCCTCAAACCCAGGTTTTGAGGCCTCGGTGTTCTTTCAAAAAACGCTCACCTGCCTCTTTCACACCCTCTCATGAGAAAGAAGAACTAGGTGGTTCTCATTTGTCCAAAATTGAAGCATGGAATTCTAGGGCACTGGTTCTCAAACACGAGCCCACATCAGAATCACCGGGAGGGCATGTTAGAATGCAAGGTCCCATCCCCCAGAGTTCCTGATCCAGGATGTCTGGGTGGGCCTAAGATTTGCATTTCTACCACGATCCCCAGTGATGTGGATTCTGCTGGTCCAAGAGTCACCCTTTGGGACCCCTGTTCCAGGGCACTCTGCCCAGGGCTGAGGGAAGAGCTTATACCGGTGGTCCGCACACTGACTGGGCTCTCTCTCGAGCAGAGGGGATGGACGAGCCCTGAGCATCACAGGTCTCCAGGTGCTTTGCTGGGTGCACTCCGCATCCTCACAAACACCTTCCCAGGGAGGTATTATTCGCTCCACTTCACAGAAAAGGATACTAAGGATCAGAGAGGGAGAGTAACTTTCTTGAGGTCTGACAGCCAACTGGTCATCAGGTCACACTTGGAACTCAGGATCATGTGGCTCCAAGTGTGCTCGGCCACCTAAGCTCCAAAGCTGTGACTGGCCTCGGAGCACATCGGGGAAAGGCTCACATCAGAGCCCCACCTCCTAGCCTGGTGCCTTTCCTTTAAATCCTCTGCCTCCAAATCTCGTTTCATGCCTCTACTCATGGTGCTAAGGCAACAGGAAGTGGGAAGCATCAGGTTCATATTTTTAGGCGTCATCATCACTAACTTGCTTGGTCACCCCATCTCTGGGGTCCTCAGTTTCCCCATCTTTGTAATAATTGGGAAAAGAAAGCCTGGATGAACATTTTACACCCCTCGTGGTGGCAGCTGCCTAATTTAGACTGGGGTCACTATGGAGCATGTTCCCAGTGCCTGGATGGTCTTTTATTAAATTGTAAGAGTCACAGTTATTTGATGCTGGCCATGGGCTGAGCCTGCACAGGGCATCCAGCAGGGAGACAGAGAGGAAGGGGTGACTGACGGCCCTCAGAGGGCTTCCTGCCATCCTGAGCAAGAGTCACTTGCTGGGCGCTGTGTGCACATTTTAACAGGCACAAATAGCGTGCCTTTAATAACTTGCGTTGTTCACAGTCAATTTCACATTCTGAGGACGCCAACCTGTGCTGTAGTTTTCATCCTTCCCCACCTCCCAGCACAAGCCCCGCAGACTGGTGCTTACTGAAGCACTCGCTGCCATAAAGCAAAATCATTTCACATGAAACTGAGGAAGTGGGGAGAACAAACCAGAGCCACTTTTTCTTATCCTGACAGCGTGAGTAGAAGGTGGAGCTGAGAAAACACGTATTTTCTCTCTCCAGGGCAGGTGGGGGACCTGCTTCCGAGAAAACTGTCCCTGCCGTTGCTGCCACGCCCCCAACTCCGGCCCTTGGGGCCAGAAGCTGCGCAGTCGGATCATGCTTCCCAGCTGTTTCTCTTCCTTAACGTGTTTTTTTAAAAACAGCCTGATTAGGGCTATTGTTCATCGTTAATTCATGACCACACAACATAACACAGCGGAGACTGCCTAGCAAATGAGCTCGGGGAAGCGGCTTCCCGCAAACAAAGGGATGGGGCGCAGCGTGGGGCAGGCTCCCTGTCACACGGCCCTGACAACCACTCACCCACCTGGGCATTTATGAAGCACCTACTGTGTGCCCAGCGTGTAGACAGGCAGCCTTGACACATGTCACACAAGCGATCTAAGCCTTCATCTGAGGCCTGTGAGAACGTGTCCCCAAAGGCTAAGAGCACGCTCGGGGCCCCCAACTCTCCACCTAATCTTGAGATTTGGCTCTACAGCTCCACCTCCAAACGTGCACGTAACGGAAGGCTTGGGGAAACACAGACGACAGAGACAAATTCTCAAACACCTGGGCCAGCCGGTATGATGGGCTGACACTAGTAAGTTGACATTGCACTAGGATAAAAATGGCTGAGCTTAACGGTTTTTGTTTTGTTTTCTAATCCAACTATACACATATGGGGTGGCGGCGGCCTGGGAACCATGTCACGGGAGGAGGGGTTGACAGACCTGGCAATGTTTATCTGGAATCACGGAGACTCTAGAGAAGAGAAAAGAAGTACCTGCAAATATAGAACAGTCTACCCTTTGGAAGCGGGATGAGGAGACATGTGCACACCCCAGAGCGGGTGCTGGTTGGGGGAGGGACACTCTGGAGGCAGCGAAACACTCTGGCAGCTGGAGCCCTCCAGCACTGGAACCAGCTCAGGACACTCTGAGCACCCCCGTCCAGGGGAAGGCAGCAGAGGCAGGACAGGCGGCAAGGAGACTCCTCTTCTGGACTGGGGGTGGAATAGGTCTGAGAGTCTGTGAATCGGCTCCTTTCTTCCCAGGTCACTGGGACCAGGGCATCCATGGTAAAATGGTCAATGAATAAACAGACATGGGTACATGAGTACTTGTGAGTACTCAGTCACAAGACTCCCAAATCCCTACTACAGGTAATCAAAAATAACAGTTGTTGCAAAATCCCTGATCAAGAAACCCTATGTATGTACATCTGGCCTCTATCTTCCCAGCCCATGGGACATGCAGCCAATGGACAGAAGTGCCCACAGTTGAACAGCTGAAGCATCATCTACACTTGTGCGCGTGCCTGGGAGAAGAGGCGCCTGGCAGGTACTGGCTGAGAACACCTAGACTTTAGCAAAGGACGGTGGAGCAGGAAGGCCACTCCAGTCATCCCACTTCCTGTCACCACTAAAGGAATACACCAGGGAGAGCTGGAAAGGAAGAGAAAGAGAGTGACGCCTAAACCATGCGAACCTCTGAAAAGGTGATGTCAGCAGATCTGTCTGACACGTTCTTTTCCTAAAGCAGTTATTAGATAAATGACTCCAAATTACTTGACTTAAATTTCTCAGCAAAGAACGCAATGATAAAACCAAGCTCCCGGCGGTGGCGGAAGCAGCATCTCTCCCCCGGAGCTCTTGGAGGCGACAGCGGGCTAGGCACTCCAGCCGCCCCTCGGGAAGGAGAAGGAAATGTTCCTGCCTGTCAGAGCCACCTTTGTTCTCACCTCGCCGCTCCCACTTACTGTGTCTGCAAAAGTGTATTTTGCTCATCTCCATGCTGAGGAACGGGACCAGATGGAGCGCAGGAGGTACTGCGGAGCAAAGAGCTTGTCTGTGCACCATCCTCAGGGGCTGCTGCTCTTACCAGGGGCCGTGCCCTCTCTCTCCCTGCTCCCCCTGCCTGGTCAAAGGCGGGCTGGCTGTGCCTGGGGCGCGGTCAGTGGCCAGTATGTAGTTTCTCTCTAAGGGTACTGAGCCCAGAGGTTTGGTCTCATTAGTGCTGACTTTAACCACCTTCTTCAAAAGGCACGTGCCAGAAGCACGAAACAGCTCTGAGATGAGTTCAGAAAAAATGTGGCTCCAACATTTATAAATGGTATTCGGAAAAGGCATCTTCACTTCCTAGGTGCTGGCGTAAGGAGGGCTGTGGGAAACAGAGGTAAGAAGAGTGTCTAAGCTCAGGGGATGTGCTGCTGGCAGCAGCGCCCACATGTCCCCCTCCAGCCAGCTTGAGGTGGGGGTAGCAGCCTGCTTATCCCACAGTAGCACAGAGCACCTAGGTGGTCCTGGGCACCGGGTGAAGGCAGCACAGGGAACGGCCAAACACAGTCTCAAGGAGCCCGGGGCCCTTCTCTGCTAAAGAAGAATCAGCGCTTCCATGGGATGGGGCAAGGGCTCTTAGGTCACTGTTCCGGGGAGGGAAAAGAAACACAGAAGACTCCATAGGGCCCGCCCATCAAACCCACACACACTGGAGACCCAGGGCTCTGCTGAGGGTGAACAGAGAGGCACAGGGCAGCCCCACATCATAGCTGCTTTTCCTCTGCAGGAGGGTAAGGCTATGGGGCCATGTGCAAGCATGGGGCAAGCATGGCTCTGGACAGTAGCCATGGTCACTGCTGCTGTCACCTCAGGCCACAGAGCACACAGGGGCTGGTGGGAGGGATGTGTGTTCAGCCTGAGAGTAAGAGAAAGCACACACGTGTGAGTGTGGACTCGAGCAAGGCTGACCAATTCCAGGCACCATGTTTTACAAGTGACACAATCACACAGAAGCCACTTCAAGGAGGGTCTAGAAGGGCTCCTCAGGGTGGGCATGCTGATAAGTTAAAGTTTAGCCTGGAAAAAGGCCATGAGGCCACGTGGAAAGAGAATTAATTAGACTTGTTCTATGTCACTCCGGAAGACAGAACTGGGGCCAAGAGATGGAAGTTAGAGGCAGATTTTGGCTACTACCACGAGGAGCCTGTAACATTTACAGCCTCCGCATCCTGGATTCCCACCCCTGTCAGCATTCATATTAAGGATGGCTGCCTCTGATGGGAGATGGGACCAGATGACCCCTTCCAACTCTTAAAGAGATTACAGCCCTGTAAAATTCAAGTCCTCAAATCATCTTCCCCTCCCCCTGCCCCAGGAAAGGTACAGACAGAGACTGAAGTTAGACTAAAAGACCACTGCAGTCAGGAGCAGGGAGAGAAGGGGCATCCTGTCTGGACTGGGAACAGAAAGCAGCGTTCTAGCAAACTGTGGAAACGTCACAAGATACGACAGATTCTTAGCGAGGTGCTTATGAAGATATTTACCTGACATATAAAGTGACTCAGACACTTTTTTTTTTTAATTTATTTATTATTTATTTATTATTTATTTTTGGCTGTGTTGGGTCTTCGTTTCTCTGTGAGGGCTTTCTCTAGTTGCGGCAAGTGGGGGCCACTCTTCATCGCGGTGCGCGGGCCTCTCACTATCGCGGCCTCTCTTGTTGCGGAGCACAGGCTCCAGACGCGCAGGCTCAGTAGTTGTGGCTCACGGGCCTAGTCGCTCCACGGCATGTGGGATCTTCCCAGACCAGGGCTTGAACCCATGTCCCCTGCACTGGCAGGCAGATTTTCAACCACTGCGCCACCAGGGAAGCCCTGAGACACTTTTTTGATTACAGAGAAAGATGTCTTTGTGCCTTAAAGATCCCATTCCAAAGGAACACTGTGTTCCTCTCAGGCTACTGACTCCAGCCCATGATCCTGAGGGTGGGTCTGCCTGGGACAACGGGCCAGTACTGCAAGAAGCCGGGATTTGTCCCCCGCTTCCAAGGGTCCCTTCTGGCACCCCTGCTCACTTGGGCATCCTGGATGTACCCGATCCCACGCGAACCTTTGCGGCGAGCAAACATTCAGCAGTCTCACGGGGGATGCTCACCGGGAAGCGCTCTTCCTCCCGTGCCCGTCTGCTCAGAATCAAACACCTCGAACCAGTTTTCTATGGGGCGGAGAAGACAGGACAGGGCTCTGTTGAAGTGGAGCCGAGGAGGAGCAAGGCAAAGGCAGCCTGGATCTCTCCAGGGACGTTAGGAATTAACTAATGGTAATTAGCTGTAGTCACTAATAAGGAATGACTTCCCCGCCGCCTCCTCTGGGCTTCCTGCTCAGCCAGCAGGAGTGGCGGGAGGCTGGGACCCTTCAAGGAAACTTATCCCACTGTTTACTCTCTTCCCGGTAGTCTTTGCATGGGATTAATTGTCAGCCTCCAGGGAAGGGACAGCCTCCAGGGAAGGGATCTCAGTTGCCGCAGTTGCTGGCGTGGTTCTGCTTGTGACCTCAGAGCACACATTACACTCTGGACTCCTTGCAGAGTTCCCAGATGCTGCCTCGGTGTGGGTCAACTCAGGGCGTGGAACCAGCCCATAATGCGCTTTCTCGGATTCCTCTAAAGAGACAAGGCAGTGTCTCCGCGAGTCAGCTCTATGGCGTGGATCTGGACTGACCCGCCATCTGACCCGTCACATCTATCCAGTTCTTCCTAACTTGTGTCCCAGCAACGGAGCTTGAAGTGGTGATGGAACTGTGACAGTCCCCTCTCCCATGACACTCCTGGGTGGAGGACTGACCTTGGCTGTTGGCATCTTTCATTGCAGAGCCTCCACCTCCCTCCCCTAGGGGGCTGCCCTGTGTTCCATTTGGGAAGACTTGGCTCCGTTCTTGCTGTAAGGGCTGGGAAGGATCTGATCTTAAACTAATCATCTTCGTGACTCATCATTCAACATCACTGAGCTCCTACTATGGACAGGGCACCGGGTTAAGTGCTAGGGATACTGGAGAGATGAAAAGGCTGACTTGCAGTTACAGATACAGGAATTCCACGTAAAAAAGATAAGTCATGACCTCAGGGTGTTTCCCAATGTGGAGGATTTTTCTGTGCACTGGACGTAATGTCAGAGGCTGGTAAAACTGGATAGGAAGAACTGCCTTCTGTGTTCAAAGAGCTCCATTCTGGAGAAGGAGGACCCAGAGCACTGAAAGCAAGGCCGTGGAGGACACAGGAGCAGAGAGAGCTAAGGAAATGTGGACTGCCTTGATTTTGACCATCACCAGTGCGTAAGCCAGAAGGGCCAGCCATGGCTAGCTATTCCACTCTCTTAAGCACATACCTTCCAGTAATTTCCATCCTCTGGATAAACCCTCCCTCAGTGGAAGAAGGCCTGCCCTCCAGTAAGACTGTCCATCCAACAAGAGTTAGAATCGATTTTTCCCCCAGATTTTAATCTGTTTATTTTTTGACCAGGTAACGCGCAATATAAAATTCAAATGTACCAAAGAGTAATGCACAATATAAAATTCAAATGTATCAAAGAGTAAGCAAGGAAAAGTAGATCTCCATCTCCCAACCCCCATGACCAGTCCACCCAATTCCTCTCCCTAGAAGGTCTGTTTCCAGTTCCTTGTTTCTACTCCCAGAGATATTCTATGCACACAGAAGCATAAACATATATATCCATATATACACATGCACACATACAAATACATACATACACATATATATTTTAAATGGTTTTTAACTCTTCATTCTGAAATATGTATTATTTTGAACACAAACACTACACACACTGTTCATTTCCTTATTTTATTAAGGTTTTATATATTGGGGATTGTTCCATGTAAGTACATGTAATGCTGCTTCATCCTTTTTAATGGCTGTGGAAATTTCTGAATTTATATACCATAATTTATTTACCTGACTCCTTCTGATGGGTATTATGTCCATTCTAATTTTTGCTAATACAAACAATGTCACAATAAATATTTTTGTATAACATTTCATTTCACATGTATGAAAGTATATGTGAATGACAAATTCCTAGAAGTGGAATTGCTGCTGGGTCAGTTTTGGTAGATATTTCCAAATCATTCCCTACAGAGGAGTTACCACTTTATACCCCAAGACGAATGTATGAGGTTAAACTTTTTGATCTGTGCAATCTGGTGCTTGTAATTTGCATTTCTCTTATTGAGGCTGATATACAAATACTGACTCCTTATGTTGTACACCTGAAACTAGTATAATTTTATATGTCAGTGACACTTCAATTAAAAAAAAGAGTGAGGTTGGGCATCTTTTCATTTGTTTCAGAGCCATTTGTGTTTCACCTTTCTGTGACCTGTCTATTCAAGTCCTTTTTCCACTCTTCTACTAAGTTGGTGCTTTTTTTCTCACAAATTTTAGGGGTGAGAGTGGTTATTACTAGGCCCAGCCTGAAGGGTATTCTGCAACCATCAACAGGAGTGTGAGGTCAAGGGCGCTGAGTCAGTGGGTAGCTGGCCACAGTCAGGGACAGGCTTGGGTACAAGCTGCTGAGATGGGAGCAGTCACCCTGAGCAATCAAGGGGTCCCCATGCGGGGATCCCTGCCCAAAGAACACGGCCGGCACTAGGTTCTGCCTTCTATAGCAGCTCAGTGTTCCACTGTTTCTGAATCTTTATTAAGTGAAGAAATCAAGACAAAGTTCTTTACTATTGGCATCATAATCTCTGCAGAGAGTTCTTGGTGAGCCAGGCAGGAAAGGCTGTACACTTCTATTCTCCCTCTATACGGCCCTTCAGCTGGGAGGTGGGGCAAGGCTTTATTTGCCTGCCTGTTGCCTGCCTTCCTTCCCTCCCTCCCTCCTTTCTTTCCTTCCTTCCTTCCCGCCCTGCTCTCTCCCTTTCATTCATCTCCTTCCCCTCCCCCTCCCCTCTCTTCCTTCTATCCACCCCATCCACTGCTCACGTAATACTGAATTGTGGGGCAGGCAAGGCTTTGCTCCCTAAGCCTTCTCTCATGCATCTCCCAGTATAGCTGGGTGACATGTGTATCGTATCTAGCATCTATTCCAATTGCTTACCCTCTACCTCCTTGACAATTAGGTCTTCCTTCAGTTCTGAGCCAATCACAGTGGATGGAAGCAAGGATTATATAAATTAGCCTCAGCCACACCATGCAATGGGCCTCGAGGCCAGGGTTCTGAGCTGTTGTGAGCCTCCCATCTACTGCTCCACTAGCCCCTTCTCTGGGCTTTCCTTACCGCCAACCAAGTCCTGGCCTAGAGGCTACCAGTGGCAAGTCCAGATGTCTGCTTATTACTGTGAAACCCGGGTTTTCTATGTTCCTTTCCTGGATGGTCCAGGGCTGATCATTAAGCTTGTTTTGCTCCTCAATTCTGAGCAATTTCTACTAGAATGGAGGAGGAAGAGGAGGGGAAGAATGGACTTCTTTCTGTTTCCAGTTCTTGTCAGTATTCCTCCAGCACCAGAAGGCAGCAGTGGCTTCAAACTCCAGCTCCTACTCACACTCTCAAACTCAGCAGCACTCGACTCCCTTAAGGTCTAAGAACCAGCCACAGCACCCCTGGTCTGAGGTTCAAGCATAAGCCAGAGGGCACCCCTCCGAGATCTGAACACCAGCTACCAGGGGCCTCTTCTCTGAGCTTCCACAGTCCAGTGATCCTACCCCTTCCTTTTTTATTTCCCCAGCCCTAGGCTTAGTAACTGCTTTTTACAGTCGCTAATATCTGGGTTACTTCAGGGTCCCTTTTTGCTCTTTCAGCCTTCTGATTACTTCTGATTACTTATGTAATTCCTTGTATTAAATCCCTCTGTTTGAAATACCTTGCATCATCTCTATTTTCCTGACTAGACCTTGACTTTGTGCATCACTTAACTCTCAATTTTAGCCCAGAGCCTGATGAGTGCCCCCTGTGGTAGCAGGAGGACTAGGGAAGGAGAAACAACAATCATGCTGGGTCTGGAGACGTGAATGGGGGAGACTGCCATGCACAGAGAAGGGACCCAAGATTCTGGGGGTTCACCATTTAAAGAGAATCACCTGGAGGGTTCTCATCCAAGTATTATTTCTCCCATAGTCAGAGTCATGACCTGTTGTAGTTTTTTAAATTGCTCCAGGCTCCATTCTGAGCTGGTTCTTCTCTCCCCACCAGAGATGAGACTGTATAACTCCTGGGAGACAGTTATCCAAGGCTTCCCAACACAACATTTAATCATTAAAATTTCTTATAGTGAATTATCTTCTCTTTCTCCTTCTGAATGTATAATGTGAAAATATGTTTTTAAAAAAAAACACAGGGCTTCCCTGGTGGCACAGTGGTTGAGAATCTGCCTGCCAATGCAGGGCACACGGGTTCGAGCCCTGGTCTGGGAAGATCCCACATGCCGCGGAGCAACTAGGCCCGTGAGCCACAATTACTGAGCCTGCGCGTCTGGAGCCTGTGCTCCGCAACAAGAGAGGCCGCGATAGTGAGAGGCCCGCGCACCGCGATGAAGAGTGGCCCCCGCTTGCCGCAACTGGAGAAAGCCCTCGCACAGAAACGAAGACCCAACACAGCCAAAAACAAACAAACAAATAAATAAATAAAATTTAAAAAAACACACAACCCCCCCCCCCCCTATATTTGGCCCTCCTGGACAAACTAGAGAAGGAGTGTGCCATGAAGCAAATAAGTTAATAAAGGGTAAGCTTGCCCAGTGCCCACATAGCTCCAGCTCATTCTCTACCTTCTCCATCACCTTATAAGGAGAGAAGGGTTCAACAGCTTATCTTGTCTAATTAATAGCTATACAGGGATATCCAGTTGCTCTAGAATGAAATAAAAAATTCATTTTGTCCAGAAATAAAAGCAAAAATAAACAAGTGGGACCTAATCAAACTTAAAAGCTTTTCACAGCAAAGGAAACCATCAACAAAATGAAAAGACAACCTATGGAATGGGAGAAAATACTTGCAAATGATGCGACCGACAAGGGGTTAATAATGTCCAAGATATACATACAGTTCATACAACTCAATATAAAAAAATAAACAACCCAAATCTAAAAATGGGCAGAAGACCTAAATAGACATTTCTTCAAAGAAGACATACAGATGGCCAATAGGTACATGAAAAGATGCTCAAAATCACTAATTATTAGAGAAATGCAAATCAAAACTGCAATGAGGTATCACCTCACACCCATCAGAATGGCCACCATTAAAAAGTCTACACATAATAAATGCTGGAGAAGGTGTAGAGAAAAGGAAACCCTCCTACACTGTTGGTGGGAATGTAAATTGGTGAAGCCACTATGGAGAACAGTATGGAGGTTCCTTAAAAAACTAAAAATAGAGCTACCATACAACCCAGAAATCCCACTCCTAGGCATATATCTAGACAAAACCCTAATTCGAAAAGATACATGCACCCCAGTGTTCATTGCAGCACTATTTACAACAGCCAAGACATGGAAGCAACCTGAATGTTCATCGACAGATAAATGGATAAAAAAAGATGTGGTGTGTATATATATACAATAGAATACTACTCAGCCATAAAAAAGAATGAAATAATGCCATTTGCAGCAACATGGATAGACCTAGAGATTATCATACGAAGTGAAGTAAGTCAGAAAGAGAACAACAAATATCATATGATATCACTTATATGTGGAACCTAAAACATGATACAAATGAACTTATTTACAAAACAGAAACAGACTCACAGACATAGAAAACAAACTTATGGTTACCAGAGGGGAAAGGGGGCAGGGGAGGGATAAATTAGGAGTTTGGGATTAGCAGATACAAACCACTATATATAAAATAGATAAAAAACAAGGTCCTACTGTATAGCACAGGGAACCATGTTCAATATCCTGTAATAAACCATAATGAAAAAGAATAACTGAATCACTTTGCTGTATATCAGAAACTAACACAACATTGAAATCAACTATACTTCAATAAAAATGTTTTTTAAAAACCACAGTGAGGTATCATCTCACACCTGTCAGAATGGCCATCATCAAAATGCCTACAAATAACAAATGCTGGAGAGGGTGTAGAGAAAAATGAACCCTCCCACACTGTTGGTGGGAATGTAAATTGGTGCAGCCACTATGGAAAATACAGAGGTTCCTTTAAAAACTGAAATAGAGCTACCACATAATCCAGCAATCCCACTCCTGGGTATATTTCCAGAAAAGATGAAAACTCTAATTCGAAAAGATACATGCACCTCAATGTTCACAGCAGCACTATTTACATTAGCCAAGACATGGAAACAACCCAAGTGCCCAACGACAAATGATTGTTTTAAGATGTGATATACTTATGTCCCATTTTTAAAAAATATATATACATATATATAAATGGGATATTATTCAGCCATATATATATAATGGGATATTATTCATATATACATATATATATAAAATGGGATATTATTCAGGCGTAAAAAAGAATGAAATATTGCCATTTTCAGCAACGTGGATGGACCTAGAGATGATCATACTAAGTGAAGTAAGTCAGACAGAGAAAGACAAATATTGTATAATATCACTTATATGTGGAATCCAAAAAATAATACAAATGAATCTATATACAAAACAGAAACAGACTCACAGACATAGAAAACAAACTTTTGGTTACCAAAGGAGAAGGGGAGGTGGGGGGATAAATTAGGAGTATGGGATAAACTACTATACATAGAATAGATAAGCAACAAGGATTTACTGTATAACACAGGGAATTACATTAAATAACTTGTAATCACCTATATTGGAAAATAATCTGTAAAAAATATGTATATATATAGCTGAATCACTTTTCTGTATACCTGAAACTAATACAATATTATAAATCAACTATTCTTCAATTAAAAAATTGCCTTTTGTCCAAGAGCTTCCAATCATTCTGATAAGAATTTGAGTTGTAGCTGGATTCCCTTAAATGTGTTTACAGTTGTTAAATTCCAAAACTGCAAATAAAAGGCTTTTGTATTATGTTTGCCCTTTTAATAAAAAGAAAAAATAATCAGACTATGTTCTCCCCTTTGTTACACCCAAGAATGCACCTATACTCCAACCTGTTTAATGGAATCTTTAAAAATAAGTTTTAAAAAATCCTCTTTTACTTCCGTCCTCTCTCTAGGATGAGGAACCACAAAGCAGAAAGGAGTAATATTACCTACCTCCATGGTTGGGCCAGTTTCAGGAGCCAGAACTCTCAGCCCCAGAAAAGAGCCCTGCCCTTGGACTCAGAAGTCTGAGTTTCACCTCACGTTAGCTATATATACTAACTTCGTGTTAGCTATATATACTAACTTCTCTGAACCTCTTGTTTTCTTTTCTTTAAAACCAGATTGAGAAATCTCCACTCACAAAATTGTTATGATTCTCCATTCATTCAGTAGGATGCCTGAAGAGAGCAAAATATCTCAAAACTCTAAGTCCAGAAAGGTTTCCTTATGCCTAAAACCTGCTGTTGAACAAGCCCATTTCTGGCTTGTAGAAGTATGGAGACACAAACCCTGAATATACTCTGCCTGCATAAACATTTTGCTATTTTGTTGTTTCTAACACCAAACTTGCTGCTGTTACTTAAACCTATCATCCCATCAGCATCGCTGTTTGTCAACAGCATGATTTCTATAACACCAACTTGGATCCCCATGCCCAACATTTCAACATTCTGCTTTCCCACTTCCCATAAGCCAGACAAGCTGGTTGACACCTACATATGACATGTCAAGGTCATTCATGACTCTGACCCCCACGTGGTCACTGCCAGAGATAACATGGAACCTGAGGCAGCCACCTTTCAGACACAGTGTGGGCAGTGTGGATGGCTCCAAGCAGCCCACCCTCATAACTGGAAAAATACTGTGCTACCTGCATGCCACTATCTGAGGGTCATCCTTGTACCGAAAGGTCTACCATGGCCATGGCAATGTTTGCCTCCAGTACCACCAATCATTGCTGTATTCAGTGTGGCCAGCACTATGCGGGAGCTACCTTGGTCTGACCCACTCAGACCTATCTAGATTATTCTTTGGGAGCTGATATGAATCCACGGCTTGTTTTGTGAATTCCTTTGTAATTGTGCTATGCTTAGACTCCTAGAAATGAGTCTACATTCCTAAGCCCACTGAGACATGGGGGATAAGGGACTTCTGTGTATGCTCGGTGGTCAGAGGGCACCCAGAATGGGATTCCAAATGCCATCTGAAGGCTGCCATGTATCTGAGGATAATCCCCATGTACTAGAGTTGAATATATAGCCAAATATATGCTAAATATCCCTTGTACCCTCCTCAAGTATTTAAATGGCTGAGGCCAAGATTATACAGTTGGGCTTATTCCAAGGATTTAAATTAGTGTAAGCTGTTTCATATACCCCAGGTGGGTTATTTAACACAAAATTCAACAGTGGTAGATGTATGAGTCTGAATAAATTATAGAATCATTATGCTGGGAATGGTCTGTTTTTAAAAAGCTCAATTCTGGTGTCACTTTAACTGAACCACAAATTCCCTGAATATTTTTGTATGCAGACATGTTAATTCAAATGTTCATAATACAACCAGTTTTTGCATTTTGCATAATGCACTTTCAGAACTCCGTGCAATTTTACAATTAATCCTGCATTTTGTATGAACACACATGCAATACATACAGCCACTAATTTCTCTACAGAACAAATAAATCCTCCCTTAGAGGAAAAAAAAAAAAAACTGCTGGAGAATGCATATGGTGGTATGCATAATCAATCAGCTTGTGGGGCTTTACACCAAGTGCATATGGATTTAGGGTCTTGGGATAATAACCAAACAGCACTGAATAAGCAAACTGGATACTGAGGGCAAGACTGAAGACCTTTATTGATGAGTAATGAACCCAGAGCAGTGAAATGACAGAGAAAAAACAGATGCTGCTAAGATGCGGGGAACCTTTTCTCTACCACCAGCCCCACCAAGTACACAGCCAGGGGAGGAAGGGCCTGAGTTATAAATGCATGACTTATTATTCAACATAGTTTTGGAAGTTTTAGCCACAGCAATCAGAGAAGAAAAAGAAATAAAAGGAATCCAAGTTGGAAAAGAAGAAGTAAAGCTGTCACTGTTTGCAGATGACATGATACTATACATAGAGAATCCTAAAGATGCTACCAGAAAACTACTAGATTACCAGAGCTAATCAATGAATCTGGTAAAGTAGCAGGATACAAAATTAATGCACAGAAATCTCTTGCATTCTTATACACTAATGATGAAAGATCTGAAAGTGAAATTAAGAAAACACTCCCATTTACCATTGCAACAAAAAGAATAAAATATCCAGGAATAAACCTACCTAAGGAGACAAAAGACCTGTATGCAGAAAATTATAAGACACTGATGAAAGAAATTAAAGATGATACAAATAGATGGAGAGATATACCATGTTCTTGGATTGGAAGACTCAACATTGTGAAAATGACTCTACTACCCAAAGCAATCTACAGATTCAATACAATCCCTATCAAACTACCACTGGCATTTTTCACAGAACTAGAACAAAAAATTTCACAATTTGTATGGAAACACAAAAGACCCCGAATAGCCAAAGCAATCTTGAGAATGAAAAATGGAGCTGGAGGAATCAGGCTCCCTGACTTCAGACTATACTACAAAGCTACAGTAATCAAGACAGTATGGTACTGGCACAAAAACAGAAAAACAGATCAATGGAGCAGGATAGAAAGCCCAGAGATAAACCCACGCACCTATGGTCACCTTATCTTTGATAAAGGAGACAAGCATATACAGTGGAGAAAAGACAGCCTCTTCAATAAGTGGTGCTGGGAAAACTGGACAGCTACACATAAAAGAATGAAATTAGAACACTCCCTAATACCATACACAAAAATAAACTCAAAATGGACTAAAGACCAAAATGTAAGGCCAGACACTATTAAACTCTTAGAGGAAAACATAGGCAGAACACTCCATGACATAAATCACAGTAAGATCCTTTTTGACCCACCTCCTAGAGAAATGGAAATAAAAACAAAAATAAATAAATGGGACCTAATGAAACTTAAAAGCTTTTGCACAGCAAAGGAAACCATAAACAAGACGAAAAGACAACCCTCAGAATGGGAGAAAATATTTGCAAATGAAGCAATGGACAAAGGATTAATCTCCAAAATTTACAAGCAGCTCATGCAGCTCAATATCAAAAAAACAAACAACCCAATCCAAAAATGGGCAGAAGACCTAAATAGACATTTCTCCAAAGAAGATATACAGATTGCCAACAAACACATGAAAGAATGCTCAACATCATTAATCATTAGAGAAATGCAAATCAAAACTACAATGAGATATCATCTCACACCGGTCAGAATGGCCAGCATCAAAAAATCTACAAACAATAAATGCTGGAGAGGATGTGGAGAAAAGGGAACTCTCTTGTACTGTTGGTGGGAATGTAAATTGATACAGCCACTATGGAGAACAGCTTGGAGCTTCCTTAAAAAACTAAAAATAGAACTACCATACAACCCAGCAATCCCACTACTGGGCATATACCCTGAGAAAACCATAATTCAAAAAGAGTCATGTACCACAATGTTCACTGCAGCTCCATTTACAACAGCCAGGACATGGAAGCAACCTAAGTGTCCATCGACAGATGAATGGATAAAGAAGATGTGGCACATATATACAATGGAATATTACTCAGCCATAAAAAGAAACGAAATGGAGTTATTTGTAGTGAGGTGGATGGACCTAGAGTCTGTCATACAGAGTGAAATAAGTCAGAAAGAGAAAAACAAATACCATATGCTAACACATATATATGGAATCTAAAAAAAAAATGGTCATGAAGAACCTAGGGGCAAGACGGGAATAAAGGCTCAGACCTACTAGAGAATGGACTTGAGGATATGGGGAGGGGGAAGGGGAAGCTGGGACAAAGTGAGAGGGGAGTGGCATGGACATATATACACTACCAAATGTAAAATAGATAGCTAGTGGGAAGCAGCCGCATAGCACAGGGAGATCAGTTCGGTGCTTTGTGACCACCTAGTCGGGTGGGATAGGGAGGGTGGGAGGGAGGGAGACGCAAGAGGGAAGAGATATAGGGATAAATGTATATGTATAACTGATTCACTTTGTTATAAAGCAGAAACTAACACACCATTGTAAAGCAATTATACTCCAATGAAGATGTTTAAAAAATAATAATAATAAAAATAAATAAATAAATAAATGCATGGCTTCAAGTCTCCTCAGCGAAACATACACTGACTATATGTTCATAGCAGTCCTCTGAGGATTAGCACAACAGCACTCAATTTGCTTGAATATTTTTATCTGTGGTTGCCCTGCAGAACGTCACCACCTTCTGCAGAAGTGCTTCAGGTGTTGAGAAATGATGATGCCACACGTGTACCAAGAGGGTATAAAAAGTTGTATTACTCACATAATGAGGATTTCTGGGGAAAGCAGGCACCCAAGCCATCCTGAAAGGGAGGGGCAAATGGCTTTGGTTTCTTTCGTGGTTGGGGGCGGGGCCAGGGTGAGCAGTGGCTGGGTTTGCATGGTTTGAGTTTGCCACCAGCACCCAGGGAAGCAGAGAGTCCGTTTTCCTGTTGGCTTACCCAGAGATGGGACACAAGGGGATGAAGGAGGGTGGGACTTGGGTGCTGCCAGCAGTCGAACATCCAAAATGGGGCCAGAATATTTATTATCATCTTCCTATCTTCCAGCTGTCATTTAGGAATTTAAAACCCTACTCTGATATTTACCTACTGTGTGACTCAACCTACTTAAACTCTCTCCTCATCAGTAAAAATTGCATAACATTTAAAATAAAGGATGTCACACATATCAGAGGAAACTGGCTCAGTGGCTGCATAAAAGAGACACTCAGTAATTGTTTCTGAAGCTCAATCTGGAAATTTAAGAAAAAAAAAAAAAAACCTGTTTCCTTCCCATAGTTCTATCTCTACCCTTAGTTTGTATTCTTATAAAAACTGGAGAGAGGCCACCAGTTCTAGTAAAGACTCTTGAAACTATTTAGCAGAGATGTTGGGATGAGGTTAAGAAAAGGGGAGTAGAGAGGTAATAAGGCTAGTGGTGGTGGGAGGAGCAGGGAAGGTGGTGGTCAGGGCACTGCAGAGGGTGACTCCCCCAAGATATGTCACAGAACATGCCTGTCTGAGGCATCTCTGCTGGTCACACTGAAAGGTAGGTGTCCTGGCAAGTACACCCACCCCTGGTGGAGTGGGTAAGGACAGGAAATGGTGTTATAGGTTGAATTGTATCATCCCCAAAGCATGTGTCCTTATGTGGAAATTCAGTCTTTGCAGATGTAATCAAGTATGAGGTCATAGTCAATTGGAGTGGGTCCTAAATCCAATATGTTTGATGTCCTTATGAAAAGAAGAAAGAGAGACACAGAGACAGACAGTCAGAGAGCCTGCCATGTGATGACAGAGGCAGAGATCACAGTGATGCAGCTGCAAGCCAGGGGACACCAAGGATTGCCAGCCACCACCAGAAACAGAGAGACGAGGAAGGATTCTCCCCAGGGTCCCAGAAGAGCATGGCCTAGCTGACACCTTGATTTCAGACTTCTAGCTTCCAGAACTGTGAGAGAATAAATTCTGTTGTTTAAGCCACCGTGTTTATGGTATTCTGTTATATCAGTTCTAGGGACCTAATATGATAGAGAAAAAATCATCCATTCCTTCTTTGAAGATCTGAGTGTGTAATTTTATTCAAAACTGGAATAACTGGGGATGCTGAAATTTTTTGTTTTAGAATGATGACCAAATTGCAGACCTTTATATATCGCCAATTACCCTTTAATTCCTCAGAATTATTTTAAATATAAATGAGAACATGTTTTATATAAAATATCTAGGATTTTGGCTTAAAATAATTTTTATACTCCATGGTTAATAGTATAACAAATTCACAAACAGAAGATAAAAGATGCATTTCTGCAAGATCTGTGAGCAAAGACAAAATGTTAACAATGATTATTTCTGGGCTATGGGATTATGGGTAATTTTTCTTTTTTTGGTAACTTTTAAAATTTCCTCATTGTATAAAAAATATTTTCAAAATAAACACACTTTTACTTTCCATAGACATTATTATTTTCATAAACGTAAAAAATAGGATTCAATGCCTTGTCTTATGGGCTTTTGTCTTGACTTCTAATCCTGGGGCTTGGGGATGTGTTCATAGCCTGCTGATTAGGCCTAAAAGGATTAGAATAGGGCATGCAGTAGTAGGATGCATTTGTTCCTTGCGAAATTGGAAAAAAATGAACTTATTCTGCCCGCACAAGAGGCTCAACCCAGGGAGTGTGAGGGTAATTTTCTTCTGATATAGTATAATAACATGGATAGTCCTCTTATTCTCAGGAGTTTTCACAAATGAGCCTTAAAGTCCTGCTGCTCGTAAGTGTCTTTGCAACAAAAATCAAATATATTTAGTAAAAATAAATGGAGAGTTCATGTTCTGCAATGACCACATAAACTTAATACAGCCTCTGTCTCCTGCTACTTACTAAAATTACGTTACCAGGGCTTTCCTGGTGGCGCAGTGGTTAAGAATCTGCCTGCCAATGCAAGAGGCACGGGTTCAAATCCTGGTCCGGGAAGATCCCACATGCCGCGGAGCACCTAAGCCCGTGAGCCACAACTACTGAGCCTGCGCTCTACAGCCTGCGACCCACAACTACTGAAGCCTGTGCGTCTAGAGCCCATGCTCTGCAACAAGAGAAGCCACTGCAATGAGAAGCCCGTGCACCGCAATGAAGAGTAGCCCCTGCTCTCTGCACCTGGAGAAAGCCTGCATGCAGCAATGAAGACCCAATGAAGCCAAAAATGAAAATAAATAAATAAATAAATAAATTTTAAAAATTACATTATCAGCAACAAGAATTATAAAACTTCACCAATTAAGACATTACAGTATTGGCCCAAGAAACAAATAAACCACTGGACATCTGATTTATGACAAAGATTGCACTGCACATCATTAGGGAAATGGTGATCTTTTCAAACAGTGTTGCTGGGTCAATTAGATATTCACACAGAAAAAAAAAAATCTTCATCCCTATATCATATCATACACAAAAATTAGTTTTAAATGGAGTGGAGATGTAAATGGGAAAAGTAAAAAAGTAAAAGGTCTAGAAGATAATATAGAGTGATACCTTCGTGACCTTGGCGTAAACAAACACTTCTTAACGAGGACACAGAAACCACTAACAATGAAGGAAAAGATTGATAAACAGGACTTAATGAAAATTAAAAATGTCTGTTCATCAGAAAACATCATTAAAAGAGTAAAATATGGAAGCCACAGAGGGGGAGAACATATTTGCAATATATAAAACCAACAAAAGACTCTTAACCTGGAATATATAAAGAATGCTTACAAATAAAGGGAAAAAAAGGCAATTGACTCAATTTTTTTAAATGGCCAAAAGACTTCTAAAGGCATTTCACAAAAGAGACTATACAAGTGGTCAATAAACATATGCAAAGATAATTACACTTTAGTCATCAGGGAAATGTAAGTAAATTCATGATGAAATCACACACACACACACACACACACACACACACACACACACAGAGCAGAAGATCAAGAAGATGGACAACTCCACGTTTTGGAGAGGATATAGAGTCACTGGAATCCTCGTGCACACTGTTTAGAGAATAAATTGGTGCAACAACATTAGAAAACCGGTGACTTCTACGGAAACTGATCATATACATATTCTAAGACCCAGCAATTCCACTCCTGGGCTCACACCCAATAGAAATGTGTACATATGTCCAGTAAAAGACCTGTACAAGATTTTTCACAGTAACACTATTTGTAATAGCCTCAATCTAAAAACAACCTAAAAAGTCCAGCGGAACAGATACATGAACTGTGGTATATTCATACAATGAAATCTTATACATCAATGAAAGTGAAAAAACTAAAGCTATATGTAATGATATTGATGAATCTCTCAAACATAATGTTAGAAGAAGCAAGACACAAAAGAGAAATACAGTAAGATCTGCTAAAACCTGATGTATGTGTTCCTAAAAATCACCACACTATGCAAAATCATGTAGTTAAAACCATAGGGCCTAAGGGGAAAAAAAAAGAGAGTTAGGGGCATAATACTCAAAAACCTTGCCAGTGACACACAAAAGAACAAAAAAAAGATAGAAATCTAATCAAAGTGGTAGCATGGTTTTACACATGTAAAATGATTAAGAAATGAGTAAATACTAAAATAAACAGTACTTTAGGTTTACAAAGAGCTGAAGTTTGCTTATGAAGTGGGTGTCAGAAGGGCTGCAGCTTGCAAGTTACTATATACAAAGTGATGGAAGGAGGGTTGACTGACATTAGATGGAGTGTTGTAATAGTAGACACGGCTGGGTGTGGCTCTCAACATGCGAGCTGAACTGAGGTGGCTGGTAGACCTTTGAGGTGTGTGCGTGTGTGCGTGTTGTGTATTCCTATGGGCTCAGTTCAGCGGGGTGCAGTTTTCTGCATTCACCTAGAGTTTCTTGAGGACAACACTGTGCATAAGCAAACACTAAACTGCATGATGCTCAAATTGTTCCCTAATGTATCAATCATGATGGAAATTTGCATTTCTAAAACAAGCATTACAGCAGAACTGATAGTACCTTATTATTCTATTTAAATAAGGTTCAAACACAGGCAAAATTAATCCGTGACATTAGACATCAGGATGTTGTTTACCCTAGAGTGGGTTGTGACTAGGAGGGATCACAAGGAGAAACTTCTGGAGCTCTAGGTACTAGCTAAACAGGTATGTTCAGTTTATGAAAATTCATCCTGCTGTACACTTAAGATTTGTGCACTTTGATTTATGTATATTTTTAAATAAAAGTTCAAAAAAACTTCTAAAATTGAAAAACAAAATCTGCCCCTTTTCAGGAAGGCTTCCTGGGCTTTTAGGATAAGTACTGAGATTTTCCTGTCCCACTGTATGGACATCCAGTTCCTCGCAAAACACAGGGTACACTAATCGCTGACACTCATGTCACATTTATACAGCTCTTTTCATGCAGTGTTCAGTAGTTCATCATTCATACCCCAAAGAATTACAAACGAGGATTCCTAAATTATCAACTCCAGACAGATAGTTTAGCAGAAACTGCAGCATTTTCTTAGCCATGTGAAAACAGCATTGAAGAAGAAACTACATGACATGGATTCAAGTCTCAGCTGCGCCATTTTCTAGCTAATTGGGTTTGGCAAGTCACTTCACCTAAGTTCTAGTTTCCTCACCCACTAAATAAGTATAATAATTCTGTTCAATCTGTAAAATAGGACTGTAATGCAAATGAAAGTGCTTTGCAAAATGTAAAGAGATATACATGCGTAAGATGTTGATACAGTACTTTCTCTCTCATGTTTAACTAAAATTTAGTTTAAGCCTCCTCTTTCCCTGTTGGTGTACATCAACAAGGTTGTGGACATCAAAATCCCAAATAACAAGGATGGCTGGCATTAGCCTCAATTTTTTTATACAGCCTCATGTGTAATTAGGGGTTCCACAAAGGCATTTTGATGGTGATGTCGTGAGGGATTTGGTGCTCTGATGCATTAATGTCTTCATCAGGAAAACATGTGTCCACTCAGCATTTGGAGGTATGTGCAGATCTAGAGACACTGTAAAGCTTCCTGCCCACCATGTTGGAGTCAACACTCAGTTATCTGTGTTCAGAGAAGAGATTTTGCTACAGCTAACACTGCCCCCTTTCCACTCCCCCTGACCCTGGTTCATTCTCTTCCTAAGGCCTCTCCATCCTGTCTCCTAAATTTTGAGTTTGTTTCTTCTATCAAGTAAATTGAAGAGGGCACAAAAATCTGTTATCTAAAAATATGCCTCTAAACGCAGATGCTGGACTTCCCTGGCGGTCCAGTGGTTAAGACTCTGTGTTTACACTGCAGGGGTTCGATCCCTGGTTGGTGAACTAAGATCCCACATGCCATGCCGTGCAGCGTGGCCAAAACAAACCAAAGAAACTAACTAAATAAATAAATCTTATAAAAAATAAACATAGATGCTGATTATTTGGATAAGTTTGTTTGGATTATCCACAGCATTGGATATATGGATGCTTCCTAGAGGTGCTGGGCTGTTGGGTTCTTATCTCCTTCCAGAACCTCAAAGCTCATTATAAATTCTACCCACTAAACTCAGTGGGAGAGGTTCACACACAGAATAATGCTTGCTCCTTCTTAGCCATAAAGCAACTCTTCCATGCTTGAAGAGAAGGACACTAGAAGGGAAACTAGAAATTTCCCATATTGTTAACTAATGCTTGTATCAACAGACCGAATTATGTGACCAAAGGTCTCAAGGGTGACACAGAGAGCATTTCAATTAAGAGTGTTCATTAAAATACAGAGTTGGGGTGCTATCCTAGACCTACCGAATCAGAATCTCTTAGAGAATCTCAGGGTTATGCATTTTAAATAAGCTTGTCAGGTGCTTCTGATGGGCAATAAAGTTATGAAACAACTGTCCTGGAGGTTGGGCAAGAGAACAGCTGACAACATACTGATTAGTGATGACACAAAGGGGAGCAATCTCGTTAAGGAAGCTGTGTTAGACCAGGTCAACCTTGAAATCACTCAACACTGTGTTCATAATGAGAAATGCAGCAACCAGGCATCAAACCTGCACTGAGCCAGAGGCAGGAGGCAGGAGAGAATGTCATACATATTTAACACTGAGTTGTCACAGCAAATAAACAAAACCAGAAAATTTCCTACACACCGTTCTGAGGACTCATCAGAAGTGAGATGTGACCAGAAGTGAGATGTTCCTGCCATTTCAGCATGCCCCTGACTACGTATCAATCTCCCCACTTGTATGCATCCATCTGTTTACCAGATGGATTGATAAAGAGCATTTCCTCTGGAGAGCTTGGAAAAGTCACCTTATGCTAGGCAGTTGCAAAGCATAAGGACACCAGAAATGTCAAACTAGCATGATGAAAGTCAGGGACTAGAATGGTTCCTAGACTTTAGCAGATAACCAATAAATCTTTTTTTTTTTTTTTTTTGGATTTATAGAGTGAGCAAGGAAGGAGAAAATGAGATAGGATGGGATAAGAGGATGGAAGACAAGGTAAATGGATAAACGCATGGACTGATAAAGAAAGAGTGGATGGATGGATAGATGATAGATAGATGGGTGGATGGAAAGAGGGATGGACAGATGGCTGGAAGAAAATATAAGAGAACCATGTCAGATCAATTATCTTTTATCCCTAAACTATTTTTAACAGATTTATTGAGATGTAATTAAAATACCATACAATTCACCCATGTAAAGTGTATATAATTCAATGGCTTTTCATATACTCACAGAGGAGTGCAGCCATCACCACAATCAATTATAGAACATTTTATCACCCCAGAAAAGGAACCCCTGCACATTAGCCATCACCCTCCAAACCCCCGTCCCTCCCAGCCCTAGGCAACCTAACATACTTTTTGTCTCCATAGATTTGCTTATTCTGGACATTTCATATAAATGGAATCATACAATATGTGGCCCTTAATGACTGGCTTCTTTCACTTACAGTAAAGTTTTCAAGATTCATCTATGTTGTAGCATGAATCAGTACTTCATTCCTTTTAATTGCTGAATAATATTCCATTGTATGGATATACCACTTCTTATTTATCTATTCTTCAACTAGACATAGACATATGGGCTGTTTTCACTTTTTTGTCTATTATCAATAATGTTGCTATGAACATTCATGTACGAAGTTTTTGTGTGGGTATATACCTAGGAGTAAAATTGCTGAGTCATATGGTAACTCTATGCTTAACTTTTTTTTTAAGTCCTGTTTATTTTACGTTACTTATTTATTTATTTTTTATTTTTTGGCCACACTGCGCAGCATGCAGAATCTTAGTTCCCCGGCCAGAGATCAAACCTGCGCCCCCTGCAGTGGAAGCGTGGAGTCTTAACCACTGGACCGCCAGGGAAGTCCCTATGTTTAACTTCTTGAAGAACTGCCAGACTATATTCCAAAGTGTCTGTTTTCTACTTTACATTCCCACAGGCAGTGTATGAGGGTTCAAATATTTCTATATCCTCTCCAACACTTATTTTCCATTTTTTGTTTGTTTATTTGTTATTATAGCCATCTTAGGGGTATCTCACTGTGGTTTTAATTTGCATTTTCCTAGTGGTTAATGATGTTGAATATCTTGTTGTGTGTTTGTTGGGTATTTGTATATCTTCTTCGGATAAATGTCTATTCACCTTTGTCAATTTTAAATTGAGTTATGTGTTATTCTATAATTGAGTTGTAATAATTCCTTATATACATACAAATTCTTTATCAGACATATGGGTTGCAAATTTTTCTTGTACTCTGGTTGCATTTTCACTTTCTTGATGTCCTTTCCATCACAAAAATGTTTACTTTTGATGATGTCCAATTGATCCATTTTTTCTTCTGTTGCTTGTGTTTTTGGTGTCATATATAAGAAACTATTGGCTAACCTAAGGTCACAAGGATTTACCCCTCTACTTTCTTCCAAGAGCTTTATAGTTTTAGTTCTTACACTTAGGTCTTTGATGCATTCTGAGTTAATTTTTGTATATGGTATGAGGTAAAGGTCTAACTTCATTCTTTTGTATGTGGATATCCACCAAACTATTTTTGATAGAAGAAAAAGAGGTCATGAGAGTAGAATATAATAATATAATATAATAATATTACCAATATTATTTCAGGAGCAAAGGTAAGGAAACAGAGGAGAAATCTGTACTGGCCATTCTTTCTCCAAAATTCAGAAATTAATCTATGTGAGCTACAAAAACAGTGGATAAACCTCAAGTATTTTTGTCCCTGTCTCAGGTGCCAAAACCATTAAACTGTACAAATATGAAGACTTAAGCAATTCCCTAAAATCTTCTGTGGGAGAATTCTGAAGATTCCTTCTTCCATCTTTCCTGTCTTTGACACCCAGAAGCCCTTGTCATTCCTCACATAGCCTTCCTGACTGGCCTTCCTGTTCCTAGTACTGCTTTCCTCCAAATCAGCCTCCACATTACCTCTACGTGGATCTTTCAAAAATGAGATTTGTGCCACTCCCTCGCAAAAGTCTTCCTGTGACCCATCCCTATTTCAGCCTATTAAGGTTGAAGTCCATGCTCCATGGCATGGCATGTATGGCCTTCGTTATCTTGTCTTCAAGTTACCTTTTTGGTGTCCCCTGGTGCAACCAGCCTACTCCCTGACATCATACTTCACATCTTCTCCTGCTCTGATCCGAAGATGCTTGCAGTTTCCTGAATGTACAATTTTATGCCTCCACGCCTTTGTGCAAGCTGTGCCCATCCCCTAGGTCTGCTACTTAAACATCCTTTAAGCCCAGCTCTGAGGTCACCTCCTCCATGGTGAATTTCTCACCCAGAAGATAAAGTCAACCATTCACCTCTCTGTTCCCAAAACACTATGTCCCGAAGCACTGTGGCACACTTTGCCGTATTTGATTATCACTGTCTCCCAAGCACCTAGCACAATGACCAGGAGGAATACGGGAAGGCCCTCTCCTTTAAGCAATTTTCTCTGTAAAGAAAGATCTTAGCCTCGGCCAGACTCATCTGAGCACTGTACCTCTTTTTCCTGAATCAAATAGGCAGAGACACTTCCCACATTTCTTATTTTCTTACTGTATACTTTTGCTTCGTTTAGTAAAATCCTCCCTATGGTAGCAATTCTTTACAGCAAGGCAAAAAGTATGCCCCAACCTTCCAGCAATCTTGCTGAGGCAGCCATAGTGAGAAAAGTAATCCAAGAGGCAAGCTTCAAAAATGAGAAAAGTAAGTGATAGGTAACTGTGGACGCAAATAGAATGATAAAACAGGAGCAGAAACAATTTTATTATAAGTTATCTGTTTTCTTTTAGTTTTGTTAAAAAAACAATGACTTTCCGAGGAAAGGCATGGCTCCCACGACAGGTCTGTGTGACCATCATTTGTCTATCTGTCATCTGAAAGTCAGCCAAATAACAGCACTCATTATGTTATCTGACATCTTCGTGATTGACAGCCCTCAGAATGCAAATGGTTCCTTCTTGTCCCTTATTACAAATGTTGTCAAAAACCTTCTCACATAGGAAACTCAACTTGGAACCAAGACAAATGAGAGTGGACCCACTCTCATTTGGATCCACTCGCATTGTTACCCAATGTGCAGACAAACAATTGGGGAAAGGGAAATCAGGTTTATCAAGCAAAATCCCATGTTCCCGTGTCATAAACTGGGTGGCCTGGCCTCCTCCAAACAGCCCAGAGACACCTTCCTGGGCAGAGTGTTATATCCCCTGGCTCAACCCTCAGTTACCTGTTTTCTTCTCCCCCTAAAAGCCAGAGGTTATAGGTAACTCCCTTTGGTACATATCCCTGGCCCCTGGAAGTCTTCTAGCAGCAAAGGAATACAATCACCATTTAAAACAAGATATCAGATTTCCCCCTTCATTTTCCTGACAGCAGGTGAATCTTCTCAGTTTTTTCCCCCCAAGGTCACATGAAAATGTCACCAGAAAAATAAAGAAAAGTCCGGAGACGTGCTGCCTAGAGACCTAAATAGGGCTAAAATTAGCAGCTGCCTCCTTCTCCAGGCAACAGCTGGCAGCAGCTGGAGTGTGACAATACCCAGAGGAGAACAGAGGGGAGCAGAGAGGCGCCGCGGGCATGCTGCCGCGGGCATGCTCTGTCCCCCACCAGGGGACACAGGCTTCAAGCCTCGGGCTGGCTGGATTGCTGGGCAGCTCCCGAGTGGAGCATCGGCCCTGCCTGCCCGCCCTGGAAGCCTGACGTAGGGTGACGTATACCTCCAGACCAGCTATTTCTATCTGCTGCTTCCTGTATAATCAATGTCATTGTTAGAGAAGGTCACACGAGCAAGAGACAAACGTTAAGGCAGGTGGTAGTTGGAAGTTTGGCTTTGTTTGAAAATCAGCTGATTTGGGATTTCCCTGGCGGTCCAGTGGTCAAGGCTCCACGCTTCCAATGCAGGGGATGCGGGTTCGATTCCTGGTTGGGGAACTAAGATCCCACATGGCGCGGCCAAAATAAATAAATAAAATAAATAAAACCAGCTAGTTAGTGCATCCCTGGATGGTCACTGTGGGTCCCCGCCTCTGCCTGCCCATCTTCACCAACCATCACCACTCTTTAACCTGACATGGATCACCCATGAAAGATGAGATTTCTCCAGGAACTAGGAGGTCAGCTTTCCTTGCTTCTCATCTTCACTGGGCTCTCACCACTGGGCTTCTGGCCCAGAATATCCTACTCTGAGTGACTACATTTGCCATGTGACATTGCTGTTGCTGGTGTGTGACTGCTCCCACCCGCATTTCACACCTCTGGGATGCCTGTCCTGAGGCCCATGCCCAGAGAGCAAAGTCTAAGGGGTGGATCTCAACACTTGAAGAGTGTATTTCTGACTGTCCAGCTCTGGACTCATACTGCGTTTCTTATAGTGGGGAAGGAGTCGCTCCCCGCCCAACTCAGTACTGCATCTGACCCCTCCACCCACCTTCCCACACCACACAACCTGTACGAGCTTCCTAGGGCTCCTGAAACAAAGTACCACAAACAGAATGACTTAAAACAACAGAAATTTATGGTCTCACAGTTCTGGAGGCTAGAAGTCTGAAGTTAAGCAGTTGGCAGAGCCATGGTCCCTCTGAGCCTCTAGGGGAGGCTCCTTCCTTGCCTCTTGCAGCTGCTGGTGGTCCCAGGCCTTCCGTGGTATGTGGCAGCTCAAGTCCAATCTCTCCCTCTGTCTTCACATGGTCATCTTTTCCTTGTGACTTCACATTATCCTACTTCTGTGTACGTCTGTCTGTCCAAATTTCCGCTTTTGATAAGGACACGAGCCATATGGATTAGGGCTCACCCTAATGGTCTCATCTTGACTTGAGTCCCTCTGTAAAGACCCTATAAGGTTACATTTTGAGATACTGGGATGAGGACTTCCACATATCTTTTTGGCGACACAATTCAATCCATAGCACCTCCTTTGCCATGCCCTCCTCTCTGAGTAGAGCATTTTCTGAGTCAAGAAAACTCCACAACAGCAGGTAATATGACTGGGGGCAGCTGGCAGGCTACAAGAATCAATCGCAGGGTCAGTGCAGAGAAAAATGGTCCAGATGAGGCTCAAGTGCCTCTCGGCATGAAGCTGTAACCTCCCAAACAATCCTGTGTGGAACCAAACAGGTGCTCCCAAAACAGGATTCTTCTTTTTCTCTATCTTTATTTCAAGACAATGATAGGTTTTTCTCCATAGTTTTCATTCTCATTTACTGAATATTCACAGAAATACTTGACTGCCTTAATTACACTCCAGAGAGGTGACCACAGTGCCCGACAGAATTCCTGAGGCAAGGGAACATTCCCCTGGATTCCAGTTCCTGATCTTTACTGCAAATTAAAGAACCCCAAGCAGCCCATGCTGCTGCCTTCTGCTGCATTTCCAGCACTGCACAACATAACATATCACGATCACAGGCCTTCGGCGCTTACAATAGCCATTCCTGAGATCGTTTCGTTTCTTTGGTAATTCAGATAGCACACCCATACAAAACCATTTTCTCCTTCCACTGCTTTCTTGGTCTGAGCAAGGGTGATGAGAAACAAGAGAGCAAGCTAATGCAATGCCCGAGTAAACCTACAAGAGGCAAAACCAACACCCCGAGGGCTGGTTCGTCAGGTGAGCCAGATTCCTCCACCAACTGAGCAAGATTAGGATAAAACTACAGCAGTCCCTCCTTGTCTGCGGGAGATATGTTCCAAGACCCTGGTGGATGCGTGAAACTGCGGATAGTACTGAACCCTATATATACTGGTTTTTTTCCTATACGTACACACCTATGATAAAGTTTAATTTACAAAGTAGGCACAGTAAGAGATGAACAACAATAACTGATAATAAAATAGAACAATTATAACAATATACTGTAATAAAAGTTATGTGAATATGGTCTCTCTCTCTCTCTCTCTCAAAATATCTTACCGTACAAATTTAATGCTTTTCCCATCTTAACTAAGTACCTGTAATGCACCATGGCCATAACTTTTGCAATTTGAGGTATAACAGCAAAACTAGCATGAACTTTTTTCCTTCTTCATAATTTCATGTATAGAAGATTCATTCTTACTGTAGATCTTAGCACCTCAGCATACGATTTTTTTTCTTTCCCTATTAAGTCAAGAACTTTCACCTTTTCACTTAAAGGACGCACTTCATGGTTTCTCCTTGGCATATCTACATTGCCGGCACCACTACTCCTGTACTTTGGGGCCAGTATTAAGTAAAATAAGGGTTACTTGAACACAAGCACCGGGATACCGTGACAGCTAACCTGATGACCAAGACACATACTAAGTGATTAATAGGCAGGACAAGCTGCACAAAGGGATGATTCATGTCCCAGGCGGGTTGGAGCAGGACAGCACGAGATTTCACCACACTACTCAGAATAGCATGCAATTTAAAACTTAAGGATTGTTTATTTCTGGAATTTTCCAGTTAATATTTTCAGACTGCAGTTGACAAAGGGTAATTGAAACTGAGGAAAGTGAAACCGAGGATAAGTGGGTACTGCTATAGTTGCAGAGAGACAAAGACCAGCTAGTGGCCAATCCAGCTAGTGGCCACGGGCTGGCCTATCAGCTCCAGAAACTCTAGGTCTGATCTCTGTCACCTAGCCCCAACCCCCTACTGATAACTACCAGAAACAGAACAACAAACCAGGCACCCTAGACTTTGTCTCCAACAATGACACTCAGGCATGTTCTGTGATGAAAACTGTGGTCACCTGCACGGTTTAGTTCTCACAGAGCAGAGAGGTCAGTGTAGTATAATACAAAGCTATGGGATTTGGCATCAAAGGGCTTCTAACTCACCTGGTTCCTCTGCTTCCTAGCTGTGTAACAATAACCAAGTTTCCTGACCTCTCTGAGCGTCAGTGTTATTAGTAATACTGTGATGATGTCTGCCTAACTGTCTCACAGGGGGTTGTTGAGAAGATCAACTGAACTAGTGACCTGGAAATTACTTAACCAACAATGAAGAGTTAAAATAGTAACAATGGATGCTACTAAGTGGCATTAAATTATATTGAGTCAGAGGACTCAGGAAAATCTGAATGCCAGGTAGCCTAGAAATCTGTGCAAAGGAAAGGAATACTTGGGCTCTGGTCCCACACCCTATGCGGACTCCACGTGGCCAGGCTGGACCACAGAGAAGCTCCTTTTAAGTGAGATCAGCCTGAATGTCTCAATGTCCCAGATTTTAACAATATGGATCTCTCTCTCTCTCTCACACACACACACACACACACACACACACACACAGAGTGTTAGTGATATTTCACAGAAAGATGCAGAGCTGGCCAAGGCCTTAGCCCCCAGGCTTGCTCCTGGCTTTCCCCAACCAAAACAAAGGGTCTGAGTTACCACACGGGAGGCAGAGAAACTCTCTGCAGGGAGAAGAGGGAGGGAGTCTGGGAAGAAGAGGTCAAGGGAGAGACGGCAAACTGGGACCAAATTCATGGGATCGTCTAAACGACCACACTCTTGTGTCAAGTGAGGTAGACTGCAAAAAATGGTCAGTCACAATCCTTCACTCCTACTCGTATCAGCACCCTTTGCAATATGATTTCGTAGCTCTTCCTATCAGGAGATGGAATCTATTTCCCCTCCCTTGGAATTTGGGCTAGTATATCACATGCTTTGGCCAAAAGGATGCAACAAGATTATGTGCCAGTTCTGAGCCTGAAAAGCCTTGCATACTTTCTGCCCTCTCTCTTGAACCACTATGACTGCCATATGAACAAGCCTGGACAGGTCTGCTGAAGGATAAGAAATCAACATGGAGCAGACCTGACTCAGCCAATTCATCCTAGTCAAGGCCCTAGAAATGTGACAGCCCAGCTAAGATGAGCAAATCCAGCCCAACCACAGCTGACCCATAGATGGATGCATGCAGCCGTCCTAGACCAGCCAGACCCCAGTTGACAGAGAGACCCATGAGTTATATAAATGCTTATTCTTTTAAGCCATTAAGTTTTGGGGTGGTTTGTTATGTAGCAGTGGCTAACTGATACATGCTAACCTCAACCACTGTCCAGTCCAAATTAACACTTCTTTTCCTTTGGGCTAGAATAAAGATGGTGAGGTGGGACTCAAAGGACAGAGTGACCTTCTCTCCCCAGTAGAGCAGTAGTCTTCAAACTGGGTTATGCATACCACGAGGTGTATTCAGCAGGACTTTCCAAAGCATAAACAACATGGAAAACTTTAGAAGAATGGATTTCCAGATCCTAAAAATTAACCTAAGGCTAAGTTTCTCCTTTCCCCTTCTCTTCTCATAAAATATCCTTCATCTCACTTTAAAAACAAAAAAAGCAAACTTCCTCCCCATCCTTCTTATCTCAGATTATTGCTCCAGTATGTAAAAACCTCAAGGGAATCAGTACAACACTTTGAGAAACTATTTGACAGTGGCTATGAAAGCTGAATATATGTACACCCAGTGACACAGCAATCCCTTCCCAGGTATAAACCCAACAAAAATGCATACAGAGCTTCACCACGGGTCATATACATGACAGCCCATAGGTGCTCACAGCTATTATGTTCATCAACATTAGAATGGATAAATTGTGGCATGTTCACACAATGAAATACTTTATAGTAGTGATAAGCAGGAAAAATCTATAACAACACTCAAAAACATGAATGAATCTCTCAATACGATATTGAGCAAAATAAGTCAGACACAAAAGAATACATATTATGTGATTCTCTCTCTCTTTATAGAATCACATAATATGTATGTATCTGTGTGTGTGTGTGTGTGTGTGTGTGTGTGTGTGTGCATTAAACAAACAAGCTCCTCACAGAAAGCTATGCATTTAGATGTCAGAATAGGGCAGGTAGCAACTGGTAGGGGTCATGAGAAGGAGCCTCTAGGTGCTGGTTATACATGTGTGTTTGTCTAGAGAAAATTCTTATGATACGTGCACTTTGCTAGGCTATGTTATATTTCAATAAAAAGCTTTACAACAGAGGAACAACATAAAGGGACAATTAGATAATTCCTTTAACCAAATAACCATAAATTCCTACTCCATCCATTTCAAGAGAAATTTTACTTTTTATGTTTAATAATTATGTATCAAATGGTATCATCTTTAAGAGGAGTTATGCACTAATAAGAACTGTAATGATAACCCAACCCAGGAGAAAAATGATTACACTTCTAGCCTTACAGTGGTAGAAAAACAAAACAAAAAAACCCAATGCTACAGAGAAGTATGATAGTAGATAAAGGACATAACTTTGAGACAAGACAAAATTCTGCGGGAGCAATGAAATAGAAATATGAAATCAAGGAAATGTTACTGTGAAAGAAGATCTTGCTCATTTATATTTTTAAAGGATGATGGTGGATATCAAATCACTAAGTTATTTATAATTTATATTATTTAGAGGTGTTGGTTTATCTTTTAAATGTCAATATTTATAATATGGCAAAAATTAGGTCTTTCATAATTATTTAAATTTATAATACAAGAAATTAGATGCCTACTTTAAAACACAGAACCGGGTACATAATTTCTCAAAGTTACTCTATTAGGAGGCACATAAGCCAAAAAAAATTATACCAAAAAAATGATTCAGTATAAAAGAATCTCCCCAAATATCCTTCCCTTAAGGACCTGTGACAGTGGTGTATTCCACCTACATTATCTCATTAATCTACATTAATCATATGCTTTTAGTTACAAGTTACAGAAACCTAACTGAACTGGATTGTCAATAAGTGAAGGATCTGAGATTTAACTCTACTTGCAAGCAACAAATTAGCCTGACACAGTTTCATGGATGCTGGCAGAAGACATGAGACTCTTAGGTCAGAGATGAAGGACTTTCTCGCTCATAGCAATAAAAGTAGCCAGAGCATTTGTGCCGTTTCCCTGAGCCCCAGATCCCACAATGCGATGCAAAGAGGGCCAGGTGATGCCTGCACATGCAGTGGTTATGTTATAGGAGATAAGCCCCAGACATAGGAATCTAAATATTTTATAATGGGCGGTAAACCTGCCTGACCTTTGCCCCAGAGAGATTATTTTTATTGTACTGGACAGTAATCAAATACCCTCTACTTTGGAAAAAGACACTATCTCCATCTTCCAAAGATGTTTGCTATACAAATATTCTTGGAAAGACAGCCTGGAACAAAAGCAGTCAGTATATCTGCTCAAAAGACATGCAGAAACACAAGAAAGCCCTGGAGAATTATGTGAACTGAGTAAAGAATAGAGGCTCCTATTATTGAAAAGTACATGTATATGTTGGCTTCAAGATCTCCTGGAAATCAGGAGCTTGGGATTAACATATACATGCTACTACATATAAAACAGATAACCAACAAGGACCTACTGTATAGCACAGGGAACTCTACTCAATATTCTGCAATAACCTATGTGGGAAAAAAAATCTGAAAAAATATGTATAACTGAATCACTTTGCTGTACACCTGAAAATAACACAACATTCTAAATCAACTATACTCCAATAAAATTTTTTCAAAAAAGAATATGTTGCAGTGGGTTGTCTCAAAATACTACCTCCAAAATACAGTTTCCCACATGCAGTTCTGCTTTCCTCAGAGTCGGCTTCCCTCTCTACTTGGCTCTCCACTGGTGACAGCAAGAGGGCTGCCAGCAGCTCCAGCCCAATATTCTGACACCTCTGCAACAAAAGAGAGCTTCTTCTCCCTGACAGTTCCAACAAAAACTCTGGAATTGCACCACGTGGGGAGACGGACCATACTGACGGGCCAGTCCTGCTCACATGTTGACCCCTAGATCTCAGTATGACATAGACTGAGAGTTGGGTAACAGAGATTTGTTACCAAAGAATGCGGAGCAAGTGTTGAACAAGCAAAACTGCAGCTTTTCCCTACACTGCTCTCTAAATACCCTCAAGACAACAAATCTCACATGTGTACTTCTGTGAAATTAAGCATCATTTCTTTTCACAGACAGATTCTTATTTTAATAAGACTAGCAGTATGTCCAAATTGCTATTTTATAATCAAATTTCTTGAGAAAGAAGTTACTGCAGTGGCACAGTGGTGCCACATCCAGTGGTGGATGTTCTGTGTAATAGCAAGGGTTACTCAATCGTGCCGTGGCGGGCTAAATAATGGCTTCTCCAAGGATGGCCGTGTCCTAATCCCTGGAACTCATGCAAGTTAGCTTACCTGGCTTTACAGTGACTTTGCAGGTGTGATCAAGTTAAAGATCTTGAAATGGGAAGATTATCCTGGATTATCCAGGTGAGCTCAATAATCATAAGGGTCCTTATAGGAGAGACACAGGAGGAGTTAGAAAGTGGGCAATGCGATGATGGGAGCAGAAAAACAGGACAGAGAGGAGGAGATTTTACAATAGCTGGGACATGGAAACAACCTAAATGCCCATCAGCAGACGAATGGATAAAGAAGACGTGGTACATATATACAATGGAATATTACTCAGCCATAAAATGAAACGAAATTGGGTCATTTGTAGATATGTGGATGGACCTAGAGACTGTCATACAGAGTGAAGTAAGTCAGAAAGAGAAAAACAAATATTGTATATTAACGCACATATGTGGAATCTAGAAAAATGGTACAGATGAACCTATTTCCAGGGCAGGAATAGAGACACAGACGTAGAGAATGAACACGTGGACACTGGGGCGGGAAGGGGAGGGTGGGACGAATTGGGAGATTATGTGTCAGTACATATATACACTACCATGTGTAAAATAGATAGCTAGTGGGAACGTGCTGTATAGCACAGGGAGCTCAGCTTGGTGCTTTGTGATGACCTAGATGGGTGCGATGGGGCGGGGGGAGGGAGGTCCCAGAGGGAGGGGATATATGTATATGTATGGCTGCTTCACTTCGTTGTACAGCAGAAACTAACACAACATTGTAAAGCAATTATACTCAAATAAAAAATAAAATTAAAAAAGAAAGATGCTACACTGCTGGCTTTGAAGAGGAAGAAGTTAAGCCATGAGCCAAGGGATGTAGCTGGCCTCCAGAAGCTGGAAAAGTCAAAGAAACAAATTCTCCCCTAGAGTTTCCAGAAGGAACCAGTCTTGCCAACATCTTGAGTTTAGCCCAGCGAGACTGATTGCAGACTTCTGACCTCCAGAACAGTAAGAGATAAAATTGTGCCCTTTGAAGTCATTAAGTTCATAATAATTTGTTACAGTGGCCACAGGAAACTAATGCGAGTGGCAGCATAAAGCAAGTGGTCACTGCCCGGTGCGCTGGTAAACAGAAACAAACTCAAGGATGGGGTCTACTGCACAAAAGAATCTGCTCCCAAAGCTGAGACACCTGAGAATGATGACTCTTTCTAGATTTTCCCTTCTGTTACAAAAATGTTACTGAATTCCAAATTAAATATTGTTAACTTTTAACACTTTAAAAAAATGTTCAGTAATGACCTGAGGAGAACGTTTGGTGAAAAGGGTCTCCAGCGCGTGTGATAACCATTTCAGACAGCCAGGGCACTCCCCTTTCACTGTCAGCTGGTATTCACTGGCACGGCTGGTGCTGAGCTATTTCTGCACCCACTGGTAATATAATAACAACTGTGATAAGCAGTCAAATAAATTAATAGTATAAATTCCAGGATGTGTGTTCATTTCAGAAATCCCACATGACTTCCTGGTTTGAACCTTAGAGTACAGACTTGGGAATCCTGCTACAGACAGCCTCTTATATATTGAACACATATCAGGTTTAATTAGAGGATAAAGGGAACTTATTTAAATTTTAAAAATTATTTTGGTTTGATTTTAATTTGTAACATGCTTTTTTTTCCTATTGAGAAATAACTAACATATAATTATGGAGCTATAATTGACACGTAATATTGTATTAGTTTAAGGTGTACAATATAATGATTTGATTGTACTATGCTTTTGAATATCACACTGCATATATATGATTGGGGGCCAATGAGAGGTAGAGACTTCGAATCAGTAAAAATCAAAATTATTTTCTTTTTATTCGATGAACTGTGTCTAACCATACTATTCTTTACTTGATATTCTATTTAAAGACACTTTAAAATGTTCCCAAATTCCATAAAACTCTTTTCAAATGAATTTGCAAAAACTCCTAGTTAACAGCAAAAAGTTTCACACAACCTCACAGAAAGCAGGACTTAAATGCACGATGATTCAAACTCCTTTCTAGATATTTTAGAAATTCTCTCAGCTTTAACATAACCCCAGGCACACTTCTGGAGAAGAACTCCCACTCTCTGTTTCTCACGTCCTATGCCTAGTGACTTGTGCTGAAATACTTTTAGGAAAACTGATGCCCACGACATCTGGGTGACCATGTGGCACAGACTAAAGAAGAAACCAATGCATCTGAAAGTCTTGAAATTCAGATTCCAAGAATGGTCTGTAATGGACCAATGTGCAACCATAGATAAATTAGTTCACCTATATCTACGTATCAACTTCACTGCCAATACAATGGGTGGGAAGCTCCTGCTCCTCAAATTCTTCTAGAACTTGCAGAGGATCCAGTGGGGCAGAAGCAGAATCAATCAGAGCAATGAAAACTCCATTGCAAGGTAAGGGCTAGTGAAGAGGGTGAAATAAGTAATCACAAAGAAGGTGCCTGAGACACTGACATCTGCCTTCTGTCTTCCCTCATCAAAGGTGAAATTTTAGTCCCAAGAATGTAATGAGATGTGAGGGGAATGAGTTTCTATTTAACCACAGCCTTTAGGAATTTCCAGTGCAACACCCCAATTCAGCTTTAAATAAAATGCCTGTCCAGAGCCATCTGAGTCAGGAGATGACTGAACCGCCTGGTCAAGCTAGTAATCAGGGAGAAAATATACTGTCTCCTTTCTCAGCTAGAGATAGCAAGCAAATACGGGGAGTGTAAAGGTTCTGACCTGCATAAGAAAATTGCTAGCTCCTCTCTCATTGCAATCTGGTGGGAAAACAACCCAATTCTCCTCGCCTTGACACAGGGTCAGGAGCTCAGCGTTGAGATGGAGTTTGCCAACCTAGATCAGGCAACAAGAAGAAGGGAAAACAAACACGTGTGTGTGTGTGTGTGTGTGTGTGTGTGTGTGTGTGTGTGTAAGAGAGATGAGGAGTCAGGCAGGAGAATGGTTGATGGATACCATGTCTCTACCACCTCCAACAGATGCAGGATCTGGGGCTCTACCACTTAGGAAATGATTAGGTTCCTTTTTGACAAAATCCATGCCTTCTGTTGACTAGATGGATTTTTCAGAAGGAACACGACCCTGCACCCAAACAACACTATAAAGCTCTCAGCCCCCTCAAGGCCAGATATATTCCCAGTGCATACCCATCCCCACTGACTGCCTTTTCTCCCCACTGTCCCAGGACGACAGAGCACTGCAAGGATGCTTGAGACACAGATTTGGAGATCTGGAGTTATAATGCATTGATATTTTTGAGTTACAGAGCAGTCATCAACTGCTTGTTCAAGAAATTAACTTACACTCCGATGTCGAGATTTTAAGGCAGACATGAGAAAGCTCCTTCCAACAACAAATCCTTTTCAGAGCCACAGAGTTATGTAAGAAGCAACCTGTGTTTGCCTCTGCAAAGCATGACACAGCAGGGTCCCTCTTAGAGCAGGCTTAGGGACCAAATCCCCAGCCACAGCTTTCTCATATCCCTAGACCCAGCTAAGTTCCTTTAAATTCATATATAATAGGCTTAAACAGTCACACTCCTCAAGCTGCTTGAAGCAAATTTCAATAGTAAAAGTTGGGGGATTTTTTTTAAAGGCAAAGATTCTTTATTCTCCCCTGAATTAACTGAACATTACTTTTCCAATCTCTGCAGCAGAGATAACACTGTGTGACATGTACCAGACCCCCAGAAAGCCACTCAGCATTTCCATCCTGTGGCTGGCATTGTCCACTTTTCTGGACAGCTAGGCAGAGTGCACAGCAGAAAGGGAAGGATCTGGTTTTACAGCCTCCCATCACCAACCCCTTTGAGACCAGGATAGAGATATTCACATAAGGTAAATATTGAGATATTTACTAAAACAAGCTTTGTAGCTTAAAGCAAACAAATCCATGTCTAAAGCAGTGAACTGGAGTCAGGGAGACAAGGCAACTCCTCCAGGCTAATCATGAGACACTTCTAGAGACACCAGTGATACCGGGAAAAGGCTCCCTAAGGATTAATGAGGCTGTCCTTTAAGGCCTGTGTGTATCCACATCCCATTCTCTGTGGGGCACTGGTAATCTCCTCCATAATCCCTGTCCTCCTTGGACACCTTGGAAGTCTGTGGTGCTACCAGCTCCTCTCTGTCACTGCAAGTCCCAGCCCATCAAGGCACAAAGGGACAAGGGTGGTTACCCTTGGAGGAAGAGTTACCTTCCCATGAAACCTGGAAATCTAGAGACTGAGCTTAACCGCTCTCCGTTCCCCCCAGTCAGACCTCCTGGCTCACTCCATCGCATTTTCCTCCATGGGTAGAGATGGGTCTTGGAAAAACAGGTCCTGATCACGTGGCCGAAGGAAGAGGCCAGAGACAAGCAGGATGTCTAAGTCCTGGCTCATCCATCAGCAGCTAGAGGTACAGCACAACAGTCCCTTATCTGAAACCTTTGGAGCCAGACGATTTTCAGAATTCAGATTTTTTTTATTTTAGAAAGCTAATATGACACCCCCAGCCGCGTCTGAGGAAGCATGCTATAAACTCAATAATACTTTTTTGTACCAAAACATGAATATTCATACTAATCTTCTATCAGGTCAATCAAATTCGTTATGAAAAGAAATCTAGAGTTCTCAAGGATGGTGGATTTGGCACCATCTGGTTCACTTTCCTCCAAGAGATATCTAAATTCAATCACTCAGGGATAAAAGACCTGCAGCGGGGAACAAACGAGGTAACCACCAAAACCCCAGGAAACCTTCCCTGACTGAGGGCACCCATGGGACAGACCAGCTGAGATGGGACCAGGCTGATGTGAATAATCTCTGACATAGAAAATGCCTTCTAAGCTGAGCTTCCCTGGCCTCAGAACCCAGAGAGAAACGATTCCAGAGCCCTCCATATTCAGAGAATCATTCGCTCGGGACTCCAGCACCTGGCTCCAAGGAGGACAGAGGTGTTTCCAGTTGTAGATCATAATAGGACCCACACAGCAGAAGCAGACCAGATATTTCAGAGCCCCAATCCCCACTCCCCCGTGTGCCTGATGTTAGCTCCACCGGGTACAGGGCAAATCACACTTTGACCTTCATGTCTTTGAGAAGCAGAAAGAACATCTTACAGCTGCTATCTTTCCTCTGCCCCTTTAAATGCCAGCATCGCCAGGTTTTACCTCCCACCTGTCTCTTCTCACTCTGTGCATGCTGCTTGGCGAACTGTATCCACTCCCACGGCCTCACCCACCACCTCCATGCCCTGTCTCGCAGTCATTCTGTCCCATCCTCCTCCCCAACGCCAGGTCACATTTTTAACTGCCTCTTGGGTGCCTCCAGCCGGTTGCCTCATGTGCCCTGTCCTGCCGTGCCATAGCCTACTTGTGTGGTACCTGTGTGCTTCCCCACATCTCCCTGAACTGCATTTAGGGTTCTGACATGACTGGTTCTGGCCAAGGGAATGTGGGCAGAAACATCGAGTGTCACTTCTGGCGGGGGTGTTTAGTACCTGGTGAACCTGTCCCTGTGTTCTCTTCTCCTCCGTAATGCCGGGACAAGGTGAAGAATCAAAACAGAAACAGTCTAGGTCCTGGAATCACTGCTTAGATAAAAAACACTGGACCTTCACTGAACTGTGAGAGGAATACACTTCTACGGGGAAAAATTGCTGAGAGTTTGGGATGGTCTGACGTAGCCACTAGTGTTCAATACCCCCATGCACCTGCCTTCTTCATCTAGCAAGTTCCTCCTCCTTGCTCAAAGCTCCAATTCAGATGTCGCCTCCTCTGTGAAATTCAACTTCCACGGGAAGGCCAGCCCTCCACGCTGTGACGTCCAGCAATCCCGTATGCCTTTGGCACAGCAATTACCTGACTCTATTGACACGTTTGCATGTCTGGCTCCCACATTTGTGCTTCTTTCTCCACCCTTGTCTTCTCAGCGCCTTACAAGTAGCAAACACCCGCTGTGGTTATTTACTGAAGCAAAGATTAGAGGCTTCTTGCTCATGTGACCAGCAAAGCCCAAGTCAGCATTTTCCAGAGTCATCGTGTTCTTTGCACTGTGCTAGGCATGGTGGGAGGAGGCAAGAAAGGTTGACATTGTGTTGCCCACTTCAAGGAGGATTCTTTTATCTTTAGGTCCTCTGCACCCCATTACCTCCCATCTTTTTTTTTTTTTTTTGGCTGTGTTGGGTCTTTGTTGCTGTGCGTGGGCTTCCTCTAGTTGCAGCGAGCGGGGGCTACTCTTCGTTGCGGTGTGCGGGCTTCTCATTGCGGTGGCTTCTCTTGTTGCGGAGCAGGGGCTCTAGGTGCATGGGCTTCAGTAGTTGTGGTGCATGGGCTCAGTAGTTGCGGCGCACGGGCTTAGTTGCTCTGCGGCATGTGGGATTTTCCCGGACCAGGGCTCGAACCCGTGTGCCTTGCCCTGGCAGGTGGATTTTTTTTTTAATTAATTCATTTATTTATTTTTGGCTGCGTTGGGTCTTCGTTGCTGTGTGCGGGCTTTCTCTAGTTGTGTTGACAGGCTTCTCATTGTGGTGGTTTCTCTTGTTGCGGAGCAGGGGCTCTAGGCGCATGGGCTTAAGTAGTTGTGGTGTGTGGGCTCAGTAGCTGTGGCTCACGGGCCCTAGAGCGCAGGCTCAGTAGTTGTGGCACCCGGGCTTAGTTGCTCCGCGGCATGTGGGATCTTCCTGGACCAGGGCTCGAACCCATGTCTCCTGCATTGGCAGGCGGATTCTTAAACACTGCGCCACCAAGACAGTCCACCTCCCATCTTTATTAAAGGGCAGTTTCCACTTAAAAAAGTACCTGGTCTTTTCAGGAACTATCAGCTAAAACATTTCTCAGAAAGCAAGATCAAAGGGGTACTGTAGTGACAAGATGAAAGCAGAACAGAGCTCTCTCATGGTCCCTTTGAGCCTGGCTCACCTAAGCCTGCCACAGTTTAGATTCATGACCTGGCACCCTGGGATCATGCAGCTGTGTTGGGGTTATTTCTGTTGTTAAAAGGGCTGCAGCCAAAGCATCGCTGGCTTGTCGGGGACCCAGCTGTAGAGGTAACAGCCTAGCCATGACCATTACCACTTGGCAAAACTTCCGAAACCAAAAACACAAAACCAGGTCACTGGTCAGGGAAACGGAACAGGGGACCTTGGCTCTGAACACACAGTGAACTGGCTGAATAATGTGCTCTGTGAGTAGCTCCCATTCTCCCAATACTCTTAGGACGTGATGTAACTCTCAGTTCTAGTCCAAAGGAAATGATGATCATAAATAAATGATGACCAATTATTAATGCAGTGCAATTACTAATGCAATTTTGCCTGCTGCAGGTGTGACTTTGCTGTGGACATGGAGACATACATGACATTAAACACATGTACATTAAACATCAGGTTGGTTGCTGATGCTGGCAAGCCAGTGTTCAGAAAAAACCATCCACAACAAAAAGGTGTGGCAAACCAGGCACCATGCCCATAGAAGCAGCACAATCGGGCTTCTAGAACATTCTCCTGGTAGGACATTCAGAGTAGTAAGTGGAACAAGGTAAGACTCTACAGTATAGTGAAGGCTGATCTAAAGATAGCAGGGAAGATTAGGAAAAATCCAAAAATTGGAGAGGTAACTTAGTAGAAGGGAATGAGAGAGTTCGGGAGATTTGGGATAGTACACTTTGATGATGAGTATCACACACGGCAGATAAAATGTACATCAAAATAGGGAACAATTAAAACCACAGCTAAACACAGGACTTTGCTCCTGGCTGGTATTTTTATAGGTCACACACCATGCATAGAGCAAGGAATGCCTCCCCGCCATCACATACGTGATACCAGCTGCACAAATGCGGAAAACAAGAAATTGTCTGAAAACAGCAACTTACCTTGTATGAAGATCCTATTCCAGTAGATTTTCCCGACTTGATTGCCCCCAAGAAACACCAGGTTGGACAGGATCAGCATGGAGGTGGAACAAGATGCAAGGGCAGCATGGAATCGACGGCGAGCTTGTGGGGAGAGGAACTGGGCCTATGGGGAAAAGGTAGAAGGCATCTCATCACAAGGGTGGAAAAAATCGGGCTGAGACTTCACGCAGCCTCTCTCTGTTACCAGCTCAGGATGCCTCCCTGCAGAGCCTGAGGTAGGTTGATATTTAAACAGCTCTCAAAACTTCTATTCCTGCAAGATGCTCATTCTGGTCTAAGGAACGAAGTGACACGCTCCCAAGTTGCTATTTCCTACTGCCAAAATGGGCTTCCCTCTGACATGTGTAACACAAGCACCGAACCTAGTTAGGATCTAGCTGAAATGTCTCCACACGCTTTCTGCACATAAATCTACACGTCCAAGAACTGTTTAGACTCCTCTCCATGATAACAAGCACAACTCTATGTAATGAGGTCAAGCTCAGGGCGATCTTCTGGGCCAGTTATCTTGACCCTGGGAAGCACCCCCATAAATCTGACCCACTATTAGAAGGAATCCCATTAAAAGGGTTCAGGAGAATCAGTACAAGCCAACCCCCTTCCTGGAATCAGAGCTCAGGGTACATGCCCCACCGAGAGTGAACTTGTAGCAGCATCAGAGAAGGTCAGCTTATCACAGCGCCTGAAATATGCAGGAACTGGAGAGATGTTTTCCAGTAATGATGATAAAAAATTCTGCTCGTCCATCCAAGGTCTTCACTGCACTTTTCCTCCCCTTTTGATATTTTCTCAGGGATTTCATAAATTAAACAAAGTGTTTATTTCTCAGCGTTGATCATTCTGGTGCCCTACTGAGTGGGAATCACAATGCTGTGTCTGGAGTGTGTGCGCCCCATCAGTACGTGCACAGGGAATGTCCTTCGGGACTGCAGATTCAGAATGAAAACGAGCTATGGCTCAACCCAGGGTTTCTGACAAATACCTCAGCCTAATCCAAAGACACAGAAAAGAGGGATTTCCCTGGTGGTCCAGTGGTTAAGAATCCGCCTTCCAATGCAGAGGACATGGGTTCGATTCCTGGTCAGGGAACTAAGATCTCACATGCTGCGGGGCAAGTAAGCCCGTGCGCTGCAACTAGAGAGCCCGCGGGCTGCTACGAAAAGATCCCGTGTGCCGCAGAAAGACCCGACACAGCCAAATAAATAAATAAATAATTTTAAAGATTTAAACAAAAAAACAAAGACATAGAAGAGAGAGAGAGCAGAGGTTCTAGAGATCATTCCTGAATATCTTCCTAAAGCCTGCACATCTCTGGGGTCACTTGAATCTTGATTTCAGCTGTGCTCCAGTTACAAACAGAATTCTGAATTAACAGGCAAAAAGGACTAAGCTAGAGGGTGAGTCTCAAATAGGAGATTTACTTATTCCTGGTGACCCTACTCTGGATCATCCGTGGCTACTCTGTAAGCCTTGGTCAGTGTCCTCTGAAAGCCTAGAGAAATGAATTCCTGATCCCCTCCCCGTTTCTCCCCTGCCAGTCTCAGGTCTGGTCTGTAGGCTCAGATATACCTGCTACCCTATAGCTTCCCATCCATGGCTCTCTCCTCCAGCATCATTTTGGAGCATGGGTTTTACTGCCACCATATGTGAGAGTGTGGCTTTCTCATGGATAAGCTGTGTGTAGCAGGCAGTGACTAAGTTGTCTGCCTGCACACGGTTGTTCTGGAAAGCTCTCAAGTGATGCTGACATGTCCCTGGTTAGAGGCCACTAGACAAGATGACCTCTAGTCTCTCCCTCTCCTCTGAGAGGCCACAAGCATGCACAGGGGATGCTGCCAAACAAGACCAGATAAGAGATAACTACACAGCATAAAAACTGGTAATGAAAGAGAAGTAGGGATGAAGCAGGATTGAAATTCAGCACTCTTCACCTCTGAGAATAAGGAGACATTAATCTGCCAGTTTCTGCATTTTCCAGCAGAGGAAGATACTTTCTGAGTGTTACTGACTCAATTAGCAGTGACTCAGGAGGTGGGGTGAGAGGAAGCAGGGGGATAGGGGGAAAAACCCACAATGATAAATCAAGAAAATATGAACTGTTGTAATTGACATAAATGTGCCCAAATAATTCTCTCCAGGTACAGGGGTCACTGATAACACATTTGATTTCTAAGGAACGTGAGGAACTTCTGTTCAAACCCTATCAGTCTTCCCTAACCTTATATCCTGTTAGGGGAGTTCAAAGACCCCATTGATCTTTCCCTTTTTAATGTCAATTACAGAGAGCGCACATTGCTTGGTTAAAGCTCAAAGTGGTTCTCCTTTTGTGGGAAATGATTACAATTATTAAATAATCAACACAGAGATAAGGAGAGAGGAAAACACTGCTTGCGTTGGGTTGCTAAGCGGGGCTGTGGTGCCGGGTTACCTGGTACAGGGCGAGGGCCGGGCTACAGGGGGAGGCAAAGCTGGGGGGAAAGAGGCAGAGCAAGGGAAGAGATGCAGGGGAGAGTGAGGGCTGGAAGCATGGGGATCCTCTCTCCAGAACCTGAGGCCCTGGTTCCTACTGCTCTTCCTTTGATTCTCTGATTACCCCAGTATCTCTCTCAGCTACATGACTCAATAAATTCCTATTTCTGCTCAGGAAAAACAGAAGTCAGAATAAGAGCAAATACAAAGGAGCCTCTGATCTCAGAGACAGGAGGGAAGATCTAAAATTTGAAATGACCGACTACAAGTCAATCTTTAGAAATAGTTAATTAATTTTTAAAAAAATTAGCAAGAATGTTAAAGGCACAGGCTGTTGGAATCAATAGGCTAGAAAGACTTAAGGAGAAATCAAGATGCTCATAGGCAATTCTTGATTATCTGCCCCCGACCCCGGGGTGAGTGGGTGGAAGACGAAATAGATGATGATAAAGAAAATCCAAAAACCTAATTTTAACTAATAGCCCCATCCTCTGAACTGACAAAATTAGCCTTGCCAACACGCAGCAAACTTGACAGAACATTGTGTCTCTTCATTGTGAATCAGTGGGAAGGCAGAATGATGGGCCAGAAGGAAGGAAAAAGAGGACCTGTCTGGATAATCCACAGGAGGGTAATAATTAATAGCAAAGGGGATGGAAGTCTTGGCTGCAACTCGTCTTTCCTCTTTGGGTTCCCTCGCCTCATTGTAGAAGGTGACAGATTTGACATCAGGGATTTCTTTCTATCTTGGGAACCATCTGGCCTTAGTCACTGGTTTACAGGAACTCTAGAGGTAAGCACCAAATTCAGGGTTCCCAGGAGAAAAAAAATGCCAGCTGGGCAAGGCTGGAAGATCCCTTGGCCCAGCCAACTCTGTCAATAAATATGACCTTCTGAGCCCCTAGGGCCACAGGGCCAAAATTCCCACTTTAAATACTTTGTATCTTTTGCACTGTCTCTTCTGAAGTCCTATTGCAATTACTGTCATCACTCCTGTGGTCCTTCACATCTAGGATGCAGGTTGTTCATGTGCAGGATCAAGCCCCACATGTTAGTCACCCATCCTCATGGCTCAGGTGCTTGAAAGGTTGAGGAATTGTAAACCAAATAGGGAGAAAAAAAAAAAATCATTGTGCAATGAAGAGCCATCAGGTATTTTCATACCGCCAACTTGATCAGATAAGGCATTGATTAGTAAACAGATTTTCATTCTCATTAACATGACTACATGAGGATAAAAAGGAGCCCTGGTCTGGTCATGGTCTCTTCCCAGAGGATAGATGAGTCTGTGGCCATCCAATATTCTGGCAGCAAAAAAAAAACTGGGAGTGGCACTGTACCCCAGGGGATGTTTGGAAATTTGCTGGACATTTTTCGTTGTCCCAAGGACAACACAATTGCCAGGAGGTAACTGTGGCATTTGATGGGCCAGGGATTATAAACATACTGCAATGTGTGGGATAGAACCGTCCTGCCCAAAATGTCAACAGCGCCCTCTTGAGAAAGGATCAAAGGTTTTCTTCTACTTTCATTATAGAGCTAACTTCTCTCTTGGCCCACGGGGCACAGAACCTCCCTTCCTCTCTCATTAGGAGCAATGGCAAAAACATGCCCCTTTCCCCCTGGGGCCCAGAAAAAATGCATCCCAGGGCAGGGAAAGCGTTCTTTTATAGTGTCCCAGTGCTAGGCCCCCTCGCCTCCCCCCCACTACCACCTGGTATCACATTTGAGAGAGGAGGAGCCACTTGTGTCCCCAGTTATGTTCAGGCAAGACGCAGCAACCGCCTCACCCTCACAGCCCTGAAACCTGGAGGAGAAAGGAGGAATGGGAGGCCGAGCACGCTGGAAAGCACCACTTTGTTCCCCTGCAGGGGTGACCAGTGCTCTCGCACAGACTCTTAACTCATGCGACAGGTTGGGGCAGTTTCTCTCCATGTTAGTGTCGATATAACCCACTCTTCAGGCCCAAGGGCAGGTACCCTCTAATTCCTCTGGGTGAGCTCGCTGTCTCTGAAAGAAGAAACAAGAGCTGGTGTGTGGAAATGCTATAACTAACAGTTTAGCGATGGCTCTAAACTTCCCTCTAAGACACCAACTCCAAAGGTGAGGCATGTAACCCAAACAAAGGAAACCTGGGGCTGAACTAAACGTCTGTCAGAAGAGTTTGCAGTTCCTGCTGCGAGGTGTCTGCAAGTGTGTTTATTCACATCCCCATGGCAACCCCTCTATCTTTTCCAGTCAACATCCTGTCCTTGGAAATCACAGGACTGGCCAGGCAAACAAGCCAGGGTCTGGGGGGTGCGGTCCATGGAATCTGGGTCAGAAGTGATGCTCAGAGTGGCCATGGGGGGTGAGAGGCAGATGGTGTGGTGGGGCTGCAGGTGGCTGTGCTCCGGGGACCCTGCACTTGTCCACGGAGGGCCTGCACGTGGGGCCGAGACAGGAGGAGGGGACGGGCTGAGCATCTGGGGGAGCATATGGGCCGGAGGAACGGCTGCTGGAGACAGTGACAAAGGCTTGGCAAGTGGGACCTGATGCTGTTTATTTTTAAGTGGAGGAAAAGCTAAAAAAAGAAACTGGGTGGGTTTGAGCAGCTGGACACAGTTCTTCCATATAATCACTGAAGTTTTTCATTTTCTAATAAAAACACTAACCAGAGGGAAAGAGAGGATAAACAAGGACATGGCAATGGGAGAGACTAGTGCAGACCAGGGAGAGCAAACGAGGGGTGGACACCCCACAGGCCACAATGATGAGACCAAAGACAACAAAAGAAACAATTATAGCTCTTGTGAAAGAGAAGGGTGGTCAGAGTGAAACGCTCGGGGTCAGGAGGACTCAAACCCCAAAGTCATTCCAGTGTCCCTGTCCCATCTCTGTACCAACCTGCCAGGACACTGCTCCCCTTGCTTCCTTTCTCAAGGCACTTGGGTCATTTCCACTTAGAAGTCTGTGTTTTACCAGTTACCCATCTCTCTCATGTTCCCACCAGCATGGTAAGTTCCTGAAGGACAGCGTGGCCTAATCTTCAATCTGTATCACCCAAGGCCCACGCATACTCTGTGTGAGCTCAATAATTATCTTACACCTGTTCCTCCCTTTTCCCTACATAAGTTACGGAATCTCCTGATTTCCTTACTATTCCATCCCCATGCTATATCCAAGCCAAATGAATACATGAAGGCACTCAGAAAGCAACACTTCCTTCCCCCTTGTACATGTATGGAGCATCAAAAAATCTCTGGGCAATGAAGTTAAATTTTTCAACCTCTGTTTGCTACTGTGATCTAAGCAATGCATGCTCCTAAGAGAGAGTCAGATACCTGTAGTGATGAAGGCAAAGCCGGTTTTGCTTAAACGGAACAGTTACCTGCTCCATAGTTTAGAAGTACAGTTCAGTTAAAAACAGCAGAGGCTAGAACTTAGGATCCAAATCCATGCAGCATATGAAGAAATTTCAGACCACTTTCAAATAACTAAGCAAACAGCTGTCTCCTGTTACATTTAGAAAGCTTAAGCCATATATTAAGTGCCTGGAGTCCTGCTAAAAATTCTGGAATGGCCGACAGAACCGTGTCACCCTGTGTTTTTACTTTTCCACTACCATGGACCCACCTCCAGTCTGTACGTCTCTGCTCTGGATTTCGCAGAAGCCTCTTTCTTAACTGGCATGCTCTACTCTGGCCTTTATCCCTCTAGTTCATCAAGCACACTGACTATGACTCTCCATTATGCAAAGTATTTTAGCGGTTTTTCGTTGCTTACGGACGAAAATCGAAACTGGGAAGGCACTTTACAATCAGAGCCCATTTCACTTTCCAACCTTAACTCCTACCACTCTTTATCAATGGTATAGCTCTATTCACTGCTCTCCAAACATAACATGCACTTTTACATCTCTGTGCCTTTGTACAAGCTGTTTTCTCTACTTAGAATGTGCCCTCCTTATTCCTTCTTAAAGCTCCAGCCCAATGTCAGCTCAGGAGAGCAATGGCTTTGGACCAGCCAAAATTGGGTTCAGGTTCTGGCTTTCCACCTTTTAACTGTGCTGCCCAGAGCAAGCTCAAGCTCCCCATCTACCTAGTTCACAGTTGGTATTCGATAACTGTAGGCCACCCTAAACCTGGGAGTGTTGGTCACCTATTTTCTGTTTCTATAAGCTATGGGATAGATAGCATCAATCTATAGGTCTTAGAGAGCTACAATTTTTACAATTTTTAATGTAAAAAAATTCACTATGTGAGGAGCTTTACTTATACTGCAAAGTAGGTTAAATTATTCCCATTTTACAAAGGAAGAACTAGAGGAGCAGACATTAAGTAACTGGCCCCAGGTTACATACACTGGTAGTGCAGAGCAGGATTCACACAGGTTTCTCTAACTCAATGTCTTACTACCCCCCACTACATTATACAACTTCACTCCTGTGTAACAGTGATTATCCCCTCCTCTAGACTGGAATCTTCAAGAAGTTGATCTCTTCAGTGCCAGATACAAAGTAGATTTTCAAGAAATGTTTGTTCCACAGATACTTCATGCATGTGTTCCTTTAGCAATGGTTGATAGATACCCACCAAGTGTCAATTTCAGGACCTCAACATCTTCAAGAACAATATGGCTTAGAATGACATTGGACTTTTAAAAAGTAATTGGAATTCACAATTACAGAAGGAGGTTTAGGATATCTCCCTAGAAAATGACACCTAACAGACCAAAAGTAAGAAAGAATACAGAGTTGCTGAATAGAAATTAATAGGCCTAGCATCCAAATTGAAAAGGATGAAAAATTACCTCTGTTCACAAATGACATGATCTTATATGTAGAAAGCACTAAAGATTCTATTTAAAAAGTTATAACTAATAAATTCAGCAAAGGTTGCAGTATATGAAATTAACATGCAAAAATCAGTTGCATGTCTATACATTAACAATGAAAAATCTGAAAAGGAAATTAATAATTCCATTGACGATAGCATCAAAAAGAATAAAATACTTAGGAATACACTTAACAAAGGAGGCAAAATATTGTACATTGAAAACTACAAACATTGTAGGTATGACATCCATATACATGGGCTGGAATACTTAATATTGTTAAGATGATATTACCACCCAAAGCTGTCTTTAGCTTCAATGAAATCCCTATCAAAATCCCAAAGATTTTTGTTTGCTGAAACAGAAAAATTCATACTAAAATTAACATGAAATCTCAAGGGACCCCTGAATGGTCAAAACAATCTTGAAAAAGAACAGGAGGGTCAATCAAGATGGTGACATAAGGGGGTCCTGAACTCCACTCCTCCTGTGGAGGCACTGAATGGACAGCTATATATGGAGCAATTCCCTGTGAAAAAAATCGATAAAATATAAGAAAGTATCAAACAGAAATCATAGAGCTGAAGAATACAATAACTGAACTGAAAAATTCAATAGAAGGGTTCAACAGTTCAACAACAAACTAGATCAAGCAGAAGAACAGATCAGCAAGCTCAAAGACAGGGCAGTGGACTTCATCTAATCAGAGGAACCAAAAAAAAAAAAAAAAAGAATGAAAATGAGTGAAGATAGCTTAAGGGACTTATAGATGCCATCAAGCAGACCAATGTATTATGGGGGTCCCAGAAGGAAAAGAGAGAAAGAGGCAGAGCACTTATTCACAGAAATAATGGCTAAAAACTTCCCTAACCTGGGGAAATAAACAAACATCTATATCTAGTAAGCCCAAACAGTACCAAATAAGATAAATCTAAAGAGACCCACACAAAGACACAGTATAATTAAACTGTGAAAAGTTAAAGACAGAGAGGACCTTAAAAGCAGCAAGAGAAAGCAACTTGTTATGTACAAGTGAACTCCCATAAGACTATCAGCATATTTTTCAACAAAAATTTTGTAGGCCAGAAGGAGCAGCATAATATATTCAGATTGCTGAAAGAAAAACACTGCCAACCAAGAATACTCTACCTGGCAAAGTTGTCCTTCTGAATTGAAGGAGAGATAAAGAGTTTTCCAGAACAAAAACAAAAAAAAGCTGAAGGAATTCATCACCACTAGACCAGCCTTACAAGAAATGTTAAAGGGATTTTTTTCAAGTTGAAACAAAAGGATGCTAATTAGTAACAGGAAAACATGTGAAAGTATAAAGCCTAATGGTAATGGTGAATATATAGTTAAATTCAGAGTACTCTAATGTTGTAATTGTGGTGGGTAAATCACTTATAACTCTAGTATAAAGGTTAAAAGCAAAAAGTTTTAAAGATAACTACAAGTACAATAATTTGTTAATGAATACACAATGTAAAAAATGTAAATTGTGACATCAAAAACATAAAATGTGTGGAGTGGAAGTGTAAAAACCTAGAGCTTTTGTATGCATTTGAAGTTAACTTGTTATCAGCATAAAATAGACTGTTACAAGTATAAGATGTTTTATGGGGCTTCCCTGGTGGCGCAGTGGTTGAGAATCTGCCTGCCAATGCAGGGGACACGGGTTTGAGCCCTGGTCTGGGAAGATCCCACATGCCGCGGAGCGACTGGGCCCATGAGCCACAATTACTGAGCCTGCGCGTCTGGAGCCTGTGCTCCACAACAAGAGAGGCCGCGATAGTGAGAGGCCCGCGCACTGCGATGAAGAATGGCCCCCACTTGCTGCAACTGGAGAAAGCCCTCACACAGAAATGAAGACCCAACACAGCCATAAATACATAAATAAATAAATAAAATATTTAAAAAAAAAAAAAAAAAGATGTTTTATGAAAGCATAATGGCAACCACAAAGCAAAAACCTACAGTAGATATACAAAGATAAGGGAATCAAAGCATACCACTACAGAAAATCATCATATCACAAAGGAACAGAGCAAAAGAGGAACCAAAACACAAAGGAATTACAAAACAAACAGAAAACAATTAACAAAATGGCACTAGTAAGTTCATATCTATCAATAATTACTTTAAATGTAAATGAACTAAATTATCCAATCAAAAGGCACACAGTGACTAAATGGATTAAAAAACAAGATCCAACTATACGATGCCTACAAGAGACTCAATTTAGCTTTGAGGACACACATAGTGAAGGGATGGAAAAAGATATTTCATGAAAATGTAAACCAAAGAAGGCTGGGGTAGTTAAACTCTTCAACAAATGGTGCTAAGAAAACAGGATATCCACATGCAAAGCAGTGCATTTGAACCCTCACTTTATACCAGATACAAAAATTAAGTTGATGAATCAAAAATCTAAACATCAGGGCTTCCCTGGTGGCGCAGTGGTTGAGAATCTGCCTGCCAATGCAGGGGACACGGGTTCGAGCCCTGGTCTGGGAAGATCCCACATGCCGCGGAGCAACTGGGCCCGTTAGCCACAACTACTGAGCCTGAGCGTCTGGAGCCTCTGCTCCGCAACAAGAGAGGCCGCGATAGTGAGAGGCCCGCACACCGCGATGAAGAGTGGCCCCCACTCGCCGCAACTGGAGAAAGCCCTTACACAGAAACAAAGACCCAACACAGCCAAAAATAAAAATAATAAATAAATAATAAATAAAAAATTTAAAAAAAAATCTAAACATCAGGGACTTCCCTGGTGGTCCAGTGGTTAAGACTCCACACTTCAAATGCAGGGGGCGCAGGTTCGATCACTGGTCTGGGAACTAAGATCCCACATGCTGCGTGGTGCAGCCAAAAAAAAAAAAAATCTAAACATCAGAATTGAAACTATAAAACTCTTAGAAGAAAACAGGAAAAAAATTTCATGATACTGGATTTATCAATGACTTCCTGGATAGGACACCAAAAGCACAGGCAACAAAAGTAAAAATAGATAAATTGCACTTCACCAAAATTAAAAACTCTCGTGCATCAAAGGACACTATCAACAGAGTGAAAAGGCAACCCAAAGAATGAGAGAAAATATTTAGAATCACATATCAATAAGGGATTAATATCCAGAATATATAAAGGATTCTGACAACAGAAAAACAACCCAATTCAAAAATGGGTAAAGGGCTTGAATAGATATTTATCCAGAGAAGATATACAAACGGTCAATAAGTACATGAAAAGATGCTCAATATCACTATTCATTATGGAAATGCAAATCAAAACCACAATGAGCCACATGAACCACACCTTTACACCTACTAAAATGGCTATAATCAAAAATAGAAAATAAGTGTTGATGAGGATGTGGAAAAATTGAATCCTCGTGCATTGCCAGTGAGAATGCAAAATGGTGTAGCCATTGTGGAAAACAGTATGGCAGTTCCTCAAAAATTAAAAATAGAATTATCATATAATGCAGCAACCCACTTCTAGGTATGTATTCAAAAGAAATGAAAGCAGGGACAGAACAGATATTTGTATACCAATGTTCATAGCAGTATTATTCACAATAGACAAAAGATAGAAACAACCCTAATGTCCATTGATGGATAAATGTGTAAGCAAACTATGGTATATATGTAGAATGGAAATACTGCTCAGCCTTAGAAAGAAAGGAAATTCTGACAGACACTGCAACATGGATGAATCATGAAGACGTTAGGCTCAGTTATAATCATGAACCAGAAGGGCAAATATTGCACAATTCCACTTGTATACAGTACTTAGAATAGTCAAACTCATAGAAAAAGAAAGTAAAATAGTGGTTTCCAGGGATTAGGGGGAAGAGGTAATAGGAGTCATTGTTTAGTAGGCACAGAGTTTCAATCTGGGATGATAAAAACATTCTGGAGACTGATGGTGGTGACAGTTGCACAACAATGTGAATGTATTTAATGACTCTGAATTTTACATGTAAAAGTGGCTAAACTGGTAAATTTTCTGTTATGTATGTTTTATCACAAGAATTATTAGGCCTTGTCTAATAGACAGATCTGCTGAATAGTGAATACATGCAATTTTCATACACATGTGGGCCATAATCAAACTGAACATATACTAAGCCAGGAAAGGAATATAAGTACATTTAAAAAATTTATCATGAAGTTTATGCTCACCAACAACAAAAATTAGCAAAAATTAACACACCAGTAAATTACTTTAAATTTCATTCATTTTAGCTAAAAGTTTTTATTGCAGGAACAATAAAATGGATAAACTTTGGCAAGTGTGATCAATTAAGAAAAAAGGTGAAATAACAAGAGGAAATAATATATAGGACATTTAAAAATCTTTGGAGAGTATACAGCAATATATTTGGAAACCTAGATAAAAGATAATTTACCTAGAAAATTTAAACTACCTAAAACTCTCATAGAAAAAGTAGGAAGACTAAAAAAAAAAGCATAAACATAGAAGAATTGAAACAGTGGTCAAAGCTCTATGCTCAAAGAAAAACTGCCCAGATGTTCTTAATGAGCAAGTTCTACCAGATGGTCAAGAAACAGATAATTTCCATCTCATAGGAACTGTTTCAGAGGGTAGAAAACCATGGGAAGCTTCCACTCATTTGATGATGCCAGCATAACTCTGATACCAAAGTCATAAAAAGCCAAAACAAGAAAAGAAAACCAGAAGTCAATCTTTGTTCCAGAAATTACCTTAAAAATTCTAAATTAAATAGCTGCAAATCAAATACAGGAATGGTTCAAAGAATACTCTAGATCAAGTAAGATTTATCCCAGGAACGGAAGGATGATTCAACATTAAAAACATTAGATGTAACTCATGGGATTAAATAATTAAAGCAGAATAATCATATGATCACTCAATAGATGCCAAAAATGTAAGCTTTTTAAAGTTGATAAAGAGGGTATGTCAAAAACCCAGAGAAAATATTCCCACTAGCTTCAAGAAAAAGACATTTTTTTTCTCTATCATTCAAAACTGTACCAAAGGACCAAGTATAGTGAAACAATTAAATGCAGCAGGAGTTAAAATTGTTGGCAAAAACAAAACTGTCATTATTTGTAGATGATATGACCATCAATCTAGAAAATTCAAAAGAAACAACCAACAAATCACTAGAGCTAAAAAAAGATTTAAAGTAGATGCAAAATGATCAACTCAAAACAAAAATCAATACCTTTCCTACACAATAGCAATAATTCAAAAAGAAATGCAAGAGGGAAGAGATATGGGAACATATGTATATGTATAACTGATTCACTGTGTTATAAAGCAGAAACTAACACACCATTGTAAAGCAATTATACTCCAATAAAGATGTTAAAAAAATATATTGTTGCGAAGCATTAAGAAAGTGAAAGCAATATGCATATTGAAGCAACAGAATCATGGAACTTACTTGTGTATGGAAACTCACTGTTCTTAGAATAATAATAAAAGAAAAATCTAAAACCTTAAAAAAAAAAAAAGAAAAAGAAATGCACAAGACTTCTAAGAAATGATAAAACTTTATGTAAGAACTTAAAGGAAGACTTGAATAAATAACTATTCAAGGCTGGGAAGACTCAGCATTACAGACATGTCAACTCTACTCAAAGATACAATTCAAAGCAAATCTAATAAATTCCAATATGCATACCAAAGGGAGTTTTGAGAAACTTCACTTTTGAGGAATTCTAAGATTCATATAGAAGAAGCAATGTGCAAAAATAGCCAATGTAACCCCGAAAAAGAACAAAAAGGAGCACAGGACTTTCCTTACTGGGAATCAAGACATTCAAAACTCTAATATTTTAAACAGGACTAATTAAATAGATCAATGCAACAGAAAAGAGAGCCCAAAAATGAACCCGTGTGTATTTGGATATTAACAATATATTAAATGTGACCTTTCAGTGAGGGAAAGATCACTGAATAAAACAATTTTAAAACATAGAAAGCATTCTTGCTGCAGGCCATACAAAAACAGGCAGCAGACCAGATTTGGTCCCTGGGCCATCCTTTGCCAACTCCTGCTCTATTCTATTCTCGGTATTGCCCTAAAGAAACACTTTATGAACAAGGAGGCATGAACAGGCAATGTACTGCAGCTGCATTTGCAAAAGAAAAAAAAAATGAGAGGCAACCTAAATTTTCAATAGAATAATTTTCAACAATAGAATAAATCAATTATCACATATCCATATTATGTCCAGTTATGCAGATCTACATACTCTAATACAGAAACATCTTCAAAACATAACATGAGGAGGGAAAAAAGTGAAAAGTTAAAAATATTTATACATTTCTAAACCACACACACATATATGTACATACAAAGTATGAAAGGTATGCAAGGCTACACTGCAATCTGATAACAATGGCTACCTTTCATGGGAGGAAAGTGAACAAGGTGTGTCTGTTTGGGTGATGAGTGTCTTAGAAGAACTTCAGCCTTATCTGCATTTTTTTCAAGATCACATGGTCATAAATGACTTCATAAATTATAAAGAATAAAAGAATAAAAAAAGGAAATCTAAGAATCTTTCCACTAAATGACCCTAGAGCCTGGCCACCTCCCCTGAGTATAGAGAGTCAAGGCACATGGGTGGAAAGATGGAATCCAGACGACCATCACACCCAAGTCGTGGCTGCTCATGGCACTGGGGTCCTCCCTCTCTAAGCAGCACTGAGGTCCATTGGGACTATTAAATAAGCCTAGGATGTCACAGCTATGGCCTCAGCTATATCCTGTTCAAACACTGAAACAACAGCTTAGGGCAAGGCCTGCTTTTAAAGCAAACTTGACATTTAAAAATCTAAAACTGACAAACAGGTAAAGCATTCCAAAATAATTCACCAAATGATGGCACAGAAAACTCTTCTAGTGACATTCAGTTAAACATAGTAGATGAGACATCTCTGCTCCCTTCACAAGCCCCATTAAAATGAAAAGTAAACATTTGGAAAGGTATAAATCCACAGACAAGGAATGGAAGAGAAGTGAACAGCAAGTGAGCAAAGTCAAACCATCTTTATAAGATAGAAAGCAGATGAATGAATTAGCAGAGCTGACATACCTGAATACTACTAGATGCCAAAGAGAAGAAAAGTCACTCATATACCAGGTCCCCAGAAGTCCCAGGCATTAGAGATACCATATACTACAGATGACAACAGTAAACCATGGAGGAAAAAAACAGAGATTGGTTAAAAACCTGGGTAATGAGCATATGGACCACAAGGATAAAGATTCTTCTTTCTCCCCATCCCCACCCCCGCCCATGATGAAGTTATTTTTTCCATAAATAAACTGCGTCAAGGAGATTCTAAAGTCAGGGACAATCAGCACAATGACATTTCAGAATTACCAAAGGTATCTGCATTAAGCTTCCAGAGAGAAAAACAGATTACATACAAGGAATCAAGAATTAAATGGCATTTCTCAACAGTAAAGCTAAAAACTAGAAGACAAATAATATCTTGAAAATTTTCAGGAGAAATTACTATTCAACCTAAAATTCAGTGCTCAGATAATCAATTAAATGTGAGGGTAGAATAAAGAGAGTTATAGAAATACTAGGTCTCAAAAAAAAAAAAAAAAGTATCACCCATGATCCCTTTCTAAGGAAGCTACTAAAGGATGTGCTCGAGCAAATCAAAGGGAGGGGGAAAAACAAGGAGATCTGGGGCCCAAGACACAGAGATTCAGCCTAGGAGAGAAGAAAGGGCACATGTCAGGACAACAGCCATAGAGCATATCTGAAGAGAAATAATCCAGATGGGAAGGGAGGATGGAAGGTCTTCAAGAAATATTCTCCAGATAAAGAGAACTGACAGATTACCAGAGACATCTGACCACATGGAAAATAAAACACTATTCTGAGGGATTTTCCAATTTTATTAGGGAGTTTGGAAAGAAGTGATGACAGTAAACCAATTAATCAAACAAAATAGGCAAGGCAATTCTTAATCTGAGTTGGGGAAATGGTTGACTAAGAAAGAAAATGCAATTATAGTACATTAACTGGTTTGGCAGGGAGCCACACTTAACATAGTGATGATAATGTAAACTGAGTTCTGATTTAACAAAAGGGAGAGATATTATTAAATTAGGAGGAGAAGTGGGGAGTATGTCTAAGAGGCTAAAACCTCATGTAGAAATTACTTAATATTTATAATCCATAAGTGAAGAATAATAGAATACACTTTAAAAAGACAGAGGTAAATATCAGAAACAACTAAGAGAATTGAAAGTTGTGGTGGGATGAATTGGGAGATTTTGATTGACATATATACACTAATATGTAAAAAATAGATAACTAATAACCTGCTGTATAAAAAATAAATTAAATTAAAAAAATAAATAAATAAATTAAATAAAATTCAAAAAAAGTTGTTGCTAATGGAGATAAGAACATAAGAGCGGGAGGAATGGAGACAGCTCTTCTATTTATTTATCTAAATTAAGCCTTGTGTAATATTTGACTTTTGAACCATGAACATACATTTTTTAAACTTTCTGGGTTTTGGTATTTTGCACTGTAAAATAGGGATAATGATGATACTTACCTATCAAGCTACTATTAAAATCACACGAGATAATGCAGTAAAAGTGCTTTGGGGAGCATTCTCACTTCTCTTGGACCAATTTTTCAGAAGAGTTATTCCACAGACAAGTTGTGTGGAGCCACACTTAAAACACAAGTTGTCCAAGAACTGAAGGCTGTTTTGTCGATTCATCGAATGCCAAATGTGCACAAGCAGCAAGGAGATGGGACGTGGATGAGTAATCTAAGTGGCTTGGGTTTATCATGGAAGACTCCTAGCCTGCAATCAAGGAGGCTTGAATAGATCATGAGTAACTGGATTTGACTTCTTTCTATCAAACTAACCACCTGTTCTTAGAAAGATTACTTATACATTCCTCATCTCTAGGTTCCTCATCTGTAAAACTGGAGGTAGTAACACTTGCCCTGAAGGGTTGTTGTGATGGGTAAATAATATAACGAACATGAAAGACCTTTGTGCAGTGTCTGGCGCAGTTCCTTCTACAGTACATAATGGCAGTTACAATAGTCGCACATCCGTCTGCTCCTGAGAATGACAACTTTAACTTTCAATTTCTAACATAACCTAAGCATCCAGGGTCAGCTAAGCAAAACCAGAGGGTAAGTGCACCCTCTTCCCTTTTCTCTCAATAACCTTTGATTAGACAACAGTACTTATTCACGGTAGACAAGGATGAAAATATAAATGAGCAAAAACAAGAAAACATGCAAAATAAATAATCCCACCATTGACGTTTTAGTGTATAACCTTCCATACGCTTTTCTATGTTTAAATTTCTAAATAAAATGAATTTTTATTTTACCTGTTATTTCTCATTCTTCATTTTCATCTTCTCACAGTGAAATTATTTCAACATCATCACTTTCAATAGCTGCATAGTTGGCTTGACAGATGTCCTGCACCGTTTATATTATACTCTTTCCTGTCACCCTTCAGGGGCTACACAGTGGCCGTTCCAACACTCATTCTGGCCTATTGAGTGGATTACAGGGTTGACACCAGAGGAGAAAGCAAGAGCCACCTTAAATTGTGTGTTTCAATACATGTTGGTGATCAACAGTACATTGATTCCAACCCAGCTCATCTCAAATAAGGCCAGCAGCTGCTTGATATGCTTTTTAAAGCAACATTTATTTCTAGGCTTTGGAAGGAAAGTGAGATATTTTGGAAGTTCTGCGCATTTCTGACTTCTCAGAGATTTAAAAATGAATAGATAGACAAAGTTTTACTGAGCTCTGCCCACCAGAGCAACAGCCAGCTCTACTCACCGCCAGTCCCTCCCATCAGGAAACTTGCACAAGCCTCTTAGATAGCCTCATCCACCAGAGGGCAGACAGCAGAAGCAAGAAGAACTACAATCCTGCAGCCTGTGGAACAAAAACCACATTCACAGAAAGATAGACAAGATGAAAAGGCAGAGGGCTATGTATCAGATGAAGGAACAAGATGAAACCCCAGAAAAACAACTAAATGAAGTGGAGATAGGAAATCTTCCAGAAAAAGAATTCTGAATAATGATAGTGAAGATGATCCAGGACCTCGGAAAAATAATGAAGGCAAAGATCGAGAAGATGCAAGAAATGTTTAACAAAGACCTAGAAGAATTAAAGAACAAACACCTATAAGAATTAAAGAACAAACACACAAAGATGAACATTACAATAACTGAAATGAGAAATACACTAGAAGGAATCAATGGCAGAAAAACTGAGGCACAAGAATGGATACGTGACCAGGAAGACAGAATGGTGGAATTCAGTGCTGTGAAACAGAATAAAGAAAAAAGAATGAAACGAAATGAAGACAGCCTAAGAGACCTCTGGGACAACATTAAACACAACAACATTTGCATTATAGGGGTTCCAGAAGGAGAAGAGAGAGAGAAAGGACCAAAGGAGAAAATATTTGAAGAGATTATAGTTGAAAACTTCCCTAACATGGGAAAGGAAATAGCCACCCAAGTCCAGGAAGTGCAGAAAGTCCCAAGTGGGATACACCCAAGGAGAAACACACCAAGACACATAGTAATAAAATTGACAAAAATTAAAGACAAAGAAAAATTACTGAAAGCAACAAGGGAAAACAACAAATAACATAAAAGGGAACTCCCATAAGGTTAACAGTTGATTTCTCAGCAGAAACTCTACAAGGCAGAAGGGAGTGGCATGACATATTTAAAGTGATGAAGGGGAAGAATCTACAACCAAGATTACTCTACCCGCAAGGATCTCATTCAGATTCAATGGAGAAATCAAAAGCTTTACTGAAAAGCAAAAGCTAAGAGAATTCAGCACCACCAAACCAGCTCTACAACACATGCTAAAGGAACTTCTCTAAGTGGGAAACACAGGAGAAGAAAAGGACCTGCAAAAACAATCCCATAACAATTAAGAAAATGGTAATAGGAACATGCATATTGATAATTACCTTAAACGTGAATGGATTAAATGCTCCAACCAAAAGACACAGGCTCACTGAATGGCTACAAAACCAAGACCCATTGATATGCTATCTACAAAAGACCCACTTCAGACCTAGGGACACATACAGACTGAAAGTGAGGGGATGGAAAAAGATATTCCATGCAAATGGAAATCAAAAGAAAGCTGGAGTAACAATACTCATATCAGATAAAACAGACTTTAAAATAAAGAATGTTACAAGAGACAAGGAAGGACACTACATAATGATCAAGGGATCAAGCCAAGAAGAAGATATAATAATTATAAATATATATGCACCCAACATAGAAGCACCTCAATACATAAGGCAACTGCTAACAGCTCTAAAAGAGGAAATTGACAGTAACACAATAATAGTGGGGGACATTAACACCTCACTTACACCAATGGACAGATTATCCAAATAGAAAATTAATAAAGAAGCGCAAGCTTTAAAGGACACAATAGACCAGATAGATTTAATTGATATTTATAGGACATTCCATCCAAAAACAGCAGATTAAACTTTCTTCTCAACTGTGCATGGAACATTCTCCAGGATAGCTCACATCTTGGGTCACAAATCAAGCCTCAGTAAATTTAAGAAAATGGAAATCATATCAAGCATCTTTTCTGACCACAATGATATGAGATTAGAAATCAATTACAGGGAAAAAAACGTTAAAAACACAAACACATGGAGGCTAAACAATACGTTACTAAATAACCAAGAGATCACTTAAGAAATCAAAGAGAAAATCAAAAAATACCTAGAGACAAATGACAATGAAAACACGACAATCCAAAACCTATGGAATACAGCAAAAGCAGTTCTAAGAGGGAAGTTTACAGCAATACAAGCCTACCTCAAGAAACAAGAAACATCTCAAATAAACAATCTAACCTTATACCTAAAGGAACTAGAGAAAGAAGAACAAACAAAACCCAAAGTTAGTAGAAGGAAAGAAATCATAAAGATCAGAGCAGAAATAAATGAAAGAGAAACAAAGAAAACAATAGCAAAGATCAATAAAACTAAAAGCTGGTTCTTTGAGAAGATAAACAAAATTGATAAACCATTAGCCAGACTCATCAAGAAAAAGAGGGAGAGGACTCAAATCAATATGATTAGAAATGAAAAAGGAGAAGTTACAACAGACACCACAGAAATACAAAGCATCCTAAGAGGCTACTATAATCAACTCTATGCCAATAAAATGGACAACCTGGAAGAAATGGACAAATTCTTAGAAAGGTATAACCTTCCAAGACTGAACCAGGAAGAAATAGAAAATATGAACAGACCAATCACAAGTAATGAAATTGAAACTGTGATTAAAAATCTTCCAACAAACAAAAGTCCAGGACCAGATGGCTTCATGGGAATTCTATCAAACATTTAGAGAAGAGCGAACACCCACTCTTCTCAAACTCTTCCAAAAAACTGAAGAGGAAGGAACACTCCCAAACTCATTCTATGAGGCCACTATCGCCCTGATACCAAAACCAGACAAAGATACTACAAAAACAGAAAATTACAGACCAATATCACTGACAAATATCGATGCAAAAATCCTCAACAAAATACTAGCAAACAGAATCCAACAGCACATTAAAAGGAACAGACACCATGATCAAGTGGGATTTATCCCAGGGATGCAAGGGTTCTTTAATATATGCAAATCAATCAAGTGATACACCATATTAACAAATTGAAGAATAAAAACCATATGATCATCTCAGTAGATGCAGAAAAAGCTTTTGACAAAATTCAACACCCATTTATGATAAAAACTCTCCAGAAAGTGGGCATAGAGGGAACCTACCTCAACATAATAAAGGCCATATACGACAAACCCACAGCAAACATCATTCTCAATGGTGAAAAACTGAAAGCATTTCCTCTAAGATCAGGAACAAGACAAGGATGTCCACTCTGGTCACTAATATTCAACATAGTTTTGGAAGTCCTAGCCACGGCAATCAGAGAAGAAAAAGAAATAAAAGGAATCCAAATTGGAAAAGAAGTAAACTGTCACTGTTTGCAGATGACATGACATTCTACATAGAGAATCCTAAAGATGCCACCAGAAAACTACTAGAGCTAATCAATGAATTTGGTAAAGTTGCAGGATACAAAATTAATGCACAGAAATCTCTTGCATTCCTATACACTAATGATGAAAAATCTAAAAGTGAAATTAAGGAAACACTCCCATTTCCCACTGCAACAAAAAGAATAAAATACCTAGGAATAAACCTGCCTAGGGAGAAAAAAGACCTGTATGCAGAAAACTATAAGACACTGATGAAAGAAATTAAAGATGATACAAACAGATGGAGAGATATACCATGTTCTTGGATTGGATGAATCAACATTGTGAAAATGACTATACTACCCAAAGCAATCTACAGATTCAATGCAATCCCTATCAAATTACCAATGGCACTTTTTACGGAACTAGAACAAAAAATCTTAAAATCTGTATGGAGACACAAAACCCCAAATACCCAAAGCAGTCTTGAGGGGAAAAAACAGAGCGGGAGGAATCAGACTCCCTGACTTCAGACTATACTACAAAGCTACAGTAATCAAGATAATATGGTACTGGCACAAAAACAGAAACATAGACCAATGGAACAAGATAGAAAGCCCAGAGATAAATACACGCACCTATGGTCAACTAATCTCTGACAAAGGAGGCAAGGATATACAATGGAGAAAAGACAGTCTCTTCAATAAGTGATGCTGGGAAAACTGGACAGCTACATGTAAAAGAATGAAATTAGGACACTCCCTAACACCATACACAAAAATAAACTCAAAATGGATTAAAGACCTAAATGTAAGGCCCGACACTATAGAACTCTTAAAGGAAAACATAGGAAGAACACTCTTTGACATAAATCACAGCATGCTCTTTTTTGATCCACATCCTAGAGTAATGGAAATAAAAACAAAAATAAACAAATGGGACCTAATGAAACTTAAAAGCTTTTGCACAGCAAAGGAAACTACAAACAAGACGAAAAGACAACCCTCAGAATGGGAGAAAATATTTGCAAATGAATCAATGGACAAAAGATTAATCTCCAAAATATATAAACAGCTCATGCAGCTCAATATTAAAAAAATAAACAACCCAATCCAAAAATGGACAGAAAACCTAAATAGACATTTCTCCAAAGAAGACATACAGATGGCCTAGAAGTACATGAAAAGCTGCTCAACATCACTAATTATTAGAGAAATGCAAATCAAAACTACAATGAGGTATCACCTCACACCAGTTAGAATGGGCATCAGAAAATCTACAAACAACAAATGCTGGAGAGAGTGTGGAGAAAAGGGAACCCTCTTGCACTGTTGGTGGGAATGTAAATTGATACAGCCACCATGGAGAACAGTATGGAGGTTCCTTAAAAAACTAAAAATAGAATTACCATACAAGCCAGCAATCCCACTACTGGGCATACACCCAGAGAAAACCATAATTCAAAAGGACACATGCACCCCAATATTCATTGCAGCACTATTTACAGTAGCCAGGTCATGGAAGCAACCTAAATGCCCATCGACAGACAAATGGATAAAGAAGATGTGGTACATATATACAATGGAATATTACTCAGCCATAAAAAGGAATGAAATTGGGTCATTTGTAGAGACGTGGATGGATCTAGAGACTGTCATACAGAGTGAAGTAAGTCAGAAAGAGAAAAACAAATATTGTATGTTAATGCATATATGTGGAACCTAGAAAAATGGTACAGATGAACTGGTTTGTAGGGCAGAAATAGAGACACAGATATAGAGAATAAACGTATGGACACCAAGAGTGGAACGTGGCAGGGCGGGGTGGTGGTGTGATGAATTGGGAGATTGGGATTGACATATGTACACTAATATGTATAAAATGGATAACTAATAAGAACCTGCTGTATAAAAAAATAAGTAAAATATAATTCCAAATAATATGAATATATACACATATACATACATATATACATATATAAATGCACTATATATATGCTACACACAGTCACAGCATATATACACAATACACATCATACATAATACATGAATATACACTGTAAATAAATACATACTGTAAAAATATATTGCACTAAGTATGTGCATATTATTTTGGAAAGAAGGGACTATTTTACCCTTCCACTGATAATAGGAACACTGAAAACTCAAGCTCTGCTACCTCCAGTGGGTAATTTGGATTTTCTGGGAGGAAAAAGAGACCCAGATTTGGGAACACACATCCAAAGCTTCAGCATATACGTAATAAGATTGTGCTTCTTCCTAAGCTCATGTATAGAAAACTGCTAGGCACTAGACTGATTAGAGTAACCACCACTTATCTGTGCTGTAGAAGCAGAAATCAGGGTCTCTACGTAAAGAATCTCATACCATGAGCCACCTAGAAAAGCCTGTTTCAACCATTTACATTCAAGCCGTGGAATCTCATCTTTGGCTCAGTATTCTTTCCCAAGGCTAGAGTTTGCCAGGATGAGGGTCTGTGCTGTGCACTCGGAGGGGAGAATGGACAACAGTGCCCTGGCAGCAGCAATGATGAGAGAGCAGCCCCTGCCTTGCTCAAGCCTAAACTGAGAGGGACGGGAAAGGCAGCAGAAGCTCCAGAGTTGACCAGACCAGGGGGGCTGAATATCTGAAAACTGCCTCCATTTCAAAGCCTTCTCTCTGTCAGATAGCAGACTCAGTAATGGAAAGTTAAAAAAGAACCTTTGAAAATGCTTTTGCCTTTCTAAACATATTTGAACTAAAAGGTGGAATTATTTGCAGCATTCTACCACTCAGACCAAGAGGGGTTAAGGCACGGGTTCAGATTTCCCACAGAGAAGAAAATGTATAACCAGTGAATTGCACCATGTTTCCTGCATTGTTAATGATCCTTTGGAGTGGGAGACAATGAGGGGGGCGCAAACAGGTCGTCATCCACCAAGGAACACACTGTTCATAACAATGGGCATTGCTTTTTTGAGACCGAGGGGTGCAGGTGAGGGCTAGCAAGCTACTACAACAGGCTAATTTAACGTGTGGGATTAATATGTTAATTTGATGCTCTCCTGTTTGTTTAAGTGTTGCATTTCTATATTTCTAAGTCTGGCATTCAAATCTATGGGGGGACCATTTGGCCTCTCTAACCTCTTTTCCTCCATTCTCCCCAGTGACAGCCCCTTGACTGTCAAAGCAGCCTCCTCACCTGAACATGGCATGCCCACTCCTGACTTCAGGCTGTGTGTGCTATTCCCCTGGCCTTGAGCCTGTCTTCTCTCTACTTACCTATCCAAATCCAAGATCTTAATTCCTCAGAATCCTACTCAAGCCCCAGATCTTTAAATAAACCATTCCTAAAAGCTTAGCTCACTCTGACCACCACCCCTTATGAACATCAGCTGCCTCTATGACTCAATCTGGTCTCTCTGCACATAATGCCTCATACTGGTCCTCAACTGGTTTGCACACATCTTGCCTCTCCAACCAAATCATAAACTCGTGGGGATGGGGATGATGACTCACCGCTCTTCTCTTCCACTGTTGGCACTCTGACATGGAGCCATAACCTCACCTGACTTGACACCCCAATAGCATCAACACCATTGACCACTCCCTCCATGAAGTACCTTCTTTTTCTTGGTCTCTGTGAAATTATCCTCTAGATTTCCCTCCCACCTCTTGGCCCCTCCTTCTCTACCTAACTTCTAAATATTGGTGTCCTCAGGTTCATTCCTGGGCAGTCTCCTTTTCCTCTCTTTCTGTACTCCCTCTCTTTAGAAAGTCTCAGACAATTCCACAGCTCCAAAATATCATCTACATGCTCCCAAACATCTGTCTCTAGCCCAGACCTTTCTTCTGAGCAATGCCTGGGAAGAATAGGCCAATTAGTATTTTATGATATTTATGAAGACAAGTCCGTTTTTAAAATATAAATCACTTAGCTCCTCATAGAGAAAAGCTCTCATTCCATGGTTTTATTGTCTCTTTAATCCAAAGGAGCCACTGCAAAGATGATCATCCTGATAGGAGGCCAGGTGAGGTACCTTATTCATGGAGGAAATTGACTAATAATAGACTGTACCATTATACACTGATAGACTAGTACACT